>NW_026138062.1:56220000-56827500 GCF_025592945.1 Manacus candei | reverse complement strand
AGTATTACTCAATCTGTCATAGTTAACTGTGCAGTATGATACTCTGTTATGCATAGTTTCCTTTCTGAGGCCCAGTTTTTGTTCTCCTTGCACTGCCATTCTGTTGAAGAACTAAACCAGTTTGACATTAATGCAGTGCTAGCTTATACACAAGAAACCATAAGGAAGATACGATATTACAACAACTGACTTTCCTCTTCTTTCAGTGATCCCTTCCCTCTGCCATCTCCTTAACCTGCTCTCTGACTGCAGAATTTGGCCTGTCCTGGTAATGGATGGTGCCATGAAGTTGGTTCTCTCCTCTTCTTTATTCACCTAATGACAGTAGGTCTTCTGTGTGAATCAGAACTTTAGTCCATTTATTTCTAACCCTACCACAGTTAGGTAAGTGGCATTGCTTTTAGCCAGTGGATTTTTAAAATGAGAGGTGAATCTCCAGGAGCTGTGTGACTTGGGAAAATCTCTCATGAGCCATCATAAACTCCCCTGAAAGATTTTGTGCCTTTCTTTGTGGAGTGTGGTCATCGGAGAGTTATTTCCAACCTTTTTTTGAGTTTTTTGGGTGTTGCAAGCAGAAAACGAGACTTCTGGTGGGAAGTGGGTATTGTGCAAGCCAGTCAGGAGAGCCGTGCTGTCCAACAGTGCAGCAGCACCCGTGTATGCCGGGGGGTTTGGAATGGTTGGTTTAAAGCAAAAATGTCAGTAGACATCTGTGGCCCATAAATACAAATACAGGAGAGAGTATGCAGATTCAGACAGGTAAATTAGTCTTAGTATAATTAATTAATGTATCCTATTGCATTTTCCCAATCTGCTAGATGAGTTGATCTGTAAACGGTCATACAAGGTTCTGAGTGCTGCCTGCCAGAGTCATGGAAATTGAGTTAAAGACTTGCTGTTTTGTGGGGAACTTGTGTATTACCTGTACCTCTTGTTAAAGAGGCAAGCAGGGGAGAGTTGATGCATTCTCAAATGTGGTTTATATATTAATGCAAAATTATGATTTATGCAAATTACAATTTATTTAGAATTCCCTGCAATAATTTTGCTTTTTCACAATGTTAGGGATATGCAAACTCTTGTTGCACCAATACTTTCTGCTGTGAATCCCAGTGCAATGATTTTGAGTGAAGCTTAAGGAAGCGGCTTTTAACTTTCTAGTTCATGCCTTTCTACTTCATGCCTTCAAACTCATTGCTACAGATGGCAGATGCCTGCCTTATTTTTAGCTATTTGAGGACAAAATAGAAAAATCTTAGTGACTCCCCATGATTTGTCATCATGGCTGATCTCCATTAAATTAAACACAGGGATTGGCAGAGAAACAAAACCAGCAGGAAAGCTGCTTCTGTTTGTTTTTAAAAAAGCTTGTCTAAAGCACTAAAATAATACTGTAAAAAATATTCACTACTATGTACAGAGACCCCTGGGAGGAGAAATACTTGCTGAACAGTTTATCCTGTTCAGGATAAGGAAACTGAGGTCTGACAAGATTGGTAAAACAAGTTCCCTTGAAGTCAGTTGAAGAGGAGAGATTAAAAAGCAAATGAGGTCTTAGCCTGTACTCAGGTCATTAGGGTGTGTGTATGTGTTCAAGGTTGGGAGGAGAATGCATATTTTGCTGGCTTACTTGACTGAAAATGTTAAGATGGGCTCTTAAAGCAAGAGCATCTTCTATCTTTTTCTGTTTTCTTTCTTCACCCCCTTCAGGAGTGACCTGTTGTTGTGCATTTGCCCTGATAACTTGGAAAAAAAGTTCAGTGGCCATACATAAAATTCCTCTCCTTTCCCGGTTACTGTACATGGCACAGTGTAACGGAGGGTGATCTGTGGCTGTGCTTTAGCAGAGCCATGGCTGTGCGTAATGTTTACTGAAGAGCTTTGATGCAAGATGTACTTAGGAGTGTGTGTTGATAAACTGTATTCACGGCTTTGATAGCCTTGCCTGTGTTGTGTCTGCTAAAACATTGCCCTTGTGATTTAGCATTACTTCCCAACCAGTGGCCCCTTCTAAGCAGAACTTCTGTTTCTATCAGTAATATGCACAAGGAATTGGAGCTTAAAACTTTTGTCTTCTTACATACGCAGAGAACTGTGGGTCCAGCTCGGTAATTCCTGCCAGCTCTTTAGTTTGGGCCTCTTACTCTGGATGAGGCTGGACTTGCTGTCTCTTTCCCCACACGACTTAAAAGCATGGGAACTGTAGGACCAAAATAAACCATGACCCAGCTAGTCAGGCCTGCATTTCCCTTTGCTGCTGGAAAAGCTCAACTTTGCAATTCTGTCTTGTTCTCACACGAGAACAAGCCAATGCTTTCTTTATTCCCAGATCCTGTATTTGGCTGTGAGTGTTGCTGTATACATCAGAAGAAGCCAAAGAAAATGTTAATGTCTTGCTAACTGTAATAGTGTTGTCTTGGTGAGGAGTGTTATTGGCCAGTTGTAGCTGCTGAGCCCTGAGGATCCTGTGTTGTGGGTTGGTTTTGTTTTTTTTTCAGTTTCTTTTGGAATATAAATTCACTTGTGTTCATTCATAAAATTATTACAGTCATTCATTAAAGTCTTCCTAAGCTCTTTGCTTTAACCTCCTGCAGCAGTTTGTTGCACAAGGTAATTATATGGTTATAAGGTAATATTATTTTATTACTTTAGGAATTGTGGCTTTGTTCTCATACTCGCCAGAGGTTCATTAAGAGTGCTGAGTGTGTTTATCTTCTTTCCTCCAATTCACAAAGACTTGAACTCACCTGTATTCTGAGGAGGATCCTGTCGCCTGCATACCTCTGGAAATTTCGTCCTTGCACCTCCTGAAGTAAGGTCTTCAAGGGAATTTTAAGCAATGTATAGGACTTGGGTTGGAAATCCCCCTCCATTTTTAAAAATTGCTCTTTCAGTCTCTTGGATAATTTGCTTGGTCTAGAGTATTAAGAACTTAAATCTATGTCCTAACCTTAAAGAGGACATCTACAAAATGAGCTGCCTCAGCTTTCTGCCCTTTAATCTTGAGAGGCTTTTCCTGTAAAACTTTTCTTTCCTGCTCCCATTTTTGTCTGTGGATATTTGAAGTGCTGCAGCAGCTACAAATGGCAGATGCTGCCTTCACCTTGTCTTTAGCTAGAACTCTTAGTTTCCCCACTTACCTGTCTTCTCAGTTCTAGCCTTCTTTGCTGAAGATGCCTGAAATGTCATACAGTTATATGCCATTTGTGAATTTTTGCCTTTTTCTTGCGACTTTCACCATTCAGTTTTGGTGTGTGTGTAGAGGACTGGTAGATGGAGCCTCTTCAGCCAGAGTTGTGCTTTATCAGAAAAGCCTACACTGACCTTGTCTTGATGGGTTGGTTTCGTTATTACAGAGGAGGTTCTTGATTCTTAGTCATGGAGTGAAAATTAGTCTTGCTGGTGCATCACCTGACAGGGGTGATTCACTACTCACTCTTGGCCTGTTTGATGGAGTCTGAGCTGCACTTCAGGGGGGTTTCTGTCTCTCTCTACCAAATCTCCCTCTTAATCCATTGCTGTGTATGGCACGAGGACTTGGAAAATATGCCGACTTGGAGACCTCCGTCCTAACCGGTTTTGCCTCCCAGCTCTGGGCCAGGTGGCGGGTGTGTGCCTTTGGAGCCAGCCTGAGTTGAAAGGTTGTGTTGACTTAGCACTGGGGCAGCTCTGCGCAAGCCAAATATTTAGCTTTCCATCTGATAACCTATAGGTTGTTTCCTCCCTCACAACAACCAAATGCTTATTTTATTCCTAGACCAAGTTAGGGCTTCCACAGAAGTTTTGCAGCTTCTTAGCTTTCGGTGTGGCAGATGTGAGGGTGCTTGGGTTCTGCCATCGCAGTTCCCAGGCTCTCTTAGGATTGTTTTTTCTTTTTGGCATTATGTTGGGTGAATTTGGTTAGCAGCTTTGTGTCTCAGTTTTTCCAGCTGTCAAAACAGGTGGGAATTTTTTTTGTTTTGTTGGGTTTTTCAAATTATTATTATTTTTTAATTTAAATAGATAAATAAATAAATAAATGGTTCACACTAAAAGGAAATAAAAATACCGTGTAGTAACTGGGACTCTCAATGTTCAAAGTTCAAAAGAAAACTTGTCTATAAAGTAGAATTGCTGATAATTTGCAAAGACATTAGGATTGCTGAACAAATGCAAGTTTGGGATTAGGTTGACCAGCTACAGCAACTGGAATTGAGGACATTAGTAACCAAGAGACCTTTTTACATTGCTTGTTTCAGTTTCAGAGACAGACTGTGCTTTGTGTCAGTGCTCTGCAGCCATGTTGTGGGGGTGACCTGCTGCAGTTCCCTGCGAGGGAACACTGCACAGGTGGCAGGTGTGTTTCCATAAAGCAGGGACACCTGGAATGGAAAGTCTTACTGGGAGCATGTGTGTAGCTGAGGAGGAGGCAGGCAGCGCTCCCTCACTCACCACAGAGTCGATGTGTTGCTTCACCCCCAGATGTCACATGCTGACCCAGCAGGAAAGGGCTGCTTTAATCGAGATGGAGAGTTGCAATGAGAGACCTGTGGTCTTCTTGAGCCACATTGCTGCAAGTGAGGGTGGTCACATTTCCCTTTCTGCTCTTGAGTGTATCTGGTTGTAGGTCTCGTGGAGCCAAGAAGAGCCTCTTGAATGTTTCCCAGCCTCTGAGAGTTCTTGTGCCTTGGTGCAGTGAGCTTCCCGAGGGACTGGAGGCTCAGAGTTTTCTCCAATTAAAAAATGTTAACGCCATCAAAATAACTGGCTGAGCATTGTAGTGTTTGCGGCAAAGAGATGGGGAACCAGGCAGACTTTCCATTCTGATGAGTCACTGACTCTCTCCTGATTTGCCTCTTGAAAGAGCTGTTTGGGCAGCTGCTGATGCAGGAACATGATTCTGAGTGATGGTCCCTGGGGAGCAGGACAGGGCTGCATGCTGCTTCACCTCTGAACTGGAGGATAATTCGTCTGCCTAGCTCTTTTTCAGTAAAGCCTTGCACACAGCTGTAGCTCTTGCCTGCCTTGATCCTGCCTCAGCAGGATAGCGGGGGAGCTGATGGGCAGGAGGGGTGTTGGTGCAGAGAAACAAAATGACCAAGTGGTCCTTTGCTGTGGTTCTGAAAGGAAGAATTGGAAATCAGAGGGTCTTTTGCCCTGTTTCTGGATCTTCTTATAACTATGTCACATATGAAAGAACATGGTCTGTCCTAGGACCAAGAGCTGTCCATACCCACACCCAATCCCTGGACCCACTGTCTGTTGTTCTGTAGCTGGTCCCCAGATCCTGCTTGTCTGTTTTTATGATGCCCACATCTGCCTGGGAGAGGAGATCTTGGAATATGGGTAGTTTCAGTTCTGAGGATTTGAGGATGAAGGGACTACAAGTATGTGACTAATTTTTTGAGGGGAAATTGTAGGTGAACTGGAAAGAACAATGTAGAATCATATTAATAGACTAAAGAGGCCTGTCAGGAAGAGCTTTTATCTTTCATTACTCACTTTTTCTGCATGACTCTATATAAAATAAGATCGCTGATGGGGTGGGTACTGCAAACAGAGAAGGGAGCCTGTAGACTTCATTAATACTTAATATGACTCAGATGCGCACAGGAATCTTATCTGTTGAAATAAAGGGTTATGGACGGTTTTTTTTCTTGTTCACATATTTTTCAAAGTAGAATCATGCCTTTGTTTATTAATTGAAAGGTATAAAAATGCTTTTCCCCATGCCTCTCTCCTCAAAAATGAAAGCTGTTGATTGGTTCAAGGCCAAAAAAAGCAGACTTAGAGTCGAACTGATCTGTAATCTCACTGCTTTGTTTAGCTTTATCTGTGGAGCTTCAGTTTTGTGTGGCAAGTTTTACAAAACAAAGGCAAACAAAAAAGGAATGGCTCTTAGGCAGATTTTGCTCTAACAGACGCCTGCCTAATTTGATCTAACTCCAGTGAAGTAAAAGTTATTTAAAGCTTGATTGAGGAACTGCCCAGTCTATATGTTCATGGATCACTGTGAAAGGGCTTATTCAAGTGCATTTAAAATATGTGCACTGATGTTAAGGATGGCTGCTTTCCACGGGCAGTCTGTTTTACTGGTAGAAACCCTGCATTTTACTGGTTTGCAAAACCAGAGGGTAGAAGTGCAATTCCTTAGTGTCCAAGTGCCTGCATTGGAGAGTGTGTGAGGCATACTAATGGGATGATACTAATGAGACCTGTTAAATTATTTACATTAATTATTGAATGTGGCATAAAATACCTTCCACTGTTAATAGCACTAATTAGACCACCAACATATTGCATCCATTATCATAAATATCCTGTAGATTGAATTAGACCAGTTGTTTTAGCTTTCACAGTCCCTGTAGTAGTTAAATTTAGCTTAAAATGTCTTTCAAGTTTGTTCCTTTTTAGAGGTTTTTCTCATTTTTTTTCCTTCACTTTAGCTGCTTATCAAAAGTCTGGATGCCCTAAGTGAATTCAGCATTGTTTGTTGCCACCCCTGCTCATCTTGTGCATGCAGGAGAATTTTCTTCTGTTTATATTTAATTCCTGACATAGAAATATTCCCAAATAAAACTCTAGAACATCCTAGAGAAAATTGTCTGAAAGCTTTAGAGTTTTGACTAGAAAGGTAAGGAAGGCTTCAATTCTCTGTTGTGTTGTCATTGGAATTATAATGAGAGTTTTAAAGTCTGCCAAAATACATTATTTTCCTCCAAACCCAAATTGCCCAGTGTTTGCTTTCCTTTCATGCATTTTCACATCTCCTTTTCCTTTTTTTTCCCCCGTCTCCAGGATCTCTGTTTTTTGTTGTGGTTTTGTTGTTTTGGTTTGGGTTTTTTGGGGTTTGGGTGTTGTTGTTTTTTTTTTTTTTTTTGCAAGTGATCTTCACGTTGATATGTGGAAAGCATTCATCTTTTGAAACATCTTGGATTTTTGTTGAAAACTTGAGAATTGGTATCCTAGTTTCAACCACAACAGTTGGTTGTTAGAGTAGAGATGAAGGATGGGAAATTTTAATACAAAGGATAATTCTTTGAGGGAGGTTTTTTAGAGTAATTCTCCTGCACACTGTGTTCATGGCGACAGTGGTGTGACTCACTGAGGAGACTTCCTGGCATTTCTGCCAGCCGCGATTTCTCATGATTTGAAAGGAGGTGATAACTGAATTATAAATAGATGATAGGTTCTGTAGATTTCAAAGCTAGATCTAGAGCTTCCCAGAAGGTGTGGGTGCTTTTTTGAACCTTGGGTTGGTTCTGGGTATGATATTTTTCCAAAAGGGCAGCTGTTTAGTCTCCGGACTCGCAGACACACCAAAGTCCTTGGAGTGAGATGCTCGCTCAGTGTCTTGTTTCTGTACAGCACATGTACTTGGAGTGACTTGCAGATTTACACTCCAGTCCCTCACTTCCTTATGTCTGCTAGCCATCAGAAACTTACCTGACTGCCGAAATCCTTGCAGTGTCATGTGGGAGACCAATGAAATAGAAGCAAAACTGTACGGGAAGTGATAAAGGCTGTGCCAGAGAATCCACCATTGTTACTGATATTCTGAGTTGCCCAGCCTCTCTCGTACTAATTCATTTTAAGGAACTGATGGATTTAAATGTGTCATTAAAAATAAATAAATATTTATAAGCTTACTATTAAATTATTTTTCTTTGAAGGGCTGGGTCATGTGAGTGCCTATATGTGCATTTGAAGTGGATGCATAACGTGTGTGTTTTGCTGCACTACTCTGCTAACTAAAATTACTTTTAAATGGACCTCCTACCTTCATGTCAGTCAGGCGATCTTAGCACGGAAGAGAGCTGAACCGTGCAGATACCTTCATGGAGACCAACCTGTCTGTTTAGACCTCTGCCAGAGGGCATCCAAATTACCCAACAGCATCAGAGCCTGTGAAGTAACGTGTTGGATGGTTGAAAAGACCTGTGAAGCTCTAATAGCTCCACCACAACACGGAGAGGGCTCTTCCCAGGCTTGCTTTTGAAATGAAAAACACAGTTGTGTCGCCTCCAGGACTGCAGATGCTCAGTGGTGCTTTCTAGCCAGCAGGAAGTGCTAGTAGTCACTGATGGCTGATTTAAGCAGCCCCTTTTTAAAGACACAGTGTCAGTGGTGTTCATTCTGCATGTGCAAGCAGAGGCTGATCTGGTGCCACTGAAATGGCACAGTGTTTTAGGGTGGTGATGGCTGTCCCACAGGGCTCTGAGTGTGTGAGAGTAACTTCGCTTTGCATGAATTTGCTTGGCTGCAGTGTGAACTACGTGAACAGCAGTTTGCACCTTAACTAATGTTTCTGCCTCCTTTGCAGACTTGGGAGGGCTTTTGGATCGTTGTCTGGGTCTCGGGGCACAGCCTGCCGGAGGCACTGGAAGCGGACTGGTTCCTGGTCATGCCCGGTGGAAGGAGGGGACCCAGCCGGCAACAGCTAAGCCGTTCAGCTTTGCCTTCTCTCCAGACACTGGTTGGCGGGAGCTGCGGAAACGGTACTGGTTTGAGAAACAGGTGAGGACAAAGGTGGGGGTGTTGGGACCCTTGTGGCTTGGACAGCACTAAAAACAAGGGACTTGATCCACTCTGAACTCTGCGCAGGAGGGTGGCTTTGTGGTGAAAGGAGGAACTGGGAGATGGGAACTTTGAGCCCCCTGCTGTGGCATTAGGAGGTGACTCATCCAAGAGGGAACGTGTCATGTGTGACAAACCTCTGTTCCAGCTTCTCTTCTCAGCTCTGCTATGGCACATGCTGCCCTCTGTGGTCCCTCTCTTGACTTCATGCAGTAAAATCAGCCCCGTGGGGAGGATTGTGGAAGTGGTCTCAGCCCCCCTTCAGTGCTTGCTGTGGTCACAACAGCCAGGGGTGGAAATTGCACAGTGCTCCGTTTGTCTTTCCTGCAGCAGTTCCCAGAGCAATGAGTCCTAGCAAATGATGAGTCCTTGTCTCTTGCTTGCCTGCAGTGCCACAGGGAATTAGTGTGACATGTCAGAGCACAGCTGTGACTCCTCCTCCCGCATAATAGAAAGGCAGGGCAAGGGGATGCCCTTCTTCTGTTTTGGACCTGCTGGCTGCAGATTCAACTAATTCTCACAGTTGGCAAAGATCATCTCCATTTTCTGGGGAAGTTGGGGGCTGAAACAGGAACACATAGTGACATTTAGATCTCCATGTTTGATATGAAAACTGAAAGGGCCCAGTGTTACTTCCTTCCATAGAAAAGTTGGCAAAGTAGAAAAGCTATTTGCTACATGCAGAGGCCCTGGTATAGATGTTCATTCTTACAAATTAGAGCAATCCAAGCCATGTAGCTTTGGCCTGTACAGATTTCTCTGTCTGGGACAGATGAACAAATGGCACAGTCTGAGGTTCTTGAGGAGCAAGTAACTGTAGAGACCACAGAGGCAGTGCCTAGGTCCTTGCTTATCCTGATTTCAGACACAACATAGTTATGTCTGAGCTTCCTCCATCAGTTCAGTCTGCCAGAGCTTTTAGTTGTCCTAGCCTCCTCTGAAACCTAGGAAAGAAGGAAGTGTGAGAACACTTGACAGGTCAGCCTCTAGGAAGTGGCTGAACTACTTCATTCCATTTTTAGTTACCCCTCTTTTAAAAGAGGAACTGTGAGCAGAAAGACAGTGGGCACTTTGCAGTACTGGAGAAGGAGGCTGGGTGCTACTGTAATGTCCTGGTGATGGGTGGAAAGAGCCAACATTAAATGCTGGATGTGGCACAGAGTCCTCAATGAGTTTTCCTCTATACCTCTGCTCCTCAATCTGCAAGTTTACTGAAATATTGCTGGGCATGTCACAGCACTTCTGGCAGCTCAGTTGTCCAGAGAAAATGCTGGATAAGGGTTTTGTCTGAGCTAAGATGATGAAGCTCACCACCAGTCTCATGTCAGAAGTATAAATGCAAGACTGCTGTCACCTTTCCTCTAGTAATGCCCAGTCTCCAATTTACAACCTCAAGCATACTCTGTCCTGGAAAATGTTAGAGATGATGTAGAATGTTTACCAAGTGAGTGATACCCATCTGCTTCAGGAATGGTAGTGCCATCAGCCTCTCTGCGCCTCCGATCACAGCGCTGATTACTCCAGAGCCTGTGCGTCACTGCCGGATCCCTGAACTGCCGTTGGATGGGAGCCTTCTCTTTGAATTCCTGTTCTTCATCTACCTACTGGTAGCCCTCTTCATTCAGTACATCAACATCTACAAGACTGTCTGGTGGTACCCATACAATCACCCTGCTTCCTGCACCTCACTGGTGAGTTCCCCAGCAAGTGCCATCACTCGTGCTTTTTCATTACACAGCTGCTTTTCATGCTGCTTCAGTCCAGGAATCACCAAGCATTAGACATTAAGGGAGTGGATGGGAGTTCACATGCACCCCCATCATCCAGGGCCATGTCATCCCCCATTTTACAGGGGAGAAAATACATGGCAGATGAGAGAGAGGAATCAGCAGGACTCCTTCAGGGGAAATTTCTTGCAGATACTTGCATGGCCTAGCTAGCTCCTAGGGTTTGAAACGGAGTTTCCAGTGGAAACAACAGAGCCTGAAGAAGGAAGATATGCAAGTTTACATTAGGATCTCACAGCGGGTCAACAGCAGAGTTGGGGAGGGGTTTAGATCCTCAGATTATGTAAAGCTACCAGTCTCCTCAGTTTCAGTATTGCTGGTGCAATAGCCTAGGCGACCTGGCAGTGACTTGTACCTGAGTCAGTGGGCATGCGTGAGTGAAGCCAGCCTCTGCAGCTGGTATTGTGTCCTTAAGGCCGCTTGGAAGTGTGAGGTGGTTCCTCAGTTACCTGTACCGACAGGTGGTGCTGGTGTTCCAGCTCAGCTCTGCGATGTCCGACGCAGCTTGCTTAGAAGTAAAAGCGTTCTGTTTTGGGCTCCCTGCCTGGAAGGATTTAATAGTCATTTGTTTGTTCCCATCACAACTCAAGCATTCTTTTTTACCCAAAATGTCCTTGAAATCCCAAGCAGCAGTATTCAGAGTCTGCTAACTGTTCTAGCCAGGATATATTTGATGGCTTCACTGAAAAATTGTGAGAACTGTATCTAACTTGATGCAGCCAGAGTCAACATTAAACTTCTAATACAGATCTGTGACCTGTGAAGATGACATTTCTCACTTCATCAGGGAACAGTCGTTGCTACAGACCATTTTTGAGACCAAGAAGTGAAGTGAGCTGGTGTGCTCACTCTGGACTCCATTTCGGCTGCCCTTGCTCTGGTTGCTCAGGGGCTTTTCCCTGGAGAACCTGTAACCTGTTCTCCATAGTAGGATTCTGGTCCTCGATGTCCCTTTGACCCCAAAAATACCTGCCTGAAGGGTGGATTTGTTTTGTTTTCTGTGCAGATCTCTCCATGGGAAGGAACCTCCCTGTGGAAAAGATGTTGCTTCTTGGAGACATTCCTGTGTTACTAATGTTTATCCCTTTTCTCTCATCCCTAATAGAGAGATTAGGGGAATGCTTACATGAGATCCTAGTATACTCTCCAGCAGCCAGTTTTCTAGTCCCACCCCATCTGGGTGGTTTTAGAGTCCCTTTTCCTGGTGAAGACCTTTCTTCTTTCCTCCTTCAGAATTTTCACCTCATTGACTACCACCTGGCGGCGTTCATCACAGTGATGCTGGCACGGAGGCTGGTGTGGGCCCTCATCTCTGAGGTAACATTCCCAATGTTCCCTCTTCTGCCTGCAGTACTTACTGCAGAACATGACCATCCCTGGCCTAAGAAAGTTCTGCAAGTTGGAGGGTTTCTTCCCTCAGAAGAGTCTGCATTTGAAGGACTAAGATTTTGGTGGTGCCCTGCCTTGGAGATTTTTCCTGGAGACCATTCATGTCCTGCAGTATTGGGTAGCTCTGTTGCCTCTGCAACTAGAAGGAGATTAAATGGTCCCTCTTGCTTATTATCTTTGCAGGCACAGTACTGTACCCCACAATCTTGTGTTAGAGAAGTGGCCAAGAGAATTGCAAGTCAGGTAGCAAAAAGGCAAATAGGGAGCTTAGCCAAGACTGGAATAATGAACTGGAGATTAGAGGGGGAAAGGTCAGGAGGAGGATGTCTGAGTACACTGAAGTGAAATAGGAATTCTGGTAGAACTGCTTTTCCAGTCCTGGTTACTCAATAACTCAGACTCTGGTCATGTCACCACGGATTTTGAGACCTTCTCTGTGTTTGTGAGAGCAGAACTAGGCAAAACAGACCTTTGTAAAAGTCAGTTTGAGGAAAATGGAAGTTTTGACAACTGAAGTGGTTAATACAACTCTAGGCTAAGCAACTAAGCAGTGTTGAAAAAAAGGTAAATGAAAGAACAGTTATGTCCTGTTGAATAGATGAATGGAGAAGATGGGATCTCTGAAGTTCTCTTTTCATCTGATTCCTGCCATTTTCATTTGTGTTCACATCCTCCGTAAAACTTTCATAGACTGAAATTTCTGCATTGAAACCTTCCATGCAAGTTCTTGCACATCCCATCTATTGGCTCTAACCCTCTGTCTTTTCAGTTTCCTTCTCCCCTCTGGAGACTGGAACAAGCTTTCTTGCTGTGATGCTTCCTCACTAGACTGCAGCCTGTACATCCAATAGAGATGAGTCTTGGAAATCTGGTTTTGGGATTGCCAGGGTGCACCATCTTCTCTTCCCTTGGCTGAGAACTGTGACCTTCCAGAATGCTGAGACCTAAAGGAAAGAGCAGGAGGAATTTGGTTTCAGGCTGTCCCGGACTATTATCAGAGCAATAACAGATTTAAGCAAAAATATTTTTCTACTTTGCAGCTCTGAATTTTTTTTAAGGGCCCTATTTTAGTCATGCCCCACAACTTATGATTATTTGAATCTTTTGGATTCTGTCAATCATTAATAAAATCAAAGGTATTTACCTTTGTAAGACGATCAGTTTCCTGCTTCTGGGAGCAAGAGGGCAGCTATCCCTCTTACAGTACCTCCTGGCACCCCTCTCCCTGCTGCTCCTCCACAGGCAGCCCTTGTGCTTGTCTTCTAGCACCAGTGTTACAGGGCTGCTGAGTGTTTCTTCTCCATTTGCAGGCCTCTCAGGTGGGTGCGACATCAGTGGTTCACTACATGGTGCGCCTGGTGCTGCTCACCCTCTGTGGATGGGTGCTCTGCTGGACTTTGGTCAACCTCTTCCGCAGCCATTCTGTTCTCAACCTTCTCTTCCTGGGCTACCCGTGAGTGACACCATCTTCTGGGCAGGGGGAGCACAGCTGCTTGGGTGTGACACAGGCCACCATGGGAAGCAGAGCTCTTGGCTGTGGTCTGTTTCCTCAGCTTAAATTAGAAGGGAGGCAGGAGGGGCTGGGGGGTGGTGCGAGAAGGTGGCACTGAGCTGAGGAAGCAAATTGCCTCAGTTGCTGTTTCTGTGAGGGGCCTTTACTGCCACATTGAGATGGTTGGTTCCACAGATGGGATTTAAAGAAGCTTCTCTGCCCAGTTGTTGAAACTGCAGCCTCTGGCCCTTTAGGGCGGAGAAGAGTTGGCCACTAGCTTCTGGAGTGAGGGTTCCTACGTGGTATCACTCTCGTAAGGGCCAGCATCTGTTGAGAAGGTGCCCCTCGCTTCCTGTTGGGATGGCTGTCATTTCAACCATTGTTTTTTCTTTCATGGCAGGTTTGGTGTCTACGTCCCTCTGTGCTGCTTCCACCAGGACAGCAGAGCACAGCCTCTACCTGCAGACTGTGGATACTTGGTACAGGACCAGGTGGCAGATGATGGGGCTTCAGCTGTCAGCAGCCTGGTCAAAGATTTCTTCTCGCTTCTGTGGGAATCCCTGAGAGAACAGTTCAATAATCCTACGTCTATCCCCACCCACAGCTGCCCCCTTTCCCCAGATCTCATCCGCAATGAGGTGGAGTGCCTAAAAGCAGACTTCAACCGCAGGATCAAGGAAGTTCTCTTCAACTCTCTCTTCAGTGCCTACTACGTGGCATTCCTGCCACTGTGTTTTGTGAAGGTAGCTGTTGTCTGGCTCTCCCTGTGCCCCTGCCCGCCGTCTCCTTCTGACTGTTGTGTGAACTGCTGCCAGGCCAGATTCCTGGTTAATTCCCCTTTTCTCTGTCTCCCCTTTGGCAGCCCGGATAGCGGAGCATGGCTGCATTCGGAGTGCACTAGTACTGCTCCTGGTTGGCAGATAGGTATT
Organism: Manacus candei; assembly: GCF_025592945.1. Taxonomy (NCBI): domain Eukaryota; kingdom Metazoa; phylum Chordata; class Aves; order Passeriformes; family Pipridae; genus Manacus; species Manacus candei. The sequence continues at coordinate 56,813,347 of NW_026138062.1, read as the reverse complement.
GCCATAAATGTGATGCACCTCTAGTCCCATCACCCCACTTACTAACTCCCCTTCTCCCACCCCCTGTCCTAGGCAGATGGATAGTTGTGTTCTTCCTAGAAAAGGGAGCCTGTCGTTACCCGTCTCAGATCCAGCATCTTGCCTTTTGAGTGCTTGGATCAGAGGCTTTGGTGGTCAAGCTGTTAGAGCCAACTAGGATGCTTAGCAAGCTAAATCCAAGAGCCTCTTGTCAATGTGCGGGTTGTATATTTTCATCTGTCATTTTTTTAACTTGGACATGCTCCTGTTGGTGCAGAAAACGGGCAGGGCTCCATGTAGCAGTCTTGGTGCAATTGGTGCTCCTGGGGCAGTTCTGTGACAAGCAAACTGCCTTGTTACCTGTTCCTGGAGGAGAAGATGCACCAGCTGCAGCATCATCCCCTGCCCTTTCTCCTTCAGGTCAAGGAGAAGGGAGTCTTGAGTGTTTCCTAAGCCGTAACCCTCCGAAATCACTGGTCCAAAAGCGCATGCCTGTAACGTGTGGTGTGGGTCTGCTGGATGCATACGCAGTATGTCCCTTGTCATTCCTTTGTCTGTCTTGTGACAGTGGTGCCAAGTTCTTGTCTGGTCTCTTCGCAGAGCACCCAGTACTACGACATGCGCTGGTCCTGTGAGCACCTCATCATGGTGTGGATCAATGCCTTTGTCATGCTCACCACTCAGCTGCTGCCTCCCAAGTACTGTGACCTGCTCCACAGGTCAGCCGCCCACCTTGGAAAGTGGCAGAAACTAGAACACGGTTCCTACAGCAATGCTCCACAGCACATGTGAGTGTGGGCACGGGGACGGGTTGGCATGCCTCACAAGGGGAGGAGAAGACGTTCCAGTAGAGGAGCAAATACCACCAGTGCATATCTACTGAGAACACTTCTGCACTCCCTATGCAACTCTACTGGCCTTACTGTTCCCTGGAAACAGAAATGTCTGCTCTAGAGAGCTGTCTGAGCTCCTCCAGTCACTGCTGGCTCCTTCCCAAAAAGGAAGGCTGACATTCTTCTTGGCCACTGGAGAGTATCTTGTGCAGGGGCAGGGGGTGGCCCCCTCCCATGCAGTGGATGAGGTTCTTGCACTGGGAGTCATTTGTTCACATACTCAGTCCATTTGATGGGCTTGTGATCACGTCTTTCTGCTTTTCCAGTAGGAGCTAGGACATGTCCCTGTGGCAGAGGCTTTGGTATTTTTCAAGATGCAGTCCGTTCCTGTGAACCCTTATCCAAGGAGCTGGGAGCACAGATGCTAAAGCTCTGGCATTCTCTCCCCACAGCTGGTCAGAAAACACAATATGGCCACAAGGAGTTCTGGTGCGACGGAGCCGATGCCTGTATAAAGCAGTTGGGCCTTACAACGTAGCAGTGCCTTCAGATGTGTCCCATGCCCGCTTTTACGCAAGTATCTCTTCTCTTGCTTGATGCCTTAGGACTGTGGGAGGGAGGAGAGGCTCAAACATAGCTGCTCAGCTGCAGCAGAGCAGACTGTGTAGAACAGAGTTCAGTGCTGCGCAACAGTCTGTTGCTGCTAAACAAAATACCTGTTAGCAGCAGAGGGGTTTTCCCCTTCCAGTATTACAGTGACCTCTGGGCAAGATGGAAGCCACAGCTGCCTTGTCAGTGTTTTCTCATCAAGGTGACACAGCTCTCTCATCAGACAGTGGCATATTCCCAAGAGGGTTCTAGTTAACATTGTTCAGGTAAACAGGAAAGTACATCAGGAGGCCAATTGGTTATCTCGCCCGTCCTCCCCTTCTCAAGCAAAATGCCACTTCTACATGCCACCTCTTATTCTGTTTTCCCTAAGTAGCACCTGGGGGTGGCTGGAGTACAAGCATTTCTTCTGCCCCACAGTGGTCAGTGACTCAGTGGTGCCTGACAGCATTATATACGTAGCCCTCCTCCCTTTAACCCTGCAACAAATTACAGAAATCTGTCCTTTTTAACTGTTTCCCTGCAGTTCCTTTTCCACCGTCCATTACGGCTGCTCAACCTGCTGATCCTCATTGAAGGCAGTGTGGTTTGCTACCAGCTCTACTCCCTGCTGCGCTCAGAGAAGTGGAACCATACCCTCTCCATGGCCCTCATCCTTTTCTGCAATTATTATGTCTTATTTAAGCTCCTCCGGGACCGGATAGTATTAGGCAGGGCATACTCCTACCCACTTAATAACTATGGACTCAAGGCACACTAGGCCGGCCAAATGTGTACCCCTTCTCTTTTTCTTCCCACAGGGCAGGGAGGGAACCTCAGAAAAAAAAAAAAAATATTTTCGTACAGTTCTATTTTTTTCTTGCGGCGTTTATAAATATTTAAAATATTTTATATTTTGTATACTATTGTTTTTGTGGGGCGGGAAGGGAACCAGTGGCAATTAAATGTCGCTTTATAAACAAGGTGTTATTTTATATATATAAAAAACAAAAAAAAGTGGATGTGTATATACCGTATATCTATACCCATACATATATCTATGTGAAGCAACAGGATTGTGTGTGTGGTCACTGTGTCTGCTTCGCTCACAGAACTGCCCTGCCCCTGCACACTGTGGGGACAGAACTGCTGTTAATTAGGAACAGCAGGTCTGCTCTAGAATTTGGATACGCTGACAGCCAGGGGAAAAAAAGAAAACACTGGGGCCTTTCACATAGATAAGTAAAGTTTATTTTGGTAACCTCACTACCAGGAAAGTCTTGCATTGAAAATGTGCACTGATGAGATACACTTAGGCAAAGGCAGGAAGCAGTGTGTGAAAAGAGTGACTAAGTTACTGTCAGTCAGTAAAAACTCTCAGTTCTTTCTTCCCACTGTTAGCAGGATGCAAGTATTGTTTTTTAAAAATAATGAACTATTTACTTTAGCCTCTCTCCTCCCAGCAACTTGAGCTCCCTCTCTATGCCAAGGGAATGAACTAAACATTCAAATCGTAATTTTAGGGTAGTAAATAATTTCAGAATGGATTTGAAATAAATAGATTCACCTAGCAGGATGGTAATTGAATATTTTAGACATCCATCTTTATGCCCTCGAGCAATAGCATAGAATTAGGAATATTCAGCTATTTTCTTCAAGCAGTACTGTTCCTTGCAGAAATTTATTCTTGTCAAACATTTACCACCTCCCTTATTGCTAACATTTCAGCAGTGTTTCACTCTAAGGTATGTTGACAGTGTTTAATAACTTATGGTTAATAACAGAGGAAATACTTTGCTTTTAAACCATTCCTCATAAAGCTAAACTATACTAGAATCTAGAGAACAAACACTTTTGGCAGTATTGCAGAGGAATTAAAGGTCAAAGACAGTGTCAACCATATAATTAATTTAACTGTGGATGCTGGTGACAGCTGATGGTAGGAGTTGATGCTTTAACTCAGGTAATTAAGGAGATGGTAGTGCAAGTTCTTCCATTCCGATGCCATCTGACTTAACTTCAGCCATTAGTAAAGAGCTAGCTATGATTAAACAGTGGATAGGTATGGGGGAAAAAAACCCCAAAACTCTACTGAGTTTGGGAGAAACTGCAACTACTTTCTGCTGCTTCTTTCCTTCCAAGCAACATAAGAACACAGTGATCTCTGCTCCTGTCTGTAGGGCAGCTCCTCCAGCAGCCTGACCACAAGCCCAAGATACCTGATAAGGTAGGCAACAGGAGATGCCTCTGAGCATTAACCCCAAGCTACCCTGAAATGAACGCAAATGCTTAGGTTTAGTTGCTCCTAGGCCTTTTCTTCTTTCATGTGGCCCTAGTGCTGCTGTTGGGACACAGGTACTCTTGAACCTACAGCCTGAAGCCTTTCAGTAAAACACAATACTGTGGCTTAGAGCCATGCCATGCTTTATGTAGTAATCCATGTCTTAATTCTACTGTGATTACTTCAGGAAGTACTTTTGGGATAAGAGAAGGCTGGCATCTTATCTAGAGCAGGCTCTTTGCTGCACGTGGCTTTGTGCAACACTTTCTTGCATCCAGCCTCAACTTTTGCAGTAGCTCAGTAGCATTTCCTACAAATTTCATCTGTTTCTAATAGCTGCCTCAGCACTCTTAGAACAGTACTTTCTCTGCATTATCAAGTAGTTTCTCCCGTTTGGACATCTAAATGATAGTAGGTTTATACTCAAGCAACCAGCGGGAGAAAAGAGACTCTCCAGGTCTTAGCTTGGGAAAGAGAGATGTGCAAAGGAAAGCCAGAACCTTGAAACAGGGGTTTGGGTCAGAGTTAATGAGGGTTCCTGCTCTGATTTTTCCTGCTCTGATTTTTCCTTCCCTTCCATGCAAGGCTGAGGGCAGGCAGGACTCTCAGGCAGTGAGCACACCCACAGTGTTGGCAGTATGAGGGACAAGCACAGTGACACTTCCGTACCTATGGGATTTCTGCTTTGCTCTGAGGGACTAAGTACAGGGCCAAAACAAACACTGCCTGATTGCAGGTGTGTTAAGAGCCTCCTCATTCCAGGAGAGCTAGGCATTATTCGCTGCCCTTCCCCTTCAAAAACAGGACCTTTGTTATATCCTAGAGCAGGAGAAGTTCCATTGGAAGGTTTAAGGCCTAGAGATTGTACCTTTCCATGTACAGTAGTATGAACTACCTGCGTGCAGTCCTGTAGATGCAATTGTCTTCCATCTGTACACAGGACCCCTACGTGGGAAGAAATTGTAGAAGATAGTTGCAGCTTCCCCTGCAAAAACAAAGCAAGGAACTAGCACAGTTGGCCTCCCCAGTATAAACTAGGCCATCTGACAAGCAGGAAGCAGAAATTGTGTCTGCTCAGCATCAGTGCCTGCTTAGATCAGTGGTTCATCCCCATTCCTCAAATGAGCCTGCTACTAAGCCTTTCAGATAAACATTGAAAACAAGTCCACTCTTAATACTTGGTCAGGTCAGACTAGGGAAAAAAAAAAGACTTAATCCCCAACTTGGTCACTCTGTCATGCGAGGATGTCATAATAAATGGATGGTTTTTTGGTCTGGGAACGAAACTGCTCTAGCTTTAGGCCAATCCTCAGAAGAACAGCTTCATCCCACCATTTTGCCATGACCTGGGAGAAGATGAGAGAAGGAGAGAGTCAAAGGAGGGGAGAAAAACCACAAAGCAGCAGCATCACATATAGACACTCTTGAAAGCCCCAGAATACATAACAGAAAACAGAATTTCCCTCCCACCCCCCCAACAGCACAAAAAGACAAGTTTTCCCCTTTTACCCCAGTAAGTATGACATCACTGTGTTTGGGATAAAGGCAGCTGTGTGACTTCCAATTGCAAGACAGGGACATTTCCATTACATAAGACCCATTTCAAGAGGGAAGGACTTAAAGGAAATGAGAAATAAGAGAGGAAAGAGTAGTGGCAAATATTGGGTACTGATGCAAGTAGCCAGGGAAAGAAATCTATCTCAGAGATACCTGAAGAGTCCCTCTGCCCTTCAGGAGCGAGTTACTCTGAGGCAAATCACCCACAAGTTAAAACTTCTATTTCTAGTAGCTGCCAACTCCTCAAATGAGCTGTGTGGAACAGCAGGAACCTGGTTATAAGTGGCTCAGGACAAATCCATCTGGGGATTTTGTGACCCAGTTTTCAACAAAAATCCAGTACTTGCCTGGAGGTTGATAGGAAGCCCAGCAGTAGAATATCCAATGGGGACCACAATGCCTGGTATCCCAGTGAAGTTACCAAGCTGCATGAACCTGGGGGGAAAAGCTGTAATCAGCATTCTTGACTTGGGACAGCAGCAAATTCATCCTTTCTTGGGAGAGGCAGCTAGCACTAATCTCTCCTGCCTTACAGCCTGAGCTTCTTCAGTTGGTGCAGCTAGTCTCCAGCTGTTCCCAAACTTTTGTTTTTGTACTGCAAGTAACATTGTTCTTACCTCATGGACCGGACTGTGAAGGACGTATCGCTGCTCCCAGTCAAGAGGTCAGATTCATAAATTCTTGGGGCAGTGCAAGGAACAGCTGTGGAGGAATCACAAAATGACTGTAATGAAAAGGGACCTCAAAGAAGTCATCCTGTCTAACCTTCTGACTCAAGAATGGTCAGCTAGCTCAGGTTTCCCAGGACCATGTCCAAATGGCTTTTGAATATTCCCAGGGATGAGGATTCCACAGGCTCTCTGGGCAACCTGATGCAGTGCTTAAAGAGCAAAAGAAGAGTCAGACAGTGGGCAATCTTTAAGAACAGCTCAGTTCACTAAAGCCACATGTTTGATATCACAGTGGTGATGCAAACTCATGCAAGTTGCTGGGATTTACGAATAAAGCAGATAGCTTGTATTTAGAGCAAGAACACTGCATACATAAGTACATATCCAGTCCCTCCTGTGCATATGTGCTGGCTCTATAGCTCCTGTCTCAAGCACCAAGGGGGAATTTGTCATTGCCATGGATACAACCAGTAAATCTAGAAATACGCAGCAGTCTTTCTAACCAGGCTGCATTATCCTCTAAAGGCTTGAGGCACAGCAAAGTATTTGCACAGAAGTCATACTCTTAAAAACTGAGGTGGGAAAGTTAATGGAGTGACTGTTCTTAAAAGGCACCACAGAGCTGTTGGGGACTGGCTCTTTGGCCCAGAATGGCAATACCTGGTGTAAGGATACAGTTCACAGTGCTGAAGATCTCTCGCAAAAATCCCATGCTCCGAGTTCTCTGCCGATTTGCCTGCAAGCAGAGAGAACAGTGTCTGACCAGAACCTCTTGGTTCACGAGGCTCATGTTTGATGTTGACAGACTGCCCATTAGAGCCTCTACCTTTGCAAGACACCGTTCCTGCAATCTGGAATCACGATGCAGGACAGGTGGCATGTCCTCTGTGGTGCCCCACCATTCAGCATGCTGTCACAGCTGAGAGCAGTTAGAGCTGGGTGACATCTTCCCACGTGTATGGGGAAGTTAAGCCTCTACCCCACCTGTAAAATTTCACTGTGTACCTCCCTTCAGCCTTCACCACACTGTGTTCCTTACCGTAATATAATCCAGAGCTGTGAACTGGCAAGCCAAGGCCAGGTTAGCCCGAGTGTCCAAATTCTGAAATAAAAAACACTGATCAAGGTTCTGCTTGCCAGAAACTGAATTGTGACAGCCCAGGAGTTCTCTTCCAGGTCTGTTCTCCTGTACTGGTAGTCATCCAACAGGTAGTTTGTCATAGAAGAAGGAGAGCCTCAGGTTTCTCACTGACATGATATTTGTGCTGCATCAGCCCAGGACAACTACTGCCATTGCTCCAAGTTGCTACTACTTACCATTTCCTGGAAATGTTTATTGAAGTCAGGTTGCAGGAAGTCTCTCATCTCACTGAGAATGCAGATTACATGTGCTACTCGAGCTTCCTCCATCTCCGGAAGAGAGACTTCAACCACACTGGCTCCCAAACTCTGCAGGTGCTCCACCGCTGTGTACAGAACAGGTAAAGCACAGACAGCATCCCTGAGTTCACCAGGCTGCACAGAAGGGCTGCAAATCTACAACCCCTTGCCAAATTAGAGACCCCCACAGGCCACAAGCACCTTCAGTGCACCACGTGGCATGCAGGCTGCTGCAGCTGCTTCTCACAGGTAAAAGCTTAAGGAGATCTCAGTATTCCAACGGGGCAGGGGCAGGGGCTTGCCCACAGGTTCCTAACTTAGCAGCTATAGGACAAGTTCACTCTCTCCCTCCAGCCCCTCAGTTAAGCCAAAGAGTAAAAGGTGGACTGCCAATGCTTCCCTGAGCACTTCACATGACCACTATTCTATTAGCATGAAGTGATTATTTAGCATCATGAGATTTCCATTCAGAGCTTCTTCTGAACCATAATGGTGGAGGAACCTGGGAGATACTCAAGAGACCAGGTCAACAGTACAGGGTCACTAAATCCTGATGCATTTTAACAAGGCTGAACATCAAAACTTTAGGAAAAGTGAATCTTTTGCAGTCTAAAAAGAATCCTTTCTTTGACTCCAACTTATTCATAAATACATACCCAAGCTTGCCTATTTCACTGGCCTATGGTGCAGCTCTCCTAAGAAAATACTATAGAAGTGTGTCTTTGGAAATAAGGAGACTGCAGAAAATCCAGGCAAAGCCTGAATACTGTGAACTATCTCAGCTCCAATGCACAGGAGGCCAACTACTATACCAACCATTGTAGTCCTTCTCCCCCATCCCCAAATACTCTCCAGAGTCAATTTTACTTAGTCTAAACTCTGACAAAGCCACTCTAAAGGCACCATTTGGCTGCTTTCAAGGAAATGCCACAGGACTGGATACATCACAAAGACTTAGCACTGTCTTACTATTGAGTATTATGTTGTGAAACAAGGCCCTCCCTTAAAAGTCTTTTACCATTAAAGCTTGCAGAGTAAGTATTACTGAGCACAGATCTGTCTTTATACAGACAGAGGCTGAGCACACTGGACTGCATTCTTCCATTGTAATCCGACAAGCCTACAACCGCTGAGATTTTTAACCCTCAGCAGTCAGGAGGGCTTCCCCAACACAAAGCTACTGCTGTTTGTCCAGCCAGACCCCTTTAAGCAACTATCTTTAAGGACTTGAGGAGAGGTCTTTTTAATGCACAGATAAAAGGAGCACCAAGTGATACCATAACATCAGGCAGAATAAGAGACTTACAGACTTTTCCTCTTTACCTTTCTCGCAGATGGACAGGACTTCAGCATCACATGCCTAAAGAATAAGAGGAAAGAACTAAGTAGACTTTAATAAGTGCCCTCCTCTTGGTAAGCACACTCACCAGGACTTCGGTCCTTATGGTGCCTTCCTCGTTCCTGTCCCTAATGGTAATGAAACAGCCCTCCAGACTGCCTTAGGCCACCTGCTCCAAGAGAACAGCTTGCAGCTCACACCCCAAGGAAAAGGAAATATCATCTTTTCCTCCTCTGCACAGTGGCAGAGCCAGTAAGTCTTTTTTTTCCTCCAGGGAAGAATTCTGAGAACATTTGTGGGGTTGCATTACAATTGCCAAGCAGTACTAGCTTGCAAGCCCAGTTTCTACGCTGGCACTCAGCAGCTACAGCATTGTCACCAAGCAGATACACTAATTTTCCTCATTTGATTTTAAACTAACTGCCATTCATAATGAGTTCAGAATCATTTTCTTCAATAGAATCAGCAATGTGAGGAAGCATACTGCCATCAACCGTAGTTGTTACCTTTGCTCATGTCTCCAACAGACTTTTCAAAAGGCTGCCTTAGAAAAAAATTTACCCATGTTGCTGTTTTCACACAGGCTATATTATCTTCTGACTATGGACTAAATATGAGAAGCTCTAATGATGACAGGCAAGAGAACATCGTATTCCTTTAAAATCTCATTTTGCAAAGCAGCAGAGTGAGATAGAATAGGCACCTTAAAAAATGTCCAGTCCACTCCCAGATTTAAGCCTTTCAGGTCAGGAGCACACATATCAGATAGGGTTGCTTTGGGCTGTTTTAGTCCTGCGGGGAACAAAGAAGAGTTCCTCCTTTTAACTAGGATGCCTCTAGGAAGACAGAGCATCTGGGTTCAGGGGCGGAGAGGGCTCACCTACCATATGGATAGAGTGGGTCTGGCTCAGCAAGGATACTGTAAACAATGGCTGCATCTGCTACTGATGTACAGATAGGGCCTGTAAAAGACAGATCAGTTATAAAAATGTGACAAGGTAAATATACCTTCCTCCCAAGATGATTTGTAGGTACAGATTGCCTCCCCTGTGAGAAGACCACATCAAGGTCCCTGAAGTGGAGCACAAGTCCTCTTACCTACACTGACTGTGGAGTAGGAGAGTGGCAAGCTGCCATGACAACTGATGCGCCCAAATGTACCTAGAAGAACAAGAAAAGGGCAGTTAGCTAGATATCAGCAGTGACAGGGAAAAGCTGACCAGATGGCTCTGGTGCACCCAGTCAGTAAACAACCTACCCCTGCCAGTCACTTTTATGTCTACTGTTTCAGGGTCCAGTCACTCATCCTTCAGTATCCTGTTCTGCTGACCATGATCTGACTCATCAGTGAAACAGATGCATTCAGTAAATAATGAAATGGGTTTCCCCCTAAGAAATTACTTAGTTGAGGGGAAACACGTGCAGGGACATTTTGGAATATACACATTTAAATATGCAGAAGCAGCATTTATGGTATGGAGGATGGAGATGCAGGAACAGGATTATCAACAGCAACAGACACCACCCCATGGGAGATGTCACCCACTTCACCAGTAAGACTTCATGCCTAACACCAGTTGTCTTCTGTGATTACTTGTATCGCCTTTCTGAGCAGTTAAATTTTTGTCATCATCATTATCTTCCTCAGATGAATCACCATTAGTGAAGTTGACCACATGCAAAGGATGGAAAGAGAGTAATGACTGAGTATCTGGTCTCAGATGAAGCAGCTGAGATACTTCAGCATGATAAACCATTCCCAAAAGCCAGCATCTCTTCCAAGTGACAACCCTGCCTCACCATGTTCCATGCTGTAGACACTGCCCTGTGCATTTCTTCTGTCCTCTGCACATTTTCCTTGATTATATTAATTCTTACTGCAAAAACTGCATTGCTACTCCTTGTAACACTGAGATAAGAGGGAATGGCTACATCCTGGTTTCATACAAGCGTATTACCAGGTTTTTAACTTTCCAGATACAAATCTGAGCAGCATCAGCCTCTCCATATAACTGGGGTGATGGCAACCTATCATGGGTGGTGATACTTTTCACCAGCTCAATACAGATACCCAACTATGTTGGGAACACCTCCCAGCACAGAAAGAAGAATGAAGAGGGGCGAGTGGATGAAAATGAAAAGCAGCATGCATACTTTGTTTACCATTTGACTTAAGTAAGTTGACTTAGTTAAGCTGAACGTCTGTTCAATAGCCAGTACAGACAATAATTCCATGCTGCCAGCCTAACCCGCATGCCTCCTGGGGTGTTACACTCCAGAGTTTCTCTGGTCAAGTTTTACTTGACAGGAATTAACAGACTGTGCCCAACTTGTTTGTGGCATTATGTCTGAAACACCAACCAAACAAACACACCCCCCTCCATGATTAAACAGCTCTACCTTTCAGCCCTACCACACCACAGAATGAAGCAGGAATCCTCACAGAGCCTCCTCCATCTGTGCCAATAGCCACCGGGCAGAGACCTACAAAAAACCCACACATTAGCCTGTGATCAGAGAGACATCATTTTTCCCTGTCCATTCTACCAGCAGCTGTAGCCAAGACAGCACAGAGAGCTCTCTGTTTAGCCAGGAGTTCCCTCCAGCTTCTAAACCCCCTCATAAAAACTAAATGCCTGAGGTCCCTTGGCTCAGGACCTTCCTCCCACCACCTCTGAGCTCCGTGTAGGACCACCTACCTGCTGCCACAGCTGCTGCTGACCCACTGGAGCTCCCACCTGTGAAGTGGTTAGGCTTGTAGGGATTCCTAGGGATCTTGTGGTACCTGAAGCAAAAACAGAGTGTTTAATCTTTTCCTAGGAAGGACTGCGTGCACTACAGTGCAGAAAAAGATCCAGAAACACAGCTCAGAGATTCTGATCTCTTGGTAAAGAGACATCATTTAATCTCAGAAAGAGCCATGTCCCTAGAAAACAGAAGGTAAAAAAGACTTCTGCCTCAAGAGTACAACCTTGTTAGTGTAAGCAGCCAATCCAAAAGAGACAGACACAAGGCAAGAGAAAAGATGCTGCTCCAGCTCTTCTGTCTGCAATGGCACCATGCCATTACTGCATGCCACAGGGCATTAAGCAATTCCAAAAGGTAGAGCAGTTGATGGCCAGCAATCCTTACAGATAAGCAAGTCATTATCCCCAGCTCTGCCCTTTATCTCAGAGCAGCAGCTCCCAAAGTCTCCAATCTGACCATGGCCTCCAGACACCAAAGAGGTCTGGCACGTGGCTGGGTATCCAGCCGACCTCACACAGTGAGGAAATGCCCTGGCATGCTGTTGCTGCAGAGGGGGAGCCCTAGTTCCATCTAGCTGCATGCGCATGAAGTGTGGCTCTACACAAGGCTTATCAAGGCCTTGAGAACCACTGCTTTGGAATTGCAGTTCTCATCGTGGCTACAGTGAAGAATTCTCAACAGTAAAGCAAATTCCAGTGAACCTCTTTTAGCTAGGAAACAAAACTGCTACGTTCTGAGACAACTGTACCTTTTTCTCACTGTTCTGGGCCTTCAGCCATTACTGTGGCTGAGCATTACATTACTATTTATTTGTTTTCTGTCATGGCTTTTGTCTACCATTCATCCTATAAATATTCACACCTCCAGGCCTGTAAGGCCTGGCAAACCAAGTTCCTTACTCAGCAGACAACACTCAGATCCTCTCCTTCCTTTGGTTTCAGGAGCCTTCAGGCTTCCACAGCTACTCTGACCCTCTAATCTACAATGTTGGGTTTTCATACCCCCAGGGTTCTCTCTGTATGGGATGTTTCCATCAGTTTTATTCTCACGTGCTTGCCCTTATTTTTGTATCCTTCCCAGTTCTGAACAGTCCTATAGGTATTTCTAGACTGGGGGAAGAGAGAGGAAAGGGATTTTTACCTATTAGGGTTGCATCCAGTTGTTCCAGTCCCTAGTTCATGCATGTTTGAGACCCCAATAATGATAGCCCCAGCCTCTCGCAACTTCTTGGCCACAGTAGCATCTTCTGTTTCTGGCTCTGTCCCAAGATACACTGTTCCCGCTCGGTGATGGTAAGGTACCTTAGCAAGAACACACCTTATTATTCATTCCAAAACCCTGGTACAGTGCACACATGCACATAAAACCCTGTGCATGCTGCACATGCACACTTCAACACCACAACAGATCTTAGACATTGGGACCCGTGGAGGTAAGGGCTAGGAAGCATCACTCTTCAGCTTGTCCTGTTTTGGTCTCTGTTAGGAGGGACACCTAACCCTGCAATATTTGGTCCTTCTCTCATGCAGAGGAGTCCTTTTCATACTGTGATACAGCAGAGCAGAAACATGTAGATGGTCTTAGTCTGCCTCTCTGCAGCAATGTGATTGCTATGCCCAAAGGTTGCAGAACAATCACCTTGGCCCCACAGCACACAGCTCCTTGTTCCATGTTTCTATGGACAGAGCTACAGCAATTCAGATCCGCAGTGCTTTGAAGCAAGGCATCAAGATTAGTCGAATGCCAAAATACCAGATGGACTTATTTCCAGGGTATGCTAAGAACTCTTCACTTCGAGGCAGCAGTAGAAGAATCTGTACATAAACGGGACTCCCACCCTACAGGTAGGTCTCTGCAGAGCCTACGACAGCCTGATGGCACTGCCAGGAGTATTTACTGGTAACTATTGTTGGGACCACAGGTAACAATCCTTGTCAGTAGGGATTTTCAAAATAACTTGCATATTTCTGACACATATATTTTAAGGTAAGGAGAGAGGGATGCTTTGCCAGTGGAGCAGAGTCAGCGCCCAAGAAACACAGACAGTTACACCCACCACTAGAGATGCTTTTATACATTCTCATTTCATCATATGACAGACCGCTTCCCACACCCACACCCTACTCCCTATGGATTCAAGAGATCGGTACAAGATATGGAACATGTCTGCTGTATGCAAGATCTGTCTTCAGCTTGCAAAAATTGTTAATCCTACTCATTGCAAACCCACATACTACCCCTTATTACAAACATATTCTCAGGCTTCTGCTGAGGAGTTGGCCTTAAAACCTTGTTGCAGTGAGTTGCCCAGGTTGACCACCTGCACCACGAACTGGCAGCTAGACAAGGAAACTCACCACTTTGAGCTCTTCTTTCAGACACACTGGGATGCCATCCAGATAAGACAGGGTACATTTATTCCTATAACGAGTAGTGGAGGCCTCAGCCATCTGCACAGAATAAAAAATCACCATGTGTTATATATACTTAGCTAAGCTGAAGGTCATCACCAATATCAGAATGGATACCAAAAATTACTTTCTCAGGCTTTTACTAAGCCAAATTATCAAAGTTTCTTTCTTCCACCATATGCTCGTGAGAAACTACTACTTGGAAGCATCTGTGCTAATGGATGCCACATAAGCACAGAAGTCCTGTTATAAACATAGTCATCCAGCAGAAACAGATTGCTTTAGTGCTACCTCTCTTTGCAGGAAGGAAAACAAACTTGTTTGTAACCCTCTAAACACAGAAGAAGGAAAAATGTACTTATTTTGCTGTGCAATGTATCAGCAGAAGAGCCTCTAACCCTTCCAATGGATACTACTGCTCTTGGGGTGGCAGAGGCCCCTTTCCTACCAGAGGCAGACATTACCAGCATTATTTGCTCCCGGTCCCACTGCACTATTGCTCTGAGCGGGGGCGTGGATTTGTCGCAGTCCTCCAGCACGGCAATGATGTTCTTGGCTACCTGAGATGGCGTCAGCTTCCCACTCCTACAGGACAGAAGAAGTCGGGACCTTGTTACAAGACCTCCCCACACCACACCCACACACAGGGTTTGTCTCCCATACAGCAACATGGCAGCTGTCACAGGTGTAAGCAAGAACTAGGTAAGAATCTCTGCGTGGTGATGATTTCAACACGGTTGACACCATCAAGACAGGAGATTCCCTTCCTTAAGGAGTGAATTTGCCTACACAGCATGTCCCCAGCCCTTAGAGTAGGGCAAGAGTTAGGAGAGTTACCAGATACTCCTGAATCATCAAATAAAAGAGATGAACAGGTGACAGCTTTACAGAGTTCTCAGGCTCCTGAAAGCTTGAAGTTATGAAACTGCCAGTTACCACGAGCTAAGACCAAGAGGCCAGGCCCCTTTATACAGGCTTCCCATTACAGAGAAGGGGCTCCCAGTAGTACAGTCATAACTCACCTTAAGAAACAGGCCTTCCCTGTCTCCTGGCAAAAGGCTGTGTTTCACCACAACCACACCTATCTCTGGCTGACACAAAAGTCAGGATGCACCTGTAACACCAGACTGCAGTGTCAGACTTCTGCTCTAAGGTCGCAGTTTGGTGGCAGAGGGGGCCCTTGAGGAACAAGTGCCAGGAGCACAAGAAGATTTATCTGAGCCTTCCACATCTGGCCCATGTCCCAGAGGCAAACAGGAATTACCAAGCAGCCAACAGCTCACAGAACCTCAGAGTCAGGAGTGTGCTTTCAGCCCCTTTCCAGCTGGACATATTTACTGAGTGTCACACTCAGAGGAGCACAAGGAGCTGGGGAACCAGGGGATTTACCAGAGACCCACAGTTTGTGCAACTTGCATAATCCAGATGAACTTTCATCTACTTCTCACTCATGTTTGAGCAAATAAGGTATGTAGAAATCTCTCAAGAGAAAACTGACAATAAGCCAAAGAAAATGGCATTTAAATATCCTTACAGGGCTTGTAAAGTTGTGCCAGCTCTCCCAGCTGACTTTCCTTCGTTATTCTACTAAAGGGAAAGAACAGCAGGGAGTGATGCTAAACAGTGGCACCTCAAGGACAATGCTAACAGATACCTAAAAGCTTGTGGAACAGTAGCAACCCACAGCAGGGGAACACATGGGACAGGTTGTTCCCAGACCACAATTTCACCTACCGGTAGCACTCCAGATAATCTTTGATCCCTTTGAAGCTAAACCCATTCCTAGCAGAATCAGACCTGCAAAGACAGGATTAAAGGAACAACAGTGAACCATCAAAGCCACCTCTGTTTAGACCTTAGCTTTCAGCATCACCATCCAATGTATGTTTGGGCATCACTCACTCACAGCACACCAGATGGCCAGCTGGCCTATGCATGGCAGCTAATACTGTCAGACTCTTTGCACATGTGCCAGACACCACATACGCTAAAGGTGCCACAGAAATAAGGGATTAGTCTTAGCAGTCATTAAACTGTTTGAAATGTGTTCCAGGTTTACATTTGCTACTCACCACTGCAATATTACAGACTAGCTGAAATATACTCATAAACCTACTCCCAGGACCTCTGTCACAGTTAGATCCAGAGACAGCCAGCAGCACATACGGTGTGTGGTGTGGGAAAAGGCACTACGCAGCACACACAAGGATACACATCAGCAAACTGCTTAAAAACCAGATGGCTCTACCACTTAAGCAATAGACCATTTCTCATCACTCACTAACAAAGCTAATTTCTTGTGCACATTTTTCTTTTAAAACCTGCATTCCTTTTCCCTTCCAAGCAACCCTGGTGTTCTCTTTGAGATTCCCTGCAGGCAAGAAACAGCACACCTGCAAACTCACTTAAAGGGATCTATACACTGGCTAGTCAATCACTAAGTGCATCTGCTCTAACAGTGCAAACAGGGCGCTGGCAAGGGCAGATTTTAGTCTCTCCCCAGCAGGCAGACTCCCTGCAGCCTGGAGAATTTTCACATTGCATGTAATTACTGGTGATTTATAAGGTGCAAAAGGAAAGATGACTGACAGCATTATTTGTTTTGTAAAGTGGCTGGGCATGGAAAAAACCCAAATCTAAATTACTGACAATGAGAGCTTCCCACTAATATAACAGTGCCAACACGTGTATTCTTCCACTTCACTCTTACACAACACATACTGACCTTGCATCTATCAGCTGCTTGATAACATCTGAAGTGCTTTTAGCCTCAGACTTGTCTCCTGTAACCTCTGCAGCAACCTCCGGGATAAACGTGGGATCTTCATGAATGTCAAGTGAACGCATAAGCGAGAAGTTGTTCAGTCTGAAAGAGAGAGAGTCATTGCCAGAGTCTGCAATCTCTACCATGACTAATTTTTCAGACTGTTCAGAAGGAACCTTACCCAAGAACACTTTGTGTTAGCAGTCTGCTTTCACAGCAGGGAGTGGCAACAGTTTCAACAGCTACAAGCTAATCTCTCTTACATCTTTCCTAAAGGCAGCATCAAATCTATTCTGCTTGCTTAACAAAGCCTCCTACCTCTTGACATAAGACCAGCCAGCCTCTGGGAAAGAAATGGCAAAATTTTTCGATTCACTTTAATTGGACATATCATACACAGACCAATAAAGATAGGGATGAAGAAGAAAATAAAAAGGGAAAGTAGTATAAACCATACATTCAACCACTAATCCTGTTAAAACAAGCACCTCTTCAGACTTTTCCATGACCTGCTTCAACATAGTTTGTTTGCAACCAAATACAACAGGGATTGCAGCATAAATCCATAGCTTGGAGCACATAAAGCGAGGAAATTAAGACCCTGTCACAGATATCCAGGAATGATCTGATGTATAACAGCAGTGACACTTGTCTGGGTTTGATTCACTCATAAAGCCCATGTCCAAATAAAATTCAGAGGTAACACATTTCTCAGTGTCCTGGAATCTGCATAGATGACCCTTAAAGTGATGGGCAAACTATGGGAACCAAGTGTGAGCCTGGAGTTCCTGACACCTCTTACCTGACAGGCTCTTTGTACAATGCACACTTGAAAGCAGTTTCTGAACAAAAACCTAAGTGTGAAAGAGGAAAGGCTGATCTAAAATAGTGAACATCTTTAAAAAGGACTTACTAAAATCTCTGAACTTTATGTCTGGCCTCATTTCCCCACTATTACTATTCTTTTACCACTATTGGTGATAAACACAGCATATTTGCACATCCACGACCTTTGAAAGAAAGACTATCCTTTAACAAAAGAGCAAAGGCAAAAAGACACAAAGGCAAATAAAAGGCAAAGAGGCAAGCTGACTAATACAGTTTCTGTGCACCTGCCTGAGCGTGAAAAAAGGTTAATTTCTGCTGATAAAAACCCACTCAAATGAGAATAGTCAAAAAAATAACCTAGTAAACAACATCTATGAAATAATCTTCCTCACTCTCCAATCAAGTTATGCAGCTTTCCTCTTAGAAAATGTCATGTCAGATAACCTAAAAGCTGTGTGCAATGTGAGTACCTTAAACCAAAAAATGAAAAAAGAAAAAAAAAAAAGAAACTTGCAGGAGGGCAAAAACTCCCCACTCTTACCTCATTAAGAGCGGTAATAAGCAGATCTGTCCAAAAGCCTAGAAAAAAAGTAAGTAGAAATGTTGGTTTGCAGCAACTTTGACCTGAACACCTTCTTCACTAGACAAGGAATGCTGAACATGCTCACGATTACCGCAGGCTTGCAGCACCCTAGAGAGCATGCAATGCTAAGCAGTAAAGAAACAGCATAAACAGTTGTATTTCACACCACAAAAATGGCCTAAAAGGCTTTCTCCCACCTCTCATGTTTATATAACGAGTGTATCCTTCTGGC
Source organism: Manacus candei (assembly GCF_025592945.1). Classification (NCBI taxonomy): domain Eukaryota; kingdom Metazoa; phylum Chordata; class Aves; order Passeriformes; family Pipridae; genus Manacus; species Manacus candei. The sequence goes on along the minus strand of NW_026138062.1, from coordinate 56,795,114 downwards.
TCTCCTGCTTTTGTCTTTCCCCAACTCAGCACTGAAGGCTGCAACACTGTTAAGAAGCATCTGTATAGCTCCCATCCATTACTTTCCTCATGTTGCACAGACTATGCAAACACTGGATAAGGCAGAAGCTTATTATTTTATTTATCACAGTGTTAGGATCTTTCCTGTCTCTCAACCAGTTCCTGCAATAAAACGAGTCAACTTGGAAAAGCATGAGATATTTAGAGACTCTGTGGTAGCAGATGGCTGAAAACATTCTTTGAATACCCTGATTCCCAGTGTAGAAGCACCAGCAGTCCCAAAGAGACCAGCCTGGTTCCAGCCAGGCTGGGGCCTGTCTTAATAGCTCAATAGTGGACTTCAAAAACATTTTATGGGATGTACAAATACAGTGTAAGCCTGATGCAAGGCTCACACAGCTAGATCCACAAAGTGGTATGTTACCTCACACACTGCATAAGAATTACAGCATCTTTTTTGAAAATGCATTGTTCCTAATCTACATCTAAACTAATACAGCATAATCCCGTAGGAGATTGAGAATCTCAGGTCCCGCCTCCAAAGGAGATGTCAGGAAATGAAGCAAGCCCCTTTACCATGCCACAAAGCAAAGCATGACAAGGTATTCTGATCGTTATATCTTGGAAGAAAGACACTTGTAAGGTATTCCCACAAACAAACACAGCCCACTCCTAGCTTTCATTCCATGCCCAGCCGGACACCAAGCTCTGTAACAGGTCACACTGCTGAAACAAACTTCCATGCCTATCTTGATACTGGCTCAAAAGGCCAAGCAGCAGCAACAAAATCCACCTGCTTTCAGGCAGAAGCTGCTGCAAGGTGGGCAGTGCCCAGGGGCCGCAGGCTCTTCTCACCTCTCACCCCGACACAGAGCGCTCCCGTCTCCTCTGCACCTGCTGAAGTGGGGATCAACTCGCAGGCTCCCAAACTCGCCCGAGGAGAGCACCGGGGGGTCAGCCGCCTTCAGCACCCTCCTAAAAACCCTACTCAAGAGGGCTGAAGGGCCCAAACCCCTTGACGTCCAAGGAAAGCTGGTGGCAGCTGTATTTCGAGTTTGATACCGACTTTGGACTCTCCGCACCCAAAGACACACATGACACCCTGAGCCAAAGGCCCGCGCTCTCAGTCCCCATGGCATCACACCTGGGGGAGACAGGGTGAACACGAGAGCACGCAGAGCGCCACAACCTCCCAACGAACGCGGGTTTTGCCTCCGCGGCGAACCCCCCGGCAGCCTCGGCCCCGCCGGGTCCTCCCCGAGCTTCACCGCCGTGTTTGCCCGGCCCGGACTCACCGTGTTGGCCACATGGACGAAGAGGCGCAGCCCGGCGCCGCACAGCCGCGGGGCCCACTGCGGAGAGGAGGCGAGAGAGAGGTGAGCGCCGGACCCCGCTGTCCCACTCCCGCCCCGCTCCCGCCCCCCTGCCCGGCCCGGCGCTCACGATGTCCCGGGGCGGGCTCGGTGCCCCGGCCCGGCGCGGCTCCCGGCGGAGGAGCAGGGCCCCCGCGCTGCCCGTGTGCCGCCGCACGCAGCACAGGTACGCGGCGGCGGCCGCCAGCAGCGGCAGGAGCAGCAGCAGCAGCGACGGCGCCATCGCTGTCCTCCCACCGAGCCCTCCGGCCGCCGGGGCGGTGCTTGGGCTCGCCCCGCCCGCGCCCAGCCCTCGGCCGCGGGGAGGAGGCGGGAACCGCGCCGTGGTGCCGGTGCCTGTGTCCCGCCATGTCCCGCTTCTTACAGGCGCTTCGGCGCTCCGGCAGGGCCCCGGCGGGGGTCCCGGGCGTGCAGGAGGCGGACGTGTGCCAGTGGGGTCTGACAGGTCAGCGGGGTGCCCGGGAGAAGGGGTGGGGAGGGAGCGCTGGGCTGGTGCTGTCAGGCGATGGCGGGAGGCGGCGGAGGGGCCCAGCGCTGCCTGGTGCTGCCCAGCTCAGAACCATGGAATGGTTTGGGTTGGAAACAGACCTTGAAGATCATCTCGTTCCAACCCCCTTGTCGTGGGCAAGGACACCTTCAGCTACACCAGGTTGCTCAGAGCCCCATCCAGCCTGGCCTTGAACACCTCCAGGGATGGGGCACCCACAGCTTCTTTGGGCAACCTGTTACAGTGCCTCGCCACTTTCACTGTAAAAAACCAATTTCCTAATACCTAATCTAAACCTATTCTCTTTCAGTTTGAACCAGCTCCCTCTTGCCCTGTCACTACATGCTCTTTTACACAGACTTGCCCAAATTTTCCTGTAAGTTCCCTTTGGGTACTGAAAGGCTGCGATTAGGTCACCCTGCAGCCTTCTCTTTTCCAGGCTGAACAATCCCAGTTCTCTCAGCTGTAGTGGTCTGGGCTCTGTGCTAACAGCCCCCAGGCCTGAAATAGATAAATGTGTAAATAAAGTGGTTCCCGGGCCTCTGAAGGCGAGATGGCATTGCTGCTGCAGAAATGGTATTGCTGCCATGCTCGCTCCTTTCGAGCCTTCCCCAGCTACTGCAGTCACTCCCTCTTTGGCGTTGCGGCCGGGGGGCTTAGCCCGGTTTTAACTCCTCCAGTGCCTCAGCACAGCCTTAGACAGCCCTGTGCTTCGGGACGAGATCAACAGGGGTTGCCCTGTTCAGCGACCTTGAAATGGGCCGATGGTGAGCATGAATGAAAATGCTTTCCACTGCCTGAAGGGTAAGATATTAAAGAGGAATGCCTGGGCTATCCATCCCGCCTGCACATTTTCCTTAGCTGCAGAGAGTGTCTGTCTCAATCCCCATGCCAGTTTGGGTTTGTGTATCCTGCGGGCTGCTGAGTTGCCTCATGCACTCAGCGTGCACATCTTCCCAGAGAGGAAAGGGCCACAATGGCACAATACCCAGCACTTGAGTCTTGAAGAGATCTTGAAGAGTTCTACATGACTTGTTTTGTGCTTGTTTTAACATATTGTGCCCCATAATAAAGATTGCAAGGGTGGTAGTACCTAAAGTGAACTACAATTGAGGTCTGCCCTAACTTAAGTGCAGGAAAGCTGGAAAGTGTTGAGAAATTATTATTATACAGTGCTAGATTGTTACAAACATTTCCAGTAGCCTGAAGCGTGACCCTGGATCTAGTATTTAAGTAGGTATTTAAGAGTGGCTGGAGCTGAAAATCAAGCTGTCTTTTAGGAATGAAAAGTAGCAGACTAATTATTAGATCAGGTTCCTGTTACAGGCCTTTGTAACGACTTGGGGCATTTTTGTGTGTACATGTTTCTGAATAGGGTTTAATTTAACAGAATTGCTGTAAACACTGGTGTCTCTGCTCTCTAGGAGGGTGCATTTCCTTTAAGGCAGATGTTTGGGAAGGTCTGCTCTGGGCAGGACCTGTTTCTAGTAGCTTCAGGGTATAACTGTGTATAGTGTATTGGATGACTGTGTAAATGTAACAAATCACTTTTATTCCCAGGCATTAAGCTTCGTCCCTATCAAGTAGAAGGTGTAAACTGGCTGGTACAATGCTGTGAAGTCCAGCATGGCTGTATCCTGGGTGATGAGATGGGTCTTGGGAAGACTTGTCAGGTGTGTCTGCTTCTTCTTCTGGAAAATGATCTTTGCTTAACTTTTTTTTTTTAGCCCAGTGTTTCTGCAGAATGAAAAAGGAAAAGCACCCTAATGATGGTCAGTTAAGCAGTCCCATTCTGAATTCCGTACTCAAACAAGAGAGTTCATTGTCTTTTTCATTCCTTAGCCACTTAAAACAAATCCTGAGTTAAGTCCTGAGTAACACTTCAAAGAGGTTTCAGGGTTTTGTAAAAAGATGAGTGGTCATTTTATACAAACACCTCATAGTGCCCAGAGTTGAAGGCACAGTGCACATCCAGTACAGGGAAAATTGTGTCCTTTTGATGCACCTGTACCAAGATGGTATTTGAGTTCATCAACACATGAATTAAAATTTATAGGTGTAATTTTTTTCTGAGTTTTTTGGATTTTTTTTTTTAATAAGTTTTTCAATGGGTTTAAGTTTTGTTGGAAAATGATTGTTTGTGCTTGGGTTCAGCTGGTTTTGTTCAGTGGGTCTTAAATAACAAACTGGTAGTTTTAGAAAGTGATGCATGGCAGATCTGTTTTGTGACTGTGGGAAAAAGGTTTTGGAAAGGGGCTTCATATATCAAGGTCATGTATTGAGGCCTGATGTAAGCCTTTTTGTCATTGATTGTGGATCCCACTTGATATTCTGTTAACTTTGCTTTGTGCTACAGAACCTGTGGGAACTAGCTGCGAAGCTCAACAAGGAGACAGCTTATATAGATTCAAGCTATCGGGTTGCACTCTTCCCTTGTTATAAAAAAAATATTTTTCTTGCCTTTTAGACTATTTCACTACTTCTTTATTTGACAAAAAAATTAACCAACAAAGAGAGATTTCTGATACTTTGTCCTCTGTCTGTTCTGAGCAACTGGAAGGAGGAATTGGAGAGGTAAGTTTCAACAGTTGTCTGGCTCATTATAGTCTTGCTCAGCAAGTTACAAAGATTGTTTTCAAATGTGCTCACTCCAACACTTTCTTTTTATCCTTTCAAAGGGATAAAAAATAAAAAGAGAAGCTGCTACTAAACCAACTAATCAATGCGGACTATGCAGTTAACACATAGTCTTTACCATGCTGTGGTATACATGAATTCATCCATCCTATAATACTGGCTGACTTACAGTCCAAATGCCTCCACTAGCTCCTTGCTTGTTATTGATTTGTAACCCTCCATGCTCAGCCTCTCTTAGGCAAAATCTGCTGAAGACAGCCAGGATTCTGTTTGATGAAAGGTAAGACCCAAGTTGGGGGGCATGCTCACGTGTGCACGCAAAATACATTACACATGTGCATGCAGCCTGTCTTCACTGGGGTGCAGTGACTGTGCTGGTGGCATATCTGCTGTGCCTGGAATATGTACATTTTATGTCTGGAGCCCAAAGATTCCTTTTAAAAGGGCAGGAAGTCAAAGATTAGAACAGAAGTCTGTGTATGGGCCATGGGGCAATGCTGTCTCTCAGCATCTGAAGTCACCCAGGTTACATTCTGAAGTGAGCTGGCCTGATTTGGATAGACTTTCGGGTGAAATAGTTGGGAGAAAGTGCATCCCTTCAGAGATAGCAGTGAACGGCTATCCAGAAGTAATATCAAGTAAAGAACAGTGGGGGGATTAAATGAGGAAGAATTTTATGGTCCCAGCTCTTTCTCCGTGGAACTGGGTTTATCTGCATTTTGACTAAGTGAATATATTTTTGAGACCCTGACTTGGACCTGTTTACTGCAGACATTGCTTGTTTTAGGCCAATTTTTTGGTCTCATCTGGGCAAACTGTATTCACTCACCTGCTTCTCATGATCTTTTTTCAATTCTCAATAGCAGATGGGCCATGAGACTGGTTTTCAATTGTCTACTTTGGACTCATTACCTAGGAGAATGCAGTTTTACTTGAGACTTGTCCAAACCAGAACCAGCAGCTGAGGTGCCACCTGAGATGCAAATTAACCATGAAGGAGTGAGGTTCAAAAGCTGAGATCCAGGCACATCTCAGAGGATGGTGGGGTGTTTGGATAGGAGTTCTCATCTGTGCAGTAGCTATGTTTTATAATTGGGGCCAGGTCAAAAACACGTGGAAATACTTAGCTGGGCTCACTGGTTTTCCTCTCTCTTTCTGTTAACAACAGGTTGGCTCCAGGTCTTTCTTTCACAATGTACATAGGCAACAAGGAAGAGCGACCCAAACTGCAGCAGAACCTGAAGGAGAACTCTCACTTCCGTGCACTCTTGACAACGTATGAGGTACATGATGCCTTTGTCACTTGAAAGGAGGGCTCGAGTTTTTTCTTCTTTACCCTTCCAGTTCTCTTCCCCTCTCCCCCAGGGAGAGTGTGAGTGAGCAGTTGTGTGGTGCTTATTTAATGACCAGTGTTAAACCACGACATGCTGAAGGTGCCATGTAGCTGTCACATTATTTTCCTCAAGTAGTGAGTGCCCTCATTCCACTCTGCTCCATTTCACCATGGTTTGCCAAAACCATGTAGACAAAAAGATGCTCTGTTTCTTAACTGGTGTGTTTACTTAAATCATAAATCATGGTTCGTTTTCTTTCATTGCAGATTTGCCTGAAAGATGCAGCATTTCTAAAATCGTGAGTCTGGTTTTAATTTTTTCAAATTTAAATCTGCATATCTGTCAGTGATTTCTTAAATATATGTTTGTATGTGTGAGATCCTGTGCTTGTTTCACAAGAGCCAAGGATGTTCTTTGCTTGTGATTAGAGCTTTGCCTTCTCCAACTTTCAGTGAAGAATCTTTAATGTCAGCTAAGGTGTATGTGAACTTCCCCCAAGGACAGTTTTCAAGCCTGTTAACTCAAAATAATAATACATAATGACGTATAGCACTACCTGAAGTATCAGTCCAGAAGACTGATCTTTAGAACAAGGAGATCTTCAAGAGCTTCAGGTTTTAGAGGTATTCCTTGAAAATTCACAGAAACTGACCTGCATTATACTACAGTGATCATGTGCTAATACCATATCCTGAAGTTTATTGCCTCTTGCCAGCAGTCAGAAATGTAGAGGGCTTCTGGAGCATTATATTTTCTAGCAACACTGATTATTCAGCTGAAATTCAGCCTGTAGGAGGTATTGTCACAGTCACGCAGAATTTTGCAGAAGTCTGCACTTGAAATGGGGAGGAATTTTAGTAGCAGCACCAATGCCTTGCAATGATGGTAAATGCTGTGACAAATGCTGGGGACAGCTATATATCATGGATAGCTCAGTATCTTTGTAGCAGCAGAAATCCAGTAGCCCCCACTGACACAATTTTGGGTCTGACAGGACTAGTCAGGCCTGCAGTGGGCACCCTGTTGTCTTTCAGCAAAGCACCTGTCCTTGGCCTGCTGGAAGTGGCAGGTTGTGCTGGATGGTAGAAGCCAGGCCTAATGAAAGGTAGCCATGACCGTATTGTCTTTACAGTTTCATATCATATTCTGCATTGCTGTATCTGATTCCGTTTATTTTGCAGTTTAGCCATGGTATGTAGTACCCAGGGAGAGCAAGTAGCTAGGCTTAATATCACAAAAATCTCATCTCCAGTGTAATTTCATACTTCTAAAGCTAACACATAACATCAAAGCCTTATCACTCAAATTTGGGGGGTTTTCCCTCTGGTCTTCCTTCTGAAAAAAGTAGTTGCTAATCATTTGTACCTTGTCCTGTGCAGGAGCACTTGGAGCACTTTGTAAAAGTGAGTCAAAGTTATCATATGTCTCACCACTACTACTGTTTATGAGCAGTGTAGCAGCACAAATGAGTTGAGCAAGAGCTGTGCTCTAATGTAATACGTGAGAGATAAGACTCTGCTCTGCACATGAGCTTCTGCAATGCTTCACAAGGCAGTGTCCCTTCTGCAGTTCAGCTCCTGAGCCCATAGAATAAGAGTAATGACTTTTGACTGACAGAAGGCAGTGGAGAATCACTCTTACATAGCAAAGAGGGAAATCAAGGCAAACAGAAAGGCAGTGGGGAGAATGTAAGTCACTGTGATTTCAGACATTGTATTCCACTGGGAAGAGAAGCGTATGGGTAAGAAAAGATGGAGGGTCATGCTTTCCCTACCCTGCCTACCCATCAGCCAGGCTTGACTGTGTGGAAATTATTCTGTGATGTGGGAGTTTAAACCCTAGTGATAAGGAGGCACAAACACTGAGGCCTGAAAAGATGTGGAGTTTGTATTAAGCCTAGTGGATCTGCTAGATCACCAGTGATTCTGCAGCCTGCTTGAGGAGGCACTGCATAGAGAGCTGTGTGAGCCTAGAATAAGTTGTCACCCTTGGGTGATTTGCAAAAGACTCGTAATCACTCTTCCATCACTGCCTCACGATAGTTGTTGGGTTTTTGCACAAGTGCTAGGGCCTAGTTTCATGTTTCTTTTTCCAAATCATAGGCTTCCTTGAATTTTTGACTAATTTATGCTTATGTTATTTTCCTATAGGAGTGGGGGTGGAGTGAGAAGCAACAAATTCAAGTAAATTTGTTTAGTTTTGATTTCAGAAAAACTCATCCGGGCTATAGTTAAGAAGCTGTTTTGGCTCTTCAAAAGAAGTACCTGTGAATTCCTCCCACCCCACTTGTGATGTTTGCTTGTTGTTCATGGGGTGGGACCACCTCAAGTTCAGCCAAGCAGAGGCACCACTTATTTCAGTCTTTCTGTACTTACAAGAATGAACTGTCAGCCCCTAACTGAAGTTGCTGTATTGTGTTTGTTCAGCTTTAACTGGGCTGCCTTGGTTGTAGATGAAGCTCACAGACTGAAAAATCAGAGCTCTCTGCTTTACAAGACACTTTCTGAGGTAAAGTAAATCATCTATCTTCTAGTGTATTAAGACTTTTTCCTTTCAGTATAGCATACAGATTCTCTGTTTGTTTCTCTGAGTATTTATTAAGCTCTGGCCCACAACTAGTTTCTGTCAGAGTTGATGAACAGATATTTAGTAGCAGAGAGATAAAGGCCTATCTTGTTGGCTTTGCATGGAGGTGGGCAGTATTAAGAGCTTCTCTCTCATTCTGATTCATTTGAAAGACTTAAAAATGTAAAACAACTTAACCACAGCTGTGTTGCTGAAGTAGTAGAAGTCTGGCTGACCTAAGACGATGTAAAGCAACAAGAGGCTATCTCCAGCTCTGGGAGGGTGAAGGAACCCTTGCCTAGTACATTAGGAACTACTGACTTCCACTGTCCCTTGTTTATTGAAAGCAGGAGAATTGCTCCAGCTCCCAAAGCACCCTGCCAGAGTACAATGAATGCCTTAGTGAAGGCTGCATTTCTTGTCATGGCAGTGAAACATGGGAATTAGGTTTGCACTGCCATCAGCCACAATGTACTACAATATACCTTGGAAAATAGGTGTTTTTATTAAATTACTGAAAGTTTTATACCTTCTGAACATATTGTCCATAATGTCTGTAATTCAAGAACTTTGATTATAGTCCCAAAAATAGACATGATTCACCTTAGCTCTCCTCCTAACATATTTTCTATTACCAAGCTTGAGATAAATTTCTGTTTCTCCAAAGGTAACCATGTTCTCCAAGTCTCTTTACAGGGATTACTGTAAGCAACATGGACCAGATAATGTTGCTGTGTTTGTCAAAGTTAGCCAGCAAATAGAAATGGAACTTAGGCAGTTTCGTTTCACTGTCCTATCCCAAGAGCATTTCCCAGTTATCTCTCATTACCAAGCACTGAATATTAGACTGTAGAGTGCATGGATCGGAGAATTTTAATGGAGCTGGTTTTGCACTTTGTTCTTATTTTGCTTACACTGACTTCCTTGCACTGGTGCCATCCTAGTCAGTTTGGAGCTGTTTGACAGTCACACCATACCTTATGTTTGGATGATTTTGGCAGACCTTTTCAGTGTTCTGCCAGCAGTTCTCTGCTGCCTCTTGTCTTTAGGTTAAGCTTAAGAGTGGTGTGGGTGAGTTGTGTATTAACTGATTTGTCATTACAGATATTTTCTCCTAATTTGTTTTATTGCTGGTTCTTTCAGTTCTCAGTAGGCTTCAGCCTGCTACTCACAGGCACTCCAGTCCAGAACAGCCTCCAGGAACTGTATTCCTTACTCAGCCTTATTGAGCCTGACATCTTTCCTAAGGAACAAGTGAAAGAGTTTGTTGAGTATTACCAAGCAATTGAAAAGGAGAGTGAGCCGGGTCAGTAATAAGCAACATTGTACTTCAATCAGAACCAATTGAAGCCATTCTCTTGACTAGAAAACAAGGGTGTTGTGTCTTCTTTATTTGCCTTCTTTTAATGCTGACTAGCTTTAAGACAAAGACACAAAAACTAATAATTACCTTTAAAGCAAGAGCTACCTTAATGTGGCTCCTAAGTGTTTCAGGTATGCAGCTGAAACACTATTCTCTATTTGTAAAATGTGGCTTGAAAAATTTCACTAATAGTTGTGAGATTCCTTAATCATTTATTTTGGAAGTGTAGTTGTGAAGGTACTGTATAAACTCTTTACCTTTAACACACTAATCTCCTTTTTTTTTTTCTTTCTCTTCCCTGCCTCTGCATAGCCAAGGAATTGCACAGTCTTCTGCAGCCATTTTTGCTTCGGAGAGTCAAATCTGAGGTGGCTGCAGAACTGCCAAAGAAGGTGGAAGTGGTTCTGTACCACGGAATGTCAGCTCTGCAGAAGAAGTACTACAAGGCCATTTTGACGAAAGATCTAGGTAACTGAGGATTTTGAATTCTGACAATTATTTTTAAAACCAAAAGTAATGCCTTTTGTAAATGCATGCTGTGTTGCAGAGAAGAAGAAGTTACTCTGGCCTGCAGAATATGTACAGCATAAATATGCCAAATTTATTGTTTGGGGCTGCTTGATTTGTGGGTTTAGCTTGTGATAAAATAAGAGACATATGGATCTATTGCTCAGGTATTGCAGAGCTAGGAAGGGTCAGCTTGAGGATCTGCTTTGGGCAAGTCTGTAATTAAAAATACTTACCATGAGGTAAGCTGCTCCTATTGCACATTTTTGTATTCAAACAAAAGGGTAGTATAAGAAATTTTGGATCTGTGGATCTCTATGAATTTTCCAATAGTAGCACAGATGCCATAAAGCAAATTTCAACCTACTGGGTGCAGTTATGAGTTTTTTGGGAAACCACAGGGCTATGTAGACAATGCAACTACTACCACATCATATGGCTTGCCACTGCTTCTGTGTCATAGGGGAAGTAAAACTGGGGAGTTGGAGATCCTGTGTTCTTCTAGGCCTAGCACTTTACATGAGCACCAACAGGAAATCTGAACCTTCATCTTCTGTAGTCAACATATATACATGTATTTTCTTCTTCTCAGAAAAATGCAATTCTTCTTAACTTCCTGGTTGCCCAGGAGATCTTGACTGTGGTGTTTCACTTTTTTTTTTAAATTCAAATTAACTGCGCCAGATTTTTTTCACTATTTTTGATGATGCACTCTTAGAGAAATTACACTGACCTTAACCAGGGAGTCCAGCACTTCAGTGAATCTGCCATGATACAGTAGTTTTCATCGGGATCTTATTTCTAAAGGCTTGTCCAAAAAATGTGAAGGAAATTTTATTTGGTCCATGAAAACAGATGTATTAGTCTTGAGATGGGAACTTCAAATGCAGATATGATATGCAGAGAAAGATACTCCAGTGCTGAAGCACTTCAGAGCAGTGCTCAGGACCCAGACATTCCCAGTCAAACCCATTAATGGAGCATGGGCTTCCCTGCTCCATTCCTTTTCTATGCTCTTTTTTTCCAGATGCATTTGAAAATGAAACAGGAAGAAAAGTTACACTTCAGAATGTCTTAGTTCAGCTTCGGAAGTGTGTTGCCCACCCGTACCTTTTCAATGGTAAGAAGGCACTGTTCTCCCTCTTGAAACAGAAAAAAATAACTTTGATTTACATGCTGGTTTTCTGTTACTGCTTGGCAGTGTAATGCTTAGAAGAAGCAAGTCATAAACAATCTTGTACTTGAATCAGTAGCAGCTGTGATTTTGCGACCAGTTCCAATACATGACAGTTCATCAATAATGAGGAATAAAGTAGGACACTGTGAAGTCTGAGTTTCTAACTGCAGCTCTCCACTTGTGTGTCTTTTCTCACCTAAAGAAAGAAATCACAATGCTTTGTGAACTACTGAAGGTGTTGTTTATGGACAGAGAAGGATCATCACTTCTCAATCAAGCATCATGGGGCTCTGTTTGGCAATAGTGGCACTGCAGACACACTGAGGTTGACCACAGAGTTGTTATTTGCATGGTATTAGGTCTGCTTTTGAAACTCCTTTCTGTTCCAGGTGTTGAACCAGAACCCTTTGAGATTGGAGAGCATATTGTTGAAGCCAGTGGCAAGATGTGTTTGTTGGATAAACTCCTTTCATTTTTGTATGCTGGGTATGTCATGTCAGGGTGGGGTTGACATAGGGAACAGAGATAAACTGGGAAGGCAAACTACCTTATTTAGCCATAGATGGAGCAGATATTCATCAAAACACTAGCACTGCTCTATTCATTGCATGTTACTGATTACCTGAAAGAAGTAATTTCAGCATCAGGAGCTGCATTGGAGAATATAGAGGAACCTCGATGATTTGTGTAGCTTCCTTTTAAACATTTCTCAAAACACTTCACTAACTCTCTCACATATTCTCATATTTACCATATTTGAGAACCTGGGATAATAATGATGTGACTGAGTATTCAGAATTTCTGGTTTGACTGTGGATTTCCCGAGAGTGCTTTCCAATGCATCGGTTGAGTTCCTTTGTGCTGGCATGCTTGTGTTATACCAGAAGGCAGAATCCATAGCAAATGTGAAAAACAAAAACACAAGAATAAGCTGAAACTTCAGCTTTGGGATTGACATTCAGAAGTCCTTATGTTGCACTCTGGTGAGTTCAGAACATGGAACCCAAAGACTTTGTGTGTTTTCCTCCACCTCTTAGATGGGTGGCAAATCAAACTGTGATTTGCATTCTTGGGCAGTCTGTGAAACAATGCCTCCTGCATGATATAAATTCTATCTTCTCTCTTAACTGGGCTGTGATTTCCCTTTGACTACTTCCAAGGGACAGAGCTCCAACAGACCTGGGCAAGTTCTGTTGTGGTTGTGAAGGTCTTTGTCCTTCTGCTGTATATCACCTTGTGAGTGGGTGCCTCAGCCTTGAATGTCTTTGCCACAGTACCAGCCCTGTGCAGGTTCTGGACTTGAAAATGCCCATGTTCTGCTCTACAGTGAAGTCTCATTTAAACACAGTCTGAGGTGTAGGGCTGGGAGGGAGAAGAGTTGATTTCTCGCAAACATTTGTATGTAGTTTAATCTTTGAGGGTCATTCACTGGAGGAGAAAATGCTTTACTGTCACAGAGATGCTGATATCGCATTTTCCCAGCATTTCAGATTCATTGTAGTGTGTGATTTGAGAGCAGTCATGTGGTGAGGAAGACTTTGTCATGCTAAGTTGAAGCTGAGGATCCTTTTACTCAGACTCCTTTGGATCTTCACCAGGGTGTATCCAGCCAGAAGCAGAGCTGTGCCAGGGCCTTGTTACTTGTCTGTGATTCAACACTCTAGACAGGGCAACTGATGATGGCAGATGGAGCTCACTGATTGCACTTGGATGTGGGGCTGAAAATGTGGTGAGGGAATGGGCCATGATTCTGGGAGGCTGAGTGTGCAGAGGTGGTGAGGCCTTGCTGTGTAACAGTGACTAACAGTGACTGGTTAAGCTCTTGTAACCCCTCTACCACACTGTGAAATGCTGTCACAGTATGTTGAGTGTCTCATGTTCTTCTTCCAGTGGCCACCGTGTCTTGCTCTTTTCTCAGATGACTCAACTGCTTGATATCCTCCAAGACTACATGGACTACAGAGGTATGTTCTGCACACTTTGATAGGAGAGGGCTTATCTTATATATCTGTCATATATTGTTCCTCTGATTTTGATCGATATGCCCAGGACGGAGAAAGAAATGTGATGAGGATTTATTGCTTCTCAGTAGTTAGAAACCATATTCTTGCTCTGTGAGTATCTCTGTGAGTCGAAGGATCTTGAATTCAGGTTTTTGCTGTGTTGCTGCTTGAAATGAGCTGATAGTTAAATGCTGTTCCTCAGTAAAATGGAGCTAACAAATGGCAGGGTAGCGATGTTTCATTATATACCTGTGTTCAATTGTGTACCTGAGTCCTTAAGTAATTGCAGTAAAGGCAATAGGCTTCCTCTGGATTCAGTTTGTCCAGCATAAAACACAAATTGAGCTACATTTGTACCAGGAAATTAGTTTTTGATTAAAACAGTTGTTGACAGTGGGGCCCCAACATGTCTGTGAGGGCAGGTTGGATCAGACCATTTTTGGCAAGATTAGCAATGTGTTCTTGGGACATTTTCTTTTGTTTCAATCCACATGGCTTCATGCCTACTTAGGATTTCCCATGAAAGAGGCTTTTGTTTGGTGTTTATGGTTTTGGATGACTAATAATGTAGGATAAAGCCAAATGTAGTGCCATATCCCATACTGCTTGCTAACAGGAAAGCACACATTGAAGGTCGTGGGAGTTTGGATAAGAAGGATCTGATGGTTGTTGGCCTGTTTTGTGGGGCCAACAGCCAGCACAGCATAGTATGAAATGGGACTGTTTGCTAATGTTCTTTTACTTGGGCTCTGAATTTTCCTGTTGTGTTTCCAAGCAGTAAATTAAATGCTGAGAGTCTCTGCTTCAGACTCAGCTAAATTACCAGTCAATCTGGAAGTCAGGGTCACTACTTCAATTTATACCAGGTTTAACTGGAAAAAAATGGAGTTTTAATGAGAAGGCAATAAAATGAGAACCAAGGCAGGAGGACTTGGCGTGAAACGATTCAGAACAGCAGTGAGACAATAGAGAATGAGGTAAGAGAGTAAGAGCATAGAAGGAATTTCAGAAATATCCATGTTGCTTGTTTGAAAAGGCTACAGCTACGAGCGGCTGGACGGCTCTGTTAGGGGTGAGGAGAGACACCTTGCCATTAAGAACTTTGGTCAACAGCCCATCTTTATCTTCCTGTTGAGCACCAGAGCAGGTAAGTAAGGAGAGACAAACAAACCATCTTGCTTCTGCACTCTACCTTTTCTCTCTCTGGCAAGATTTCAGGGAGTTCTGAATCCTACAGAGTCTGTTCATGTGGGGGATTTTTGAGGGAGACGGGACATATCCTGAACTTGGGTCTCTCATCCAGGACATCTGGTTTCTGTGCTTTCTTTTTGGCAGCTGATGCCAAGATACTTTTCATATTGCAGCCTCTTGAGTTTATGTTATTCCAAGTCCCATAATGACTGTCTCTGTGCCAGTTTGAGCTTAAGGAATCTCCCTAGCATTTTATTTCTGCAAGCGCCAGAACTTAGGCAGGAACAGACTTCCTTTAAGTAAGCTGGTGGAATTGCTTCTCAAGTTTGCTGAACATGGACATGCTGTCTAGCTGGCAGGCAGACTCAAACAAGAGCCTTTTGCTATCCTGAGATTGCAAAGATCTCTGTGGAACTGCTTCCTCCCCTCTTTGGTCCTTGGGCAGATCAGGGTCTTCTACACCGTTTCAAAGTTCACTGTCTCTCTGTTCAAGCAAGCGCAGAGCCAGGCTTCTTCTGCTTGTCTCCAGAGAAGGCATCCACACTGCTTGATCTCAAACATCCAACTGGAACTAAGTCTTCCTTTGGGCTTCTGCTTAGACTTTTGTGGATGAGCCTGGCTCCAATATTACCACAGTGCATTGAGAGTATACATAGGGAGACCGAAGAGAAGCACCTAATGCTAGATGTTGGGAGTATGTGTGTCTCTCACCACAGTGCCTGAACTCTCCCTGCCCGTGTCAGCCAGACTGCACATTGCCATGTCTGGCCAAAGCATCTTGTATTCAGCTGGGAATAGGTGTGCTAACAGTTACACATTGCTGTTACATTATGGACAGAAGTTATCTGGTGCATGACTGTGTTCACTTGCAGGGATGTTCTGATTACAGTGAAGATGTCTTACCATGAGCTGGGAAAAATGTAAGGCAGCAGGCTGTCCCCTCTTTAGCTACAATATGTGACCACAATAGTAGGTATTTAAAAATGTAGAATTCACTGTGGGTTTTTTTTCTTTTCATTCCATGAAAGCCCAAGCTCTAACCTCAAAACCTCTAAGTCATATAAATACTTAGGCTCTAGTTATTGTGTATTTGGACCTGGTGTTTGCCAGTGTTTCAGTGGTGTATTTACCAGCTACTTCTGAGATGCAGCCAAGTCACAACTTGGGCAGTCCCTTGTGGCCTCAGGGAAGCCTGTCCTTGCTGGGATAATCTGCCTGCCAGCGGAAGAATATGTCTGTGTTCTTCAGTCTTGACGGTCTTGACCCTTTGCATTGATTCACTTGCACTCTATCTTTTTTGATTACATTTGATTATATTGCACAGTACAGTGTGGTTTTGGGCTGTTGCAGAAAACTGGAAGCTGGAAATGGAAGGCTTACCCATCCTTTTAGATCCTTATGAGACTTAGATTTGGGGTTGAGAGATGGATTGAATTAGATAACAGTTGATCAGATCTGACAGAACTTTGCATAGCATAAATTCTCCTTAATTTTGCTAACATATTTTGTGACCATCTTCTTTTGTTTGTAGGTGGAGTTGGCATGAATCTGACAGCAGCAGATACAGTTATTTTTACTGATAGTGATTTTAACCCGCAAAATGACTTGCAAGCAATAGCAAGAGCTCACCGAATTGGGCAGCACAAGTGAGAAACGTCACTACTTCTAGTTTGGTTGCTGACTCTCTTGGTCTCTCAGTATTACTTTCCCTATCCCTTGTCAGTGGAAGGTTAACATACAATAGACTGAAGATCAAAGGAGAGCAGAGAGGATTGTATATCTTCATTTTTCAGTTGCAGCCTCATGCAGCCTCGTTCTCGTCATGTGTCTAGGGTGGGAGCTTTGTAAATTTGGAGTAGGAAATGGAGGCTGGAGGCTTGCCTGCACTTTTGCAGTGAGCATTTCTCCCATGTCAAGAAACAATTGTATCAGCATTATATTTCTGCTGATTATTTTTGTTAATTTTGTTCTTGCTGTTTTTAACCTACCAAGGGAGTGGGTGATGAAATAGTGCTCCATGCAAGGAAATAGCTTAGTGCACCTCCAAAAAAAGTAAACAATAAGAATTTTCATAAACTTTTTCAGGCCTGTGAAAATTATCCGCTTGATTGGGCGAGATACAATTGAAGAACTAATCTACCGAAGAGCTGCTTCTAAACTCCGTCTGACAAACGCTGTTGTAGAAGGGGGTCAGTTTGCTCTGGGAGCACCCAAGCCTCAAGGAGCAGCAGAATTACAGGTAAACTAGAGCCATACCGTTATCTAGACTCCAGTAGCGACCTTAGAAATGTCCCAGCATGTTTCTGTATTTACATCTGATATGACCCTATCCAAACAGCTGGGCATTGACATGACAGCTTTTGTATGTAAGAACCAAAATGACATCCTGGGTCCAGACAAGATCTGATGTTTGAAGACAATTTTTGCAATTTTTGAGGCACATCCGTTGTTGGAAAAGGATGTCTTTTCTTGGAGAAGAGGGGAAGACAGAATGTTTCCTTGTCTTACTTGTTTTTAATTATACTAAGTCTGAAGTGGAAGCTGATTCATTGTTTCTAGAACTGATCTGTCTCTAGTGCTTTTCTCTGGCAAACAGAGTTGATAACAAGTACCTAGTCAGCTTTTGGTTGTTAGTCTGAAATTCAGTCAACCTTCTGTTGGCCTCTTGGCCTCATGAGTCAGGGCATGATTTATAATTCTGACCTGAAAGCTGAGGTTTGTGCTGAGAACTTGGGTCGAAAACCTCAGGCAAAGTGACATTTAAGGGAATATATCCCCTGTGAGCAGCTAAACCTGGGAGAGATTTGCATTTAGTGTATCCTTTCCCCCTCCACCTCCCCTCACTGCCCCATCATCATGTATCTCAGCAATTATAGTTTCTGTGGGAGAAATGGAACAGAGCCCATAGGAAATTCCATGCTGAAATTTTTCTCCCCATGGATTTTTGTGATATTTGAACTTTTGTTTTAGAAGGGTTGGGGCAAACCCAAGTCTTTCTGGCTATGAAGAAAGCTGCTTGACTGCAGTCAGTAGAGTTCTGTTCTGTCGTTTAGCCCTGAAGAAAAATGACCATTCAAGTCTGATTAAGTTATGATTGAGAGAGATACATTGTAGGGGCTTGTCCCATCAAGCTTTGGGAGAACCAGACATGTTAAAGCATTAGTATTTTGACAGGTAGACTTAAAGCTTAGGTTTCTCCACTCCTACATGCTTTGCATTTAAGCCTGAGAAGTTCAAGACACTGGGATTGACAAGGAATTACAAGATAATAATACTGAACTTCCCCTTCTGTTTGTTAAAGCTGAGTGAAATCTTGAAATTTGGCTTGGATAAATTGCTCTCCTCTGAGGGGAGTACTATACAGGATGTG
The DNA here is from genome assembly GCF_025592945.1 of Manacus candei. Taxonomy (NCBI): domain Eukaryota; kingdom Metazoa; phylum Chordata; class Aves; order Passeriformes; family Pipridae; genus Manacus; species Manacus candei. Next base: position 56,777,087 of record NW_026138062.1, on the reverse strand, counting down.
GAGCTGGAAAACATCCTTGGAGAGACAAAAGGAGGGAACTGGGTAATGGACATTGTGCTGCCACGTAAAGAAGAGAATGAAGAAGAGAATACAGAGAGTAAGTTAACACTCTAAATAGCTACAACATTTGGATGTTAGTAGTAGAGAAGGCTTCCCAGGTAGGAGTGGCATTTTTCAGACAAGAAGAAAAGCAGAATTGTAAGTAAGTGATTTGGATTTTGTTTGTGGCCTATCCACAAACTTTATTTCTGAGTCTTTATTGTTTTTTTTTCTTCTTTTTTGTGTCCTTATTTGCCTGTTTGTAAGATAATGTTAACAATTATTGCCCAGTTTTGGTGGCAGGGAGTTGAATTCCTTCCTATGAATGTTTTAAGACCTCAGATGGAAATTCATGAGAAAAGGGGAAATATTCATATTCCAGCTACTGCTTTTCCCACAGAGAAACATTAAGATAGATATGCAGTTTTAGAGATATAACAGTAACTTAAGGAGAGGCTGTGTAGCAGGTGTTTTGTATTTATCCCCAAACAAAAAGATTATTGGCCATGAAAATCACAAGCTGAAAGGACCTTAAAAAATTTCAAAATATGAGATAAGAAATGCAGAGTCATGGTGTCTAAACAACTAGAACAAACCTATTCTATCTTCAGAACTCTGCTTTCTTGTCCAAATGTCACACAATTTTGGTTCATTTTTCATAGCCCCATACTATATGAAAATAAATTCTAAGAATACTTTGCTCTTCTAGTGTCCCAGTGAGAAAGACAGAATTTCTGTCTGGGTACACAGTAGCACTTAAGTATATATCTGTGACTGAAGTAGAAATGTGGCCTTGCAGGTTAGGTACAGTCCATGCTGCAGCAGTTGCCAGCAACAAGTAATTATTTGCTGGGAGTTAGCAACGAGTGGTATTTTCTGGTGGTAACTTAAAAGAGGAGCAGTGGTGCCACACTGTGTAATAGGTATTGAGAAAATAACTCACCTGATGAGCAGCAACTCTGCCAGAGTTCTGTGCTTTCATTTTGTTTGGGAGCTCAAAAGCAGAAGTTTGCTGTCCCTTTACAAGAGTTGCCTGTAACTAGATAGCAGAGCTAAATGGATTTGCTCCAGGCAGAGATGGAATGACCAAAGAGAACAGCAATAGAGCCACAACTTAAGATAATTAATTGACAAAAAAGGAAGAAAGGTTCTTTGACAGCATAAATGTCTTAAAAGCTTTGGTCTAAGGAAGCAAATCTTGATTCTCTTATTTCTACATGATGCTGACACTGGTCATACAAAAAATTTTGAGAGTGAAGATCTTTTCCTGCTGAAGGTAGAATGTCATAGAGGAGCCAAATTTTGTTTATCTTGCTGTACATTTTAGGTGTTAGCAGGTTTTAGTTCCTTTTTACGCTTTTTAATTATTTTTTAAAGATCACATGTACGTGTATGAAGGCAAAGATTATTCAAAAGAACCCAGCAGAGAAGACAAAAAAGCATTTGATCAGCTTTTGGATCTTCAGAAAACACTGTTTGAAGAGACCAGTAAGGAAGGGAGAGCTCTCCGGAACAAAACAAATGTAAGACAGAAGACATGACAAGGTGCATGATGCTCTTTCATTTGCTTGTGGAAAATGAAAAAGACAGTTTCCTTTCTTTACCTGAAGCTTGCAGGAGGCACGTTAAAAGATTTGGATGCCAATGTAGTAAAGTTGGCTCTGGAATCTGAGGGCTCGAGAATTCAGCAATCCTGATAACTCAGGTCACAAACCCACGTGTTATGTGGCAATTGGGATCTGATGATTAAGACTTGTGGGCAAGAAAACAAATGGGAAAGTACAGACGTTAAGGCCGGCACCAGGCATGGCTTTAAGATGAGCAGTTTGTTTCTGTGATGCTACTTTCTTTCTCCAGGCCCTTCTCACAGGCCTTCGGGAACAGTCAGCCAGGAGGAAGCACTTGTTTAGTGCAGAGGAGCTGGAGGCAAGGACGAAAAAGCGCCAAGAAGCAGCAGCAAAGAGAGCAAAGCTCATGGAGGAAAAGAAGGCAGCAAAAGCGGAGGCAGAGCACAAGAAAAAGTATGGTTTGTACTACTTGTAAACTGATGTCTGTTGTGCTATAGTCTAGAAATGTGTGTCTGATTGATGAAAATAAGTCGTGCTCTGTATCCACTCTTGCAGGTGGAATGGGGATGAGGGGAGGAGGAGATGACAGAATGGTTGCAGGCCACCCTCATGAAAGAGTTAACTTCATATATTAGGATATTTCTATGTGTATGATTGAACTGCATAACGTGGGGATATGAAGATGAAAAAATGGTTTGAGTCCCTAGGAAGGGTTCTTTTCCCCTGAATAGCCTTCCTGACTTTACATCTAATTTGAGTCATAGAGTGGCCTGAATAAGACCCAAATATCTGACTGTACAATGACCCTTTGGGAGAAGCTTTCTGAAATGTCACAGTTGGCCCCTATGTATTGTTCTGATATCTGTGACTCTCTTGCACGTCTTAACTTTCTCCTCCTTGTTTCCCAGGTGTTCTTCCTTTCCACCACTCTAAAGTAGCTCCTTGCCCTTTGTCATATGCTCACTTTTGCCATGCCTGCAATTGGCTTATCACCTTGGCATGTGACTCCTAATATCATGGATAAGAACCGTGGTAAATGTTGTTCTGGCCTAAAATGGGGGAGAGAGTAGAGGGAATGCAGTTCTAGGTCTCCTGTGTTTCACTGCAATGAATTAAACCAAGGTGTGTGCCCCCCCACCTTTGATTTTCATTTAACATCCTCTTCTCTTGTTTTTGTTTCAGGATGGCCTGGTGGGAGGCAAATCATTACACGTCTACCTGCCTTCCTTCAGAAGACAGTGGCTCTGAGGAAGAGTTTGAGGAGGATGAGGTTGGGCTGGATGTGGATTTAGATTACAAAGATGCAGACCAGAACAATATCAAGTACGTCATGGGAGATGTAACCCACCCCCAAGCAGAAGAGGAAGATGCCATCATTGTCCATTGCCTAGGTGGGACTTATGAAAAACAGGAATGCTGTTGGGTGAGGTGGACAAGGGAGTGAATTGTCCCTACTAACTCAATAGTTTCTGATTCCCATGCACACTGAAATCATTTGGATTTGAGTCTGATGTAATCTCAAGTGGTCCAGAGGCAATACAGCCTCTACTCTATCATGTATAACCCACACAAGTAGTAGCAAGGTGTGCATGGATCTTTGCATCCCCTCTCTGGATTTATGAGTGAGCCTCTTGAAAAGTGCCTGTATGGCTTGAAATTTTATATCTGTGGCTAAGTGACAGCAGTTCCTCCTGAGAGCAGGGCCTTTTGTTTATTCTGTGGAAGCTGTAGGGTTCAAACTCAGATACTGAAAATCGTCTACTTTATCCAGTCAGCAGAGAGAGACAGGCACTTTCAGAGGCTAAGGTCAGAGTTTCTCAGTGCTTGTCTCTCAGCACTGACAGTACAGAGGCTCTAGGCTGGTCTCCTAACTTCAGGACCTCTGTTAAGACACTAAAGCTGAGGGAGAGAAAGTCACATTACAGACTTTCTCCTGAAGCAGTGTTGGAGCTACTCTCTGACCAGGGCTATAGCAGAACACTTTAATCTGCTTTGGCTTATGTTAAACTCTGCATGAAACCTCATGTTTAAAGTGGAAATGCCAAGTAAAAGTGAAAGGCTGCAAATACCAAACATCATGTTGTGGGAAGTCCAAGGCACCAAGCTGGAGTCATAGTACATATATGCTCTATGCACCTATAGGTATGTATGTAAGGATGCTGTCAGGTTTATATGCTCAGTGCCATGGTTAGTGCTTGTTTGAGCATTCTCAGTGGACAGTAAGAAGGAATTCTTCCTGCAGTTTTTCAGAGAACTGTTACAAGTATGTTTTTCTCAAGGGCTGAGGTTTATCCTTTAGGATGGTCCCTTGAATAGTGGTTGACTTCAGTTCATATGTGGTTCCTATATCTGTTTTTGATAATCATTTGTCTCATGTATAGAGCAGGTGCCTTTCCTGCAGGGATGGTCTTCAGGCTCACTTCTAAAAGGAGTCTAACTTGTCACTTCATTCTAGATGACTCTGGCCGCTGGGGAAGGGGTGGTTTATTTACTGCTCTGGAAGCTCGTTCTGATCAGCCAAGGAAAATATATGAGATGGCAGGAAAGATGAAAGGTAAGAGATTAAAACATGACCTTAGGCCAAGATACTTGAAAGAACTTAAATCACACTTATGTTGCAGGAGTGAGGTACTTGGACACCTCGATACTCATGTTTCTTCCTAGATATGTGCATCCCTAGCTCTGAAAGTAGTAATTCAGTGGGTACTTCAGCTTGACTTGTTTGGAGTGTGAGAACTCTGTGTGTGGACTAATCATTCCAATCCAAGTTGCAAGTCATAAAAAAGGGAAAAAAACGCCAAACTTGTACATTATTCACAGGTTTTTCACTGTATAAGACAGAGCACTGCATCTTCTGTCACAGTGCTTTCAAGAAGGATGAAAGCCACCTCAGGCAGTACTCGGCTGAGCCTTTGCTTCCCTCCCGGCACTAATCTTTTCTTGAGCATGTATTAGCAGTTTTGAGCTAACTGCAGCTGGTGTGGACTGCACACCTTGCAGTAAGGGGGACCTGTTGATTTTTTTAATTTCTTGGGAGATGCTTTCCTCTTGTTTCAGGACTGATTTTTTCTTATTGTCCTGTTCTTGTTTTCTGGACAGACCTGGAGTTAGGAGGAACCCTGTTATTCCCTATTGATGATAAAAAATCAAGGAAAAAAGGACGAGACTTGGTGAGAATGCGAAGCTCTTTTTTTTTCTTGCTCTGTCCATATGTTTTTGACATTGTGTGACATGAACCTTATGGTTTTTTCCCAATAATAATGGCACTGACTACTGAACATGACCAAGTTGCAGTTAAATATCAGAGAAAAGGAGTTCTTTTCCTCATTTATTAAAGCTATAAGTTAGTAATGCGGTTTTCCAGCAGCTGTCACTGTGTCTCTTAGTGCTGTATATGGACTCCATTTCAATTTTTTGTGTGTTTTCCCCTTAGTTGGCCTTGATTGTAGCTCAGCACCGGGATCGGTCCAACAACTTGTCTGGCATTAAGCTGTCTGCTTTAGAAAAGGGCCTGAAGAAGATTTATTTGGCAGCCAAGAAAAGGAATGGTAAGTGTCTGTGCAGTAGAACAGTGAATCCTTACATGTGTGATTGCTCCTAAAGATGATGACCAATTTCCACCTCTCTTCTACTGTTTTTTTCTGAAGTAAAGTAGGATTGAGATCTCCATAGCAGATATGTTGCTCCAAAATCTTTCTTCTGTTCTTGATGGGTAGCTTGAAGTCCTTACCTAGATTGCTTTCTGTATGTGTATCTTGTCCTCAAGAGTGTGCACTCTCCATTCTCTCCTTCTCAGCAACAGTGCATCTTCCACGTATCGGGTATGCAACAAAAGGTTTCAACTGGTATGGTACTGAGCGGCTCATCCGAAAGTACCTGGCAACACGGGGTATCCCCACCCTTATGTATCCTTTTGGAGTATGTCTTATTATTTTCAAAATCTAGTACTGAAATGATCCTGTAAATATCTTGATGAATGCAAAGCAAGGAAGCAAGGCAAGGCGCAGATGCCACAGTCCAGCTAAAAACCTGGTTTCTCTGACTTTTCTGTCATCCAAGTACTCATTCCACACTGAGGACTTAATCATTTAGCTGATAATGACAGGCAAGTGTGATTCAGTGTGCCTGTCAGAATTTGTTAGAACCAGGTGCTAGTCTTCTGTTGACAGCATCGGCTTACCTGTATATGCCACATCTGTGGGAGAGGTGACTGGAATTTCAGATAAATGGAGGTGACTCAGAAAGCATCAAAAGTGAGAATATAAAAAAACATTACAATGTTCCAAACAAGTGATAACCTGCTTCCTTGGCTGAACATTGTGAAAGTTGGTGTGTTAGGACAGGCTTAGGAAGGCTTTCACCTTCCAGGAAAGGAAGCGTGTTTACAAGGAGGCTGTTTTGTCCCTTCTCTAGGAAGACATTCACTTGTATACTGACACTGTCAGCAGTTCTGTGAAACAGAAAACCTGAAACAAAGAAAATAGTATTCAGAGCATTCTGCCCCCTTCCTTGCTGAATCTGTTAGTGGACATATTGTCTAGCATTCGTTGACACTTGACAGCATTTCCTTGACATTCTTTATTAGATATTACTTCTCTAGGAGTAAAGGCTCTTCCTCTGCTTCACAGCCATATTCATCTCCAGTGACAGTTTCAAAGCCATGAAGGTGCAGTTAGTTCACCAAGAAACATGCTCAAAGAGCGAACATCACACGGGCAGTCTGTGTGCATTCACTTCAGAAACGAGTCTTACACAGCCATTACTCACCCCTGTATCTCTGCCTTTACTGGCCCCAACGTTCACATATTGCCAGTGGCCCTAGAGAGGAATGTGACTGCTTCAGAGTCCAAAGAGGAAGGACGTTGGCTCAATCCCAGATTTGTTTTGGAGATGAATAATTAAACTTCCACTGATGGTCCATTGTTATCCCTTACATTAAGTTATTGTTAAGGCTTGGAATACAGTATTGTTTGGCTGTATTTCCCTGCCCCCCCCTTCAAATTCCATACCTTATATCACTATACTTCTTTTCAATCAGCTTTTTAGTGGTTACCTGGCATTCTGTGTACATGTCCACATATAACTTTCAGCGGAAAGCAACTTCTCAACTGTATGACAACCACATAGAATAAACTGTTTATACTGTTCTGGTTTTTCAGAAATCTGTTTGACTTGCATTTGTTCAAATATAAAATTTAGCTCTATAGTCATGTGCTTATAGTCTAGCAAAATGCTGACCAGTATTCCTGGCAAAGGTGTGCGAGGCTGCCAAAATTTGAGACTGACTTTATAAATGATACCTTTCCTCCCACAACTCTTTTTTTCATTACACAGTTTTTTGTTGCAGCTGTTAGGCAAAACCAGTTCCTTACCGCTGTCTAAAAAGCTGCATGAAAGGTTCCATGACCCTTTGATTCACTTTTTAGCGCAGAGTTTTTGATGTTTGGTGTTTACTGCAAGGGAACTTCCCTGGTTTTTGCACTGTTGGCACTGTTGGCTTTAGAGTATTTTTAGAATGTTTTTAGTACAGCCAGGTAATAGTAGCTCTCCTAATAAGTGTTTGTTTGACCAGAGAGATTGTAAGGTGCCAAACGTAATTCAACTTAAAATTCAGCTTCCGAAAGGAAACCACCCCACATGCAGTGGAAAGTATGTCCTTAAATATCTCATTAGCCAACAAACATCTCACTGGCTGCATTTGCGCTGCCTCTGTGGCACCATCTGGTTACTTAATAATTTCAGGCCTTCCACGGCTCATCATGCTGACTGGTGTGCTCCACGCTAGAAGAAGTCTTCCTGAGTCGGATACTCTGTCCTTCTCCCTTAGCTGTACCAGAAAACCCCAGGTGATTCCTTATCTCCTTTGACCCAGCTGAAGCTTAGGTAAACTAGTACTGCACAGCACCTCTGTGGGTAAGACCTATCTTGCAGCTGCTCACAGGAACAGCCCCTCTGTATTTGGCAAGGTGTCCAACCGTGAGGATTTGGAGGGGTGAGAGATGGTGGGTAGAAGCTCCTTGTTTTCCCCGAGTCTCTCCAACTGGCGCTCTTCCAGCAGGCCGGCTGGTGGCACTGTTAATCAGCTGCAGCAGCGCACGGTGCTTCTCCAGCCTGGAAAAAGGCTCCCTCTTTGCCAGCATTGAAATACCAATTATGCTTTTCTCTTTGGCAGCTTGACTGAACACATAATTTCAGTCTGCAGACTCAAGACTCTGTTCCTCTACCTCTTCTTCTTCCTGTGTATGTATTGTCCTTCTTTGAAAGGTTTAATTCCCAAGAGTTCCAGTGTGTGCAGTCTTGTTCCTCAGCTTCACACACACTTAAGGCCAAATTCTAGCTCACCTACAGGTTCTCTGCCCTCCATGCAGTTACACTTGGGCAGGATTTGTCTCGTGGCTGAGTCCCCCAGAAGAGATTGAAGTAGTGTGTCTGCCACCACTATGGCCAAGTATTCCTGTTTGAGGCCTCATGCTTTCCTTTGTTTCAACAAGATGAGGCTCAGCCTCTGTCCCGTGCCACTCACCCTGGTATGACTCTGACTAGAGTTATAAAGGAGAGGAGGGCATGACTACCTGCCTTTTAATGTCCCTTACCCCTAAAGAGAAGGTCTGTAGGGGGCTGCAAGGTACCTGGCACACAGAGAAAAGTCATGGTATGTGATAGATTTTAGCCCTCTAACTCAGGGGCAAGTCAAACAAAATACATTCTTTTTTCCTCCCTTGTCCTCTTTGACTGTACAGATGAAATCTAGATTATTTTTCCATTTAAATTGATTTAGGAAATTATTCTGGAGTATGGGGATTTTGTTGTGGGTTTTTAAACAATAATCTTTAATATTCTTTAAATTGCCAAACCCAAAGAAAAGCTCTACTTCTCTCTGCTTTGAAATGGAAGTGAGATTGCAGTAGAATCCTGAATTGGACTTAGCAGAATCTCAGCCAAGTGAGGTTTTTCTAGTGTTTGCTACCCACCACCATTTCTCTTTATCTGGGCAGAAATTGTGTATTTCAGAAAATTAATTCCATAAGGGGCTCAGTAGCTTTTACAGAAGTTGCTATACAAAATAAATGTGTCATACTGTTTCTTCAGCTGTGCAGTACTACGCATTTTCCCTTTCTAAATAGCAACCACTCCAAAAGGGAAGGAAGGTGTTCTTTTGTAGTCATGTCCCTCTGGCCTCTCTCTTCCTCTGAACGAGATTATCTGCAGCATAAGAGAAATGTGGCTCCTTGTGCATATCTGTCATTGCACGTTTACTTAAACTTTAGATGTGTGCTGCTAGATTGAGGTCAGCAGCAAAGAGAAAGATCATGCACAGTTCAGATTGGCTTTACAAGCAGTTTCATCAGATAGGACCTATGAAGTGGCATCCAGTCTCAGGAAAAACTTTGCACCCCATGCTCGAGGCTCCAGCTGATGCTATATAAAAGCAGGCTGTAATTCAGAGTGACATTTATACTTGTGCTGGCTCAGCTCATGCTTATATTTCTTGACAAAGCACTGCCTCTGATTCTCAGGGCATTGTACACACAAGTTCTGTCTTTGGTGAGGAATCTCTGTGGCCTGCAACTTAAAAATGATCTTTTCGTTCTACTCAGGAAACAGTATAAACCATACCAAACTGAGAAACCAGTCAGCTTTCATGGACATGTGTAGATATGTGATTCTGTCACTGAATTTTGTCACTGACAAAAATTATCTGGATATGTCACTGTGTTTTGGGGAAGGTGGAGCCTGGATTTTGAGGGAAAAAAGGGAAAGACTGGATTCCAAGGTGATGGAGAAAATCTACAGCAAATTTGACCTCAGTATCTTAACAAAAATACTGTATGTGTGTGTCTCCAAAAAAAGCAGAATCAGGCCCACAAAAATTATCAGTAGAAAAATATAAGGGTAAGCATATGGATTTATTTAAAAATAAGTGAATATAAGGTCCTGGAGGAAAAAGGAAAGCAAACTTTTGAGCCAAGAGATGATTTGAAAGTGTAAGCTACATGTCAAGTTGTGTGAAAACTCCCATACCTTTACAATATATGATCCTAGAAGAAAGAATTTAGCTATAATCATTGGGTAGCAGGTTGATCATGCACTGTGATCAGTAAATCAAAATATAAAACAGGGTGATTCAAAACTTTAAGGAATTTGCTATAAGAAAGGATAATGTCCACATTTCAGAAAGTGCCTCTTCTAATGGATCCAAGATAACCTGTGTTCAACACAGCTGTGACCAAACATCCATCTCTCCCTGTTTTTCTGTACAACTCATGCTTTTCAGAGTGAAAAATACAAGCCTGCAGAATGCAGTAGCTGGATTAGTAGAATTGCATACGGATGTTTCCTCTAAAAAGCAGATGCCTTTATCATTTTGAATATCCTGCATGAATGAGTCAGTGAGTTTTTTTCATGTGGGACCAAACCATCCACCCATCTTGGCCCTGGTCAGATAGTATTGCACATGTGGGAAGGCACCTAGAATCTTCAGAAAATGTGATATGGACAAAAACTGTCTGGATCCTCGTGGAAAAGAATGTTCCTGATTGCACTTGTATAATCTCCCTGTGGATTTCTTCAAAGCTAAGGACACAAACAATCCCCTCAAGGAGCCATATGAAATGAGAATGTTAGTCATGTTACTGTTGAAAAAAACAAGCCAAAGGAGAGTTAAGGGAAGTCAGAAGTTGCTTCTTGTAAAATCTGAAAAAGTCTCAGTTTTTGCTGGCTTAAGCAGAAAATAATTATTTTATTGACTTATTTGTTGAAGTAAGTGCAGGGACATCTACTAGCCTTCCTCTGCTACTTCCGCTGAACTTGAGGTTACAGCATTGGCATTCACATGATAAGGATTTTTTTTCATAGGAGACAAATTAGGAACAAATCAAAGGTATTTATGATCTCATGCAAGTCCACTGCAGAAAGGGATGAAGAATCTGACATCATGTCCCTTTTTTTGTGAAACAGATCAAGCTTGGGCCAGGCTTCATATGAGCGTCCTACCTTCTCATCTATCTGTGTGTGCATCTAAGATCGTGCCATAAAGCAGTGCTGGTCCATCTACTTGACCACTTACAGATGCTTCCTAAAACATCTCCTGGCCACTATGCCAGCAGGAATGGGAAAAAATGAAAACAGAAGGGAACTGAGCAGTGAAGGTGTCTTGCATTACAAGCAGACAGAGCACACTCTGGACCAGAGACCACGTGTGACATGGACATATTTGGAGTGAGTCCACTAACATGATTTGGGGATTGGAACATCCAACACACAAAGAGCTGGGATTTTTCAGCCTTGAGAAGAGGTTTCAGAGTGGAATCAGTGTGTGTAAATGTGTATCAACATGTATAAATACCAATTGGAAAGGGGTGAAAAAGCAGAACCAGACTCTTCTCAGTGGCATGTGGTGAAAAGAGGGAACAGGTACAAACTGAAATATGTGAAATTACTTTTAAACATGAGGAAAAACCATTTTTACTATGCATGTGTTAAACACTGGAACATGGTGCCCAGGGAGGTTGTGGACTCTGCCTTTGGACATGTTCAAAACTCCGTTTGGCACAGCCCTGAGCAATCTGCTTTAGTTGACCTTGTTCTGAGTGGGGACACTGGACCACCACATTCCAACTTAAACAATTCTTTATGAATGAATCTATGAGATCCATTCTGGGTACCTTAAAAAAAAAGCTTAAGTAACTCTAATCTTACCTATTCAGTAGTGTACAGGAGCATAGCACTTCACAAATTTCTGAACTATGACCCTACCACACAAGTAGCTTGACTCATATGTAACATTTCCGCATGTCTCAGAGGTTTAAATAGATGATGACAGATAAGCATGTAACAGCATCTTAGACTCTGTCCCAGAGCCCATCTTCAGTGTATTCTTCCTTTGCCAGTTTTCTGGGCAGTAGCTTGACCTGGTTGGATGTAAGTGGGCTTCATGAATGAGTCTATCGGGTTTCTGCACCAGGTGGTGCATGAGTGCTGGTCTTCAATGAGGTTTGTATACATCCCCAGCTTAGATCTCTTAGCAATCTCCTTTCTGTGGTGTACTGCAACAAGTCCTGTTGCTGTAGACCATGAAACTAGTATTTAGAAAGTCTCTCAAACCTTCTTGAGCAGCTGCTGGGGCAACATAGTAGGAGAAGAAATAGAGTTTCTTAGTTGCTTTCAAAGAAGTCTAGTAAAGACCTTTGATAAAGGCCCCTTTCCCTTGTTGAAGTTTTCCCCTGAATTTCCATAGCCTTTTAGGTATGGCAGTACCTCCATTTGTCCTCTTCCCCACACGGCACAGGTAAAACCTTGTTCCTTGTACAGTCGCTCCCCTGCATCAGATGCATGGCCTGCATAAACTGTACGCTGTTGGCTTTTGTCACATTCCCCCACCTCTGGGCAGGGTTAAATAAGCAAGGCCATTGTGACAGTCGAGGTGGGGAGCCATTAGCAGGCAGTGAAGCTGAGAGGCAGCTTTCAACAGGGTATCAGACACTTCCCAGGGCAGAGCCAGTGCCTGGAATGCAGCAGAGTACTCAGGCCTTGGGCAAGTTTAGACACATGTTGATGCATAATACAAGATAGAGCCTATCACTTGATATCAGACTCTTCCAGTCAGTCACCAGGTTGGGTAAACATGTATGCCATGCAAAATAGGAGGTAATGTAACTACCAAATCAGAGTGATATGGAAAGGTTTTTTTAATTCCTGGTTGACTGTTCCATTGTAAAGTCATTCTATGGGGCATGCATGTTGAATAAGGGACAAGCACCACAAATAAAACCATGACATTGTTTTGGAAAAACAGAACGAGGGCAAAGTGAAGAGGAAAAGTAAAAGATGCCATCTACAGAAGCCACAATAATGCAACACAGAAACTATCTGTTAGGAATAACTTTAGTTTCTTCTGCATTTGTTCCATTTATGGCCGGGGTAGTTCAAAGTGTTGGACTGGAATCTAGGAGGTCTAGATTTTTTTCATACATTCCCACCTGCTAGTTCATTGTACAGCCCAAAAACTTAAATATTTTTAAAGGGTAAGGCAACCCAAAGGTGAAATGAAAAAGGAGCAACATTTGCATACTTGCATTGACATACAACCGTCCTGTTTCCTTCCCACCTGCCCAGAGCAAGTGTGTAAGGAATTTGGTGCCCAGGGCAGGCTTCAAGCAAACCAGGCCCTTCTCCCTGGGAAGGGCAGGAGGTCCTTCCTCATTGCAGACCTCTTGTGACCAGGGGCAAAGCACACTGCAGCTGCAGGTTATGGGTGGAGGAAGAGACCAAACCGTCCCGAAGGCTAGGCATTACAGTGCCTAGCAATACACTCAGCCTTGGAGGAAACCCAAGAACACAGTTGTCCTGGGTGGGAGAGCTCGAAGGGACTGGTCTCTTTGCTGGAGGACAGGGTGATAGCCTAAGGACAGAAGGGGGGCAAGGCTGGGTGCAGGAGAGCTGTAGAGCCTCGGGGGGACTGCGGGGGCTCTGGAACCGGGCACCTGGAGCAGGAAGAGGGGCGATGGGGAAGAGGGGCAGCGGCAGATGCGACGGAAGGTGCGTATAACCCGAGATGCAGAGGAGGCTGAACTAGAGCGAGAGGTTCAAGGGTCAAGTAAGGCCTCGGGGAGTGAGTAGCGGGTCGTGCCGCAGGTCCCCCCCAGAGACGGCTGAAGCAGGGGAACGCCGCAGCCCGGGTGTGATGAGCACCAGCCTGGGTAGTACCGAGCTCGGATCCCGGTGGGAGCGACGATGGGCGCTTCCCGCGGAGGGAAGCCTCGCCCGGAGGGCGGTGGCTCCGGCGGGGGAGGGCGGGGGGTACGGGGCGGTGCTGGGCACAGGAAGCGGAAAGCAGCGGCGGCGGCAGCAGCGACGGCGGCCGCCGCCGGGGAAGGTGGCGGGGAGCGGCGCGGCGGGTCGGTGCCGGGAGCGGCATGGGGCGGCCGCGGGAGGGAGGTGAGTCCGTCCATCTGCCCGTTCATTCGTCCGTCCGTCCGTCCGTGCGGGGTGCAGCGCGGGGGGCGCCGCTGCTGCCCCCCACCACGCCCTCCCGCCGGCGGGACCCCGCCGCCGCCCTGCTCCGGGGTGCCCGGGGCGGCGGGGGCAGCGCCGGGGCAGCCGCGCTGCTCCCGCTCCTGGCGGCAGGACTCCGTCCCCGGGCGGGCGGCGGGGGCTGAGAGCCCAGGTAGGCTCCGGGGATGCCAGCAGCGGGGGGAGCCCGCCGCGTCCCCGCTCCCCCTGCCCGGAGATGGAAGGCGGGCGGGGGTGGCCGCCGAGCCTCCCTCCCGCCGGCCGGGGCTGTGCCCCTGCCCGCCGCGGGGCTGCTGGGGCGTCGGGTCCTGGCCCTGATACCGCGGGTGGGAGAGATCCCGGCATCCCGGGATAAGCCCGTCGGTGCCGGCGAGGGCGGTGGGCTTAGCCCCGCACGGCGGGCAGCGCTCTCGCTGCCAAGCCTCGCCTGGGAAGGAGCCCGTGCGCTGTGAAAGCGCCGGGACGAGTCGATCCACGCTGGGGTGAAGGCTCTGCTGAGGAATGCCTTGTCTGCCCACGCCGTGTAAAACAAACTGCTCCCTGTCTGGGCTCATCCCGCTGGACAGCACGGGAGGGGGTACAGAAGTGACCAGCGGGAAGGCAGGCGTGCTTTGGAGAGCTGCTGTGAAATAACATAAGGTTGGCGTTTTTCTTGCTCAGAACACTGTCAGGATGCTAAATTAACTCTCTTATGCCAAGGGCCGAGCTCTCTCTTTCAGAGTCTGTGAAAGCGTAAGTGACTTGATGGCAGGGTTTTCGATCTGGGGAGACAGGCTTAGCGATTCTACTACTGTTTGAAGCAGTGGGGATTTTTTGGCCCTGAGTTTGTCAGTAACAAATTGCCCACAAGATCTGTGCAGCTATGTAGAGTTAAGAAATCGAGTCATACTGGCTGGAAGTGCAAATTAGGATGTTATGGAGTGTATTCTGTGATATCATTGTCTGTGAGCTCATCCTGACTTTGAGAGGAGAGTTGTGGAGAAGAGAGCTTCAGCGGTGCCTTTCTGCCTTTGAAGAGCTTCGTTTTGACCATGCTTGGCTCTCTTCCTCCGTTGGGATTTGGCTGTTTAACTGGCCGCAACTGCGAGACCAGCGTTGGCTCGGTGATCGCTTCAGTTGTTAATTTTGAAAAATAAATGTGAATAGAGTCTTACAGAAAGCCTCCCTTAAAAATGTTCCCTTTGAGCTGAAATTTTGGAACAATCCCAGACTATACTGAAACCACCCAGGCAAGTGTCTAACTGCCCACAGTCCCTGACCAGCAGCTCTCGGTGGTTGATGCTGACCTTTTCATTTTGATTAGTAGTGACAGTGTACCTGGTGGCTCGTATCTTATGGACATGTCCACCTGGAGAGGGCTTACTGTCGCTGGGAGACTGGGATACAGTACTAGGAAAACGCTACCAAGACCTAGCAAAACTGCATGTCACGTTGTTGTTGTAGCCTGCCTTCCTCATTCCCCCACCTCTGAAAACTGTAGCAAAGAATGGAATCAGAAATGTGGCTTTGCTGCTATAGGGCTTGTTGTGCTGTGCGGGGACCTGAGGGGCAGACTTGAATGGAGAACTGTGACATTCAGTTCTGCTGGTAGGGAACAGTGTCATGCTTCTCTGTATCTGCTATGGTCACTGGGAAGAAGAAAATGAACCCATGTGGAAACTATCTTAGAACTTCTTTTAATTTCTCATTAGCCTGTACTTCAGAATTTTCTGATTTGGGTCAAATTAAAAAACAGCAGTTATTTCCTCAGGGGTCAACACCTTTTCCTTTTCTCCTTGCAAGGACAGTATGGCATTGGCTTTGTACAGGTTTGAGCAGAAAGAGGGAGAGAGAGAAAGAGACTCTGTACTGTGGAGTCCCACTGTGCTGTGTACTGGGGATTTGATTAGGGTCTGTAGACTCCTTTTTCATTCTAAATTCAAAGAGAAAATTCAGGCAGATATGCAGTATCCTAAAGGGGAGGGGGTGCTCCTTCAGTAGAGAAACCTTCTGCAGTTTATAGTTCTAATGCTATCTCAGTATCTTCGTGCTGTGGCTAAAAGTAAGCTTTGAAAATGAGGTACAGGTGCTGCCTGTCTGAAGTGTCTTGCGAGACTCTTTTCTGTGTTTGTTTCAGTAAGGCTGTAGGGCTTTAAATGTCAATATGGAAAGCTATTCCTGTGCATAGTCCCAGATGCTGCTCTAGTATGAGGGTGAGGCTACAATACCTTCTGTCGTGTTGCATGGCTCTGGGATTAAGAGGTGCACTTGAAAATCTAGCAACACAGGAGAGACATAGGGGCAAGGAAGTGCAAGCTTTCACCAGTCTGACACGATGGCACACGAGGTATAATTTGCATGATAGACTTGAATGCTCATTGTGCTTCAGAAACTTGAACAGCACAGATGTGGCTCTTGGAGTGGGCAAAGGACATCCTCCCAGGAAGTGCTGCACTGAGGGATCACACGTAGAGAGCTTCCCAACTTCCAGTGTGTGTAACGGGGGCAAGAGGCTGGGGCTGAGTGCCTGAAAACACCGCTCTCTTGGGTGGTGGTTTTGCCTGGGTATTTCTCTTGTCAATTGAAACAGCTTTGCTGTGTTTTCAGACCTGTGTTGTTGTATGTTCTGATTAAACATGCAGGTGGATAAGTAAATGAGATGACTTTTCTGTTTGAAATATCCACGTCATGGACTAATGATTGTCAACCTAGGGGCTGGAAATTCCAAGGGGTCTATAAAGTCTTTCTAAGGAGTCTCTGAGGAGCAAAAGAAAAGAGAACCTATTGCTAGAGGGCTTGGATTTGCTGACTACTGAACATTTTATTTTTTGTTTTTAGGATAAGGGGCTTGCAAATCAAGAGCCATCACCGCAGAGTAAAAGGCCAAAATTAACCTTATTTAATGACATACAAACATAAATAGGAAAATTTTGTCAGAACCTTGTTTCCCAAAGCTCGTTGGTCATTAAAACTGAATCTCTTGGCTCTGCAAGTAGAACTTCTGTGCTTACAGATCAAGTTGCTGGATTGGGGCCTGCTCAGGAAGTTCAAAAGCAAGAGGTTCCTGTGGCATTGCTCATAGGTCTTACTATATATGCAGTTGAACATAGCAAGTTACGCAACTTCTCGTTTTCCTGAAGTGAATAATAGGAATACGCTGCAGCAGTACCGTGCAGCCGAGCTAGTGCCAGAGTTGGAAGGCTTCCCCACTGCTTAGCCGTCTTTTAATTGTTTTTAGTCTTGAATCCTAACGCTGTCCCATAGCTCAGCGCTTGGGGTTCTGTGTGTTTAATTTGCAAAGCTCTTCATTCCACTAAACGAAGAAAAGAGATTTCTCGGCGCGATAGCTCGTGGGCATCCATTACCCTACAGACAGCTGGTGCTGTTTAACAAGCAAGGCTGACAGCGCTTGGAGCCGAGTGTGCGCACATCCTCACAGACACTTGTGGCTGCTTGTGCTCCAGATGGCACTTCCAAATACATGTAACTTCATGAACCGGGCTGGTAAATCAACTCTAATTGATTGCAAGTTTTAAATGGAGTAAGATTGAAACTGTGCAGACAAGGATTTCAAAGATGAGCTGGTTTGGAGTTATTTGCCTCAACTTCACAGGGGAAAATCCATTGGGAAAGCATGGGATGTAAAAGAGTGTTCTTGTTCATGTTTGCTCTCTTTGATTTAAAGATGTAACTTGCTCTTTTAAATTTCTCTTGGGCTGAGAGCCAAACTGTGCTCCCTTGAAGACGATCACAAAGCAGACTTCGTTGGAAATGGGATTGGGCTTCCAGCGTGGAAAATAGCGATTCAAAAGAACTCTTCTTGAGATTTATGAGTATATGAAAAGAGGGAGTTACAATGAGTTCTGTAGCTGTTAGAAACTGTAATTACAGTGATCTCTGCAGTATTCAGGGGTAACTGCATTTCTTCACTGTTGTGCAGGATGCAGCAGTCCTCCTTGCTAGGACAGGGTCACAAAATTTCCTTTGGAGAGTCCTTACCATTGTTTTCCATCTAGTACTTGGCCTCCTTCTGTTATCAGTGAGTAAGGGAAAGGCAAAGTGAGAGTGCTGGCCCCACTGGGAGCAAAGTGCTGGGTGTGCAGCTATACAATTGTCGTGACTGGAACGGAGGAGGCGTTCCCATCTCCCCTCTAGCTGTTCGCTTGTGCTGCTATTCACCATGGTGTTGGTTTTGATGTTTTGGGCTGTGCTGTGAACTAGGTCACGGAAAGGATCCAAGACAAAAGCGTGGCAGGGGGGAGAAAAGGGATTTTTTGTTTTGTTTTCCAGCACTGCTGTTTGCTTGCTGAGAATTGTGTTGACACAACCGAGAGTGGTGAACCGTGGTGCGGAGGTGGAAGCTACTTACACCAGCTTTCTTGTCAACGCTGAAATACAGTGCAACTGTACCCTCAGGCCAAAAGAGCTTTGTTTCACGCAGGGCCAGAAGCTCTGCAAACAGGCCATGCCTTCAGTGGAGTCCTGTGAGATGTAATGATCTTTTGTGAAGCCGTTTCAATTGGCTAAATAGGACTCTCAATTCACGCTTGTTTGTGAAGAGATGAGGCCCCAAATGATGGGGTTGCTGCGCAGTTGTCCTGGCCCAGAGGGGCAGGGTAAGAATCATTAAGTGACTTACTAGTTTAAAGACTGTGCTTAGTGTGGATATGGTTGTGTTATGAAGGATACATGTACAGCTTGTCACTGGAGCTCAGACTATTGGGGTGGTGGCTAATCCAGGATTGACTTCTGTTTATGTCATTGAAAGAGCTTCAACCCGGAGACATAGTTTAGCATGTTAGTTGACTTTTGATTCCTTCCTTACCTCTTCCACGGTAGTTTCAGAAGCTTTTCTGCTTTTCTGCTCCCCCTTCCTGCTGTAAAATACAGCAGGAGGTGGGTAACCTGCTTGGCTAGGCTATGCGGAGGGTGTGTTTGGACTGCACTCCTCCCTCTTTGGTTTCTTCCTTTCATCCTGCTCGGAGTGTCTAGCTAGCAGTCCAGACTATTCTTTGTTGAGCAAATCTAGGAAGCCTTGGCAGTCAGCCTTGGTTGGGCACTAGACAGTGGTCTTCTGCTTTTTCCAGCTGAGATTGGGCAGACATATTTTGTTCCTGGCAGCCCTGTGTAAGTGCCTTGGCAGGAATATCTATTTAGCCACTGGTGTGTCCTGTGGTCAGGGCAAGGAGGAGGTGCGGAGTCCCTGAGTTCATCATAGAATCACTGAGGTTGGAAAATACCTCTAAGATTACTGCTTTTGACAGTGATCCAGGATACTTAATGTTTTTTGGGGGCCGCCTTGTTGACTTTTCACAGAGCTGTGTCAAAACCGTTGCTCTTGTTTATACAGAAAATGAAAGTTTGCGTGATCCAGCCTGCCCTGGCGTTCCTGTGTTGGTCTTCCCATGCCTGGTGCCCAGCACTGCCTTGCTTCATGTATGGTCAGATGGGCACTGCTTGTTCATGGCTCCTGTGTAGGCAGCCCGTGCATTTCCACAGCAGCCTCTACCTGCTGAAATGTTCTCTGATGCCTCCAGAGAAGTGTGATCCTGTGCTGATTGGGCGAGAGGGGTCAGAAGAGGAGTTCTGTTCCCAGTCCCTGTCTCTGGTTCTTTTATCTGGGATTTTGGGGGAAAATTCTTTTGTGTGGTTAGAGGAAAAGGCTGGGAATTTATACTTTCCTAGAGGCCTATGAAAAATACCTAGCCCTTACTCATGTATGCCAGCAGCATTCCTTGCTTTTCCTATTCATATAATGCAGTGGTGTGTATCTGTGAAGCTAGTGGTTGTTCTCAAAGGTACCCCAGTAACATCACAAACTGTGGTTTAAGACTATAATACTTGTCACCTGTTCAGCTGAGGGTGTTTCTGTTTTGTAATGCCTAATGACTGCAAAATCCTGTGTAGCCATCTCCTCTGTTGGTATCATAGTGCTTTTTGAAGTAGGGGGTGGTGGCCTCACCCCCCTTTATCAGAGAAAGATAAACAAAGAGGAAAGATTTTTCTCTGGTTGCCTAGCAGGACAGTAGAGGTAAAAATCAGCTTTAATGAGTCCCAGCCTATTGCTGGAGCCATAAGCTACAGGCTGTGTGCAAGCCTAGGGAGTTAACAAGTGTTAACATCACGTCCTAGGCTGGGAGATTTTTATTCTTGTTACAGTAATGATGCCATTTTCCAAACTGTGCTGTGCCTTGGCTTTATGTTTCACTATGTTTAAATCCATCCTCATTCCTTTCCTCCCAAAACCAGGCCTTAGGTTCCCATCTGTGTTTGTCCTTTCTATATTCTCTACTGCCTTTAAGTTTTCTGAAGGCACGCTATGCCCTTAGAGCTTGAGAATTCTGGTACACAAAAGATCCCCACGGCCTTCTCCTTTCCAAGAGCCCTGGCAAGCCCAAGTCCTGTGCAAATACCTGCAGCTCCAGATGCAGGGGGAATGCTTCTTTAGTTCACTGCAGATTGCACCACCAGCCAAGGAACCTTATGGGGAAGAGGCTTTGTTCTTTGGCCCAGCTTGTGGTGGTAGAGCTCTCTGCTCTGTTACAAGCTTTTCTGGAGGTGTTAGTGGAGGAGTCTTACGGCTGGCAAGAGTAGTTGGCCAAAGCACGATTTCTGTTTTTGTCCCTCTGTCTTTTGGGAGGGAGAGGGCTGAAAGCAGTGCCTGTTTTATTGCTCACAGCTTTGAAAAGTGCTGTGAGCAGAAAATAACAGAGATCTAATTTAATGTTAAAGTGGTCTTTTGCCCACTCTGAAAGTACGGTTGTAGTCCTGTGTTGACTGGAGGCAGCAGTTGTCTGGGCAGAAGGCATGTGAGAATGCTTCTGTGTGCCAGAGGAGTGGTGGGCTGCACCATGGTACCTCTGTCCATTGCTGCAGCTCTTCCCTTTTCACCGTTTACATGCATTTCCCCAAACCGCTGACTAAGTCCATAACTCCCCTCCCTTCCATTTCTCTTCTTGCCTAATGCAGGATGGTGGGTTTGGAAAGTGGGCTGTTGTCTACCTTTCTTCCCCACAGGGTTCAGGGTTTTTAACATGTTACAGTTGGGAATTGTTCTGATGTTGTTCTGCTCCTGTTCCAAAAATCATAACCCTCTTCTGCCCTTTACAGATGTGACTTGAGCTACTGTTCCAGATGAAAGTACAGTGTAAGAAGTGTTGACCCATATAAGCTAGATGTGATCTCTAATCAACTCTCCCCAGTGTTATTAGTATGTGTATATATAGAGATGATTTTTAATAAAATTGGATTCTTTGAGGCCCAAATTAGCTTCTGGAGGCAAAGGTTACAAAGAGAGAGAGGTGTTCACAGTGCCATTGATTGTATAGTAACTAATGCTTGTATAATGGGCACACCTTGCAGTTATGAAAACAAAGCAGGTTCAGACATGGTGGTCTGATCCTCCCCTGCATTTCTTCTAGGAAAGTGCCCTCCCCCCACCCTTTCCCCTATATATAGGCTATAATGCTCCCATTCTGAGTCTGGGGTTATTTGGGCTGTATGTTACAGAGGTGAAGAGATGGGGTGTGAAAGCCAAGCCTGGTCCTTTTTCTGTGGGTGAATTTTGGTATCCAGGCTACTGAGCCTTCTCCAAGTCACTGTCCTAGAGGTGACCTAGAGGAATAGTCTAGACTCTGCAAAACAGAGATCCATTGAGTTTATTTAAAGCTCTACAAATGCATACATTTCACTAGATTGGAAAGAGAGGTATCAACCAGGACAAGTCTGCAAATCGGACACAGTGTGATAAGCGGTGACATGTGGCCAGAGTGAGGGAATTGCTGCAGTAGGAATGATGTCTTGCTTTTCTTCGAGTGCACTTCCATGCCTGTTTCTCTTTTCTTAGGTCAATTGTAAGAAGCCAAGCACCCTTCCTCCTCTCCCCTCTGATTGGATTCCTTTTAAAGTGAAGCTTGCTCAGTCTCTGAGGACCAGATCTCACTGATGACTGGGAAGCGAAGAGTACCCAGGAAAGCACTTTTACCACGGACTCCACCTCAGGAGCACCAGGAACTGACTTTCTAAATAAAATCTGTGCCCCTTCTGTGCAGACCCAATGTCTGCTGCAATGGATACAGAATCAACATATTCGGGATACTCCCACTACTCAGGTCACTCCAAAAAAGCTCACAGACAAGGGTAAGGAAATGTTTATTTTTAATTACTTACGGCTGTAAGCTAGGACATGTCCAGTGGGAAAAAAATTGTAAGCCAGGATGAAATCAGTGGGGCCACAGCTCTGGAGGAGATACAGGAGGAAAGTCCTCATAGGGAACACAGTGAGGAGACTGGCAGCTGCTAATTCAACCTGTTGGATGTATGCTGGGGTTATATGTGGCTAAAAAGATTGGCATAGTGCCAACAGAATGAAAATATCACTTAACTATGCTCTTAAAGTACAAGGGGTGAGTACGGTCTCTGGGGAGAAGATATGTTAGACTTCCAAAACTGATAATTGCTGGTTGTTTTCTCTTCTGGTGCCATTTCTTTATTGTGTAGTAATAAGGTTTCCTGCTTCTCCCCACCTTCCTCCTGGCTACTCTGTTGATAGTGTGTTGGGTTTTTTTTAAATAGAATTTGAGTGGCACTTGAGTTGGCAACAAGTTCCTTTATCAGCATTGATTGGATTAGAAGTCAGATTTTTCTGAACTTGAATAGCAAGTCCTCTTCTGTTGAGGTAGTTCAACAGCCTCAAAACCCATCTGCTCTGAAACTTCTGATTATATAGAACCTTTTTTTTCTTTTCTGCATCATCATTAGTTTTACATGCAAAATGTGTGCCACTTACAGTCTTTTCAACTTGTTACTGAGCTGGTCCAAAACAATTTTGCATTTCGGAAGCAATTACCCTGTGTGGTTGGAAAAAGAATTCTTCCATGAAATGAAGTCTCTTTGCTCACAGTCCAGTTATTGAGTAAAACATCTCTTGTTTGCCTTTTTTCCCTTCTTTAGCACCTCCCCCCAATACAGATTGCCCTTTTAAACTTAGAATGTGGAAAGATGCCTTCAGAGTTCCAAAAACAACATAAAAATCCTACAGCCTCTTACTGTAAACTGGAAAAAGTCTCATCCCATGATACTTTTGGGCTTTGGTTATTTCAAGAGAGAGGCAGTGGAGAGAGCAGAGCTGGGATGCTCGTGAGGATTAAGCCAGTCCCTAAGCACAGTGAGGGTCTCCGGTGCAAAGTCTGCTTTGCTGTCCATGTGGGAAGGGGGAGGAAAATATCAGTGAGCAGATTAGTAGGGCTTAATTCATCCTGAGACATTCTCAGATGAGAAGCTGTGAGGGTACTCTGAAAGTAAACACTGGCCTGGTACCCTTGATGGTCTTGCTTTCTTTGTAAGAGGTCAGCTTGGGGTTATTAACCACTGGAAATAAACTTCACCAATTGTCCTACAGTGTTCGGGTCATAGATGACAAGACTCTACACTGAAGGAACTAAAGCTGTATTGATTAGTTCCTTGTGTTAGGTGTGCATGTCCCTGTAAGACAGCTTATTGTAGGTGGAGAACTGTAAACCAGTAGATCCCAAATGGAGTTCCCAGTTGCTTGGAGAATGCAATGCTGTTTTAAGAGAAGGTGAGGCGGTGGGCGTGTACCCCTGTCCTTCCCTCTCCTATCACTGAGAGGGTAGTCTGTCCCAGCCTCCAGGCTGTTGGCTTCTCTCAGGGCAAGGTCCCTCTCTACCTCTTCTAAAGCGTGTTTTGTCATAGATTGAGTAAAATTTGATCAAGAGATGGGCAAGCTTGACTATGACCTAATGCTTAGGGCACCTGTTGCAGGTAGAGTTGTAGCACATTTCAGTAACTGGTAATGTTGTTCTCCTCTTCCACTCTTTGAAAAAAGGAGTCGAGACAGACACAAATCGCCACGAAGCAAAGATGGCAGTCGATCTGAGAAGTCCGTCACTATCCAGACACCTCCTGCAGAGCCGCTCCTTGGGAATGATGCCTCTCGGGCAGAGGAGGGCCAGGTAAGGAGCTTGTGAAAGAAAACGTGGAGTGTGTTTTGTGGAGCAGAACACGTGGCTTATTGGCTCATGAGTAGGACAAAAGCATTGCTTGTGTGCTGTTTAATGGGTACCTTTTATTCATGCATAAAGCCAAGGTCGCAAATAGTTTTGTCTTTTTCTGAGAACATTATTTTTGACTGCACCAGTGCTGATGTGACAACTTCTTGGGCACTAATTTGCCTCTGTCTCCAGAGTGTTATCTGCCAAGCTCTATAGAAACATCTGTTTCTGTCATCTCACTGTGCATTATTCAGATCAACCCTTTCCACCTGTATGTACGTTTTAGTTTTTAAGCAGGATTTGCTCTAAGTATTTATGTAAAGTACATTAGAATCAGAATTCCAATATGGAAAGGAGTCAGGAATTGTAAAACTAGTGTGAAATAACTGTGAAGGAGGGTGAACTTGGAACATGGGGTTAAATAAAGACTAGAATAGTGCTGCATTTAGATTGTACCTAGGTGGATCCAGTGCTCTCTCTGCTCTACTAGTTGATATGAAGGTGCATGTTCATTTTCAAAGAATGGCTGATGCTGCAAGACATAAAATGCAAGAAGTTTCAGTATCTCGTAGCTGGATTTGGGGTGTGTTAAATCTTGGTTGTGGGGTTCCACCTCTGCCTTTAGAAAAAAAATATTGTTGTGCAGTTTCCACCCAAAGTGTGTATGGTGGTACTTTAGCAGTATTCATGTAGCTACTGGTGTGCTCACTTCATGTACTGGTATTTTGTAATCAGATGCTTGTTTTCACGAGTCCCAGCTATTATTTCGAATAGTTCTAAAGACACTGGTGAATTTTTAAGCCCTTGTTTTCACACAGAACTCCTCAATTAAAGCCAAAGCAAAATAATTGATGCATGAACCAGACTTTTCTCCTAGGGAGCAGAGGGCACTGAGTTAGGTCCAACAACCATGTACCAATGGAGATTTAGACTCATATTTCCTCTCCTATGAGGAAAGGCTGAGAGAGGTGGGGTTGCTCAGCCTGGAGAAGAGAAGGCTCTGGTGTGACCTTATTGTGGCTTTCCAGTACCTGAAGGGAGCATACCAGAGAGCCAGAGAGGGACTTTTTACAAGAACATGTAGTAATAGGACAAGGGGGAATGGCTTTAAACTGAAAGAGGAAAGGTGTAGATTGGATATTAGGAAGAAGTTATTTACTGTGAGGATGGTGAGGCACTGGAACAGGTTGCTCAGAGAGGTTGTGGATGCCCCATCCCTGGAAGTGTTTAAGGCCAGGCTGGATGGGGCTTTGAGTAATCTGGTCTGGTGGAAGGTGGCCCTAATTATGGTGGGGGTGGGTGGGTTGGAGCTAGATGATCTTAAAGGTCCCTTCCAACCCAAAGCATTCTATGAGTCTATGGTTTCCATATAATTGCACAATTTTGCTTGTGCCACTTATAGTGGGAAGAGTTATAAGCAGTACACTGTGCCTGTTGCCTGCTGTCTTCTGGGCTGTAGCCTCAAGCTGCTCTGGTTTCTGTCCCTTCTCTTTTCTGCGCAATTTTGCAGCTCATCAAATGGATGAAACTATGCAAAACTATTTAATGCATAAACATAAAATAGTTGACATGCTTAAATTGCTTTACTGGCGATGCTGGTAAAGAGGGAAATGTGGTAGGAATATGCTGCTTTTTGGGACATACTACAATGCAGATATCTGTTCTGGAGCCTCTGCTTTGGTGAGAAGTAACTCAAAAAGCCTCTCATATTAATTCAAGATGCTGACTATTTGTGGTTGGTCTGCCTCAAAACCCTACTGCTCTAGGCATGGGAGGTATTCATGTCTTGGAGTGCTTTAGAAGTTAAATCCCTAGAGTTGTTCAAAGTAGATGTGCTGCGTCAGTCTATTCCTTTCCCAAAGACTCTTGAAGACTCTTTCCTCTGGCTCTTAAAGAAGTGAGTAAAGGTTTAAAATGATGCCTGTGTCTTTAAAACAGATTGTTTTGATGTGTAGTTGCAGAAGTCTGGGAGAAGGTGTAAATCCTATTAATGACACAGGCTACAGAAGATACACTGAGGAGGGTAGGAGGAAAAGAAAAAACCTTTGGTTCTGAATGAGCATTACAGCTACAAAGGTGTCAGGTGCCAAGAAACAAAGCACATGCCTTGCCACTCTTGCATTTGTGGGAAGCATCAGGAGTCTTCATGTGCATGAGTCACTCCAGCAGCAGCTGTGAGTCAAATCCGTACATGCCAGTCTAACTCTTTGGCTCTGCCAGCAGCAGGAACGAGTAATTGGAGGCATCGTGGGATGGGAGAACCAACTTGCAGAAGTTCTCTAATGCTAGCTAGGGAAGAAATGAGACTTTCAGAAAACGTAATTGTAATCTGAAACTTGCCTATGTGGTGACTGTGTTTCAGGTAAGCTTCTTTGTGGATAAGTGGCGTCTGACAATGTCCTGGATTGTAATACCAGAGCTACTTGGCAGTCTAGGATCCTCTAAACTTAAAAGCCCTGTACCTGAAAATATCCTTTGTAATTTGTTGGTTTAACTAAACTTTTATTACATTGTCAGCTATTGAGGGCAGTACTATTGTAGAGGAGAATAAAAGACAGTGAAGTGGAGGAACTTGCTGGAGGTGTGGTTGCTTCTGTTACGGATGGAAGAATAATGTGTGAACATGTTTTTGATTGTGTAACAACAACAACTGGCTTGAAACACTGAAATGAAAATTTCCCTTCCAGGTGCTTTTGTGGTGCACTTGCACTGCAGAATTTGTGGGCTGGAAGAATGCTAGTCCTTGCCCTGGACATGGGAACTGATGATTACTACAGTTTCCAAGATTTATATCATGTTACTTGTTAAGCATGCTGGAAGAGGAACCTCTGGGGTACAGTGAGTGGCACAGGAAGCTGAGCTACCTGCTCTACAGTTAGGGGTTTTTAACACCTAATGTTTATAGTCACTGGTTTGGGCAGGATGCTGTTGTTTCCAAACCTTTGCTAATTGTCAGAGTTGATTATCCAATATATTGAAGGTGTTGATTTTGCTATATATTTTTTCTGGGACTTAAGGCTGTCATAGCAATCATTCCAGGCAAGAAAAATGGAACACCTGGAAAGAGTAGCCTGATTGTTTCAATGTTATTTTTATTTATCTCTTCCTCCCTCAGGATGACAACTGGGGTGAGACCACGACAGCAATCACAGGCACCTCTGAGCACAGTATTTCCCAGGAGGACATTGCCCGGATCAGTAAGGATCTGGAAGACAGCGTTGGGTTGGACTGCAAACGTTACCTGGGCTTAACAGTGGCAGCTGTTCTCGGACTCCTAGTCTTCCTTACCCCCATTGCCTTCATTCTGTTACCCCAGATCCTGTGGCGAGATGATCTGGAGCCATGTGGTACTGTCTGTGAGGGACTGTTCATCTCTGTGGCATTTAAACTCCTCATTCTTCTGATTGGGACCTGGGCTCTTTTTTTTCGCCAACCCAAGGCAGATCTACCAAGGGTGTTCGTGTTTCGGGCCCTTCTGCTGGTCCTCATATTCCTCTTTGTGTTTTCCTACTGGCTCTTTTACGGCGTTCGCATCTTGGACTCGAAGGACACCAACTACCAAGGAATCGTGCAGTACGCGGTGTCTTTGGTGGATGCTCTGCTCTTCATTCACTACCTGGCCATTGTGCTGCTGGAGCTGCGGCAGCTGCAGCCCATGTTCACTGTCAAGGTGGTTCGGTCAACGGACGGAGAGTCGCGATACTACAGCCTGGGACACCTGAGGTAGGTACAAGCCCTTGAGGTCCAGCGTCGTAGATAAGTGTGACTGTGCTGCAGCACAAAGCAGCAACTGCTTCTGAGTATGTGGTATCGCTGGTTTCTGAATCTTCCCCTAGAAGAGTCCCTCTGAAGTTACCAAACTGAACTTCTCTTCCCCTCTTTGAGTGTGGGAGAGGTGGTCCTCACTTCAGAGGAGTCCTGTGCGTTTCTGTAAGTGAAAAGAGTTGATGTCACGACCTTAGGGTGGTCATTTGGCTACGCCTGATGAGAGCTTCAAAATCCTTCTCTGGGCTTCTTACCCTGTCTCCTTATTGGAGGGAAGTGGAGAGCTGTGAGTCTGGCTTGTGCTTTTTGGTTGCATGGGCCAGGCTCTGCTTTGAGAGCAGCCCTTCAGGCTGTGCAGACCATAACTCAGAGCCCCCTGACAGCAGGCCAGTCCACGTGGCAGGGGCTGAAGGAAGAAGTAAGTGTCCCTGTGTGAGAAAGCATTCAGCAATCCAACGTGCTGTTGGAAATACCCATTTTCCCTCATTGCCCTTGCAGGCAAGACCCTTGCAAGGAATCTATTTAAAGGTCCCTTGGGTCAGGTCAAATGTGGTTGTTTGGATCACGTGTGTGCCTTTTGTGGCCAGTTGAAACACTTGTGTTCAGGTGTTTGTGCTTTGAAGCCTGTTACTGTGACAGGCTGCGACTACCCTGAAGGGCTTTTCCAGGTAGCTACCCCATGGGATCTGAAGGCTGCTTCCGGTGACTGGGGGCTCTTTCCCTGCTTTTAAGACTGACAGTGTTTTACAGTTTTGTGTTGGCTTGAGGTAAATAGTGTTTAGTTCTGTTAAAGCAGTTGCTTTGATGCCGCCAAAGTCTCCCAGCAGTTCAGGCATTTAGCAGTAGTATTTTTAATGAGTACTGGGACACATGCGGATGCTTTTTTTGGCAGTACTGTGCTGCTCCTGGCTTGGTTTTGTAGCATGATGCTCTTTTTGTCATTAGGTATGGATCAGTTTGCTGGGTCAGATGTATCTGGGACTGTCTGGGAGCTGTGCAATATCTGTAGGTACAAAATATGCATGCCTGCTTCCACCTTCTTGCTGGTTCTAATTCTTCCCTCAGCAATGGTGCAAGAAAGGACAGTGTCTCAATCTTCTTAGTTCCTGTGTCCTCTGAAGCACTCCAGAAATCTCTTAGTTCCTGTGTCCTCTGAAGCTGAGCTCTGAAGATGATTCCCCAGACTGTATGTGCACTTCAACATCTGTTCTGCTTATCCTGTCCAGACCCCTATGGCATGCGTTTCTGTGGCAGATGAAGAGATTAGCATCTGCTGGTTTAAGTGGATGTAGAGATAGTCTCCTGCAGCCATTAGCTTAGCAATGGAATTGCTTTGAAGCAGATTTAGTGGTTGAAGCTCAAGTCTGGGAGCTGACTCCTGGATATTGTTTCTAGCTTAATGGAAGAACTCGAGGCCTTTTCGATGAACTAGGTCTGGACTCTGCTGTATTTTCCTTCTCTGTAAAATGTGAAGGAGTGCTCCTCTTCTGTAATGGAAGTGCTCCCACTGATTTAATAAAAGGTGGCTTTCAGGATTTCAAAAAAATAAACTAATATTTGATTTTCTTGTGAAATCATTTATTTCTTTTTAATTTAATTCCTCTGTGGTAAGTGATCCAGCATAGCTTTTAAGACCAGGAAGATGGAGAGATGACTGTCAAAGAGTTCCTCTGTGCCACAGCTTTGTGCCTTGAGGTGTGATGAGGCAATTGTCTCACAAGTGAACTCTGCAGAGAAAGCTCAGTATGTGTATGTATATACCTATATACACACACACAGTGTGCAGGTTTGGTTTGAGAGACTTCGCTGGTTGCTTGGTGGTAAATTGTGGGTTTGTGCTAGAGGAATTGAGATCCAATGCCTGCCAAAGTCTGCATGTCTAGCTTGCCATCGTGGAGGCAAAGAATTTGCTTGAGAGTCAAGGCCTAAATATTTAATAGCATGTGTGTTAGAAACAATATTCTGTCCAATTTTCTCTTTGCAGAAAGGCTTTTGAAATGTTTTGGGTGCTGCTAGGGCAGCAAAGAGATGTAAAACCTAGGGTGAAATCTGAGATGTCTGAAAAGTGGTAACTTCTCATTTGTTGGCCAGCTGATTTCAGTTGTGTTTGGTATATTGAATCCAAGCCATGCAGCACAGAGATGCTTCAGTGTCTTGTGTTATGGAAGAGGCTCGTCAAACGTGTCTGATAGTGGTAAACTAGTGTTGCTTTTCCCTTAGTTTCTGACAAATCAGTATAATGTGTATTGACGTGTGTTTTGAAGCCTGCATGTCTTTCCATTTCTACTGATGCAAAGGTAAAACTGTAGATATGATCAGTGGCCAAGGGTCTCCCAGCTTAGGGAGAGTTCGTTCTCTCTCCTACTCCCACTACAAGTGTGTTACTTGTGTGTAAATGGTAAGAGCTTCTGATCTTGATACAGAGTGTGGCTTGGATGTGACAAACTCTGTAAGAATTGAATGTAATTGGTATCTCCTTCAGCTTCTAAAGTCTTGGGATTGTGAGATGTTTATATGAAACATGAAAAATATGTGAACTTTTGAACATCTTTGCAGCATATTGCAGAGTTTCTGTGAAAGTCTTGACGTGCTTGTTGTTGAAATGTCAGTCAAGGTCACAAGGGGCTACCTTGTGCCTCTGTTTGAGTCTCTGGCTGAGGCGTGGGGCTGAAATGGTGTGGAAAGTGTGGAAACACACAAGAACAGTTTGGATTTCAGGAAGACTGGAGAAGCAGCTTTGTGGCTGTGATAGAGAGGTGGTTCGAACTGTCATTAGAGTTAGAAATAGGCATATACCACTTGTTGCTGCCTTTGGGCTCTCTTAGCTACCATGCATGCTTGCCTCATTCCAGCATTTTTGATGGGGTCTTGGAGAGGTCCTGAGCTGCCACATGGAAGGAAGAAGCATGCTTTAACAGGTACAGCAGTCTGACTGTGTCCTGAAATCAAAACCTTTTGTCTCTTCATGCTCTCAAATATCTTAGAAGTTTTGTTCAGTGACAATCCATGGAGTTTGCCTTCCTCAGCATCCAGCATGCTCTGAAGAATCTGGTGGTAAGAAGAGTCTTGAGCTATCTTATCTTGTTCAGTGTTGCTTCTTGGAGTAGCTCTGTTTTGTTGGTTTGTTGTTTTTTGGGGTTTTTTTTGGACAGGAAAATTGTTGATATCAACCTTTTTAATCCAAGATGGAAGCTTTCCAATTCTAGATCTTTTCTGATGAGGCAGAGGGAGCTGCTGTGGAAGTATGAGGAGAGCATGCTTTCTGGGGGAGAAGGAAAGAAAACAATAGCTCAGCCGCCCTTCTGGCAAACTGTGTTTTTGTGAGGCAGGGTACAGACAGGATTTTCCACCCTTCCTGGCTCCAAATGCAGTAAAAAAACTTGAAAGTGCTGAGTTAGGTATTCCACTCCACCCCCGAGGGCCCTGAGTCCAGGAGGGTAAGCATGTTTGGGAGTAGTTCCCCAAATTCATATTATAATCAGCCTATTAATAGGCTGGCTTGGTCCCACCCCCAGCACTTTGGCTGTAACTTTTCTTCTGGGAGACTTGACTGCCAAAATGATCGTTCCCTTTGGCATCGATTCAGGAGCTCGGAGGGGGAGTTAAAAATTAAATAGGAGTCCCAATGAGTGTGGTGCCAAGTCTCAGCTCACTGACTGCTTTGCTGCTCCTGGTAGGAAGGGTTGTCATGCAGGGCAAATGCTTTATGGTAGTATGTATGGATAAAGAGCAGGGAGCAGCAGTATATATTCAAGAAAGGTCAAGCCTGGGAAAATGCAAGAAGTTGGGTGAGAATGCTGTCTTGAGACTTTTGAAAGCAACAACAAAGGGAAACAAAGGTGGGGGAGCACAACAGCAGATAACTTTTCAGTTGAAAGGCTGATAGTTTTGCAGGCTGAGGCCTGGATTTGCAGCTGAGGCTTCAGTTTGTCCCTACAGATAGGGACTCTGATGATGCCTGTCATCCACAGTTCAGTAGTTGTCTGTATGGCTCAGAAGCTATGTAGGAAGGATTTTGCTGGAGAAAACCCTCCTTTTTCTAGTTAGGGTGCTAAACGTATTCCTTTCCTCTCCAGTGAAAACTCTTTCCCCACCCTAGAGCTTTGCTAGTCTAGACAGCTCAAGAAAATGAATGGCTTGTAACACGTGGTAATTACTGATCTTACACGTTTCTGAAAGTTGGGCTACAGTACAGTCTTGATTTTCTGAGGTTAGAGATGTCTGAGAGTGGGTCCTTCTCCCTTTTGTTCATCCTTGCAGCAGGGATATGAGAAACAGGGCCGTGAGAGTTCACCTTGTCTGGGGCTGTATAAAGTGCTGAGAGCTTTGTTCGGTCTGCTTTGCTGTCGTGGTTTGAACCCAGCTGGCAAATAAGCACCACTCAGCTGCTCAGTCACACCCCCCCACACTGTACGATGGGGACTAGAATCAGAAAAGAATGTAAAACCTGTGGGTTGAGATAAGAACAGTTTAATAACTTAAGTAATGTAAAATATAATACTAATTATATTATGAAAAAATAAAACAGTTGTAATGAAGAGGGGGGAGACAGAAATAAAACCCAAGAAAGGTAAGTGATGTACAATACAGTTGCTCTCTACCCGCTGACTGCTGCCCAACCTATTCCTGAGCAGCAATCTGTGGCTCCTGGCCAGTTCCTCCCAGTTGATATGATGTTTTATGGTATGAAATATCCCTTTGGCCGGTTTGGGTCAGCTGTCCTGGCTATGCTCACTCCCAGTTTCTTTTGCAACTCCTCACTGACTGGCAGAGCATGGGAAAATGAAAAGTCCTTGACTTAATGTAAGCACTACTTAGCAACAACCAAAACATCGTGGTACTAGGAGGAAAATTAACTCCATCCCAGAGAAAACCAGGACACTGTCCTCCTTTCTGGCATGGGCTTGCCTTTTATGAACCAGCTGATGGGGAAGCCTCTGTATGCCTTTGGAGTCAGAGTATAGCTTTTGCAGATGTCTGTGAGCTGGTTGATGCTCTGTCAATCTAATCGAGAGAAACTTAGTACTCAGAAATAGCAGTTCTGTATGGTAAAAGTATTCTTGAGAATTCCTTGTACCCCTGTTACCCATCTCCATTTGTGTGGATGTTTGCTGAACTGTGATTTAAAAATCCAGGAAAGGAGCAGCTGCTTCCTCAAATCATGTACCTGTCTGAAAAGCCTGTACCTTCCCTGCAGGAACTGTCAATACCTTATTGAGAAACCTAGTGGCTT
Source organism: Manacus candei (assembly GCF_025592945.1). Classification (NCBI taxonomy): domain Eukaryota; kingdom Metazoa; phylum Chordata; class Aves; order Passeriformes; family Pipridae; genus Manacus; species Manacus candei. The sequence continues at coordinate 56,744,478 of NW_026138062.1, read as the reverse complement.
GCACACACTCACAAAAGGAAGTAGATGCAGACATGTTCTGTGGAAGGGGAACGCATTCAGCCTGTCTCCCTGCTGAACTGGAGGCAGCAGTGTAGCTGTTTCTTAGATGGTGCATGAGCCCTTATCCTTAATACAAACCAGAGCTGAAACAGAATTGCATGGTGGAAGGTGACGCCACTTTCGACTCAGCTCCTTTGGGTTTTATCTGTTGAACTCGTTGCTTAGAAAACTATGATCTCTAGGCTGTCAGTATTTACTGATTTAATCTGATGAGTGCTCTCTTGTCAGTGTCCTTTGGTGCCCCTGGGACTGGGTTCACTAGTGAGGGAGTGTGTGGAGGGCTAAGGAGTAGCAATAAGCTTCTCTATACTCCGGCCTGCATTTGTAAGCCTCTGATCTTGTTGCTCAAATATGCCCCCATATATCCAGAATGAATTTTTTCTAAATGAAGAGCACAGGGTCAACATTTGAACTTCACAGAGTGCTCTTGCCTGGAGTTGTGTCATGCTGTCCTAAAATCTTCCTATTGCTCAAAAGGAAAACTTCCATGGAATATAGACACCTTTTTATTCTGCTTCTAGTGTGGAAATATATCAGCCTACCTGTGGGTTTAGGTCGCTGGATCTCTTCCCTGAGGCAAGAGCTGCTGAAATCTTGCTGTTTTCTGCTGAAGGAAGTTCATAATGTGTGTCTAATTGCATTGGTCATTCATAGTGTGACTGATCCCCTACATACACTGTTTCCAGTAGGGCAGTCAGAAGTGGGATTGCAGAAGAAGCACACTAGTGCAGTGCTGGACCTGCCCAGCTAAATCCTGCTGGAGGCACTCAGGGCTCATCCTTCTACCCTGTGTGCTGTTTGGTTGGTCTGTGTTCCCAAGGACCGGAGGAATTACACTGACTCACCTTTCTCTTTGGGGTTTCTTCAACCCTCATCATCCTTCATAGTGATACACACTGATGAAAGAGATTGAGCTGATGAGTTTTTATGTCGTTCTGTAGCAAAACATCTTATTAACTGCCCTGCTGCCTTGATTACAGGAGCTTGCTACAACAGCATGTTCCACTGCCTTTGCAGAGCAGCTCTGTCGCCGGAGCGTTCAGCCCGTGTGAAATTATTGTTCCCAAATACATTTTCTCTGTTCTGAAATCAGTTCATGGTGTCCTGATGCAAATTTGTGTGTCCTCGCCCATCACCAAATGCACTGAGCACCAGCATTGATTAGTCTCCGGTCCCAAGAAGTTCTGGGACAGCCAGCTAAATGGGTGTTAATTGCATCTGCAGGTGTGAAGTTCCTGAAGTAATGAGGGGTCTCCTCCAGAGCAGCTTCTTTACCACTGAGAGGTGTCAGACTGGTGTCCCCCAAGCCAGTGTCTTCTCAGCAGCACTTCACATAATTGGGTGTTTACAACCACATTTTTGCAACTCATCACCTCTGCATCTGGGCTGCTTCTCCGTGCTCCCACTCCTGATCTTGCAGAACTCTGTTCACAGTTGTGTGGCATTGGCAGTTGAGGCTTTAGCGCCTTTGAAAACACCCTTTGCCATAGCCATGGAGTAGGGAAGGAAGGTCTGACTTGCAGATGAACTAGTAATGACTTAATGGGAAGAGACTTCCAACCACATTCTTAACCATTTTTAGTCACAGGCCATACCTTTCTTCCCTGCCTGTGTCTGCTGCCTCGCCTCTGGAGGATAGTGCTGCAGAGAGCAGGTCATCTGATTGCTCTAGCCATGAGGGTACCTGGAATTGCAGAAGGGATTTTCCAGTAGCCTCTGAAAAAAATGTGTGCTGTTCCTTGCTGAGTAGGGAGCAGTCTCCTTTGATGTTCCAGATGAGTTATGGCAATGGTGCCTTGTTCTGTTTTACAAGGGTCTGTTTGGTGGCGTATGGGGTGTGTTGCCAGCAAAATTCAGCTAAGACTTATTGCTTGGGTCAGAGTAACACCTCATTAAGAGGGTGCTTGTTTGTAACAGAAGTGAACAGCAAGTTCCAGGAATGCCAGGTACTCCTCATTAGAGGTGAGGGGAAAGTCTAGGATGTGCATGTATCTGACCACATGCACAACTCGTCTGGGAGTTTCTGATGTGGTAAAGTCTGTCTCCAAAGCCTGGGAGGACTCTGCTTTTCTGAAAGGAGCATGTTTTTCTAGCCTCTTACCTTTTAGCATGCACTTTTCAGAAGATTTTACATATGGCTTTACACATGGAGCTGCTCTTTGTGTTGATAAAGGCGAGAGAGCTCAGAGAAATGAAGTGCCCACTGTCATCTTTCTACCCTTCTCTCCTACCTTCCTTGATCTTGGTCTTTGATCACCCCGTGCACCCCTTGTGCACATAGCACCTCTCCTCTCCTTTTCATGAGGAGGAGCATTGAGTTGAGTATACTAGACCACAGCCCAGGTACCAGTTGTATCTGTGCTCCTGCAGATGCATCAGGCAGCAAGGGCAAGTGGTGCCGGCTGATCGTTATACCCTGGAGCGGTCTCACATTTTTGGAATACTTAATACTTTAAAAGTTCACAAACCTACTTGTAAGTGAAGTGCTCACTGTCAATTATTAATCCACCTGGCTAGTTTGATATTAATTGCTCCCCAGAAAGGAGCTGCTAGGCTTTATCCTTCTGAAAGAGATGGTGCAGGGGAAATGCCATTGGGTTCATCTGCAGAGATTTCCTTTCTTGTTGGTTTGTCTTTCAAAATCAACACTGCCCAGAACTACAAGAACTCCAGCCTACCCTGCACTTTAAGGGTTTGTCGTGGAATTTCTATTCCCCTGCTGTCCATGCCCTCCAAAGTGCCTGTGTGTACCACCCACAGAGACAGATGGTCTCCCTAAGCTGCTGAACAAATTTTGCGACCATGAAGGTACTTTTATCTTCAAATGCTGCAAAAAAAAAATAAAAATCCACCCCCTCAACCTTTGACATCTGTTTCTTGTGGTGAATGATGAAATATTCTGCAAAGAAGTGAGCTGTGTGCCCTTTGGGGGAAAGGAGTAGGCTCGCTTTTTGTTAAAAGGGCAAGGACTTGTGAATTTACAGTTCTCATCTAAGCACAACCAAGTAATATCCAAGAAAACTGGAAGCTAATACTTGACCCTACCCTGAAGGAATAAGGAGGAGTTAATAGGGACCAATGTGGTAGTAAAAGAGTATTTTTTTATCATTTGTTTATTTATGGCTACAAAACTGAGGGCAATATTTTCACTAATATCTGGATTCCCCCTCCAGCACATGGTTCTGTTAAATGAACTTCTGTACTTAAATTTCCTTTGCGCAGTTTAGGTCAAGTGGGGACATCAGCCTACAGAGCTATTCCTTGGTTGACAGCAGAACAGACCCCTGGCACAGCACTAAGGACCTCGGCTGTGGTTTGGGGGCTGCAGGCTGCTGGCTCTGGCTTGTGCTCTTGAGGCCCTAGTAGAGGTTCATCTGCATCCATGTTGGGGCTCAGTTTTTGATCTCAGATTGGAGTAGCAGATCATGTCCCTGTGGCCTCAGTGCTGTTTGTGGGGTTACTGAGTGCTGCTTGTAAAATGAGGTGGCTCTTGCTTGTGCAAAGCTTGCTGGGGTGGAGCTTTGTGGGGCATGCCCTGTGGTTTGGGGGATCTGTGCAGGGGGAACTGAGCTGTATTTTGGGAGCTGATGTTCCTTTATGTGCAAAGGACTGTTAGTGGCTAACATTGATGCTGCCTCTTGAGGCCTGTCTGCATAGGCTTGCAAGAGAATAACATTCCGAGGTGTTTCGAGAGAAATCCTAGAACAAGTTAAAGCTGCTCTATTGACTCAAATGACAACCTCATTCAAAGTTAATCCCATCCCCTGCTGGGGGTCAAGTAAGAGGTGGTCCTCTTTCCTGAGAGAACACCATACCAGGCTGCTGTGGGAACAAGGGCTAAATACTGATATTTTGTGGCAGCAGCATCCAGATATAAAGTCCTGTTACAGCACTGAAGTTTTGCTGCCTGTAGAAGCTTTGAACACTTTCTTTCTCTTGTTTCCTTGGAATTAAAGTTGTATTTCTTAGCTTTCACCTAAAAAAATCCCAAACCATCAACCAACCCCTTCTCCCCCTCTCAAAAAAAAACCTAGTAACAAAAAGCCCCACCCTTAGTTACTTCATAACTATTAATGTAGCTTAAAGAATGCTTTGGCTAAACACTGGCCTTATTTGATGCGTGAACAGGCTTTAAACTATCTTTTGAAAATGCAGACTCTTATGAACTTGCCATACCTGCCAGTTCCTGCATATTTTTTTTTCCTATTTGAGGCTCAGACTAATCAGAGTCATAGCATGCATGTATGTTGGGAAGAGGAAATGCATTGCTGTCATGGATTATGCTGCTCCCAGAACCTGGAGATGGTAATCCAGGGTATCATGTATTGCCAACTTCTGCAGAGTTCCTAGGTGCTTGAGCGGGGCACGAGCTCGAGCTGGAAGCTGATGGGTTCCCTGCAGCTCAGGGCTCGGAGAGTGTCTGGTATTTCATCCCTTGTGTCTGCACCGAGTGCCCGTCTCACTCTTGCATGCAGGGTAAACTCTTGGTCTTGCTCCTAACTCCTGTGTTCAGAGGGTAAAGCACACCTCGTTGTCACCCTGTCCCCTCAGCTGGTTTGAAACTCCTTAAATCCTAAGTATAACCTCATATGTGTAGAAACTTTTGAAAGAGGTTACACCTCCCTCAGAAATAGTACACCCCTCAATTACATAAGTGTTTGATCATAGTTCCACATCACTTCTTAAACTAATGCTGCTACTGCAAAAAAAAAAATCCTGTCAACAACCTGATCCTTCCTCACTCCTCCCAATGAAATCTTGTCTAGTTGCACAGGGATCTGAATGATGGAACTGGTAATTTATATCTCTGTTATCTATGTAGCTTTATAGTTTTGTGTGTGTATTTTTCTTCCTGGGTTATGTTGCCTGGCTTAATTTCTGCAGTCTTTCTAACTGTCCTTCTGGTGCTTAAGAGTTACGAAGGTCTGTGGTGACAGAGGAGAGGTGTTACGGGGGTGAGGGAACCCTCTCATGGCAGAGATGGTTTTTCTACAACTGCTTCTTTACAACTACTTGAAAGGAGGTTGTAGCAAGGGTGGGAGTCAGCCTCTTCTCCCAGGCAACTAGGGACAGGATGAGGGGACATAACTTCAGGCTGTGTCAGGGAAGATTCAGGTTGGACATCAGGAGGAATTTCTTCATGGAAAGGGTTGTCGATCATTGGAATGGACTGCCCAGGAAGGTGGTGGAGTCACCATCCCTGGAGGTGTTCAAGAAATGACTGGATATGGCATTTAGTGCTGTGGTTTAGTTGACACGGTGGTGAAAATGTTGGACTCAATGATATCAGAGGGTGTTTCCAACCTAAATGATTCTGTGATTCTGTTTCACAGAAAGCAGTCATACTGCTGCCTGCATGAAGGCAGCAGTGCCCATGAGTTGCAGCAGCCTGCAGGAGCACTCCTTTGTGGTGCAGAGCTCTGTCTTCATAAGTGTGCTCCTCTGCTGAGCTTGGGGAAAGGAGAGCCTCCAGTCCTTGCTTCTCCTCCCCTATCCAGCTGATCTACAAGGGACCAGCCGTGGCTCAAGCATGAAGGATAGGTCTTGGGCACCCCAGGACATGTCTCTGAAGATTCAGAGCTGGACAACGTGTACCAAATGGATGGCAGCTTATTGCTGTGGGCTTGGTGTATCTCCAGCTGTGAGACTGGATTCTCTAAATTATTGTCTTGAGCCATGCAGATCTTGTTCCACAAGGCTCCTTGGCCTCAATAGTCTGCACAACTGTGGCGATGTTAAACGTAAGATTGACTTCAGAAGTGTCCCTGACTCCTTCAATTTGGTTACGGGTCTGCGTTGAGTTGGGAGCAGACAAGTGGATCCTCTTGGACTGCTGGTAGCTGGATGCAACACCCGCAGATTCCTTGTCTGTGCTCTGACACCCGTGTCTTTCTGGTGTGCATGTGTCCACCATGCTGTGCAGGTTTGTGGGGACAGCTCAGCAGCAGCTTCTTCTCATCTTTTCACTTAAGTTGTCCACTTTGTACTCTCACTGCTCCGGTTCCCAAACTGCCAGTTTGCTCAATAGATGAAGGAAACCTTTCACAGCTTTGGTTTCACTTTAGTGTAAGCAGACAGTAGTTGGTGGTTTTATTTTGGTTGTTTGGATTTTTTTCTTTCTTCTTATAAATAAGCAAGTTAGTATTCTCACTAGCTCCCCCAAGGGTACCCTGACACTTTGCAAAACCAAGTCATGGAGGCAAATGCTTGCTGTGCTAGCAGTGCACTTGGAAAGCCCCTTTCTGAGTTCTAGCTCGTGGATCCAATAGCTGCTGCTCTCCAGGTCTGACTGAACATACTAGTGGCTCCTGAGGGTGGTGGGTTGGGCTTGAGGTGTGGATGTCTGGCCAGGTGTTGTTTTGGTTCAGTGTCTGGGACATGGCAGGTACATGGCCAGGCACAGGCAGCTCCTTTGCTCTCATCTTTCTTGTCTGTGTTACAGCAGACCCTGGGGCAATGAGATGCTGGTAGCAAGTGCTCACTTTCTGTGTGATGAGAAGGTAACCTGTTTGAATGTGCTGTATGTGTTCAAAGGGCAGTGGGTGTCTCTAGTTTTGAGAGCTGTTGAGGCATCTGCATGTGGTTATTGGTGTCTGAGGAACTGATTAAAATCCAGCTCAAGTTGTGAGTGCCTGAAAGCTGCTGTTGTGCACTGGCTAATACATGAGCTATACCATTTGGATTTAGTGGTTCTGCAAGGTATCTGTGTGGTGAGTAAGTACTTGGCAATACCTCCCCACATACACAGTTCCCCCTGGGGAGGTGGTCTTGGTGTAAGAGGATGCGGGTGGTTTGCTTTGGAGCCTGTTCTCCTGGCAGCAGCTTCCTCAGCCTTCTGGGGGAGAAGTTTGTTGCACCGTGTGTTTAGGCTTTCACAAGCTGCTCTTTCAGATGCGGCTCCTGAAGCTGCTTTTGTTGTAGATTCACATACCCATCCCAGCGGGTGGGCTGAGGCAATTGGTGCAACGGACCTCTACCACAAGTTAACAAACTCCCCTTTGCTATTCCATGAGGGGCTGGAAGGCTGGTTACCTAGGCTGACCCATTGCAATAAGGCATCCTAGAATTGTATGCAGCGATCCTGGAAAGAAGCTTAGGCTCAGCAAGGGCTTTAATCTTTCTTTTCTTGAGAAGAGAGTCCCCTGCCTTCCATAGGAAGCTCTTCTGGTGCTCCAGAACCTCCATTGTTTCTAAAGCTCATCTTAGACTATTGCAGCTTATTCCATTTTCTATCTGTTGAATATGATGTTGGAGGTAATAAGTGTCCTTGTGATCTTTGCTTCCCTCAGTACTGTATACTGGGAAATGAAATGTTCACTCTCTTACTGAGGAAGATAAGTGTGGTGCTGTCACAGCATCTGACCTCAACACAGCGGCTGCCCTTTCCTGGTAAGTCATATGATTGGACCTTTTGGACCACTCTTCAAGTGAGGATTGTGCTCTCCTCCTCTTCCTCCTCACTATATGTTACCAGTGGTGTCTTGGGGTTTTTTTGCTAGTCAGTTATACTAGCTATCACCTTCAGCTGTTGGAAGTGGAAGCAAGGGCAAGTGTGGCTGTTGGGAAAGCATTCATCAGAATTTGAAGTCATACCAATAAAGGTGACTCGGGAAAACATTCAACCTGTGTACTGGTACCCTAAAGACCAGTTAACTTCCTGAAGTATCAGGCTTGGAAGTTTCTCCGAAGGAGAATTGCAGTGGGAGCATGCCTGTGGGTTTACTGGGGTTTTATAGCTGCTTGCTAAAACTTAGTGCTCTGTACTTCTGTAGCAGCATCATCTTAGTACTGGCCAGGGAATACTTTTATAGGGTTCTTCAGGAAGGCTTAAATAAGTAGCTTGTTTGGGTTGTATGATGTAAAGGAGTTGATTTCCCCCCAAACCCCAATTTTGGTCATACCCTCCTATAAAATCCTCTTTTTTAAAAAAAAATATATCTTCTCATCCAAATTAAAAGATTCAAATGTAAAAGCTACGTGAGTAGTAGACTTGGAGTCTTTCTTTTTCACCCATATTGGAGGGTTTTGGCTAGGCTGCTTTTGAGGAAAACAGACAAAAAAAAACCCAACCTGAAAATGAATCCTACTCTCCTCCTCTCATTCAGAAAATTTGTATGTTGAAATTCCTTCTACATCAGCAGTGAGCTATTGTATCACTCAGCTGGTGTGTTGGTTCTGGGTTTTGTCTTGCAGAACATGAGACTTGTCATGGGGTATATGTTGAAGAGCACTGTGTTATGGACAGCACAGGGCAGAAAAGGGGAGATCTACAGCTAGAACCTGGGCTGGTGCTCTCTTTAAATTTCCAGCATTCTTGTGACAGTTGTTCAGATGTCCACTCTTGGAGACAGATGAGGACACACTTTAAATTCCTGTTCTTTTATTTTCATGTTTTTGAAAAAGGCCAAAAGGAGAGAGAACAGTTGGAGACTGGTCACTGCAAAGCTGTGGGACAAACCTGGTGTCTGTTTTGGTTCTATAGAAACTGTGCCATTACTGGATGGATGTTCACTTCCTTGGGGGCAGCAGATGTGCTGCCATCACAGTGACAACCTGTTACTATGCCAAGGTTTCCTTCCCTTCCCTCATAAAGGCTTGACCTTGCGAATTCTTCTCCCTGCCTCACCAAATGCCAGAAGTATCTAAAACAAACTTGCTGTGTCCTGATGCCTGTTCCAGAGAGGGTGAGGATTGTGCTTGCCTGTCTTAGCCAAGTGGAGACTTCAGTTGTGGTTGTCTGACAAGAAAATGTGGTTTTCCTGTTCCTAAGGGCTGCGGTCCTGTTCTCTTGAGTGCACCAAACTGAAATGCTGTTGTAGTTACAACGATCAAAAGGCATTTCTCTGCTCTGCTTGTTTGGCCGCAGCTGCCGAAGAAATTCCTTGTCTTGGCATCTCTGCTGAGATCTGACTGTGGCTCTGTTTACTAGAGAGGACAAAACTGTAGCTAAGGCATTGGTGCTACTGTCAGCACTGCATAGTGCTTCTGCATGACCTTGGTCCTCTCAGGAGCCTCACTCCAAGGTGTTGCTTGGGAAGCACAGTGAGTACCAAATCCCATTCATTCTACCAGCTCAGGGCCCCTGGTGTGGGAGTGCTGCCCAGGGGGCATCTGTCTGGGCAGCCTGTGCTGACCTTGCCCATACTGTGGTAGGTAGAGCAGGGAAGCAAGTCTATGTAGAGGATGGTGGGAATACCTTCTCAGTAGGGATGTTGGTGTGGGAAGCATTTTGACCTTCAATTGTCTATTTACAGTTTTATTTCTAAGGCTTCCGTCCTAGCGACTTTGCTCTGGAAAAACAATAAAACATGAAGGTCCAGACACTGGAGCCCCAGCTCTGCGTCAGTGCTCTAGCAAAAGAGTATGAGAAGGAAAGGGGATTTTCTAGGAGGGAGATGTGATTGTAAGGTAGGAGAAGGCACAGAAGTCTGTTGGGTGTGAGCTGATAGCACTGCTAGGGAGCAAGAAGTGTTGTGGATGAGCAGCTCAGCACTCCAGGAGAGCTCAGCATCTCTTGCACTAGATAAGCTTGATGCAGTTGTAGACTGGACTGGAGACAGCTCATAAGGCAAATCCAGCTCTGTGTGGAAGGCTGCTTTGTGCAATCCTTTCTTGGCTCTTCTTTGAGGTGCCAAACTTCCCAGCTGGCTGTGGCATAGATTTTATGTGCCCAGAGACCTTGGCTTGTTTTGATGCTGTGTCTGTTTTGAAGAACATTAAAAAAATGTTGTTTGGAGGAGAGGAGTCTGTGTTGGGAACCACTTGATTAAATAACCCCAGGCTTCCCCAGCCCTCAATTAGCACAGCAGTCATCAAGCCTCTCTGACTATCCCTGTGTGTTTTAGGTGTGTGGCTCTAAACCCTGATGCTGCAAGATTTGCATCCATGGCAAGGATGCTCTGGTAGCAAACAGCTCAGCTCTTTCTGGATGTGTGTATATATCTGTTGCAAAAGCATGGGGCACTCCTCTTCCTTAGATGATTACCAATGTCTAGCTGATGGTTGGTATAGTACCATGACAGGCTACATTTCTAGCTTAGCAGGAAAGTACAAAGCTGGTAAAACCATGTCAGTGACAGGTGCTGCAGCCTTCTGGGCTTCACCTCAGTGTGTCCTGTGGCAATTTTGGGCATAGGGGTGTGGCTTCAATTTTTAATCTTTTTTTTCTTCTCCTGATTTTTTTTGGTTTTGTACTAACTCTTTCCCACCACTTCAACAAACTCAAAACCCTTTTTCTAGAAACCAGCAGTGTCCAAAGCTAGTATTTTGATTAAAACAGGCTTCTTCCCTTGTGCTTTGCTTCAGTATAACACTTGTTCGTTTTCCTGTAAATCCTCTAAAAAAAGCCAATTCCAGTATTGGTGTAGTTGTGTCACAGAAGGCAAATAAGTCAAAATGGCCTCTGAGTTGCAGCGTATGGCAAGACCTCAGATATTCAAGTCTCTTGTAGTAGCAAGTACTCACACAAAACTCCTCCTGACTTAGCTTTTTGAGAGAAAAAAAAATAGTTGCTGCCTTTGTGTCACACAGTCCCCTCCTCCGCTTCCTTGGATGCCCTGTAAAAGTTAATTCATTACTGTTTGTGAAGGACTCTGCATTTCTCCGCTACCAGATGCCACTGAGGTACCCTGTGCTTCTGTGGGGTCTGTTTGTTTGCTTTCCCTTTTGGCAGCATGCTGTGGCATGGCTTTTTTCGGGGGAGTAAAAATAATAAATAAAAAAGCCCCGCCCTCCAACTACACAAAATGCAAAGCAACAAAGTGTGTAGAGCCTCACTGATACTGCCTACAAGGAAAACTGTGTTCCCAGTAGACCTGTGCAAGAGATTTTTTTCTCATGTCATAAACTCTGAATTTGAACTGTTGCATGAAAATGCTTTTTATGTCCTGATTTTTGTGCTCTGCCCATGGTGGGGTGGAGTTGGAACTAGATGATCATTAAGGTCCATTCCAACCCAAGACTTTCTATGATGATTTCTATGATATGGTTTTCCCTTGTTCTGTTAGCTTGTTACAGTGCCTGAAATTTATTGGGCTTCCAGGTCCTCTTGACAGGACCTGAGAAGGATCCTCACTCTGACCTTCTCCATGGAAGTGATTAAGTATGGAAACTTTCTGTTTATTTTCTTCCTGCCCCTCCCCATTCTTTCGAAGATGTGAGTGCAAGGAAAGCCTGTTTGCTGAAGCGCGGGGTGAATGAATGCAGTGACCGACACAGTGCTGAACTCTTCCCGAGACAGTGCTGCAAGGAAACAGCTTCCGTGGGCCTCGGGAAGGCTGCCAGTTTCCATTCCCATCGGAGGTGGAGTGTGGATGGAGAGGAGGCTTCCTACAGCCACTCCACTTTGCTCACAAGGCAGCAGTGGATCTGCCCTGCAGTGGAAAGTCCAAAAGCCCTGAGTTTGTGTTGGGAGACAGCAGACTTCCTTTGTTTTGCTTTGCTCCTGCTTTCTCCTCCGGGCTGCTCTGCATGCTTATATGCCCGTGATTACCCTCCTTCTTATGTGTTGTGTTGCACAAGAGCATTGGGGAGCCCTTCTGCCGTGTTTGGGGTGCTGTGGCTGTTTGGGGCGGGGGCTTCTTGTTGCTTTGCAGCGCCTGCGTGGGGCAGGGCTGGCTGTCCTGCACTGTGCAGGGTGAGGCTTCCCCTTGATGTGGGTGAAGAGATTGAGCAACACAGCCCAGAAGGCTCTGATTCAGCCTTCTCCTCACTCTTCTTGTGACTTACTGCAATGCTTCTAATTTTCTTGTCTGCAGTTTCTTCTCTTTAATTTTTTTTCTGTAACAGAGGATTTGAGGAGTCACAGTACAGCTGTCTTTCTAACCTGCACACTTAGGGTGGACTACATGGGAGACAGAAATGGGCTGGTAGAAATTCTGGAAACTGATGTTTAATTACAGTTCTTTTCCCAGAGAGCAGAGCTTCTGTATGATTGGGGTTTTTCATCTGTGGGACTGAGCCTATACTGGATTTACATCAGCAGCAAGTACCTGGGCTTTAATTTTCAGGGCAATGATGGTTGCTTGCTGCAACATAAAAAGTTATTGTGTTTGGATGTTGTTTTATGTGCCAATGAATTGGTGGTGTAGGTTATTTAATGAGGGGATGGAAGGGATACTAGGTGGGGAAGGCTGGCATCCTGATGATAATACTGTCTGTGGGGTCCAGGGAAAATGTGTATGTATAAAAATGAATTATTATCTCCTGTGATGCATTGTGTTTTGTCCTAATAAAACTAGCTGGTCAGTGGAACACCTCCCAGATATTTCCTACTTCTGGGATGGAACTTCCAATGCTGGTTGTAATGAGTGCAGTGTATTAGCAGAGTATAACTGTTAGTTTTTATCTTCTTGTTTTCAGTTTTTCAAACATCGTGTTTTGAGATGAAAGTCTATGGAGTTTTATCTTCCTGGGAAACGGACATGGAAAAACTTGATCATGTTTAAATGCAGTCAGAAGGGGGAATGTGTGCTGCTGCCACATGACTTCTTTTATGAAATTTTGTTTATAAGCTGCAGCAAATTCACAGTAGAAATCAGAAGTATGGCCAGGAGAAATAAAACAGCTTCCCTTTGTTTCTGTGTTAGCATCTCTGTGTGTGGCACTGGGTCAGTCTCTACTACTTCATTAAAGGAAAATTGTTTCCTTGGTTAAGTGGCTTTTTATCTCATAGCAGCAGCTGAGTGCTTAAGTGGAGTTGCTTCTACCAAACCTAAGATGAGGAAATATGAAGGAGTGGCACCTGAAAGGTAAAGCTTCTTTAAGATGCCCTAGCTGGATGCAAAAGACCCTACCAAAGAGTCCTAAAGATGGAATTTGCTTCAAAAGCTAAATTCATCATCTTATAGGTACAGAGCTAATCAAACGTGTGGTCATGTACCATAATACTGACTGATGAAGTTACACAGTGAACAAGTCTGGGTTTGTTCTTCTTTCTCAGAATCTCTTGAATGGACTGGCATGTGTGCTTAATTCACTGATCAGTGGGAGGGGACAGTCGGAGAATCGAGGATGGTGGGGGGGGTGTTTAAATTACTGGGGTGTGATGCAGAAGTTTAGTATTAGCACAAGGAACAGGAAAACTTAAATTGCTCCTCTGGGAGCACACCGTGGTAGTGCTGAGAACTGAATTTTGGTCTTAATTTGTTGGTGTCTTATTTTCCCACATTACCATCCTTGTAATGTTTTCTTCTTATGTTGTAACGTGTGAGAATACTTGGTTGCTTTCCTTAGGAGAAGCTTTATTGGGAAGTGGCAACAAATTAACTGGCAACAAATGTGTTGGCAGTTCCCCTTTCATTTTGAACCCACAAAGATTATATTAAGTGTGGGTCCTTGGCAAACTCCAGTTGGCTGAATCGGTGATCTTGGTGATTTGCTGAGAATACTGCTGCCAGTCGGTTGCCACGCTGAGGCAGGGAGCCAGAGCAACGGGGAGAGAGCTGTGTCCTGGATCCCACGTGTGCATTGGCAGTGTTAAACATCATAGCTCTGGCTTGTTTTGAAGTACTGTCCTATTTGTTGGTAACAGTGCCTACAGTCATTTCTCTCTCTGTTGTCAAAATGATTGCAAAGGAAGATACCTCTGGGTTGAGTCTTTCCTGCTGCTGGCGCGTGTGCTTGTTTTGCTCCCATGTGTCATCATTTTATGTGGAGGCATCCCTTCAAAGGGATGGAGGGAGTGTCACTGCTCCCTGTTTTGTCCCTAGCCTGGGATTTAACGAGCAATACTGAGGTAATCTGTCTCTGGCAGTCATACTCCTCAGACAGCGATCTTATCTTGCTGTGAAAGCTGAAGAGATCGCACTCTAGTCAGTGCTGGGATGGAGGAGATCTGAGGAGCTGTGAGGTGCGGCTGGAAATGACTCAAACGCAAAAGCATCCATCCTGAGCTGGTCTCTCCATCTCGGCTGGCCAGCTACACCAAAACCCTTGTGGTGTTCTGATCTTCAGCCTGAGCAAGGTCTCTGCAGCACAGTGATTGTACTGCCGGGGCGGGCTGAGCTCTAGTTCTGTAATTTACTATACTGCAGTCAGCCTAGTGCTTCACTTCATGTGCTGCCCCTGTTTAGGGATTTCCTGTCATTCTCCTATTAATGTGAGGGCAGAGGCATTTATCTTGCATCTCAAATGAAATTCAGGTCCTAGAGAGAGTAATTAATATTCTGTGTATTGCACAGTTCTGTAGGTGTGACAACCCTGTTCCAACTAATGTGACTATTTCTTCTTTCTTTTCTTTTTTTGAGCATTTTACGGAAGCAAAAGAGCTTGTTTTAATCTGAGGTACTTTGTCTTGCTTTGTTTTTTGTTCTTTCCCTAGCATCCAACGAGCTGCACTGGTGGTTCTGGAAAATTACTACAGAGATTTCACAGTCTACAACCCAGCCTTGTTAACAGCCTCCAAATCCCGAGCAGCCAAGCACATGGCTGGCCTGAAAGTCTACAATGTTGATGGTAGGTGAGGTGAAATGTAGTCTCTGAGAATGGGTGGGATGGGGAGGGGCTGGGTTGGCTTTATGCTTTGTTATGCACACATTCTCACCTTTTTGCTTTGCCAAAGTCTTGTCTCTTGCTGGAAATCTTCCTAACAGTCCTGAGTTTGCCAGTTCCAGACGACTTTACAGATGTGTTTAGCCCACAATAAGGCTTTTGTCTTTGCCAGGTGAAATGGCCAAATTTTATGTCGGGCTTAATTATCATGTGGCTTGATAAGCACTTTTCACTGCTTGTCTTAGGCAGCCTCTGCTTTTTGTCACCCTTGGGTCATCTCCTTAGTTGTGATAGTACAATAAACACAACTTTTAACCTAAATGAGTTCCCCAGTCACTTATTATTCCGTTTCCACATGAAGCCTTCAGGAAAGTGAAGGCAGTTGATACCAATGTGGGAAGGGGAAACAGTCTAAGCATCAGCTGCTGATGAAAGCAATGCTCTCAGTGCTTGTCAGCCTGCAGGCTTAGCGCTAAATTAGCTATGCCTGGCATACACGTGGCCATGCTCCCAAATCATCATGATGCTAAGCAGTTCATGGAAATTCAGAGACAGATAACTATCCCCGTTGAGCTTTGCAATTCTACAAACCGTTTTCAAACTTCAGGGCTTTAAAGAAGCCCGTGGGAGGATGGATGGATATCTGGATGCTCAAAGCAGTGAAAACTGGACTTAATCATTTGACACTCTCAAACCCTATCAGTGAAAGCCAGGCTTGATAAGCAGGGTGTGCCCAGCAACCTTTATGAAAGTGACATTCCTTTGGAAGAGCTGAAGTTATGTAGAGAAGCTTTTATGGTGAAGAATGGCTGAAATCCTGTGACAAAATGTGGTAAGGCACATACTGCCCATGAATTCATTAGCACTGAAAGGCTTTGAGAGCTGGAAAGAAAGAGCTAAAGGGATTTAGCTGGGCAAGGTGGCTCTGCATGGTGTGGGGACTGAAATACAAAGAATATCTGTCACATGGAAAAACATGAGACATGATCGTTTTGCTTTCAACAATGTTTCAGTGCCTTATGGCTGTGGGGTGTTTAGTTTTGGTTTTCCTCTTTTCTTTTTCTGGTTTGTTTTTGGTTGGTTGGTTGGCTGGTTGGGGTTTTTTTTGGTTTTGGTGAGTTTCAAAGACATCCTAAATGCTTCCCCAAACCTGATGCAGTACCCCTGAGCCCATAAAATTAATTGAAGGTTTAGATCCTTACAAGTGAGATATTCCCATCCTGACAGAGGAATGGGGAAGCAAGGGATGGAGAGGGACAGGCTTGCCCGTCATGTGTCCCTTGCTGCCTGAAGTTCTTGATTCAGTTGAATTGGAGAGGGGAAGTAAACAGACTCGCTCTGCATTTCTACAGAGGTGAAATCATTCATTCCAGCTGCTCACTCTCAGTGAGGCCTGGTGTATGGAAGGTGAGGGCTTCCCAGTCCCACAGCTGTCTGCACACCATTCAAACCCCACAGCCTGTGAGGCTGGCTGTGGGATGTGCCACTCTGACAACTAACTGGCTCATCTTCTCCTGCACCGAGGTATCTCTCTGGGAGGTGGCAGGGTCTATTTTCCTGCAGCATCTGCTGGGACATTGGGGCTCCCAAGCTCAGAGGAAAATTAGCCAGTCCAACAGTGTGATAGCACCTTAGGAGCTGCTGGCTCACGAGACTTTATTAGAAGAAAAGGAACCAGAAACAAGCTGCAGATGTGGCTGGCAGGCCATTCCATGTGTCAAGCTTGTGAGCCTACCAGGACCTGGAAACTCATACCTTCCCTTGTGGGGCAGTGCCAGTTGCCTGGGCTGTTCCTTGTGCAGTGTCACTGCCTTTGTGCACATGGCAATCTCAGGCACAGAGGCATGTCCTTAGAAAGATTCCTGTCCATTTTACGAAGCAGTGTAATTCTGGCTGCAACTTACCTTGGCAGCCTGACAGTCTCTTACACCCTTTGTGAAAAAAGACAGGCTACCTTAATAGCATTACTAATTTGTTGACAGCTTTTGTATTTGATACTGCAGCAGCCAGGAAAGAAAAACATCTTACTGTAATCTCTCTTACACAGAGTGGGGAGGCTCACCTTCAAAACCAGGATTTTCATAGTCAGGCATAGTCAATGAGGCAAATTACAAATCTAACCCAAATTTGGGAGCTAGTGTCTCCCTTGAGTCATATCCTCCATTTCAGGGCCGTCAAGCAACATCTGAAGTGTTTAGACTCTTAAGAAGCTTTGTGTTTGAGTGCTTGTCTTTCCCACTGCTGAACTTCAGGCTTCTGTCTTGGAATATGGTTTGTGCTTTTTAGGAAAAAAAATTAAGAGTTGCCCTTGCATGAGCAGGACAGTTTTGTACGTGTCTGTGCAATTGATTGGCCTTAACCACTGCCAGTTGAGAGTGTGGGCTTTCAGAGCAGTTAGCCATAAAAGCAACTCTTAGTGGTTTGGAGGCAGTCCTAGACTACTGCTTCTCTCTGGGCAGACCCAGCTCTATCCTCTGTCTGTATAGAGAGGTTTGTAAACTCTTCTGGGGCAACATTTTTCCCACTCCCTGCCCAAACAGCCAAAGCTGTGGGCTTCATGTGCGAGTTGCAGAACCTACTACTGTATTTTAGAGTCGTAGTTAAGGTCTTATAGTAGACAGCTCTGTCACTTGACTGGGTATTACAGAGCAGATTGCAGTTTCCCTGTTCCTGTAGTTGTGTAGGATCTGCTAACAGCAGCAGAAGATCTATTGACAGATGCTGCTCAAAGTGCCATGAGAAGCTACTACACTTATAGACCCCAGCCTACCCTCATGCAGGATTGCTGTTCTGACAGCTTCTGTCCTTCTGGAAAACCCTATGCTTTGTCTAAAGGTGACTCTACTTCCCCTGCATCCTTTTCTTCCTCCCTGCGAGTAATTGTCTGCCATTTGGCTTTAATTTATTCATCTCCATGTCTCATTATGTTCTTGTGTTTGTCTTTCTCCTTTTTCCAACTTCTCACTTTTTGTGCTCTCACACTGTCTTGATGCTGAAATGTGGTATGTTCCAGCTGGCCTTGCCTTCAAACTGAAAGCGTATATAATGGGGGGTAAGTTGCATCCTCGGCATGTTCACCTTGCTCTGCCTTTGTGTATGTGCCGTGAGATCCTTCATCCCAACTAACTTCCCTTGTCCACGTGCCAGAGCCCCTCTCTAAACCTGTGCTGCCTAGCAGGGTTTCTACCAGAGCTGCTGAGGACCGGGGAAGGGTTCATAATTTTGGCTGGGAAGGCTGGAGCCACAGAGCACTTGCGAGAGATGCCGTGGGGTGCTGGTCTGTCCCAGCCCCAGTCCTGTGGCAGTAACACCGCCTTTCTGTCTCCTTTTTGCCCGTCCTTGCCCCCCAAAGGCCCAGGTAACAACGCGTCGGGGCAGTCCCGTGCCATGATCGCAGCCGCGGCCCGCCGCAGGGACTCCAGTCACAACGAGCTCTACTACGAGGAGGCCGACCACGAGCGCAGAGTGAAGAAGCGCCGTGCCAGGTAAAGCCCTTCCCTTGGCGCTGCCAAACTCAAGTCGTGTGGGGCTTGCCCAGCCTGACGGGGTGTCCCTGACCCGTGATTAAGGGCTGTAAGTCTGTCACAGTGAAGAAGCTTATGAAACCCACATGCATAAGGGATGGTGACAGCTTGCAGCTGGAATTATCTGAAGAACGTGCATAAAGCTGAGCTCATGTATATAAGGCAGATAAGCTAATGCAGTGTCATGGATTAAGGAACAGTCCGGTGCTCGACAAGTCTGTTGTTACTTGCTGCAGGAAATCCCATTATTTTTGCCCATGCCCAGGCTTGTCAGCTCAAGTAATCCAGGGACAGGATCAGTGGAGCACTTGGTGTTGCCCATTCATGGATGAGGAGAATATTTGTCTTTGCAGACTAATAAAAGAGGCAGTTGGACTGCCCTTTTCAATGAATTCAGGAGGAAAGACTTGACCCAGAAGCGGTTACATTTTGTTTTGGAATGTAGTTATATTTTCTGCTAGTCACGCTTAGGCTACAGAGTTGATGCTTTGTTGAGGTGATCCAAGACAGTGTCTCTATTTGCTCTGGAGCCTAATTGCAGTCTGTAGTTAGCATACCTAACAGTTTGAGGCAAGTTGCTTACAGGCAGGCATCCCTTAACTGAGCTATGTTTGGAAGGAATGTGTCATAACTGGAAGGAGCTGGCTTGTTTTGTGTTTTCTTTTGGCAATTTATATTTCATTGGGAAAGTGCTGGCACAATGTGCCCCCTTGACTGCTTCAGTCTGACCTGTGTTCTATAGCTGCTGTCTTTTAGGCTCTCTTCCAGCCTCAGAGCCAAAGGAACTTAAACTTTCCTTTCTGTGGAGTGTAGCATCCTAACTTGGGCACATCTCCTTTGCTTCCGACTTTGGTTAGAACAGCTGCTTAGTCAGAGGAAAACCATCAGTCTCTAGAAGATCAGGCCAGATGTTTCAGACCAGGAGATTAGAAACTGATTTCCACCCCCACCTCCCTTAAGTCAAGTTAAAAAGAACGGACAAGGGTCAGGGCTTCTCATGCTGTTCCTCAGATATAGTCTGAGTGCAGTATGCTAGAACCTCTGCTTGTGGTGAGGCAACTGCCCCTGGCTTTAAGATACTTTGGATATTGAGAGCAGTGTGGACAGTTGTTGGTGACTTGAGTGGAAACTGAGTGTGAAAGAAGTCCTCTTTGGAGGGGCAAGAGAGTTTTATTGGGTGACTCCTCCATTATCATTTTTTCCTCACTAACTGCAACATAGCCCCTCATTTGTAAGTTAGCCCAGAATGAAGTAACGAGTGTTGTAAGGCATCTGTTCCCTTTTTACGGTGTGGTCTTGGTGTTTACTCACCTGAGCCAACACAGGAATGATTTGCAGGGGATGTCTCTAGCTGCAGTGTTACAAGTGAAGATGGAGGGATGTTCTCACCCTTGCTGTTCAGTAGAGGGTGCAGGGCAGTCATTCGGCAGCACAAGTTCTGTACCCGGTTGGTGTAAGAGCAGACTGCAGCTTGTGAGCACAGTGTCTCAGAGTGGTCTGTGGCCTGGGTCATGCTAGTTTATAGCCAGTCTCCTCCTGACTCCCTAAGCTTTGTGCTGCAGTTCTGTGTGCTGGAACTGTTGTATTAAGACATACATTAAACACAAGGGCAGCTGTGTCTTGTTTGAGTCATGCAGCTGATGTTTATGCTGTGTTGGCAGAACCAAGTGCAATGCTCAGGCTTTTAAAATCTTAATCCTGGTTTATGACCCTCAGTTGCTGGATGGCTTAGGCAAGGAAAGAAAAGCTGTTGTCTACCCCTCAGACTGTCAGTAGGGAAGATTTTACGTAAATTGATAGCAGGCAATGACTCAATGGCAGATGGGAATAGGAGCTTGTAAATCCTGACTCCCAGGCTCTGCCTTATCCACAGACCCATCCTGCCTCTCGTTATGACTCTTACCATCCCGACTTTCCTTCTGCAGGCTTGTGGTTGCAGTAGAGGAGGCTTTCACTCACATCAAACGCCTCCAGGCAGAGGAACAGCAGAAAGCTCCAGGAGAAATGATGGACCCCCGAGAAGCAGCCCAGGCAATCTTCCCGTCCATGGCAAGGGCTCTGCAGAAGTACCTTCGCACCACCCGCCAGCAACAGTACCACAGCATGGAGAGCATCTTACAACACTTGTCCTTCTGCATCACCAACAACATGACACCAAAGGTAATGCTTTCTCTAGCACTGGTGCAGGGAGGAGGGAGAAGGGGGTGGCACCTCTGTGTGTTCACACAGAACAGAAAGTTGTCGAGGGAGGTGACTGGATGTTTTCATAGTTGTTGCCTGTGATACGATCAGTGCATTGTAGGTTGCATCAGATCTTAAAGGGAAGTAATATTTCCTCTGCAGCATCTTCTCTCTCTCTTTATCTGAAAATGCCTGTGACATAATTGTTCTCATATCCAGTTCAGCAAAGGGAGTACTGAAGAAGTGTTTGAGATGGTGGCTTTGAGTCATGGGAAGTTCTCCCAGCAGACTCATGGTAGCAGCATGATGCAGGTGGCAACCTGAAAAGGCTTTTTTTGTTTGTTTTTCTACCCCCTGCTGTATTTTGGACTTCTTCTAATTATTGCCTAAATCTCTGTCTCTCTGACAGTGTTTCTAATTCATGGGCTGCTTGGTCAAATGTCAGTTTGCTGCTTCAGGCCCAGATTGTGACTGTTGACTTGCAAACACAGGAAGGGATTGAATGATAAGGGAAACGGGTCACACGATCCCACTCTCCACAACCCACAGTCCTAGGGAAGGATTACTCCTGGGTGTTCACCCAGGTCTTACTACACTAAGAGCAGAAATGCTGTCAAGAGATGGGCCTTATCATCTTCTCTCTGGGAGCCACCTGGGACCTTGCCCAGGTATGCAAGAGAAGGTTCTGCTACCACGAAGATTGCAAAGGAGACTTTAAAACACAAACAGTGTCAAACTGTTTCACGTTCTGCTTCTGGTTTTGCAGGCTCAGGCTGGAAACATGGAAACCTCTGCTTTCCACCTTAGCTTGGCCTGAAGGAGAGAGCCAGCTATCCTATCTCACTGTCTGGGACTGTAGTTTTGGGATGGGTTATGGGGCTGGTAGGGGAGAAATGACCTCTGCTATACTAACTGCTGCCAGATGGCTGTGCTGGTGGCAGAAATCAGGGCTATAACTTTGCAAGCTTGCTGGGATGCACTGAAAGAGGATCTCCTGATGTTTTTGTCTACTGCCGGGGTCTGAAAACCTGGGAGGGACTGGGGAGAAGATGTCTTCTGAAGTGTGAAAACTGGAACAATTTTCAGCATGGCAAGCCTGTGCTCGTGGAGCCATACTTGGGGATGGGAAGAGAGCAGAGCAAGTTGTGGGGCCGGTGCTAACGTGTGTCCCGCTCTTGGCAGGCATTCCTGGAGCGTTACCTCAACCCGGGCCCAACCCTCCAGTATGACAGGGATCGCTGGTTCTCCAAGCAGTGGACGCTCGTCAGCGAGGAAGCGGTCACAAGCGGGTTACAAGACGGCATCGTGTTTGTCCTCAAGTGCTTGGACTTCAGCCTTGTTGTTAATGTGAAAAAAATCCCCTTCATCAAACTCTCAGAAGAGTTCATAGACCCTAAATCTCATAAATTTGTCCTCCGCTTACAGTCTGAGACTTCAGTCTAAGGGATTTGGAGGGTGGGTTGTTTGGAGATTTTTTTTTTCAATATTGTGCTTTTGGGTTTAATTTCCCCAATGCTGACTGAAACTGGCAGATGATGGACCAGTAATATTTGACCATCTGCACTTTATTTGGAAAGGGGAGGGGGGAGTTGGGATATCTTATCTAGAAAGAAGTATCTTAAGAGGCAACAGGGTGACTTGGCTCAGTTAGCTCAGCCTTGGAGACAGAACAGATTTTTTTCTTTTCCCCCCTCTTTCCAGGCATACTGTAAATCTCACGCTCTCTCTTTTTCTGCACAACTGCAACGTCAGTATTTTTGTTGGAGTGCTGCCTTACGCCGTGTGCACGCCTGCTCTGTTGTGTCTCTTCTTTTGCTACCTGTGGCTGTTCCTGAGAGGGTGTTGCTCACCTCTCCGTTATAGAAACCTGCTGACACGGGGGTGCAGCTGCCCCTGTTCACTTGGGGAGGAGGCAATATCAAAGGGCGGGTGTGTGAGAGTACTTCTATTCTCTTTTATTCTTTTTCTCTTCTCCATGTGCCTCTTCTGTCAGTGCCAGACCTGTGTGAACATAGTGGGGTGGTTTCACTCCCTGTGAAGTTTCTTGTCTTGAACTGGATCAGCCCATCTTTCAGCTTTTTGAATTTTTATTACTTTTTTTTATCAGTGCTTGTTAGTGAAATTGTTTTGTGTGGCACGGCTCCCTGTTTTCTCTCACCTGCTTCCCTCTCTTTTGCTTGTACACATCTTTGTTGGGCACTCCCAAGGCTCCCTGTTTCTATCCCCTTCTGTCTGGCTTTCTGAATGTGTTTCCCCAGGCACTGCCACTTCCTTTTGCACCTGCAAGGGCATATTTGCACTGGGGCAGGGGTCAGTGAATAGCTGGCTCCTCCTCAGATAAATCACAGACCCTCCCTATATCTGACAGCCTCTTTGAGGGGAAAGGGGTGCAGGCAGGAATGTGCCCTTCCCTCTCGAACCAGTTTCAAGTGTGTCTGGAGAAAAGACCAGCAAAAGCACTTCCCTCCTTAAGGAGAGGAGCCAGGGATGGGCTGACCCCTGCCATGTTCACTTGCTTTGGAAAATTGTTGTGCTCTGGAAACACTGCAGTGAGCCCTTCCCCACCTTACACCTTCAGCTGTAACTAAGAAATACCAAACAATGTTCTGAATGTTGAAAATCTGCCTGCCTTTCTTGGCCTTGCTGTGCTGTGGGAGTTTCTGCTCAGTGCTAGGATCTGCTCCTGAGAGAGTTTTGTTTGGAAGGCTGCCTTTGGCCACCAGTGCAGCTTTCATGTGTGAATTCAGTGTCACCTGAGTTTTATGGGGTTTTAGAAAGTTTGTTTTTAACAGTGACCTAAATCGGTGTCTGAAGTCTGATTGCCAGCATGGGGGCATCACATCAGTGTTCAGGTAACACAGCTGCTAGGCTGGCAGTGACCTGCCTTCAGTCAGGTACCCCTGAGATCCATGTGAATGTAAATGTTCATTCTACTCAGTCTTTTGCCATGCAAATATCTCTTATCGGGTAGGATCTGGCCTGCCCTCTGGAACCAGGGCCTTCTTCCTTATGTTAACCAGTGCCTTTCATTGCCAGACTGCACAGTCTTCTGAGGAAGGCTGTAACAGCCCCACCTGTCCCCTTGCCTTTCCCAGGCCTTTCCTGGGCTCCTCCAGGAGCTCCTTGAGCTGCCTCCATGCTCCCACCAGGGTGAGGTGGCCAAGCAAAGAGTGGAGCTCGTGGCCCAGCAGGTGTGGGCTGATACTGGTGCCCACCACGAGCTGGTGGGAGGGAGCCGTCACCTTAAGCAGAGACACTGGGGACAGGGCAGGAGGGTCCATCCTCTTCAGCAGCAATGGAGATGCATGTCCAACAGCACCTGTGGATAGTCCTCTTGGGATCAAGGGAGCACCCTGGGGAGCAAGGGTCCAAAGTGATGATTCCCTATCCAAGTGACCCCTGCAGTTTCCTTCACCTTTCTTACAAGTGTGTGGTAGTCTCCTGGATCCTTTTTTCTCCCTGTCATGTGCCAGATGTGGTTATGAAGAAACTAGATGGCATGATACATGATGGGATTAGGCCCTTTGCCCTTAAAGGGTGGGAAGTAGGTAAACTTTTCTCTTCTCCAAACCCAGTGTTTGGGTTTCTTTGTAGATCAAGCTTTCTGGTAGTCTGTATGGGGACTCCTTTATTGCCTGTGGCCTTTGCAGCATTTTACTTTGAAAAAATAGGTGGGTTTATTCCTTTTAAAAAAAATGACAGCATAAAGTATCTTACACTTGGCTCTCCTAAAGATACCTGCACCTGGCTTTTATGATGTGCATAACCAGTAGGGTGGGAGAGACTGGGAGTAGCTTGGGAGACTGTGGAGCACTTAATGCCTGTGTGGAGGCTACTGCCTGTGGCTGAGTTGGCTCATTTCTGTGAAGCCAGAACAAGAACCACCTTGCCAGGGGCTTGGGTGTGCCGTGTATGTGAGAGCACCTTGTCACAGGCACATCTGCAAAACTTTCTTACTTTCCCAGGATTTCCTTCCCCTTTTCCCTGCCCCACAGGGCGGGGGTATCTGACACTATTTGCTCAGGAAACTCATGTCTTAATTTTGTTAAATCCTTTAACACATGGAGAACCAGACAGAAGCGGTTTGTGCTCACTCTGGGTCTGCTTCCTCATCTTCGTGCTGTAGTTCCGTGCTGCCTTTTCTGCCTGCTGCCAAAAAGGACACTGTCAATGGGGGCCAACTCCTACATTAAATGTTCTTCCCTATGTCAGCAGCGTGAATGTTTTGCCGGATAAAATCTGAAGGAAAGGACTTGGCCTCTCAAACACTCTCTTTAGAGATGCAACCTGCTTAGAGGTGAGGACAGACTAAAAGGGGAATCATGACTCCTGAATATTCCCTGTTCTGGTATTTTTAATGAGATTTTTTAGAGTCTCTCTTGTTCCCCTCTCCATGCAAGATCAGGGGACCACTGTCATATCTACCTCACTGGGGTGTTGTGAGGCTAAACTCAACTTGCTGTCAAGTGCTTTGAGATCCACAGGTGAATCTGTGGCATCTATAGGAATTCAAGTTCTTTAAAAAAATACTGAGCGGTGAGAGCAGACTGGTTTGTTTAACTGTGTTTATAGCCAGCTAATGAGTAAGAGTCGAGTCATAGGGAATGAAACTCTGGTCCAATTCCTGCAGCCTTTGCTTCTGCCAAGCTTGCCAAGAGCTGAGCATAAATACAACTTGTAGGGTTTGTCAGCCAAGTGGAGGCTGTTTCTCCGAATGCCTCTCCTATCCTGTACTGTCTCCTTGCACATATTTTCCCTCCTCTCTCCCAGTCTGGATATTTTTACCTGGCTGGGAATTGTGGGGGGATTTTTTAGAATTCAAGTGTTTTTTTAAGACAGCCCTATTTGTGACAAAGTGGACAGTGTCCCCCTCAGAGGAGATCCTTGCACTGGGCATCCTTCCCTGGAAGCTGAACCATTCAATAGGGTGCTGTGTTGTCTAACCAGGGGTGGTGGTGCCCCACTCCTCCCTTCCACGTTGGCATGGTTCCTGTGATTCTCAAGTATGCTGCTTGAATACTTTTAAGGCTTTGGTTTTTAGCTCTCAGATTTGTTACAGCCTAAATCCAAGGCCATGCTGAGATCTTGCAAAACCAGATGCAGCTCAGACTTTCAAGTGTTCCAGAGCAGATGGAAATGGCTGTGGGTTTCCACAAAGGCTGGCTTTCTCTTTTATGGCTAAAAAGTGAAAGATTTGGATTTCTTGCAGCTAATCAGACCGTAGGGGCAGATATTAGACCCCTACTACTTTGCCAGTCTTGTAAATAGGCATGGGCAAAGGTTTTAGCACATCTGTTGACCTCTCATTGCCATGTGGCTTCAGCCATCCATGTGTAGGCTCTGTGGGGCTGCCCCAGTTCTCAGACTCCTTTCCCACTCCTGGGAGACATGCAGACAGCACTCTTGGAAATATAAGCATTGTAGGACTCCCCTCCATACTGTACCAGTCCTTGACCAAGCTCTTGTAATCAGCTTGGGGCAGTTTGCTGTTACCAGTTTTCACCCTGCAGAGGGGAGACATTGCCATCCATGCCCCCCTGTAGGCAGCAGGGTAGCTGAGGAGAGATGCACTGGGCATGAAAAGCTGGTGTGATGCAGCTTGATCACAGAGCAAAGTCATCTCCTGCTTCAGGGGTTGCCCTGGTGCCTTCAAGAGCAATGTCCCCAAAGGAGGGTACTGGAGAGAAAGGCAGATCTGATTTCAGCCTCTGCCAGCTATTTCTCTGACTTCTGCCTCTAAAATTTTTTTCTGCCAGCAAAGCGTGTCTCTCCAGCTTCCATCCTCACTTCTGTGCATTTTTTTCCCCCCAGAGTTCCCTAGTGAGGCACAACAAGTATCTGCTGGGAAGGGAGGTGCTGAGGCTGCAGTTTAGAGCTTGGGGGCAGCTCACAGTAAGGCTCAAGTTTGGGGAGTTCTGAACAAATACTGTCCCTCATAGAACCTCCTAACCTTTTCCTTTGAAATGGAGATATCTGTGCAAAACCTTGGGAATCTGCTGTATGTCAAAAGGTGAAGGGAAGGAGTTTCTGGAGCTGACTCTGCCCCACATAATTAGCTTTGAAAAATCTTGTTTGAGATGTACTCACTTCCAGCACTTGCTGCTGAAGAAACTGGAAAGATCCATAACTTGCTAAACACGGAAACCTATTGAAACCAATTTCATCTTGCTTACCAAAATGTGTAGATCTGCCCTTTTTCAAAGGTAGGCCAAAAGTCTTGCAGTCTTTTGCAAAACTGCTGTAGTCTGGTCCCAGACTGGCTCCTCAGTTGTGCTCAGTTCTGCCCAGCCGTATGAGAGCTGTTCACAAGACGTGTGTGCAGGTGTCTGTTTTCTCATTCAGCTTGTGTGCGTGTCTTATGTGCTTTTTCCCTTCTAGATATGTGCATTATACATGTCTCGAGCCTCAGGCCAGGCTTGGTGGTTTAGTGTTTAAACTGTGTTAAGAAGGAAGTGCTCTTGGAATTGAGCTGATTTTATAAAACAAACAAACAAACAAAAAAAGGTAAAACCCCAAATTTCTCTTCTAAAAGAGATGGCTTTGGGCCATGACGTCTCCTACAGGAGTGTGCGTCCTCCTGTGCTCAGGCTGCTGCCTCCAATAGAGGATGACCAAAAGTTGCCGTTTCTGACAACTGTGACCGGTGTGGATCGCTCCGGGGTGCTCCGGAGCCAGGTCCTCGCCGCCCCAGCGGTACAGCTGGTGTTATCCGCCCATCTGCGTCCCTCCGAGAGACTGCATTTTTTTATCCCTATAGCACACAGAAGCCCTGCAGGCAGCAGGCAGCCAGCCCTGGGTGTGCTCTGCCCAGAGAGGGAATCCCTCCTTCCCTCAGGCTGCTTCCTGGGCACCTCTCACCAGCACCTAAGGATGCTTGGGGCCATCTCCTCTGTGCGCAGTGGGGAGATGCTGTGGCTCGCTACCTGCACAGGCATGACTGTGAAGGAATCTTACACTCTTCTGTGCCTGTTTCTTTGATTCAGCATTATTGTGTCTTGGGGAAGGGGGTGGGGGTGAATGCCCTTCCCTCACCCTCCTTTATCACTGTGTAATACTTTTTCTACACACACTGTATAGTAAGAAGGGTTTTGCCAAGGTTTTCTAATTAATAGACACTAACCAGCATTTCTTTCTTTTTTTCCTCTTCTTTGCACATGTAACTTTAACTGCAATGGTACATGGTCTTTCTGTTCTTTTCTAATTGTGGACTTAAATAAGCAAATTCCTGGTGTCTGTGACATTAATGCACTGTGGGTCTAGCCTTGTAAATTGTTCTGTTCCAAGCTGGGTTCTCTTAAGTTATAGCTGGATGGGGTTTTGTTGTTTTTTAAACTGAAACATAAAACCGTTTTACACTTTGCATATTTTGTACAGTAAAATTCTGGAAATAAACTGAAACCAGATTTGATTGTCCTACTCCTTTCTCTTATCCTTTCAGACGAAAAGCTCTTCTGGTCTTCAAGCATTCCTTAGCTGTGGCTAGGAGGGGCCCTGCAAACATGTGGTTTAGCCTTTTTGAGGCTGTCTTTTTGTCACCCTTGTCCTAGGCCTTTCTGATCTGCCGCGCCACAGTAAAATGCAAACTCATTTATCACTCCTGAAGGAAGACTGGTAGGTGACTGCTTTGAACACCTGAAATCTCAAATGATGGGGAGCAAATGCAGCTGGGGAGGAGGGCATGATTAGAGTGGGAACAGGTTTTTCTGCCTCCTCTGTTCTCATAGTTTGCACACAAATTATGAAGTGCAGGATTCATTGCCGAGTTCCTTATTTGGCTTTGGTGAGAAGAAGGAGTGGCAAGAGGTAGAAAAGCCAGTGCTCCTTGTTGGTGTGGATGCAAGACTGTGCTCTTCTAAAAAAAGGTGTAGGGATCTCGCCTCAGTAGCATCTCGGTATGGCTTTCCCCACCATCAGTTTCAATACGCTTCATGCCAAGAGCTGGGAAAGACCAAGCAACTGTGCCCGAGGAAATGTAGGAGCAGCTTTCTTGCCTAGACATCCTTTGGTACCCACTCTTCGAGCATGCCCCCTTTAAGGCAGAGTACCTTACCTCGCAGCTGTGCCCTGCCCAGGAGATCTTGGTGTCTTCAGCTACTGGAAAAATCCACAGGATGCTGCTGTGCAGTGAAAAAGAGTGCACCAGTTGTGGAAATAAGCAGCACTCACAAACACACTTGTGGAGAGAAACAGACACATTCTCTGCCCGGGGGGAGTAGAATATATTTGGGCTACAGAGAGCTGAACTGAGGCCTGGGAGGAAGCAGGAAGGGTGGGATGAGGCTGTGTTCTGTTCTGCCTCCTGTCCTCCCTTGATCTCCGCTTTTGATCTGTCCCCCTCATCCTGCTGATGCTTTGGCAGTGCCCAGCCCTGGATTGTTTGGAGGGCAGCTCCTGGAGATGGGCAGGGAAAGGAAATGGCATTGCTGCTGCCCTGTAGAGCCTACACTGGGGGTGCAACCATTGCTCGTCCCCACCTGCCCCCCACAGGAAGACCTGACTTGCTGGACTGGAGCTCTGTAGGTAAAGCCTCTGTGGGAGTCGGCCACAGGTGTGTCATGGGAAGGTGAAAGCAGCAGGAATTTGGCATAAACAAGATACTGCACTTGTCAGCCTCATCCAAGGCTCTTAGTTGTGTCTTTACATGTGAGTTCAGTGTGCTCTGTTTCATTTGTGGGTTAGTGCTAATACTGAATCAACACATGACTGCTGCCGTTCATGGCACTTTCTCCCCTGCTGTGGGTTGTGAAAGCTGGTGGAAGGAACAGGCTTTGCTAGAGGCACTAGTTCCCTTGGCCTTCGCCCAGAGCTCAGCTATCTGAATCATAAGGGGCTGTGGTATGTAGCTCAGCAGAAATTAAAGCTGAAGGAGCTGATCTGGTTTGGCCAAGTCTTTCGCTGAAGTTGCAAGGGCCTTTGAGATGTGATGGAGCCTGAGGTGCAAAATTGGGTTAAGTATTACAGATACAAACCTCTGACAGAAAGGGGAGGGAGGTTTTTACTGGAAAAACACCACCACTTGGAGGGACCCGGCATCCTGAACCAGAGGTAAGGACCTTCTCCTGAGGGGCATACTGGACTTGAGGAAGAGTTGCCTTTCCTGCAGTGCCTTTCCTGACTGTATGGGAATTAAACACTGACTGCCCTGAGACAGCACAGCAACAACTAGTGGTGTAGGGTATTTGGTGGCTGAACTGTGGCTTAATTCCTAAGATCAACTGACCCCCATAGGTGATGGAACCAGACCTCACAGCTATGGATGATTGGAAAACATCAGCTTTGGGGAATGAAGTGGGGATCTATGGGGCAAAGGGACCACATGCAGTCAGGGTATAACAAACAGGTTAAGAAAGGGATTTGTCACCTTCAACAACTGGCTCCACAGCCTTGCTTGAAGCACTAGCAACACCTCACCGTACAACTCTGTTAGCTAAATTAATAGTTCAATGAGACATCTGGCTGAGGAGGTCAGCAGGGCTTCAAACCCCAAAACAGCTTCTTCCTGTGCAATGAACTGGTTCTACTGTCTCAGCCCCGGGTCTGGACTCCTAGGAAGTACAGTTGGAATCGACCTTCAGGGCTTCCAAGGGGCCCTGGAGCTCAGGGCAAGTGGGGTGGGTACGAGGGGAAGGGGATCTCTTAGCAGGACATGGTGTCTCACAACAGCATGCAGGAAGGGAAGGTGTTTTGGGAGTTGGCCAAGCAGAGTGCTTTGATTTGTCTTTCAACACCATTCCTAAGTTTATGTTGGAGTGGGAAGGTGATGGGTTTAGGTTACAGTCCTTTCCGGTATTGACAGATAATCCCCTGGGGCAAGGGTATCCGTTCCCTTTTCACATGTGCATCCATGCACCGCTAGGTCAGGAGGTGCTGAGAGAAAAGAGAGCACTGAGTACATGTCTGCAGAAGTGAGCAGGGGCAGTGTAGTGGGGTGATTGCATATGCATAAATCACTGTCTGTGAACAAGGTTACCCGAGTTGCTTTGAAATGCTGTAATAAGTTTTACAGCCCTGCTGTGAGCATGTGTGCTAGTTTATGTCGATGTGTTGCTAATAAAATGGGAAATACGTAGTAGTCTGTGTTCAGGTTGGGGCCCACTGCAAAACTGCCAGCCTATTCCAAAGCCCTGAGCTGGTCTTCCCTTCCTCCAAAATCTGGGGACCTGAGTGGAGTGAAGACTTCTGTCCAGGACCTGGGGCTCGCTGTGGTTCCAGCTAAGTTAGTGCAAATAGCCTGGGGACACAAGAGTCCGCAAGCAGCTGTACTGCTGGTTTTTGACCTCCTGAAGCCCATGAGTCCTGCCCATAGGAGCATGAGAACCATTGTTTGCTGGAGGGACCACAGCCAAGACAAAGGGAACAATCAGTCTTTGGGCTCTGTGTGGGCAGCACTAAGTACAATTTAGAAGAGGATGAAGGAAGATAGCTTTTACCTTGTTTGGATGTGCATTTGGGTCAGCTCAGTGCATCCACCTTGCTTATGTACCAAAATATGGAGCAAACAGCAAAACCTCAAGAGAGAGAGTAAGACAAAGAAGAGGCAATGTGAAGTCAGTGGAAGAGACCTTGGAGATTAGGGTGTGGTTTTTCCCTCCAGCATCCTTAGAAACATGAAGGTACAGAGATTTAGAAAAATGAAGACACCACAAATTGCTCTAGGCATGAAGCTACTCTGTAAATTGAAATATTTTAAGTCTCTTCCAGAGGCAAAAGTCAAGATTCCAAATGGTTAAACATCTACAGTCTTGGTTGTCTTTCTTTTTCTCTTTTTTTACTTACTTATTTGAAAAGGTAGCACACATGAAAAGTGAATGCATGGCAAGGGGCGAGTTCTTGACAAAACACATTTGATTCAGCCTCTTTGAAAGTTTTAAGAGACATTCAGAACATTATAGCTCTTTGGACCTCTCTTCAGCAAGTCAGATGTTGTGGGCATGCTTTAAAAGAGGGAACAAGAAGGAGCTGATTATATCTGGGCCACAGATGTGAAACAGATCTGCAAACCTTTTAGCTTCTATTTTGTAAAAGCTCATTCTTGAGTACTCATAATACCAGATCCTACAGTTAATTATAATTTTGCTTTGTAAGTGGTTGTGAGAAACTGGTTTAGTAATTCAGTAACTAGACTGTGGGAAGCTGTGCAAATTCCTTCAGCAATTTCATTTTGTGGGGACTGAAATGTTCCTCAAACATTTAGTTACTTTTGTTGTTCAATAACCTCTCTCTTTGTCACTAGCAGGAGCAGGGCTTGGACGTGTTGGACTGAATTTTAAAGCAAAAATCTAACACCAGGCAAAATTCGGGGCTGCTCTCTGGTCAAACATGACTTTATTTTTACCTGTGTTACTGAGGGAAGGACCTGATTCAAGCTGGGCTTCCTCCAAATCCAAAAGCAGAAGATGAGGTTGCCCATGGCTATTTAAGTCATTTACCACCCACGACTGAAGGAGAACTCGGTCAGGACAACCACTGGTTGTGTCTCCGGCAGGGAGTTGGCTTTCTGGCTGCTGTTAAAGTATGGGATACCCCCTCCAGCAGACTCAGCTCATTTAGCCCTGGAGGCTTATTTCTTGTATGTGAAGCCATGACGCTTGTCTCCTGCTCAGATGGTGAGCAGAAGCGGTGTGATCGCTGGTGTCACTGGGGGTTACTGGTCTCTTTCCACAGTGGCAACAGTCAGGGCTTGATTGCAGGGTGATGGTTCCTCATCTGGATTTTGGGACAATGGGAAAAGATGCCCACCAAAAAAAATTCTGGTTTTTCCTCAGTGCCCAGGCTGGTGAAATGGCTTCTCCTTGAGCATGTCCCACCTGTCCCCCTCAAAATGAAAGGCAGTGACAGCCTTGTTCGACTGTCTTTCCCCTCAGAAAGGAAATGTTGTCCGTCCCAGTTGTTGTCTGTGCCAGTTCCTGGCAGTGGTGTGGGGGAGGCTGCTGTCTCCTTGGGCTGGGATGAGCCCAAGCAGTAGGGGCAGGGAAGGGCTGTGTCCTTAAGTGACCCTCAGTACCATATGCTTTGGGGGTGGGTTAAGAAAAAGAGGAAGACAGGTTAAATAGAAATGGAGAGAGAAAATAAAGTAGGGCAACCAGTGAGGATCAGAAGAGTAGAAATTCAAGAGGGATGAAAAGAAGGTGAAAAGGCTTGTTTTCTTCTTATTTTCCATAGCATTAGGGACAATGCCCTTTGACAGGGGCTTGGCAAGAGAAAGCATGAGGGGGGAGTGAGGCACCGGAAGGATCTTTGCTTCCATCTCTGTTTGTAATCTGATTCCAGAAATGGATCTTCAAGCTGCAAGAAAGTTCTGTAGCTTTTTTTTTTCCCTTTAAATAGTTTAGCACCTTTTAAACCTGGCAGAGAGTGTTCAGGGAGCAAGGCCAAGAGGGCTGGCTCTGCACTGGACCTGCCTCATGACCTGTGTCATCATTAGACAGCATCTTCTGCCAAACAGGTGTGAGATCCATCCCATGGCTGTCCCCCAGGGGTACTGACCATCGAAGCGCTGCTTTGCTAGATGCCAGTGGTACAAGGGAGTGGCAAAAAGGGAGCAGGGGATGCTGCAGTGCAGTGGGTTGACACACACAGTCTTTCTTGGGTCTCAGGTAGGACACAGTCCTGCTGGTACAGCCTCATTACTGAGGTCAGTTATCCTGCCTGCTGCTCTCTGCTGCTTCCAGGTTCTAGCAGATGGTCTTGCACTGCATGGCATAGACATACCTGGGGTGTAAAAGCAGCCAGGAGGCAGGGTGCTTTGTCTCGGAGGGCCTTGGTGCTTGTTGCCTGTTTACCTGCTCCTCCTTTTCAGACCCCCAGGTCCAGGCATTGGTGTGCAACTGGCTCTGTGTGACACTTCCTCAAAGCCAAAGCTCAAAGCTTTGCTGCAGTGGAGATGAAGCCAGATGCAATCTTGGCCTCTTTTCACAGGACTGCAAGTCAGTGGCAGCTGGGAAGTGATATGTTCCTGTCTAATTAATTATTTTCCTGGGAATAAAAGATGATTTTTTTTTTTGGTTTCTGTAATGAATCAATCATTTCTTTAGGTATGATGTGCAGACAGACATGAAGAAGCAGCTGGTGTCCTCAGCTCCACGTTCATGTTGGTGTCTGGCTGAGCAGCTTTGTTTTGGGATGGGAAGCAGCCAAGATCTCTGGTTTCACTACGGGTCCATTCCTCTCCCAGGGGAGACACAGGAGCCTCAAAACTCCTCAGAAACATCACAGAAACCGCTGACCCTGAAACCGTGGAGTAATCTGCTGGTTCCAAAGTTCCTCTGTTGTCCCCTCTTTCTGGAGCTGTTTCCCGAATGGTTGACATAAGCTCAGAGCAGTTTTGGGTTCACAGAGCCTCTACGTCAGTGACCTTGGGCCCACTGCAGAAACTTTCTCCTCCATGCTGCAGTATGATAGCTGCAGGATGTGGCTCCTGGTGGCTTTCCATCTGCCTTGGTTTTTGCCCATGAGCAGCTCGGGGTGGCCTGTGGTACAGCACACCAAACAAATCCCTTGGCTGTGGCCTCTGGCCCCATGTCTGGTGACTGGGAGGAGGTGGTGGTGTATGACTTGGTGTTCTTGCCATGTATCACTTGTGGGGGGGTGGGGTCCTTAGTGTCATTGGGGGCTGGTAAGACTATCTTTTGGGTTATTTTGGGTACTTACTTGGCAGTGGTGGATTAATGGTTGGACTCTATGATCTTAGGGGTCTTTTCCAACAAAAATGATTGAATGATTCTATGAAGTAACTGATCAGCTTGAAGTACTCACAGTTGGATGAGGGAAAAATCCAATTACTTGTCTTTATGCGTGTTAAGACTCATTTAATATGTCTAATTAACATACTGGAGAAAAAGAACTATTCTTGAAGAGAGGGACAGTCTTAACAGATGTGCTTGCGGAAACACTCAGTGCTGCTCATGTACACAATTTCTTTTTTTTTTTTTTTTTTTTTTTGATTAAGGGTTTTTTGCAGGTTCCTCACCCAAATCAACCTTTTGCTTGTCAGTATGTAGTGGGGGGAGTTAGGCTGACTTAGTTCCTCAGGGCCACCACTGCCTTTCAGATGCCAGTTGTACCTAGTTCTGACAGAGGAGCCCAGGAATACCTGTGCCTGGAGTCCTGTGTGTCCTCCCCATACCACTGTTTTACCGATCCCTGCAAGGAAGTCACTCAAGTTTAAGCTGCCATCTCCTTCACAAGAGGTATTGCCTCATTCAGCAGTTTGGTCACTAGGATCTTGGGGCAGATGAAGTGTTACAGGTAAATGGGTTTGCTGCCCACCCATCCTCATCGCTGGAATCCTTCCTCTGCTGCAACATTTCTTAACTTTTCATGTGTTTGTCCTAAAAGCTGATAATAAACAGTTCCTGTTTGTGGGCAAAGAGAATGATGAAAATTGTACTGGGGGGATTAGGCAAGAAAGAAAGGGCAGCCCCATCAAGGACTTCACTGGCACCACGAGGGAGTGGCAGCTGTAGCATTAGCCCTTTCATAACTCAAGGAAAACTGTCCATAAAACACTGGCACCAGTCCACCAGCCCCCATATGAGCTCAACCTCTACACTTCTACATTATTTATTCTATTTTCCCCCCAGAACTCTGTTGCTTTGAAATATATGAATGCCTGTGAAACACCTGTGCACTTGAACGTGTCCGTAGCATTATTTGCAGGGTCTGCCTGCTCTGCCTAGGTAAGTTGTGCTTCTCAGTGCGTCTGGAGAAGGGCACATTAGAATAGACAGGCATCCACAGCAGGAGGGGAGCTACATGGAAAGTATCCAGGTAGTTGAGATGTCCGGAGACTGTGCTAGTTAGGAAAGGCAGTAGAGCAGCTCTTCGTTTATTCTTTATGTTTAGAGTGACTGATATGGAGCTGCAGGGCCTGTGCAGGCTGTTGCCTTATGAAGGGTGAAACTGGGCATGTTTAACTCCTAGGAATAGCCCCAAGGTAAAAATAAGCATGTATTTTTCTCAGGTGAGTAGTTGTCCCTTAATTGCAGACTGGGAGACCACTAGATGGCCAGTTTTGCCTCTTCTTGCTCTTTACCAGTGTGCATGAATGAGACCTTGAGTCCTGCCTGCTCCCTCTCTCTCTGAGCCAGGGTCCTCCAGCAAACCTCTTGAGGAAAGAGCTCAAAGGAAAGAGCAGAAGGAGAGTGCTGGACACCCTGTTGGCCAGAAGAGAGGCAAATGTGAGAGAAAAGGAGAAGGGGACCTCCATGCTGAGAGCACTCTGCATTTCAAGGCTTTTGAAAGTTGTTCGTCCCCCCAGAGCAACCAGGTGAATGGTTTCCCCCAAAAAGTTGGTTCGTCTTCCAGGCAATGCTTATGTATCATAAGGAAGCAAGAAAGCATGAAAAGTTGGCCTGGGGGCTTTGCTGCCTTGTCTATTCTTCTAATAGCTGTGTCTTAAAAGCACATGTTGAATGTTTTATATTCAATGAGGAGCTAACTTGGCCTACAGTCATATGCCATATTAGCACAGTATTCATTCATATGCATAGAGATATATAGATATCCAGCCATGTGTTGTTCATACTGGCATTTTCTACCAAGGGATATGGCATACATAGGAATATATCAATACTTTAGTTTTTTTATACCAGTAGTTTCAAATTTCTGTTTCAGCCAATGTAGAGGAGACTCGAAGAGACTGATCAACAGGCAGCAAAAAAAAAAATCTATAAAATCTTGCTTTGTGGTTCATCTGATAAAGGAAATATATAGTGTGTGAACCTTGTTTCTCATCAGGCTGATTCACACTTGTGTAATGAGCTCTGATTCTCCTGTCCCTCACACTGTTATTTCCTCTAATATCACTTACCTCTGACGTAAGCCAGTAAAAGAACAGTCAGGACAATGTTTTCCATCTGTAGCAAGAAAGGAGATGCATACCCTACCTATGCTAACAAGCCTGAACAACCAGAGAACATCCTTATAAATGTGTATATAGAGATAAAACTATCTCCGAACTCTCTGTTCATTGTACTATTGTCAAACCTAATAAGCTAAGACAATTGAAATCTGCTGGCATGGGAAAGCAGGGAGATTTAATGCTGCTGCCACAGTGACCTGCATGTGGATGGTGCTGCACTCACCAGGACTGTGTTGCAGACCCTTTGCTTTGTGAGCAACCCCCTTGACTGCTAACTGGCACCCTGAGCTCCTGCAGTCAAAAGATGCTTCTCGCAGGCTACTATGGGACATCCAAGTCTCTAAGCAGGGAGTAACTGTGCAAATAAATACTTAAAGCCAAACAACTTGAATCCATTCGCCGCTCATGGCCCGACATACCTCATCCAATATCAAATGTAGTTGGATGGGTGTGTTCCCTCCCAACATCTTGGTCATGGGAATAGATGCTACGTGGGCTTTGAGTGAAGAGTCAGCTAAAGCCAGAAGGTCATGGGGAATAGGAGAGCTTCAGGGTGGGCCCCTACGGATGTTTCCATTGGCTTGACTCAGTGCCATGGTCTTCAAACTCAAGAGTTTGGACTCAGACCTGGATCAGCCTTTCCAGCAGTTCAGGAACTTGCGAGCTTTTATGCCTCCTATCAGACCATCTGCACTTCCCCAGCCATGGCCCGAGCTTTCAAGAAAAGAGGTTCAGACAGAGGGCATGGTGACTGGTTTTGCATCACACTGCCAGACAAGAATATCCTGTTGTTATGTGGAATCACCAAAAACTTTAATAGCATCCCTAAAACCTTCCTCCCCTCCCAAAGCATTTTGCTGCTCCTAGTGTTAGCTAGGGACTCCCGCAGCAGGACTTGCAGGATTGAGTGGTCTTGGCAGAGTATCTGCAAAGGGCATTGTGTTTAATAAAAGGACTAAACTTTACAGAGGCCTTCTCAATGTCTTGAAGGGAGATTTGGTCTTTGGATGTTAAGTGCTGGGCTGATGAACATGGAAAACACAAACTGGCTCCCTGCGTCCCTCTGGCAGCAAGCAGGCAGGCACTTTTCTCCTGCCCTGGGACACTCGGGGCAGATTCCCTGCAGATTCCTATTGTCCTTACTAAGGAGGCATGATTTGCAGTGGTGCTGGGTGCCTGCAGGCACTGCCCACCGCAGGGGCAGTCCCGGTGGCTCAGCACCACTGAGAATCAGGCCAGGGGGTCCCGGCAAGGGCAGGGGCACGGGGAGCAGGGCAGGGGGCAAATAGGAGCAGCGGTGCTTGCTCAAACACAGGCCTTCCAATGGAAGGACCTGCCGCAGGGGGAGGGCTCTCGGGCCCCACAAGTCAAACTGCACAGAGTCACAGTTAGTCATCGTCATCATCGTCGTCTTCATCATCGTCGTCATCATCATCGTCATCATCGTCGTCATCGTCATCATCGTCGTCGTCATCGTCGTCATCATCATCATCTTCAGTATTTATCTTCCCAGAAAGCACATCTTCTATCCAGTCTTCCAGCTCCTCAGCTGTGGGCAGATCATCATCATCTCTGATGTCCATCCAGATGCTGTCAGCCTGCAGGGACAGGTGATGGGGGATTAGCTGCCCTCAGAGACACAGGCAAGAGTTGGGGTTCACTACTATTGTAGGAGTAAGGATTGGACCGTGGGTGGGATCCAGGGTTGGTGGCAGCATTAGCTCCCTCTTTGCCACAGCTTGTGGGCAGACTCAAGCAAGGCATCTCTCGGCCCATGCACTGGGATTACCGCTTCTCTCTGTAGTGTTGTTGTATCTGACCAGAGGCAGTGGGACTGGTCGATGGGCTTACATGGGTGTGTGGTATTGTGTGCCCTGGGTGAGATGTGTGACTGCTGCCTGTTCCTCTCCTGCACTGCCTACACCTGTGAGCAAGAGCATTGCCTACCCAATGCATTGTCCTCACTCTGTCTGGGGAGTTCTGTAGACTCCAAGTCTACATAAAGAGATCTCAAAGAGACCAACTGTGCCAGTTCCCCCTGCATTACCCCAGTTCATAGGACATCACAGCATTTCCCTCCTTCCATCCTGAGCCCTTTTGGGACCTCTTCCTTTGAGCTTTTATACCCCTCTGTCATCACTCCTTCTCCCCAAATTTTTACCATCACCTTTGCTTCAGGATTGTTTTCTGGACTCTCCACTTGTGATACTGGTTCCTCCTCTTGGAAGACCCTTTCCTCAGATCATCTCAGCCATGCTACAGCTGAAGAATGGTGAAAACCACCAATGCCCTGGTGCCCCTGCTCTTTCCCTCCAGCTGTCTGCATTACCTCCACAAACCAGAGCGGATGGGGGAATTCAGTAAGAAGATGATGACTAAATTATAACTGTTACCCAGGGACAGCAAGCATAGCTTGAATGGTCTCTGAGGCCTGGAAATCAAGATTTTCCTCTCTGCTTTGCTGTAGGTTCCTTGGGTAAATACCTGGGTCAGCCCCTTTCCCTTCACTGCGTCCCTTCCATAAAACAGGATCAGCATCCTATTTTACAGAGGTGCTGTGAGGTTATCTCATTCAGTGTTTGATGTTGTGGAAGCAAGTGATCTTCATATCTCAGAAGAAAACTACCAGCTTTTGAAAATGCATCCAACTTCTTTCCC
The DNA here is from genome assembly GCF_025592945.1 of Manacus candei. Classification (NCBI taxonomy): domain Eukaryota; kingdom Metazoa; phylum Chordata; class Aves; order Passeriformes; family Pipridae; genus Manacus; species Manacus candei. Next base: position 56,705,703 of record NW_026138062.1, on the reverse strand, counting down.
TGTCTGTGCTATCTAATTCTCTTTGGTTTGCTAAAACTCTAGACCAATTTCTGCTCAAGGAAAGCTATTTCTCCCATACAGTATTTTCCTTCTAAACTACCAAAACTGAAATAAAAAATAGCAATGGAGAGGCATGCAGCTCTTGCTTCACACAAATGATCTTGTCCTTAACCTCAGGAATATTTGTGTGGAAAAAAGTGACACATTTAAATAATGGGAACAGGAGTGGCCCCATTTTACCTAGAGAAGATGCTGTGCAAATAAAGCAGCGATATTTTGCAGAGCAGAGCATCATGGCCCTAAGTCCTGAGCCACCACAATGTGATGAGCCAGTTGGGGCAGCTGGGAGCTCCAGTGTTTGTTTTGGCAGGTTTTTAGAGAAGATGTGGGGTCACAGGGGTTATGTCCACAGAAGCCAACAGCAGTGTTTATTTTTACTCTGTTGTGTAAGCCCCACTTTGTACCTGTGTAACTTGGCTGAATGTTGTGATGTAACACTGAAATAATGAAATGAGCTCAATGTTTGTTTTAGTTATCACCCACCAACCTAGAACTTTCTTAAATCTCTCTCAAGAAATAAAAAATGGACTTAAGAGGAATGAAATAAAAACTGCAAATACTATAATCAACAACCTGAAACATTTACTATATCAAAGCCAGATAATGCATGAGTTTTTACAGGTCTCTGAGTGACTGCTGGATAATAAGGCATATGTTCTTACTTAATACTGCTTTCTATATGATTCTCATGCCTCTGACAATCCCACTTCCATGAATTTCCATTGATTTCTGTTTAATGTAACTTTGATGTGACTTAAACATGACCAGTCACAGTAAATATAATGAAGGAAGGTACTGCAGACTAGTGAGAAGGTCAAAAGACTGGAAGACTTGGGCTCTATTTTTGGCTTATCTGTTCATTCCTCTTATGATCTGAAGTGACAAGTGCTATCTTGGTCCCCTTCCCTTTTGTCTCTCCCTTAACAATTCTGCTAACAAGGCTTAAATCACTGGGTCTTCATGGTCTGGAGGATTACTGCTCTACTGCAGGTAAAGAGCTCACATCCAGCCAGCGCTGCAACCACTCAGTGACTCCCAAGTCAGCCTCTCATCCCCATCAACGGGATGGGCAATATCCGGGGGCTCTGCCTTCTTCATGACACCATCACTTTGCCTTCACCACCCCATCTTCCATCTTATGGTCTTACAGCATCTGCTTTAACCATAGGCACAACCGTCCAGTACACACTTGCTGTCCCTCTTTTTCTGGGGCGATACAAGAGAGAGGATGTGAAGGCTGGAAGCAAGGTCAGTGGTGGTGCCAGAACCAGCACCCAGCCCCAGACATTTGTCCCAACTCTTAAATCCCTCTCTGCTCTCTTCTAATGAAACATCAAGTTCACATACACTGAAATTGCAAACACAAAGTCAAGCACCAATTTACTTCTGCAGTGGAGAGATTTCTGTTTCCAGAGACTCTTACGTACCCACACAGGTTCATTTTTAAGAGGTTAAAACACCTGGCACTTAACCACCAAAAATAAACTCAGGTAATAAGTGAGCCAGGCTGCAGCATGCTGCTTTATGGGCTCTCTGATCATCTGGACTGCTATGGTCAGACTGAGGAGAAAACAGTTTCTCTCTGTAGTCATGTTAGGGCTGTGAAGCATGTTACACTGCACTTAGCAACTCTCCTGAGATCTCTGCTGGTGAGGGTCAAGTGGGTCCCTCTCCCACCTGCCTTAAAAACTCACAGTGTGTGGGTAACCTGATGTCAGTCCCGTGGCTTGCTGGCTTGAAGGCAACCATAGTTAAAACAGTAGCTGCTAGAAAGTTGGCTCAGTAGCACAGCTGTGAGTGCTGTGGGTGCTGTGGGTAGCACCACTACTGCAGCTGTGCCAAAGCAGCACCTGCCTCTCCAGCTCTCCCTCTGCAGTGCTGCTGGCTGTGGGACGGTGTGGAAACCCTTCACTACCACCAGGTATGGCTTGGGTGGGTCTCCTCTTCCCACCCAAATCCCTCCAGCACTACCTGCATGGCAGTGGCTGAGAAGGAGGAGGGCCTAGATGAATCTCAACACACCCTCTTTACCACAGGAGGATCCCTCGATTACCGGTTTATGCTGTACTTTTATTAAAACTGTGTATTTATTTAGTTTTTTTCAAGCTGTACAGTTTCTCCCTGTCATCTGTTGGAGACCATTTTTCCCTCCTACGCTCAAGCTGTGCCATTCTGCTTCTGCTGCAAAAACAACCTCCTTTTTCTCCTCTTCTCTTCCCTAAGCATGGCTTTCTTTTGTCCTTACACACACTTTTCCTCCACAATCCCACACAGGCTGTCACAGCAGGGAATGGATAAAGGTTCATGCTGTAATTTGGGGTGGAAATGTGAGACCTTGAAACCTAAACTGGGCAAAGCCCTGAATCTTAGGCCACAGGAGCTGGTCCTGTCTTCAGTAAATGTAGTTTGTGTGTGACTCAGCAGCAGAAACACACTCAGACCAAAGCCCTGAAGCTGGACATCGGAGCTATTAAGAACTCCACTGCTTGTGGGAATGGTGAGGTCTTCACACTTTTTCCCAGGGCAAAAGCCTGGTCTACGTGTACTTAAGAGCAGAAATCCCACTGATTCCAGTGGACCTCAAGTCCCATCCTTTCTAGCACCCTAATCTTGGGGTCCCTGGATTTTCTGGGCACACACTACTCACGTCTGTGACATTCACCACCCCGATCTGTGGTCTGAACAAGTCGATCTTGAAGGTCTTCTCCCAGTAAGTGATCAGCTGCAGGAGTGAGAAACAAAAAGCTCAGGAAAAGATGTTTGTAATGCCCCCTTGCACTAGTTTAGTCAACTGGGCTGTGGTGTGAGGGATGTGCATTGACAAGTGCATGGGAGAGAAGAGAGTTCTGAACATAAGCTTGGGTTGCCACACCTGGCAAAGGAAAATGCCAACTCTGGGAATGTTCCCAAGATAACACCTTCATGGGAGGCAGACCCAAAAGACCCAAACAACAAACTCTCAAGGGGATTGCCTGTGGTCCAGTTTCCCATCCTTCCCTCTCCCAAATTCCCTGGGCAATTCCTGCACTTGTGTGTGCACATGCACACACCCCCCCACACCCACCCCATCCACAAATTAAACCAAGAAAGGCAAGGAGCCTCTGCCACTCACCAGAGGAAAGTCATCAGGGTCAATCCAGACAATGCTCAGGTCAGGATTATCGGTGTTGTCCCTGGCAACCTGCTTCAGAACTTCCAGGAACTCAAAACCATCTGAAATGACACATGAACCACTGTAACTCTCTCCTACAAACACACTGGTACTTTTTGCTTGTGGGGTTTCCAGCTTCCCTGGCTCCCCTATGCACACAGGAGTTGTTTATAGTTCTCATTAAAATGCTGTCTCCCAGCGCTTTATTTCGATAATAAAGCTTTTAATTTCAGGCATCCTCCCCGGGTATTGAAATTAGTTACACATGAATTAAGTCTCATAATCCTTCCATGGAGTGGAACAATGTCACTATTTTCTTGTGATGAGGGAGGAACTGAGCCCCCAAGAGGCCAAAACATTTCGACATGCTGATGGCTCTGAGACGCATTGATGCCACGGCTTTTCAGGAGTTTGTGGCCTCTGGTTTCCCACATGCCTATCACACACCCAGACTTAAGCACTTTCCCAGATTCACACAGCAAGATGGATGCAGAGTTAGGGAGAAAATTCTGGTGCTGGGTGGAGGGATGACTTTTTTTTTCCCAGGTAGTCATCCATTTATATCCAGAATTTGAATCCCAGCTAGCACGCCTGCTAGCATAAACACCCAGAAGCATCCTGGCTCCCCATCCCATCATGCTGGGGCTCCCCATCCCAGCCAGGGTGCTAGGCTCCACTATGCAAACAAAGCACAAGAAAACACACTTCCTTGAGGGATGGAGAGTCACACAAGGAAGAAAATAGCCTTTTACCTGGGTCGTCTTCTTCAGCGAAGGCTACGATGTGGATACCCTCCATGTCATCCTCCTGGAAACAACAAAACCATTACTGATGGGCCAGGGAGGGAGGGCAGAGTCCGGGCAGTTGCTGGAGATTGAGAGCAGTGGGATGCCTTCAAACAAACAAGAAAATTGCAAATGGAAGCTTGACTGGAGCCCCCCTGAGAAGCCAGAAATGGAAGCTGAGGTGAGGCCGAGTCATGAAGGTATTCGGTGCTGAAGTGGGTAGTTTGGGTAGTGTTGCTGAAAGTCTTCAGTTAAAAATGATGTGTGTGCACCATGATGGCAAAGGTGAGGGAGCTTCTGATGGTGTGGGGCAAAAGTTTGTCTGCAGAGAAGGTCGAGGGCTCTCTAGCATGGGAATATAGGCTTCCCATTCATGCCTGAGGCCACCTACCCTCCTCAATTTGCAGATCCCAGGGGACAGTTTACAGGGAAACAAGTATCTGCCACCATGCTTAGTCACAGAACACGCTCCTCGGGGACCAGCAAAGGAGATTTTATCACAATATGAGAGGAAAGGTGGCTCCCTTTTGGGAGGTGAAGGGTCTCCGCTTTAGGTGAGGCTCTCTATGAGCGGTGAGAAGAACTGAGGGGGGGCTCATTTCAGGGCTCCAATGAGTGGAGGACAGAAATGACAGCCTGCTAGGCTGCTTTTCTCCATCAGACACATGAGTAATGGGTAACGATATCGGCAAAGGCCAATGGATCTGCTGGCCGGTTCATCATCCGCCTGCTATGAATGTCATCTCTGAATTATCCCATGGATCGGTTTCGCCTTCCTCACCCGCTGTCGGTCCTGGTTTCCATTTCAATTGGTTTTAATGCAAGAAAAAATTCCCATCTAAATGCTAATTTCTTTTCCCTTCTGAGCCCAGAGGTGACAAAGCCACCATCAAAAACTGAAAGGGAAAAAGCCCCTGAAAGATTAAGTGGAAAACATTATCTTTAAAAACAATAGCGGATGCTGAGCCTTTGTGGATGTCTTCAGGGAATACGTTTTCACTGGGACATTCTGGGCAGATTTACTTGGAATTCAGACCACTTACAGCTGGCAAAATCTGCACTGTTACTTTTTCTTCATATTTGCCAGCAGCATTGTCAGACAGTAAAATAAAATGTATGTATATATGCCATATATATTTATATGTATATAGCTATATAACATAGCTCTATTCTGACCTCCAAGGCAGCAAATGAAACTGGACTAACTCCAGTGAAAGCATTGAGCATGTTGTAAACTTCCAGTGAGATCAAAATCCAGCCCTCTCTCTTCTGTAGGTATGAGTTCCCTGCTTGTAGTGGAGGCAAGCTCTGTATTCCCAGGCTGCTGGTAAAGAAATGTCCCACCGCTGTGAATTCACACTTTTCCTGAGGCTAATTTAGAATCTGTTCAGTTTGAAAGTGAAATTTGGGTCTCACTGAAGCTCCGTTAAAAACCTTGGAGGGGCTTCAATGGATCTTGGGAGCTATGTTCTATACAGTCTGTATTTCAAAACAAAATGAAAAGCTATCATGCCTAAGTGACTCATAACTCCTGGTTCAATTTTATTACCTCTTGCTAGTTGTATTAAAGACTCCCAAGGTTTTTGCCACTTCAGAGTCTCGCAGCATTTCATGTTACACAGCCAAGCAAGGGGACATCTGAATATGCTGTTATAAACATGTCAAGCCTTCTGGAGGAATGACTGCATCTTCCTTAGTGTCTGTAAAGCACCTGTTCAGCTTTGTTTTTCAGCATTCATCTGGGACTTGAGGGTCCCTGACTAGCTTTTAACATTGTATTCATTCACAGTGAAGGGATAATTTGTTATACACAATTTTTCTTTCATTTTCACTCTTTCCCTCTTCCCCAACCCTGCAGACCAGGGAGAGTGTGTGATAGGGGCTAAGCTGCTGGTTACTTCTTCACAGTTGCTGATTTGCAGCTTGCATACACCATAATAAGTGCAATCAATGCATGATCTGCTTTGAAATCTATATAATTAACTGTACTGCCTGCCCTCACTTGCATTTTGAATTGTACAACTACTCTGTTACTTTTACAAGGACATGTAGTGACAGGGTGAGGGGGAAAGGGTAGATTTAGATTTAGGAATTAGGACTTAATATTAGGAAGCAATTCTTTACTGTGAGGGTTGTGAGACACTGGAACAGGTTGTCCAGAAAATTTGTGGATGCCCCATCCCTGGAAGTGTTCAAGGCCAGCTTGGATGGGGCTTTGAGCAATCTAATCTGGTGGAAGACGTACCTGCCATGGCAGGGGGGTTGGAACTAGATGATCTTTAAGGTCCCTTCCAACCCAAACCAATCTATGATTCTGTGAATTTCCATGAGACATCTGTACAATCTGTGCAGCTCACCCAGCAAGCAGGCCACTGAAATCTTCCTGCTACCAACACTGATATCCATTAGCTGAGATGGAGCATCCTGCAGCGGAATGTCCTCCACAGCTCTGTCATGGTCCCTACACAGGCCCAACACCTGCCTGGCAAACCGCTTGGCTTTCTCTCTTCCAAACGGGAAGCAAACGGGACCCAGTTCAGCTGTCCACCGCTGTTGAGCAAAGCATTTGAGCACACTGTTTGAACTCGGGCACTGGGCATCACAGCCAAGGCCTTCCCTTCTTTGGAGAAGAGAGAAAGTAGCTTTGCAAGGAAGGAAAGATAGTGTTTTGCCCAGCCAGAGACTGGAGTTGGGCAGCGGTTCCTTGTTGAAAGCCGGCAGGGGACACAAGGCTTCCCATCCTCATGTACTTACCCACGTCTCAAACATGTCCTCTGGGCGCAGCTTCCTCAAGGTGGCCCTGAAAGGAAGACAGAAATGCTCTTTGAGGACATATCCAGCACTGTCACATGTGATGCTACCAGAAACACAGAAATGGTCACCATGGCATATTTGACTGTGGCTGGATCAGCCACATTTTGAATGCAACGTGGGGGCACTGTAGGTCAACTTATGCTTTTACTTATGGTGATAAAATCCTGCCCCTGGCCCCACTGGAGTCATCGCAACCACTACTCATGCTTGGGAAGATGAGATGCCTCTCTGTGCTGGGATGTGCTGGTGAATTAGTCTCACACGTGGTAGATTGTTCTGTCTGTGCTGAGAGCATGAGGTGACCCATTCACTTTTGTCTTTCTGTTCTGGGACATTCCTAACGGGCTTTTCTCCTGGTTTTACCTCAGCATAATTTCAGCATAGAAATACCTCCAACCCCTGCTGACACAAAGAAGACAGAATAACCTCTGAAGAAGATTTATAATCTAATAACCACTGAGAAAAAAATTTAAACCCTAAGACTAGTCAAAGTAAATTTTTTTTGAGAAGTAGTTCAAAAAGGACCAAAAAATTAAGAGTAAATATTTTCAGACACAATCATAGCAGGAAGCTTGTCAGAGAGCCTGGCAGGCTGCGAGTTGACTGTGGTGTTAAAGGGGCACCCAAGGAACACAAGGCCATAGCAGACAAGCACAAGTCATCCTTTGCACCTCTGCTTGCTATGACATCAGGTGTTCATGAAGGATCCCCCAGAAAAGCCGGTCTCTGTGGCTGACCTGTCCCAGGACCTGTTGCAAAGAGAAGTGTCAGTCTACAAGGTTTTAGAACAGATTGGTAAAGGGAGTAGAAGAGTGTTGCCAGAACCAGGTGGCATAAGTGAGATGTGTAACTGTAACCTCCCACTTCAGTTTGCCCTGCTATCAGAGCAGTGGCAACAAGAGCATTTTATAGAGCTTCCGGAAGGACCTGAGGAGCCACAGATCTGGAAGGGTGACTTCCTTATGAGCACAGTGTTACCAGCAAAGTTAGAGCTAAGAGAGCTTTGAAGGAACATAATGTGATTTTACAAGAGATGCATGGCCTTTAGGAGGAAAGTTGTGGCTATGGAGCTCCCGGAGCAAGTCAACGAGTAGGGGAAGGTATGCTGGTGAATGTGGTGAGTGGCCTTTGGAGAACCATTGGACAAGATCCTTTATTAAAGACTCTCAGGGAAACTGACTGCAGTTAGATCAGAGGAGAGGATCCTCCTGTGGATTAATACCATTGAGGAATGAAGATGAATGTTCAGTTTTCATGACAGAGGAAATTAACCAATTCATAGCATATTCTTTGGCATGATCACATGCATAACATATTCTCATATAGTCTGAAAAAGATGGGAAATAGGAAGATTTGCTTATCATATCCAGTTCTTTGATGATAACAGAGGTGATACAGAGAGATCTCTTGAAACTTGAGTGTCTGCATGATAAATAGTCATATAGCAAGTAACACACTTGCAGAAAACCAGCCCTGATTATACAGGTGCAACAGTGGGTTCTAAATTAGTTGTAATTAATTATTGCCTCTCGGGAAAGGGGGCAAGTTGTAACAAATTGAGAAAGCATCAACTCCAAAGGAAAATGGCAAAAAGAAGGTTACAAACAGTTGGGAAATTACTAAGGAGAAGGACATATTATACCCTCATGGCAATGGAGAGCTATACTGTGCACCTCCACAGTGAATGTATGTGTAGTTCTGGTCATCCCATCACAGAAATGACATGAACAACTGAAAAAGGCACATGGAAATGTGGCAGTGATGAGTGAAGGTGTGGAATGATCTCTGTTTGGTGAAGATTAAATAGATAAGAATTCTTTATCTTGTAAAGAAGGTGACAGAAGAGGGATTTGGCAGGGGGTGTAAAAAATCAAGAATGGTAAAAAAAAGTGAATATCTTAGAGCACTAATGGCACTAATAATGCCAAAGTCATGGGTTTGATCCCCGTATGTGCCATTCAGTTAAGAGTTGGACTTGATTATCCTTGTGGGTTCCTTTCAACTCAGAATATTCTGCAATTCTCTCCCTACAGATTACCTAAAGTGTTAGTCATTGTTCCTCTTAACACAAGAGTTAGTAGGTGTACAGAGAAATCATTAGGGAGCAGGTATAAACTGAACAAATAGGAATGGTCTTTTGATGCAATGCATAATTCAGCTGCTGAACTCATTACAATAGGGTATTTTTAGCATCAAAATAGAAATAAGGTAGAAACTACTATAGACATTGAAGAAATAGCCAATAAGATAAACAATTTTTGACCTAGCAATCCTCTCATTGTTAATAGTCCAAACCCAGAGGTTATATCAGGTGAATGCACATTACGTATTTAGGCGTATTGGTAGCTTGCTTTCAAGACACTTTCCCTAAGCTGTTCTCTGGGAGAAGCACTTGGAGAAAGGAAACTCAGTGGGAAGGATTTGATCACACCCACAGGAACTGATTGCTGTGTTGTTGCTCTGGATACCTCCCTATGCTGGAGGGAGCGAAGTAAGTGGGGTTTTGTTAAGTAAGAGGGAGCAGAATTCAGTCCCCCGGGTTGCTACACCACAATTGCAGAGAACTGGGGGTCCAACCCCAGCATTTTACATGTGAAACAGGCATAAACCCAAAGGCCTCTTGCTGCAAGCAGAGGAGCTACCATGTAATTTGGTTTTGTGCAACTGGGAGCAAAATCTGGGCTGAGACCTCGGAGTCCCATCGCCTGGTCTCTGCGCCCAGATGGACACCCATCTGCTGTGCAGCCTTGGACAAGTCACCCCACCACACTGAACACCGACTTCCTGACCTGCTCAGGAGAGGATGAACTTTCCCACCACAGTCTGCAGCTGCCTGGAGAAGCCTCAGCTGGGAGGCTGTGTGTGGGCTCCTCCTGGGCACCTGCTTCAGATCCTGTCTTGAGGCTGCGATGGAAGCGCAGCAAATCCCAGTTTCTGGAGGAAGTGGTAGTGCAGCCTGCTTGGGCACAGTACTGGGGAGCCATTTTTGCAAGGGCTCTTTAAGGCATGACAAAGAGCCTGGATGCTGCTGACCAGTAGTAGCTTTCCCCATTGATGTGACATGGCTCCTTTAGTGGGATGGAGAGGTGGCAGCGGGGCGTTGCACCTCAGAAGGGTTAATCCATGCCCATGAAGTGAGAAAATCTGTTGTGTGAGGGGGAGGAGGCCAATGATCCTCTATACCTTCCTGCAGAGAATAACCTGCCAAGTTGCCTACAGGGAACCAGCATGTGGCAGCTGCTGAGGTTACTTCATTTTAGTCTACAGGTCTGATCATCTCCATGTCTGACTAATTCCCATCTGTGGCTTTAGGTCCTTTACTGGTGGCAAGGTAGGAAGAAGTACTTCTGCTCTGAGACGCTCAGCATTAACTGCTAGGAACACATCACTGTCACCCCAGGGTTCCTCCCCTGCCACAGCAGCACCTTGGTGGGTTTGGGATTTCAGGCATCCGATTTTACAAGACTCCTTTTAATTCTCTTCTGAGCCTTGGCACTTGCAAAATGCATGGCCCACCCCCTTGATCCTAGCAAGGACCACATAGCATCTTGAAATATATAAGACTTAGGGCATTTCGCTGCAATTTTGTGCTGGTGAAGAGCTTGCCTTATTAGGCTAGCATTTAGCTGACTGTGCTTAATCAGCCTCCTGATGCTACTGCTCAACAGAAAGAGCTTGGAAAAAAAAGATGGGAAGGACTGAGGTCAAGGAGTCTCGGAGGTCAGCAAAGTGAATTTCTAGTACATGGGAGATAGAGGAGCTTTTCATGTTTCAGAAAAAGCAGAGCTCTGTTTCCTAGTCTGGTGAGTTGTGGATTCCAGAGATGATCTTCTGTCTCTAAATCCTCTGTGGTTGAACACAAACCTCCAGCTGAGCCCAATTTGAGATCCCCCTCTGTATCAATGGTCCTGCTTTCCTGAAACTCTGGCCTGGCCCCTTGAATGTCTGCTGGGAAATGCTATTGCAGGAGCAGCAGGTTAACTGTGCCATTATCCTGCATGGTGTTTTTAGGGGTGTAAAAACACAGCACCTTATCAGTAGCTGTGCCTGTATATTTAACCTCACCCTTTTACACAGGATCATCCTCTCCGGTGACTTCCAAAACATTGGTAGCTGAGTCCCTGAACAACTGTGCAATAAACCTGATTGCAAAAAGCATGGAGCATCCACAGCTCCTGCTGGGTTGACCAAACACTGTAGGTGCTCAGGACCATTGCCACATGAGGCTCAACACAGCCATGACAGCAGTGGCTGCCTCTCTGTGCCCTTTGTCAGCAGGAGTCTCTTAGTCCATCGCAGTTCCTCCGAGCTCCGTCTAAGCTCAGAGCCTCCTCCAAATGTACCTGACATTAGGAGAGGAATATAGTCATTAGTGAAGCTGTTTTGGGGAAGGATGGGACTGGACAGATTTGAATTTGACTTGAGAGGCCTTGGAGAAGATTATCTTCTACACAGACCTAAATAAAAAGCATGGAAAGTAGGCCAAGGTTTCCACTCTCCACTGCTTTCAAGCCTCCCAGCTTTTTGAAGGAGGACTAACTAGGGAGGAAAAGGAGGCTGTGTTGTCACAGCCCCATTGTAGTGAGCTCTGATTGCTACACAGATACTTTTACCTCTGGGACTAGCGAAAAACCAGCCACAATCTCCAACCTGGGTCAGCAAATCATGGAAAAGGTGGTTGTCATGCTGATTTTTTCTGAGAGGGTTGCCCTAGAAAGGCAAGGTTGCAATGACAGACACCTTTACTCACCTTCCTTTTCCAGGAGCATCCTGTACACTACCTACCTTCTGTGCTCTCTCACAAATTCAACCAGCTCCTCTTCTGTGTAAGGCTTATCAGGGATGTGAACAGGCTCATCCATAAATGGTTCATAGAAGTCCACCTCATTCATCTTCAGACCTAGCTTCTTGGCAACCTGTTACAGTGCAGATAGTCAGAGGTGAGGGAGCCTGATGTGCCTCTTTGCCTACCCAGAGTCTCTCCTAGTGGCAGAGCTGAGATCAAGGTGCTTGTTCTACCTCAGAGTGCGCTCCTAGGGATAGCCCACAAAACAGAATGGATCTTTCCTTGGTTAAAAACCCACTGATGCTCTCTCCACTACTGGTGTCAAGCACTGGAGTAGAGCAAAGCCAGACTCAAGGTCCCACAGACCTGATGGAGGTCAAACCCATATCAGGACCTCCCTCCATGCTGCAGAAATGGCCTTTTATCTTGTGACAGAGCCAAATCCCAATGTGGACACAAATACCACAAAATATAGGAACACTGAAAATGAGAAGCTGGAGCCAGATAATAAATTTGGGAACATCCTGAGCTCTCAGAAAACAAGTGGTGGCATCTTTGAGCTCCCATTTAGGTCTGTGGGTGCTTACCCCTTTGTCAAAAGTAGCAAAGAACTTGATGTACGGCTGGAATTGTTCAGCAGCTTCTTCAAATGCCTTGAAATCTGGAAGGAGAAAAGGGGAACGAAGAAGATATTTCACAGACAGCTGACCACAGTTTGATCAGCACAGAAGGCATCAGGGAAGAACAAATATAAATTATTGCAAACTCCAACAGATGACAGCCCTATGTTTCTTCCACCCTTTCAGGGTTTACACAGAAGGACCACTTCAAGTGGAGCAACACGCTGCACAGCTCCACAGCGCTCAGGAAAACTACAGATCCCAGCACGCCAGACTTTGTGGCTGAAATCAGCAGCACCATCAAGCAGGTCCAGAGGTAGTTCAGCCTGGGAAATACATGGAATTGCTCCAGCATTAATGATTGCCACCATTCCCTAAGCGGTCACCAAGCATTATTAGGCATGCTTGTCCTGCTGCAGGAGGAGGAGAAACAAGGTACAGGAACAAGGTATGTTTTTACTGTTACTCCTAACAGCACAGTGCTGGGTTCCAGCCTGGCAGGAACAGGCTTTTTACAACAGGCTTTTCCCACTTCTCTTCAGAGTACTTATTACTGAATTTCCTTACCCAGTATAACTGTAACCTCAACTGATTTTGGGTGAGGTAAATTTACTTTACTTTAGGAGCCCTGGATTATGGCCCTCTTCTTTTACCAGCAGACTCCTTGTAGAAGGGTCATGGCTGTTGGTGTAGGAATGGGCTCGTGCATAACACCAGCAGAAACTTGTCTGCAATCCCACCTCATCTTCCATCAATTTTCACATTGTTGCACCCTGCCATATACCCCTAACACCCTTAATGTTCATGCAGAACAACCAACGCCCCGCCCCCTGAGCCCCCAGCCAGGCTCTGAGCCCCCAGCCAGGCTCTGAGCCCCCAGCCAGGCTCTAAGCCCCACAGGAACATATTCATCTTACGTTCAGAGTCTTCTCCTTTAAAGTAGCCGATGAGTTTGATTTCATCATCGATCTGGTCAAAGGCCTGAAGCTCCAGCTTGCTGTTTATGACCTCCACGGGGTCTTCTAGCAACTGCCATGACAAATGCATGTGATAGCACAGTGATTTGCAGCACCAACCTATGCCTGGCAGGGTGGGTCACAAGCAGCCTAAGTGAGGAGAAAGGGGTCACCCAATTTCTTCACTGTTGGAAACCCTAATTAGTGCTCTCTGCCTTAATGTGAGGAACCGAGAGATGCAGGTCACCTTCAAAGGGAGACATTAGTAGGTTCCCTGCATAGGTGAAAGCATCCAGAGGGAGGCTGATAGAGGACAGAGTAACCTGAATAGATGCTGAGGGACCTGCTGCGATGAGAGATGAGGGGTAGCAATTGCAGCTGGTTTTAGGGAGGTTGAGAAGAAGGAAGAGCAGTCAAAAGGAGTTGGTATGAACACTGTGAGCTTCTGTAAGTGATACATATATACCTACATCTATATATACCTGTTTTCAAGTGTCATTTGGTGGAAGAGTTCACTGCAAAGAACTTGCTTCTGAAAACATTAAAACCAGCACACTAGAGGGTGGCCAAACAGAGGTTTGGAGCAGTGGAAAGTCTGGATGTGAATTTTCCTGGCTGATGCTCCTATGAAGAATGGTTTAAAGCCAGGCTTTGGCCCCACACACATCACAGTGTTGATGAGGAATCTGGAAGACCTATCTGGCACTTTAGCCTGCCATTGATTCAGACTTTGTTTCTGTTTTCTTAACTAGTCACTGCCGTTGAAAAGATTCAGTCTGATTATTTTGCCCAATAATACTGGTATAAATCAGGTGCGTTTTCACTAGAGGAAAAGAAAAACAGGCAGGCCACTGTACAGCCTACAGAGGAGGAGAGAACCTCTGGTTCAGAGAGAACCTCAGATCAGGCTGCTGAGGCATCACAAATGTGTTTGGTTTTATTTCCCTGCTTTACCTACTGTTACCCTACCAAGTACTTTTCCTCTTGAGTGGAAAATGCCCAAATAGAAATCCTTGGTCTCTTCTTTTTCACAGAACATGATTTTTCAGTGTCACACCACAAGGCATAGCAAGAAAAACCTCATCAAGCACCTTACACTGCACTCCTTGTGAGCAGTGCTCCGACATGAGGCTGTGCCTCTGCTGCACCCACAGCAGTATGTGCAGTTTCCTGCTGCCAGTGGCCTGAGCCATGGGAACCAGGGATTCCACTGCTGCGGGGTCATGGCAAAGCCCTGACCTGTCTGTGGCCCTCCTGAGTGGGGCAGATGCCCATTTCTGCCCCTGAATCCACTAGCATGTGTTTTGGCCACAACACCCGATGCATGCAGCCACAGACATTGTCACAGAAGAGCTGAGGTTCTAGGTATCTGTTTCTCTTCCCTGGCTGTGCTTCTTCTCATTGGAAGTCCTGCACCACAGGTGACCATGTAGGCAACCTGCCACCCTGGGAAACAAACACTGCCAGCTCCACTGCTCACCTTACCTCCCTTATCTGCTTTACTGCATGGCTGCTTATAAAGGAGTCTCATTTCAAAGGAAAGCCAAACCACCACAAAATGTTTTCATTACAAAGCAAAGACCATGGTTTTGGGCTGTTGCCTTTCCTAGGAATAAAATGTAAAAAAAGAGAAGTGCAACATATATATGGGGGATTCAGCATCTTTTTTTCATTTAGGCACAAAGGTGAGTACATCATTGTGCCCATGCACGAAATGACCCAAGGGCACTTAGTCCTAGGGCCTTGACCTTCTCTCACTCATGACAGTGCAATTTGGGAAGTTGCCTAAAGAGATATTACATTGTGTGTGTCTAGAAATGGGAAAATACTTTGCAGCATAAGGCCTTTTCAATGCACCAAGCTCTTTTTAGTTGCTCTATAAGAATCCTACTTCTCGGATATTCTTTTTTGAAAATAACTTTTCTTTAAAAAAAAATAATGTGGAAGACTTTGCAAATGGCAAAGTGTTTGCGCACCAGCTTGCTAACTGAGATGGGTGATCAGCAGTCAGTTATGTGGGATTGTTGCTGACTTCCATTCAAATACTCCATAAACAAGAAAGAGGGCATAATGTCTCCAAGACAAAAGAGGTTGGTAGCATATAAAGATACCAGCTTCCCTGTGAACTCATGGTCAGATAAGTATTGGGGAAGATGGCAAATGCCATCTCTACCAGTGAGTAGCAAACAGATGGCATTTCAAACAAAGATACACCTGTGTTTTTTAGCAAACTCAGTATTTGCAAGGTCTTCTCTGAGAGGCTTTATCTAGCTCTGAGCTTATCTGTACTTACATCCAAGAGGAATTCCACCAAGACATCTGTGGCCAGTTCCCCATCAAATTCGATCAACCGCTCATCCTTAAAGACATAGAGACTTCCCTCTTCAAGCAAGCCTGAAAGAAGGAGACAGGAAATATAACGTGGTTAATGTGTCACTAAAAGCATTTTTACTGCAGAGTATCTTGCTTGTTATTCCAATAATGCTGTCTGGGAAAATGCAGTTGCCAGTTAACTGTGTTGGTCTACTTAGAAACAACCTGAGCAATCTCCTGAGTGATGGCACAGGAACAGACCTCAGCCAGAACTGGGGCTAACTTCTTCCCAAATGTTGAACTTTTCATTCAGGTCACGGTTTGGCCTCATCTGGAAAAATTCTGTACCAGGAACTTGTTTTATCTTGACTATCTATCTTACAGTATATACTGGGCTCTAACTGGCAGCTCAGACTTTAACAACCTGTCACTATGGAAAGTGGATTTTCCTGAGGCTTGTGCTCACTGTCTGGAGAAGGCTGGACTGTATGAACATCAACAGTGATCTAGAAGTGAGCTTCAAACTGTCTGAGGCTTATCTGGCCTTGGCAAAAGGGTTAGAAACCAATGGGAGAGATGGCACAGACAGCAGGAGGCAGATGTGAATGCAATATCACTGCACTGAGGACTGAGTGCCGCTGCACTTCATTGGAGGCTCCAAAATCAGCAGCATTGGCCTCCTGTAATGTAGGACAACACAGGTCAAGGTGGTTGGTAGTTTGTTTCTTCTCAGAGGAGCAGAAGCTCTTGTCTTTAGTTGAGCTCCCACTACCTCACACAACCTCTAATTTAGGAAAGAAAATTACAGTCTGGTATGTCTAAACAGTCTCTGACATTAAGCCTAGTGGTATATTTGTGTGCTGTTTTATTTATGTGCCATAGTATTTCCATATTGTTTTGTGGGCTAAAATATGAAAGGATTGTCAGTCCCTGTAATGCAGCTGTGTCCAGGCTTGGGCAGTGCAGCATCTTTCCACCTTTAGAACAAGTTTCCTCTTTTGCTCTGGGGAGCAAACCAGAACAGTTTGGCACCTGGCTGCCAAACCATTGCAAGGCTGTGGCTCCCCCTTTTGTTGACAGAGGTCACCCTGCCGTGGGGCTGGTGACATTTGGGGACCTATGTTATTTCCCTGTATGTTCTGATTCTGCCCCGCTGTATCAGTTATGTCTCTATGTAGGAAGAGCATGAAGTTACTCCATAGCATCTATTCACTGTTCCTGCACAGCAAGCTGTGAGCTTACACCTTGTCATCATTACAGCATGAATTGCCTTTCTTTTTCACTTGATTCGGTTTGGTTTTGGTACTCTCAGACAACAAGGTTTTTGCTGAAAGAGTCTTTCTGGGTTCATTCCTCTCATCCTCACCCCTACCCCTCTACTTGATCCTGCCCTTGGTGAGGTGGGTAGGTGGTCAGTGTGCAAGTGCCACCAACATCCTCCCTATCCTGGTAACAAGGATTTGGCTGCCCTCTATAGGGCTGGCTGTTCGACAACACTCCCACAGTCTCTCCAAGCTGTTCCAGAAATGTCAGACATGGGACTCACCTAATTTTTTGGCAAGTTTGGCATCCTTCTTGGAGTCCACCATCCCAAAACCGATGCTTCTGGGCTCCAGGACCTGAGCTGCCAGCTGTGGGAGGAATCAGAGAGCCCTACATTAGCAGCATTGACACCACAGGGTAGCTAAAGGGCATCACGCCCCACTAGCATGGCATGACAGACACAAATGACCCATATTCTGCTTTTGAACAGCACCAGTGAGTGGGATGTGTCACATGCTGCCTCTCTGCTGAGATAACCAGAGGTCACAAGGGTTGGGTTTCTTCCCATTGTGTTGCAGCAGGGATTTGCTGGCACTACCACAGGCTGTTCGCAGCTGTTTGAGACTGGCATTGGGAGAGGGCTCCTGACTGAATCAGAAACGCTAAAGCAGTGGGCATGGCTGGAAGAAAAAGACCCGTGCTACTGACACAAAGCAAAAACTGTTTCCTCCTTGGTGCCTTATTGGCCTCCTTCGGGGGAGTGCAATGTGGGGGCACTACTAACATTTTAACTCTTGAAGTGCATGGTGCCAGGTAACAGTGGATGCAAACTGGATGGGATGCAGGATACTACAGCATCATGTTTCTTTCATGCATGCAATGGGGTGGCCAAAATAGGCTCACTGTCCTATGAAATAATCGAAGTCATGTCTCCTGTCCAGGCTTCAGTAGCCCCCCAGATCCTGGTCCCCTCTTTTCGCTAAAGAAATGCATCTAATCCCAGCCATGCTCGTATTTACCTCTCACAGCTTCTCTAAACCACTGCCCCCTGTTCCCACCATTTTTGACGAAGGGGCCTCTTGAAGATATCGAGTTCCTGCCTGTTTTGTGAAAATAGATATGTGAGGAAAGGAGAGAAGCTCTGCAAGGGCCCCATGGTGGGAGCAGCCCCGGGTGAGACCCTGTGAATTCCAGATAGGCTCCTAGAGATGCAGTGACCCTGGAAAATGGGTCCACTTAAGCACCAGGTGACTGACAGCCCCACTACAAACATGCTACAGACCATACAAGGTGATAATGATGCTCTGAGACCACCAAGCAGCTGTAAGAGCCTCTTCCTGCTCCCTCTCCCTTCCTGATCCATGAATGCCTTGGTCTTCTTGCTATTCCTCCTCCCAACCCCGTTGGAGAGTGGGGGATGATGCAGATGAGGGGTCAGGGGTCTCTGGGATAGGAATGTCCCTATTAGGGCACAGCTGCCAGTGCTCGGCGGTAGGAGAGGGGCAGATGAAAAGCCATGACCAGAGATATAGAGGGCTGATTTATGAGGAAGCCCCCCTGCCCGACCCATTTTAGTGCCTGCCCCAGAGTCAAAGCCAGTTTGAATGTCACCCAGTGGCGCTGCCACCGCAGCCGTGCGGCCCCGTGGCTCCCCTACTATAAATAGCTTCTGCCTGTGCCCGGCCACTGTGAAAGTGAGCAGCAATTAAAGGTGTTGGGGACCAAAAGTGGTGGGGCAGCTACCTCGCCTGTGCGGTGGGGCGTCATGGGGCCGGCCAACTCCCTGTGCTGGCCGGGACAGCACCCAGCCTGTCCCCGAAATTCTGGAGGATGGTGACAGACACCCTGATGATCAGGTCTCAGGACCTTGCTTGAGCAAAGGGGAATGATGAAGAATGTGGTTCTTTCCTTCCTTCCAACAAATATGCATCCCCAGGCCTGTTCCAAACCCAAAGCCCTCCAGGAGGACATAGTCTACACCAACCCCCACAGCAACACTGCAGCCTTGAACCCCCTGTGGCTATCTGTCCTGTTGTCCTTAAGGGGACACCATGTGAAGCAAAAGGGGTGCTTCTGTTACACAGGAAACAGGCATCTCAATGCTCTTTCCTTGCTCTTTGCCAGTGCTTTAAAACAAAGGTAAGGCTGCACGTTTGGGGCCTGTGCCATGGACACTGCCTGAATGGGGCAGAGCACTGATTCATGTTTGCATATCCAATGATGAGGCATCTGAGCACTAGTTTGACTGGTCTGGCATCCCATCTCCTGGCTCAGACCACGGCTGTACATCTCGGAACACCTGAGAGCAGTTGGCACCCAATATTGCTGTGAGAGATGGACACCTCTTGTGAACTCTCTAGACATCTCCAAGCAAGATGGTGAGAGAAGATCCCCCATAATGGGTATCTGTCTTTCCTGGACAAGGGGATGGAGCCTGTAGGATCATCAGCTTTCTGGGACATTTTCAGCATGCTTGTTGGCAGTTGTGCACACCGGCAAGAGGTTCCTCAGAGTCAATGCTTGAAGCTCTGGCTGCTCTGTGACCAGAGGTAAAACACAGAAAGCCCAAGGGAAGAAGACTTGTTCAGTCATGTCCACTCCAGCTGATACTTATCTAGCTACTCAGAGTTATGTGAGCCATGTGCCAGACAAAGTCAGGGCAGTTTAAGCCCAATAGTTCTTGACCCCTGCACACAGAAGATGGTTAAGGTTTCTTGTGGGTGTTTGAAGAAGGTCAGAAAAGCTGCAACACCTGCTACAAACAAGTGGTTGGGTTGACTGCAAGAGAGGAGGCATTGATCAGGAGTCATGTATGTCAGTATGCAGCTCACACGAGGTAAGTCTGGAGAGGTGTGGGTGTAGCTACGTAGCTGTGAGCATGGGATCTTGCTGGGAAAGAGTAAATGTGTCAAGAAAACATGGGTGATGTGATGAAAGCCTCTTTGTATGAGACTCTGAGAGTGCTCAGTGGTCAAAAATGGCCACAGTAACGCTGGAGGTGTGCCCGTTGGTGTGACAGGGCTTGTGTGACTGTGTCTAGCAAGACTGTCTCTTGGAGGTGTATGTATTGTGGATATGAATGTTTAGAGATGTCCCTCTGAAGAGGCTCATCCCGAGAGAAGATGTGTAACGGTGTGTGCATGTGTACAGGGTGTATGTGTGCCTGTGGGTTATGTTTGTATGAGGGGACAGAGCTGGGAGCCAAGCAGGCACCCTGGCTCCTCTGCTGAGACCTTCATGCTAATGAGACAATGAGGAAAGCAGTACAGCCTGTGCTCATCCTCAGAGCAGTGTCTCACAACAGGGAACTCTTTGTGTAACATGAGACTCTCTTTAGCTCTTTCTACTGTGGCAGTTCCTGGGGGCAGGAGACCTTTGCAGGGTGTCAGTACCTATGTGGTGGCTTTTGAAAGTGCCAGCTATGCAGGGCCTTGCTTTCCCTGCTTTCCACTGCAGCAGGTGAGTCTGACCAGTGCGTAGGTGAAGATATGTTCCCACACCTATACTTCAATCCCATATGGCAGCAAAACATGGAGTATGCCAGAGGCACAGCAGTTTGGCTAGTTGCCCCCTACTCATTACAGTATCAAGCATTTATATATCCCCTTACAGTATTTTCTGATTCCATAATGCTAGTGGGGATTTGAATGCAGATAATGTTTCTAATCTTGACAATCCTCTTGGCTCAGGACCTTGGGTCAGAGGCAACTGTAATCTAAGAACACAGCCCCTCCTCCTTCCACTCCTCCTCCTCATGCTTTTAAATTCATATTGCTTGAAGTCTTGGCCAGCCAGAGGCCTTGCCTTTGTGTCAGCCTCTATAGTGAGTAATTTAGCTTCAACAGCTGCATAGGGAGATGGAGGGTATAAACTGCCCTGGAAGAACTGGACCTACTGATCATGCAATCCCTGAGGTAGAGCAAGAGATTTGGGCAAGCAGAGTTGGCTGAGAGGATGAGCAAAGAGCCCAGTATCTTGTAAGTTCACATCTCATGCACATTTTCCAGCCTTCCTCTCATGTGCATGAAGCCTTTGCAATGCATACTTTCTAACCACAGGATCACAAGCTCTGTTCTGTGCAGCCTTCGGAAAAGGAGGTGTGAGTTTGGGCACACTCCTCCTTTCTTCCACATGGCTCAGGTAATAGGCATACTTGAATTTAGGTAAGCATGAGAGAGTGCATGACCCTCTGGGATGTGCGAGACATGCCAGCCCAAAGTGAAGCTTGAGTACCACCGAGTAAGCAAGAACCACCTCATCTTGTATGGTGTCAGCAGTAACAGGCACTCTGAATAATGGGTGTGGAAAGACACAGCTCCCTGCCGAACATCTCAGCTTCACACCCACTGTACCTATCTGAACTTAGGTGTGATGCTGGGAAGCTTTTGAGATTTAAGAAGTTGCACGGGGTCATTCTAAAATCCCAGGTAATACAGCAGTAGAAATATCACTGTCTGCCTGACCATGCTCCTATTCCAGCTGCAGACAACACTGATTGTGCCAAACCTTGCATTTAGTGTCAGTTTTG
The DNA here is from genome assembly GCF_025592945.1 of Manacus candei. NCBI lineage: Eukaryota > Metazoa > Chordata > Aves > Passeriformes > Pipridae > Manacus > Manacus candei. The sequence goes on along the minus strand of NW_026138062.1, from coordinate 56,684,427 downwards.
CTGCTAAATGGCAGACAAAATCCAGCAGAGAGGGTTACAAATGGGGGTGGAAGGAGTGGCTGTCTCAGCATGGTCAGATTTCTTTGTGAAGTGACATTATGGCATTCTGGTCTGGATTTTCTTCCCACTTCTCTAGCACTGAGCTCCCACAGACAGTAAGGCTCAACTTTCTTAGCTGCTCAGGCTGGGAGACAGGTGTCTGGGGCGTTTGGGTAACTGAAAGCCATTGTAAGTAAAATTCTCTTACACATGGGGAGCTTTCTGTTTCCCTATCTAGCAGTGGAGGAAGAACAAAACTCCAGCAATGCAAGGAGAAGAGCAACAGGGGATGATGAGGAAAAGTTCCACAAGCAGTCTACACTTCTCTACTACTCTCTTTAAAGCTGCAGTTGATGTTGATGGTCAGAAACTGGTTGATGAAATGATGATGATTTTATATTTCAAAATGTTAGGTTTTTATTTTCAGAATCAGTAGGAGGAGATGGCAAGTGTCTAGGGTATTTCCCCAGAAGTTTTGAATCTTAACGCAGGGCTCATGCCTTCACACTATAGTTGGCTTCTCTTGTTTAAGCCAGTGGACAGTTTCTTGGAGAGCAGAGAGGGTTATTTCTCCTTCCTAATGCTGTGCTGTCTCCTCTAGCATTCCCTTGCATAGCACACTATGTTCTTCCATAATTCAGGCTGGTAAATTAGAAGTCCTGAAGCATCATGATGATCAAAGAGCAGGGCCAGAAGCCTGCTGAGCAGTTGCCACTAGAGAAGTCACTCTGCTGGCAGTGAGGATTGAAGAAGAATTGTGTGTCCCACCTTCCAACGCATTTCCACCACCTGAACTGCTTGGAGAGGTTGAACCTCCCCTCCTAGGGGTCACTGCTCCTTGGACTAAAAGGCAAGTCCCCATATATGGGACACCCAAAGGTCACTCCCTCAGAGGTGGCTTTCACAGGTAATGCTCCAAAAACACTGCCTTGGAGCTTCAGTTGCTGCACAGCCACTCTGCACAGTTAGACATACGATGTGCTCTTTGGCTGCCTCCCTAAAGGTTTCACATAGCTAGGGCTGTATTTTTATCTGCTCCAGGCATCCCTAATTTTAGCGAGCTGTAAGCCAAAGCACAGCCCCCTCAGCCACGAACTAACCGAGGCTGATGCCTGTGCCACTGAGCACCCATGGGTGCAGGGGCCACCTGCTGCTGCTCCCAGCCAGTCCTCACTGGTACTACATCACAGATGTTTTGCCAACTCAGCTGTGTAGCTTGTATGCCAAGGACAGACGGGGACGTGTGTGTGTGCACACATGTGCTGCCCCAGGCTGTGGGGTTTGGGATTAGGCTGGAGGCACACCCCCCTAACCTCCCCTTTGGCAAAAGGGAGACTGAAGGTGCAATTTGGGGGCTGTCCCTGAGAAAAGTGAGGCCGTTGCTGCCTTGTTGTCTTTCTGGCCTCAGAAAGATTGCATTGAAACTGACAACTGGATGCGGCTGTGAAACCCATGCAGGGCACAAGCTGGTTCCTTTCATTAGATGCTGGAGGAGGGAAGCATGCTTGGTATTCAGCCCATTCACCTACGCAGACCACTGCCCATGTCATTTGTACGCCTCCAGCTCCCAGGAACAAGCTGGATTTCTCCACTTTCTGACCAAGTGGGTGTAAACCAGCACCTCTGAAATCCCGGAGAGTCCAGGATGCTGCAGGTGAGAACTGGGAGCTCTGGTCCTGCATCTGCAGGAAGGATTAGGGAGGCAGGGTCCTGGGGGAACAGAGGGGTCCTTGAGACAAGAAAACCTTTTACCCAAGGAGTGAGCAGAGAGAAATAAGAACTGAGGAAAGCTTTAAATATACACAGCCCTTTTTGCACAGGGTTCGAGGTGTCAGAGGTCTGCTAGCTGACGGCTGCCTGTCTCCTGCCAGGGCTGGACAGGGTTCCCAGAAAAAGGACGTATCATGTATGGCAGCTGGCCTTCACCGGAGCTGCGTCAGAGAGCACACAGGAATGAGCACCATCAGCACTGCTCAAGAGGGAGCACTGACCCTCCCGGGGCACTGGGGAGGGGAGGAGTGACTGCCTGGGAATTGAGTTCTTCATTGTTGCTGCTTGCTCTATTTCCTTGGGCAAGTTTTTTTTCATGTATGTAGGTAAATCCCAATGTGCAAAGGAGAAAAAAGAAAATAATTTGGACCTTGCTAGGCCTTTCCTAGGCCATGGATTTCTTGCCTGGGTGCCTGTTATTTAGAGACAGAGGCTGCAAAAGGATATCTTTGGTCATCAGACCCATAATCATGTCATTCAATCTCTGTCACAAAGCCGTCAATGTCCATTTAAAACTGGTTAGACTGTTCTCCCCTTGAGCCTTCCTTCTCTGATGATCAGGGACTTTGTAGTTCCAGACTTGTTTTATTCATAGACCATTTGTCCTCAGGCTTTGAGTTTAAATAGCTCTTCTCTCTCTCGGGTGTTTAAAGAGAATTATCATATCCCCTTTCCATTCTCCCTACAAATGATACTCAGGCATGAAGGAAGGGCAGTCACAGGCTTTGATTAGTTTAGTTTTAGATGAAGAGCACTGGCAGACCAAGTTCTGGAATAAGGTCGGGGTGGGCGAGCATGGCATGGCCAACCGTACCCACTCTGCCCTGCAGAGCAACAGCTGCCCCAGCCTGTGGTCAGGATCCTGAGAAATGTCAAGGTCCAGGGTGGAGAACATGAAATGATAACTACAAACACCACAATGTCCACTGACTAGGCAAGTATGAGCTCAAGCAAGCCCTCAGGACAGGCAAAGGAAGAAATTCACCGTTGTGAGAGTGGTGAGACACAAAAACAGGTTGCCCAGAGAAGCTGTGGATGCCCCATTCTTGGAAATGTTCAAGGCCAGGCTGGATGGGGCTTTGAGCAACCTGGTGTGATGACCCACCCTTATTGGGAAGTGACACCTGGTCTAGTGGAAGGTGTCCCTGCCCATGGGCAGGAGGGAACAAGATGATCTCTAAAGCCCCTTCAAATCCAAACCATCCTGTGTTTCTATGAAAGGCACCTCATCGTACAAGAGTGAGACTCTGCCCCCCAGGAACCAGCCCAGCAGGAAGGCACTGGGAAACCTTGCTGGCACTTTTTGGGGAAGCTGACTAGTGTGTCAGGATGGCCAATACCAAAGAGGATGGACTTTTCAACAATTTTCCTCAACTGCATTTCTGAAGGGAGCAGTGACTCAGAAGGAGTCTCCATGCAGCTCAAGATCTTGCATGGAAATGGTCTCAAATTGCACCAGGGGAAGTTTATATTGGATATTAGGAAAATAATAATATTAGGAAAAATTTCTTCACTGAAAGGCTGGTCAAGTCCTGGGACAGTTTGCTCTGGAAAATGGTGGAGTCGCCATCCCTGGAAGTATTTAAAAGACATGTAGTTGTGGCCGTCAGAGGTATGGTTTAGTGGTGGGCTTGGCAGTGCTGGATTAATGGTTGGACTCGATGATCTTAGAGATCTTTTCCAGTCTAAATGATTCTATGACTCTATGGTACCTACAGAGGTTGTCTGCAACAGCTGGACAGTGATAAGAGCTCATTGCTTCAAGGCCAAGGAAGCCTGCAAAGACTAAGCAGACTTGGTCTTGCACTCCGTGAGCAAAGCTAACCCAAGCTGGCAGGGGTCTGCCATGTCTCCAGGGGACATTTGTATTCTTTAGATCCTGGGATTACAGCTAGTCTCTGCTCTAAGATCTGATGTCAGTACAATCCTCTCTCCAATCATAATTTAGCAGATGAGAAAGGTGCCTTTCAAAGCACAGTTATGGCTTTGAAAGTGGTTTCTTATGTTAAATGCTGCTCGTGCAGCCAGTTCAAACTCACTACTGGGAACTGACAGAGGGACTTCAAAGAAAGAAACATGGCAATGATAGGTAATGCAGCCTTGGAAATTATTTCTATCACTGCTATACAGAAAGATCAAGTAACATAGCTGTCCCTGGATGTCAATGTGCCCATCTGTGAAACAGGGAGCTCTCTGTAACTTGTTTTTGTGACTGGCATATCAGTAAGTGAAATCCTCCTGGGTGCTGCTGCTAAAAATCGGTGGTGTGCTGGCTGTTGATGAGTTGAGACCTACTTACATGGCCTCAAAGGGCAAAGTAATTGTTGCACATTTTTTCCTTTTCCTTCCTTCCTTATTTTTTGCATTAGCTTACTTATAGTGGAAGCCACATACCTTTAGTAGCCACATACCTCTTCTCTTACCACTAATCAGACTGGTTTTTGCTAGGGCAGTTCTCCATGAACTTTCAGTCCAGGATCACTGTTGCACTGAAGAGACTAAAATATCTGGACTTGATGAGCCTCTCTTTTTTAAGGATATTACACATGCACACAGATGGCAAGGGAAGAATGACAGGGGAGCCAAGACTGAGCAAGTTTCAGCAGAGGAAAGAGCTTCAAAAGTGCAAAAGGAAAACCCCTAATCCCACTGCTTGTTATTCTTGCTACATGATTCCCTAGAGAGAAAGGCTGGCCCACTGGAAGGCAAAACTCCCTATTTAGGAGATTCAGAGGTGAGAAGAAGGGAGAAGGTCTGAGAAGTGGTGGTATGAGACAGGGTAAAGTATGTTAGGGGAGATACAGAGCAGAAGAAAAGCAGAACTGGTATTTCTCAGCTTCACTGCTTTGATCTTTTCCTCTCTTGACCCTTCTTCCTTAAAACTGAGACCCTTTAGGACAAGCTTTTTCTCTTACTTTCCTGTTAAATAATTATTGTGATTGCTTGGCTGTTTTGCCTTCTTCTTCACTGTGCTCACCTCATGAAGTGTGCAGAGCTCTTGTAAACATTACCACAGACCAGAAATAGCTACTGTTCACTCTGGGACTGCCTGGTTCAACCTCTGCACTGCCCTGTATGAAGGATTTTCCCCGCTCAAGATGTAGGTGCTTTCCAGTAGCCTGTGGAGCAGAGTGGAGTCATAGGAGAAAGGCAAGCAAAGGAGAAGAGTCCTTTAACCTGAGCTATGAAACAGACTGTGCTCATGATATCTCTGCCCTGGGTTGTCTTAGACCAATCGTTCTCCAACCCTTTTCCACCCTAGGCAGAAAACAGTAGGCATCTCCAATCATTGCTTTGGCTATTATCCTGATAGATTAATCCAACAGCCCCTAGCTTTTCCACTGGGACCTGAGGGGCTGTCACTGCTATCCCTAGAGCTGTTGTCATGCACAAAGGATGACAGAGGAGCTCCTTTTGCTCCCAGAAGGGCTCAGTTGTCCCTGGATCCTGTCCTTACCAGGTGGCACCCAGCAGTGTAGGTGGCAAGAGCTCTCAGGACTGCTTCATGATGGTTTCTAGTCTAGAAAGGGACCCTGGGCTGCGTGGGAATCTGGTGATGGTTCCCAGTGCACCTGGGTGCAGGGAACTAAAAACCCCATGTGCTGTGCCAACTGTAATATCAGCCTGATGACATCATCCCTTTTCTGGCGATAGTGGGTGTGGACCCTGAGATTTGGACAGTGTCAGTCAGTCCTCTAAGCTGGTCTTTTGTTTTGGGAAAGAAATGTTTCCTATCATATCACTTCTCAATCTGCTGTTCACAGTTATAGTTTGGTGAAGTCCTTAAATAAGTGCTTAACTTTACTTACGTGCTGTCAGGTTTTCAGTTTTATTTCCTAAGTATATGATAGCCTTGTGATTCTTTCCTCTCTCCACTCCAGTCTGTCTGTCAGCTGCCTCCCCTAGTAACTTTATTGGCTATTGGCCCTTTTGAACCAAATTTTCCAGAGTCACTGATGTCATACATAATAAAGCTATTGCAAGTTTTGTGAAGAGCAGGGTCTTGGAAGGGAAGAGGCTGAAGTGCCCTGAAAGAAGAAAATGTTGCCATGAGAGCTCAAGCCTCGTAGAACACCAAAGGACTCAGTTAGAGAGCCTCATGTGCTCCTCACTCCTGGGAGAGGCCCCAGTCAGATCTTATTACTGATGAGCTACATATTTCAAGGAAATCATGCTGGATCTCTCCTGCTCTTTTCTTGGTGTCTCAGATAATTCTTCAGTTCCTTGTTCTTTGGGATTACTCATTTCTTATAAGGTGCAGGTGGGAGAAACAGAAAGGGTGGACTTTTGGGGGGTTTTCTGGACTTAACATTTATTAAGTCCATTTCCCTCTGTGTGACCACACACATATGTACATCAGGCAACATGATGTAACAACTCAACCACCCGGCTCAGACCTTTGCTTGGCTCCACACCTGCCTGCGTGTCAGATGGAAGCTTCCAATTACTCCTAACGATGGACACCAGTGCCACTGTATGAAAGCGGGGCTAAGGACATGATGTTTTCCAAGCTGTGGAAGCAGCATGTCTCATTGTAAAACTACAGGAAAATTGTCAGTACAGTAAGGTGGAAAAACATAAGGTGCCCCAGAAAGGAGCATCTTACCATAGGCAGCACCCTGCACTGGGAGCCTTCCAAGCCAGCTGGCAGGGAATAGTCAGGGCTGGAGTATTTAAGTCTTAGATACTTCATTTTAGGTGTAAAGGACCTTCAGCACTCAGAACCATGAACCCTCTACTGAAATTAGATATGTAAAGCCTTCCTGAGTGAACTTTTCCCAGGTTTGGCTGGAACGAGAGCCCTGTCACTGCTCCTGTGCCCACAGAGCAGCTCACTACTCTGAGTATGTGCTCAAATTACAGGAGAGCTGGGTTCAGTTGCTGACTGCTTCCAGGGATACTGATCCCAGGCAGCTCATATCACAGGTGAACATAGCCAAGGAGCCACTGCAGCCATTTCTTTCCTTTTCCCTGTGCTGGTGAACATGCAGTGAAATCCAACAGCTGGATGAGCTCTGGCAGAGAAAGTTGAAAATTACCCCCGTGGCACATTATGGTTTGAGGTAAGGGAGGTGAATGATATCACACGAAAGAGCAGATTACAACCTGGCTTGCCTACTCCTTTCCTGAGTGCTCCCATGGTTGAATTAGTACAGAAACTGGGAGCACTAACACCGTGCTGGGCTGTATCCTGTGCAGGATAGGACATATTCTATCTTCTCTGTTGCCTTGTGAGACCCCCTCCCCATCTGATTCCCTTGACTGATAAAGGCAAAGAAATGTTCAGTCTGCAGATTGCTCTGTGCTTGGGCTGTCAGACTGCTGCTGTGGCAGTTCCCAGTCCAGGGGAGGGACTGTGAAACTGTGAGACATGCACTGAATCAGCATTGCAAGTGCTTGGGAAATTTTGAGGTCAAAGCCACAAGTGCCAGCTGATGTGTGGCACAGTTAGCTGGTAGATGAGCGCTAAGGGACTGAAGCACTGCAATTGTGTAAAGTCTCCTGTGGGTCTAAACCTCTGTCTCTTGCCCAAGGTCACATAAGAAGTCCATGGCAGAGAGGCAGTCAGAAAACAAATAAATCATGAGAGTCCTAAGCTCATGTTTTCAACTGCTGAATCCAAACCTGAAAAACAAAAGTTTTAAGCCAGATTGTATTGAATCCATCACACGCTTGATAGGTCTGATTGCTACCATTGGTTTAGGTGTCATGGGGACTCAAACTGATAGTACACAACAGACCACAGAATCATAGAAACATAGAATGGCTTGGGTTTGAAGGTATCTTAGAGATAATCTAGTTCCAACCTCCCTGTCCCTGACAGGGACACATTCTACTAGACCAGGTTTCCAAGCACCCCATTCAACCTGGCCTTGAATACTTCCAGGGATGGGGCATGCTTCTGTCAGGTTTCTATAAATATGTCCCTAGTAACAGTTTGCCACCTATCAAGCACAAAATAGCTATCCTATTAAATAACAATGGAATTATACCACCAACAATACTCATTTCGGCTGGAGTTCCAGCATAATTTTTTTCTCTTCTTTGCCAAATGTTATTTGATCACTCACCTGCAGAAAGTACCTGTTGCCTGACAAGTGACTAAAATCTTGTTAGTTTTTAAATCTTTCTTTCAGGCAGTCATGAGGCTGGCTGAGGAGGTCAGCAGACCTTGAACTTGACACTGGACTTTTTTGGGTCTGAGTCCTCAGCAAGCGTATTTTCTAATTCACATTTGCTATACTTCTAGGGATGCAATGCATTTTCTCTCTGGATCTGATAAATGAAGTTTAAGTGTTTCTTCTGCAATTCGCACTTTCTTTCCAAATGTGTCTTTTAGCTAAGAGGGACTGTTTGCAGGCCTGTGGCAGGAAATAGGCACCTAACAATCCAGGCTTGCAGCTGTATGATTCCCTAGATTACAGCTACACTACAAGAAAAATGCTACTAATCTACATTGCAATTTTTACCATGATTTATTTTACTGAGGATTCGTTCACAAAAGAATTAACAACACTCTTTTTCTAGCACAGAAGTGAATGGTTGCATTAGCAAGCAGGTATAGACTGATTCCAAGCAGGCAACTAAGTGTCAGAAAAACAAAAAGGGATTTAATGCTGCACCAATGGGGAGATTTTGAGATGGGGAGCTAGGACGCCCGTGTGCTGCACGGTTTGATAAGGCTTCTTGGCAGATTTCTCCTAGTGGGATAAAAAGTGGGACTGAATCCAGAATAAGAGTGGGATACTGGCTTGCACAGAATGAGGAAGGATCGAAAAATTTCAAGCTATGTACTCAGGTTTGTGCTGAGATTCGAGAAAGCTCAGCTGAGCTCACTTCATGTTGCTGAGGTTTGCAAGGTTACTCGCTATTGCCTGGGTTTCTGACACACAATCCAGAAAGACTATTTCCCAGCAAACAACTGAGAAGAGCACAAAAGAGGCTTTTTTTCTGGGCTTTCCAGAATTCAGGCAGGGGCTAACTCAAATGCAAGTAAACAAACACAGACTTTTGGGTGCTCAACCTCCCCTGCATGAGACCGTTTGACTGTCCTGTCCTGTGGCTCCTCTCCACAGCTCTGACCAGAGCTGTGATACTGATCCCGACTGGGACATGCAGCAGCACTTACCTCCAGGACCATCTCTGTCATCTGGAATTGCTTTTGGGAGACCTTGTCAGAACTCACAGGCTCATGGAAGAGCAGGCAGAGCATGTCATACTTCTTCAGAGCCTGCTTGTAGTTCTTCTCGTTCAGGTCGATCACTCTGTCTTTCCCATCGTAAGTGGGGAAGTTCAGTCCCTCTTCTGCCTTGCAGCAGAAAAGCAGGTAAAAACCTGCCAGGATCCAGCAAGTTGCCTTCATAGGGGTGCCCTTGGAGTGCAGCAAAGGGTGGGTAAATATCCCTCTCTTTCTTGATTTGGGAAGAGGGGGAGACCAAGGCTTCAGGTGAAGTTTGAACTGAGTTTCTCTTTCTGCTGCCTTCCTGGTGATCAGCCCAAACGCTGCAAGGCTGGTGGGGAGCAGCAAACTTTGCTGTCCTGGACTCACAACAAAGAGAGAGACAGACAGGAGAAGCTGTGAGGCCAAGCCCTGGATACCTTACATAGCTGTGTCCAGCTCCCGTGTCATTAGGAACTCCATTTTTAGGAAGCAGTTGTTTCAGGCTAAAAATAAACCCTGCAATGAATAAAAAGGACAGATATGACACTATTGAGGGACTTGCTGGCACTCTGCATCATCTGAGAGAGAGGGAATGAGCAAGAGGGAGGGAGTGGAAGATGACAGTCCTGGGAATATGCAGGGAGGGTTTGTGAAGGGACAGACCTCACTTATACAGGGAACCAAGGCACACTTGTCCTACTAGGACTTGACAAAAATAGAAGGTATTTACTGCAATGTATAATAAGGGTATCTCTCTTTGCATCCATTTGGGCATCACAGTGATTAGGCTTTTGATAACAGATCTTGGGTTAAACAGTTTCATGAAGAGCCTTCTCTGCACCACTAAAGGAAAAGTCCTGTTTCCTCAGCAGCAAAGGAGGTGAGCACTCCTGGGGCTCCCTCCTCCTCCTGCCTGGGGCACCGTCCCGTAGCTGCTGGCTGACATTCAAGCTGTTTTCTGAAGCACATTCTCTGCTTTCGGGGCAGTAGGAGAATTGCTCGCCCTTGGATCTGTAATCTCAAAGCAGAGGGAAGTTTGTGTTGCAACCTCTCATGCCCACAGCACTCACCAAGTCCCACACATTGCTGGCAAGTGGTTAAAACCTAATCGTACTAAGGGGGATGAAGGGTGGGAAGCGAGTGCCTAGGCCAGCATCCAGGACAGGAGACAGGGCTCTCCTCAAGAGGATAGTCGGATGCCACCATCACCACCAACCTTCCTTTCTGTTGGACCGGAGTGGGTTTTTCATGTAAACCTGTTGCATTTCTGTTGCAAGTTGTTCTGCATATTCCTTCCTCATCATGTCCCGGGAATGATGATCAGTTCCTCCTTTCCTAGGAGCTTGGCACCAGTTGCTGCTTTGCTGTATCACCTGCATAACGCTGCCGGGGGAGAGTGGTTCTGTGGCACAGCATCTCAGCTCTTCCCCTCCTCTGACCAGAGTGTCACCTCTGCCCCATGACTGGCAGCGACAGGCAGGTGGAGGCAGGCCAGCTGGCCACAGGCCAGCACCAGGGCTGGCGTGGATCCGCTGGAGAAGGCATGCTGAGGGGCTGGCAGAGAAGAGCTTGACAGGGGGCACGGCTCCCTCCCCCTGCCAAAGTGATGTGCAGACAAGTGACCTTATCAGGCCTCCTCCTTGCATGCTGCTCCATCACAGCCTTGCTCTATCCACACCAGGAAAGGGATGACATCTCTTCTTGGTGCAGCTGTTCCCATTTAATTGTATGTCCGGAATTATTTCAATATTTGGGGCAAAAGGCAAGCATTACTTAGCTATTACAGAATCAAAGAATCATTTAGGCTGTAAAAGACCAATAAGTCCAGCCATTAACCCAACACTGCCAAGTCCACCACTAATCCATGTCCTAAGCATCACATCTACACATCTTTTAAATACCTCCAGGGATGGTGACCAAAACATTTCCCTGAGCAGATTATACTTACCTCCTGAGTAATTTAGGAGCACACATCCCCCTCAGCTTTCACTTCCAACCTGAACAGCCCACAATATACTAACTGAAACTCTGTGGGCAACAGTTTTCAAATCTGTCTTGTTTCCAAAGTCTTCTCTTACTTCTGCTCATGCTTTTTCAGATGTTCAATGTTTGCTGGCAACTTAAACTACTAATGATGAAACCTGAGGAATCAGGGTAAAAGCCAAAGGCAGACAGCCTCCAAAGTACACTTCCTACAGAGGTGCCCTTCAGGACAGTCATTTTTAGAGGGAGATGTGACAAATCTTGATAAATCTCATTGCTTTTAGTGGGAGACACAAGACTTGTGTCACAGTGGGTGGCAATGGCTGGCTAGGCTTATGGTGAATGTTTAGGATGTAAAACACAGAACTGAATTTGTGGGATGACTAGGCTTACATTAGGCTGGTTGGTTGCCTTTGAAGGACCCCATGGATCCAGGGTGCAGGAGCAGGCTTCTGCTGGCATCACAATATGTTTTAAAGCAGGCACACATCAGACAGGGCTGTAAAAATGAAACATTCACAGCTACTTCAAAAATTGGCTTATGAGTCTCCTGACCTCCTTTATTCTTGGAGAACTTGAGGAATTGCTCCACTTTCATATTGCTCAAGCTATTTTTGAGGCACCTTTTAATTTGCCTAAAAATAGATACAATCCAATTTTCATTTTCTCTTTTTTTCTAGAGAAGAAAAATGCTTTCTATTCACAGAAGTTGTTGCCTCATTAGCCCCACATACATCTAGTTTATCTGCTTGTGACATGACTAGCAAAATCTGTGATTGTTAGGCTTCATCTCTGTGTCAAAGGGAATTCTTCCAGCAGACTGACACTGGGTGTCATGGCCACCATCTCTTTGTGTCTCCACTCAGGACCTTGGTGGTACTGCTAGGGCTAAATCTAGTGGACATTTTCTGTGGTCTTCTAGCTGTAGATGCATTTAATATGAAATTCAAGACGTCTAGTTCACCAAGTCAGAAGTAAGGATGAATTCCTCAAAATCTGAACAACTGCCTCAATCACCTGAAATTCTTAACTCCAATAAACTTTAGCCAAAGTAGATGTTCTCCTTGCAGCCCTGCCGATACAGATCTGAAATCTTGGATTCACGTGTTTTGGAATGTTCGGAACAGCAGTTAAATACTTGAATCTGAAGAGCATTACTTTGTTTTATTCCCTGGGGAGTAATAGAGCTGGGACTGAAGCAGATGCTCCCCCAACCTGACAAAGGCCATAAGTATTGTGTCTTTCTCTTCATCATCTCTCTGGGTGCCAATAGCAGCACACTGAAATGTGCCCATCTTAGCACCAGAAGTAAATCTCCTTGGAAGTTCAAAGCTTGTCCATCCACTCTCAGATAATGTTTTAAATTTGGAATTTTTGGGCAGGCTCACAGTCAAGAAAAGTTCAGTGTGCAGACCTCATGCATTTGGGGAACCTGAGTTTTATTGAAGGCCCATTTCTACAGGACACTGACATAAGGTTTTTCTTTGTGTCAGATCTTCTCCCATGGGATAGGAGCAACAGTTCCCCATGGGAGGGAAGGATGAGGGGAACAAAGAAATTCCACAGATTTCTCTGTGAAATCTTGGATTTTGCACTCAGCAGTTCACTACAAATATTGTGCTATCTTTCTGCATACTCCAGTGTCTTCCTGATCCCATTTAGCTGCCTGTGATTGCAACACATCTGTTTCTGTGGGCAGTGTCATCCAAGGAATGATAAGGTCCTCGCTGTATCCTGGGACACTTGTCTTTCAGCTCAGATAGCTCATTTCCTGGCAAAGCTGGCATCTGTTAATCTCTGATATAAGTTAACTGCAAGGCTCAACCTCCCAACTCTGACTACTCAACCAATTACTCCTTCATTCATTCTGTTACTACATCACTTAGTCCTGCCTCAAGAAACCAGTATAATACTTTTCCCCATCGAACCATCCCTGAAAGCTTTCTGAGAAATGAACTGGTAGAGCTCAGTGTCTGTTCACCTGAGGTGGTGCCCATGTTGTTCAAACAACCTTCAGAATTGGCCCCGAAACTTCAGGCAAAGAAAGAGATAATTAAGAGGAAAAGCTTGCTGTTGGTTTATCCACTATTCTAGGCTCTTTGGGCTCATTCATTGAGCAAAATCCTGGCTCTGGGGATTTATGTCACAAAACCACTCCTGATATTCATTGAAGTAGGATTTTACTTTGTTTCTTCAAATTTTGTGAGGATAGGTAGCCAGCAACAGTGCTCAAAACAGCACAATCTCAGCCCTTCAAATTTGGCTTCCAAAAATGCTGAGTGGGGATGTAGGATAAATAAAAATTTTCTTCTTGTTGATTTTTTTTTTTCTGACTTGTATTATAAATTAAGGATATACACTTCTGCTTCTCCCTCCTGGCTGCTGCAGTTGCACTCTCACCTTCACTGTCCTTTCTATCTCAAACAGTAAAAGAGGTCCCCAGCCACCACTGATCCAAATGCTTCAGTGAGCCTTTTTTCCAGGGCTTCAGGATTTAAGGTTCTACTTCAGCTAATCTCTTTTCAAGCTTCTAAGACCTTGTACGTTTTGCAAGATAGGAGTATTCAGAAAATATGCCTTTTTCCACCAGCCAGCCAAGCAAGGTCACAGCTAGTAGTAACTTGCGGTGTACTGCTGTCATGGGGGTGGGAGCCTCAGAGACACATTGAACCCCTCTAAAGAGACCAAGGGGATCACTATCATCCTGAGAAAAGCTCTGCAGTTTGAGAAAACCCAGTTCTTTTTCCATTCCCTTCAGCCCTAAAAGGTGACAAGTCCTTCATGGTGCTTTACATTGCCTGTACTCTAACACGGACATGCCAGTGATGCCAAGTACAAGGCAGAGAAACTGTATCATTGGCATTCCTGTGCTTTTTTCCTGTTGCAAACTGCCAGAGACCTTTTCAGGACCTGAAAACACTTTGTATATTTTGACTGAGGTGTCCTGAGACCTGCTGTGTGGTAAGAGGATGCTATAAACCTTTCTATTTTACAACACATGGACATTGATTTTGATGAGGAAAATCAAACACAGCACAGGCAAATGCACTTATAAGAAATTATATAAAAGTTGTAAAGGGAAGGCCAACGAGATGACTCAGGAGTCCTGACTCACTCTCAGCCACATGACATTTTCAAAAAAATATGTCTTTTTTAGACATCATGTCCCTCAGAGCAAAGTTGCTCTGTGCCACCTCATGGGCATCATTGCACCTCGGTCTTTGGGAGCTAGTCTGGCACCTGTTACTTATACAGGTCAAAAAGTTCTTTAGAAGGTCAAAACCAGGACTGTCCAAGAAGGATTTGGATAGTTACCTCCTAATGAGCTAATAATCTCTGTACAGCAAGAAAGGATTTAACTAAGATATCACTGTGGCCAAATAGAAATGGGCCCATCCCCATGTATGGAAATTGGTGGGAAAGAAAGAAATAAATTGAAAATGAAAAGCATTAGGAGAAATTCTGGAAGGAGACAAGGCTGCTGCTTCATGCAGAGTTCTGACAAGGGACATCTGAGGGCAACCTGTTGTGGTGGTTCGGGGGACCCCATCAGGTGGACTGGAAAAGGTGGCAGGTAGTTTGCAGCAGGACACAGAGGCAGCGACCTGCCTACCTCTCCCAGCCTGTGGGAGCAGGGTACTACTTATCCACAGGCAACCCACTCTGGAAAGGGTGGAGGCACTCCCTGGGGGCTTCCTGCAGGTAGCAGTGGGATAGGAGAATTTTCTGTATATGACAGCCATCTTTGCTTTGCTGGTAATAATGAGTTGGGATACTCCAGTTGTGATCCAGAACTATTCCAATCATGCTGCATAAAGCAGCCCACGCAGAGACCCAACCATACCTGCAGTGGGCTCCCGCTCACCTCTTCTGCAGGACCTGGGAGCAAGAAGGGGTCTAACATGCATCTGGTACTGGGGTCTTCTACCTTTTTTTTTGACGTATGAGCTCCTAAAATCATGCTGGTGTCAGTGCAGATTTCTGCACAGCAATTTAAAGCTGACTGATGAGAGGTTTTGGGGGTTTTTTTGTTCTGCATCCCCCTCCAATAACTCTAATGCACCCTACTTTAGAAAAACTCCAGAAAAAAAACCACAATATGTTATTGCCACCCCACCCTGTTTTATGTCACCTTCCTCTGCTGAGATGTCACAACTAATGAGTTAAATCAGTTGCCCCTGAGGCAAAAACATAATCTCCTGCCTGGTGGAAAGGTATGGACAGGTGCCTCAGGAGGGAAGGGAGGTGGCTGTGGGTAGGAGATGGATGTTCAGGTTTTCCACAGTCACAGGCTTCCCAAAGGGTTTTGGAAAAATCTTTTCATGTCTCAGTACTCCATCTGAACTGTGCCAGTGTGGTCCAGGATGATATGATGCTGCAAGGTGCTTAGACACCAGACTGAGAGGGATTAATGCTTTAGGCAGGCAGGGAGCCTGGACCAGCTCTGGGCTCTTGGGATGCTGGAGAGGTGGAGAAGGGGATGCAACTGCAGCTGAATAGGCTGAGTATGTTCCTGTGAGAGATGCTGAGATCTCTGTGAAAGCCCAGTGATCCACAGCCAAGCCCTTAGCTGGTGCAAAATTGTGGCCTAAAGATGGTTCCCCAAGATCTGGGGTGTGATTGGTAAGACTGAGCTCTGGCCTGGTACCTCAGAAATTACTAATAATATCATGATAATACAATTATTACTAACAAGGTAGAAGAAATAAAATACATACAGTATGTTCTGTTTTGGAAAACCTTAGGGCACATACAGTCTGGCCATTTCCATCAGTCCCCTGCTGTTTTTCTTGGAGGAGGTGGGGTCGTTGGACTCCTGCCTAGCTTTGGCCATGATTGGTATGTCCTAGCACATGTCTGTGTCTCTGCCTGCACGCACCCTTGCACGCACTAACCACCAGCACTGCTTCCACCCAGCCCTCCGGGGACAGGGTCTAAAAGGATCCTGCACCAGGCAGGGTGGTGGACAGGTCTGGGGTGACACTTGCACCTCGGGTTTCTCCAAGCCATGAGAGCATCAGCATATTTAATGACATCTTGATTGGAGGGGTGTTTAATTTAGTGCTGTGGCGTCTGCTGCTGCTGACGGAGCTGTTCCCAGCAGATTTACACCTGTTGCAGCAGAGTGGCAGCTCAGCTCTCCTTTGCTCCTGGCATCCTGTGTGGCCCCTTAAAACCTTCCCCCTCCCTTGTCTGGACCATGATGCCAGTTGGGGCACAGCCGGCAGGCTGGGAACCACTTGGATAAGCTCACCAGGAGCCTCATTCCTTTTGGATGATGAGCCAGACAAGTTAGTGTGATCCTTAATTAAAGGAGGCAGAGAGGATTTGCTGCTCTTGAATTTCTGCTCCATTTTTACCTCCTTCTTCTCTAACTGGGTTTTGTACAGTCTGGTATAGCCCAAAGTCTCTCTAAACATTCATTGGTACCTGTTAGAAACTTGCATTTCTGGGACAAATGGTTTTCCAGGCAGTACTGATGTCTTACAGGCAATCCCTGGGCATGCTTCTTTTTATTTTTTTTTTTTTAATTATTATTTTTATTTTTAATGCTGGGTAAATTTTTAATTCAAATTCTTCTATGTGAATAAGCCCTACTGGCAGCAAACCCACTGTGGATATTGGTATGTGTCTGAGGTACTGTTACACAGTGTTCCCAAGAATTCAGAAATAATGACTCAGGTATCCCCTTCCCTTGGATCATCAAGTCGGCCTAGAAACTTGAAGATCTGAGAAGTGTCTTGCTTGTGATATCTTTCTCTGGCATGGCAGCTTCAGGGTGCCTGTGTTCAAGCTTTCACCTTCAATCCCAAAAGACAGAAACACACCTCTATTTGAAAATTGAAAAAAGCACCTCTATTAAAATGCCTCTGTTTGAAAATGGAAGCTGAAATGTTTGAGTAACAATGTGAAACCTGCCATGAAGAGCCATAGAAGGATCTGAAAATCACAAACTATATGATGATATGGTGGAAGTTAGCAAAAAGGTGGAGACTTCACCTCACCCCACTCCTTAGGGGTGGCTGAAAATTGCTGTTGAAGTTGATGATGGGAAGAAGCATGCCATAGAATCACAGCGTCATAAAACAGCTTGGGTTGCAAGAGACTTTAGAGATCACCTAGTTCCAAGCCTCCCAGCATGGGCAGGGACACCTTCCACTAGACCATGTTGCTCAGAGCTCCATCCAAGCTGACCTTGAACAATTCCAGGGATGGGGCATCCACAACTTCTCTGGGCAACCTGTGCTCTGTGCCTTAACACCGTAATAGTAAATAATTTCTTTCTAATATCTAATCTAAACCTACTCTTTCAGTTTAAAGCCATCATCCCTTGTCCTATCACTACATGTCCTTGTAAAATTCTCTGACTTACTGAAAAATTGCCTCTGCTTTTACTGAGCCGCCCACAATTCATGCAACTAGTAGATTTTGGCTGGAGGAAACATCTTGCAGCTCCTTTTGAGTCTTTTCGCCCCTCTCCTTAGAAATGGCCACTTATGTTTGAAGAAACATTGGCTTGTTTGATGAAGAGTCTCCTCATCCTGGGACAGAGCACTGGCCCATTGGCCATCTCTGCTGTGGAAGGCTGGAAAGCAGAGACTGAGGCTGCATCTGGATAGGCTGAATGCTCAGAGGAGCCCTGCTAGAAGGAAGATATTTCAGCAGCAGCCTCCTGCACCAGCTCTGTCCTGGGATAGAAAAAAATAGCCCAACACACCCAAAAATGTGCAGCCAATACTTTCCTGAAGGAAAAAGCAGTAGGTGTGTCTCTTCAAGCCTGGGACCAGCAGTGTGTTGTGCCAGAGCATGGCTCGGCTTTTCTTTCTAACTTGAGGTTTCTAGCTAAGCACCACCTGGCAGAACCCCTGAGCTGTAGCCTGGATCATGGCTTCCATAAAGGGCTGCTGGGCTCACTCATATCTATAACACTTGCCCCTGCTGTGGTGTGCCAGTTTGCAGAGGTCAGCTCTCACCTCAGAGCAGGGAGTCATTCCACAGGGTTTGCTCCTGTTTCCATCCCCACCTGCCAATGGGCTTCTCACCCCCTGGCAGATGGGATCTGGGGGTGGCTGGGTGAGGGGCATGGCAGAACGGTCCGAGGGGTAAAGGACACAGGGAAATAGGGTGCACAGGAGATACAATACCTGGTTTCTAGTGTAAACTGTACGAAGTAGGTGTGTGGCTTTATCTAGTGCTGCAGGGAAAGTGGGAACCACTACATCCCTCTGAGAGACAGGCTGTCTGCAGGCAGGTGAGGAGTTTTCTTCTTCAGGTGCATTTCAGTTGGCACTGTGGGTAAGGAGGATCTCAAAATCTAGGGCCTGACTCCAGCTTTGACCCTTCTCCTCTGAGTTTATCAAAGATGACTTTCGACTGACTTGTACAGCTGCCAGCTGTACAACATGGTACACTCCAAATGGAGTTGTAGAAAAGAGAAGATTAGACCACCAGATGCCAGCTTGTGGCCAACATTCAGATATTCCTCATGGGTTGGCAGCGAGAGCATATTATGGCATTGCTCTCAATAGGTCCCTTACTGAGCACCGTGGTCCTAGTGAAGGCTGAAGATCCCCTAATGGGGGTATTTTGGTGGGTAGGAGACAGAAACCACCTTGGAGAATGTGACAGGTTTTAGGTAAGAAGTCAGGCTGTACGTTGACGGTGTTCTTCATTCTCATCTGTCTCAGAGCATGGGGGCGGTGTCAGAAACCAGCAATGCCAACTCGGCTCTTCGTCCTCGGGAGCTGCACGTCACAGCTGTGTGCAGCACCCTCATGCTGATGGCTGCAACTAAGCTCCTACAAAGCTCCCTGGATTAGCAGGTGTGGACATACAGGGCAGGGATGGAGTAATTTGAGCTGGAGTAGTTAGGGCAATCAGGCAAATGTCATATGTAAAAAGAGGATCTAAAATGATCTAGCACAGCAGTTTGTGCACAGTTCTTACTGACCAGTAGCAGAAAACTAAGGTAGCTTTATTTTAGTAAATATAACTGATCCCTGTTCTTCCTTGGTCAATATATTTTTCTTGTCTTTTTTTTTTTCTTGTGTTTCTATGTAGGGTTTTTTCCTTTCTTTCCATTTCAATCTTGTACAGAGGGAAAGATTCCCAGGAGGATTACAGAGCATTCATTATGCTATCTGGGATGCTTTGACAAAGACACAAATGCCTGCCTTACCATAAAGTGGTGTTTTCTGCACTACTTATATTACTGTTTTGTCTGAGTTAAAGCCTGCAGATTTATGAACACAATGCCCTTTTAAAGGACCAGTTTCAGGCTACAGTCATTTCAGGATCATTACTTTATTTGCAAGTAGCAGATTTTCAGGGTTTAAACAGGCAATTAGATATTTTAGTCTTGTGAAGATGTGAAACTTATATTTTTTGCTGCTTTTAGAGTTTGTTCTGATTACTGTTTGTCCAGATTAGACCCATAGAGCAGATATTTAGGCAGCTAAATGAATCAGGACAGGGTCTGATTCAGTGATGCATTCAATATTTTTCAAATCTGATGAAGACTCCAAATACTTAAGTAAGTCCTTTTGACTTCCATGTGTTGTGATCATACACAGAACTATGTGGCTGAACAGCACCATTTATCCTGACAGTATAAATGCAAATAACAGCATCTGCCAAAAAGGGGAGGACAACCCAATAATCATCGCAGGCAGACTTTCAATTACATTAATTGAAGTGCTAATTGAAAAATATCCAGCTAAAATTCTCCAGTGGCAGAAAGCACAGATCCTGCAACATAAAGGACTTTAAAAGTGTGTTTTAATTTGACAGAACTGGTTTGATAAAAAAGTGAAACATTTCTTTTGACTTTTTTAATTGTGATATTTTTATTTTCATCCAAAATTCCCTTCCTGCACCTAACCCGTTTCTCAGATAAGAACCTGGAGACCACTGCTTGAGTATCAGGCCCTAACATGCACATGCACGGACACACATATTTACTGGAAGCATTGTGAAGGAAACCTGGGGAGCTTGGTACTTCGGGAGAGGGTGCAGGAGCAGCCAAATCTGTCCAGAGTTGTCCAGTCCTGAGAGACTTCACTTATTAAACTTTAGTGAAACAAACTCTACGACCAGCTGCTGTCTTCAGCTACCCAGTGACAGTAACTTGGCTTTTTTTGCCTGTAAATTACTGGACACAGGTGGGAAATTTATTAGCATAAGTAAAGTCAGGAAGCAGCACTCCATCCATCTCCCCACTGACACTGACAGTCTGTGAGATGTTGACCTTCTCTAAAGTGTTAGTCTGGATAGACCTGAACCTAGGAAAAGCACTTAGGCCTGTGCTCAGTTTTGCATCCCCGTAGGTCTGCCCTTGTGCTAGAAGTTAAGTATGTGGGTCACTGTTTTCCTGGATCAGAGCCTAACTCCTGACGGTCCGTTAAGATTTAGCTAGATAGAGCTTCTTGAACTAAAATTATGCAATTAATATGTTGGGATCTGCTCTCTTTTCTGTTAGTGGCTGATTTGTGATGAGGAGCTGGGCTGTTCAGAAGTATGCATCCAGTCATCAACAGTTTCTCACAAACTATCAACTATAAACACGTTAAAAATTTCTAAATTACTAACGAAGTCTTTTCTGGGGTGCTTTTTTGTAGCTGATCAAGACTGTCCCTCCTTGCAGATCCAGTACCCTCATGTAGAGGTCTAAATTAGGGTCCGAACTCCAAAGCCCAAAAATTACTTTGCTTTAGCTGGGAGTTGTCAGAAGACTGAGAACAGCTGTTGCAGGATGACCAGGTTATCAGACCGAGCTGGTGGCTCTTGAGTCTCCTTGGTGACGGAATATAGTCCCCTCTGTCACATGGTGGTGTGCTCACCATGGCAGGAAACAGGGACAGATCTCTCTAACCCTCTCACACAGGCAAAGGAGGTAACCATGACCTAGCGTCATAGAATCACAGAATGTTTTCGGTTGGAAGGGACTTTAAATATCATCTAGCTCTAGAGTTCTGAGAATGTCATACTTGGGGTACCTTTCTCTGGCATGGCAGCTTCAGGGTGCCTATGCTCAAACTTTTACCTTCAGTCACAAGAGGGAGAAAAGCTTCTCTACTAAAAGCATCTCTGAAGACGGAAACTGAAATGTTTGGGTAATAAGCACAGACTGTATAATAATACGGTGGAAGTTTGCAAAAAAGGTGAAGACCTCACCTTGCTCCTTAGGGGCGGCTGAAAAGTGTGGTTGAAGCTGATGGTGGGAAGAACTGCGTCGTGGTACAGCAGAGTCATAGAATAGTTTGGGTTGCAAGCAACTTTAAAGATCACCTAGTTCCAAGCCTCCCGGCATCGCAGGGAAAGCCTTCCACTTGATCGGGTTGCACACCTGGAGGGATGGGAGATCCACAGCTTCTCTGGGCAACGTGTTCCAGTGTCGTGTTTTTGAGATCCTCAGCTTTTCCTCAGCTTTAGACACTTGTCTAACCAGTGCCGGGTTTCCCCCCACTGAGGGCCCGGCCCCGCCGCCACAGCGCCCCCGGTTCATCCCCAGCCCGCGGCCGCCGCCCACCGGGGAAGCGCCGCCGCTACCGCCGCTGGCCGCCAGGTGGCGCCGCCGCCCCGCGTGTGGCGGCCGTGAGGGACCGCGGGGAGGGACCGCTGGGGACAGCCCTGCTCCCGGTGTCCAGGGACAGCCCTGCTCCCGGTGTCCAGGGACAGCCCTGCTCCCAGTCACCAGGGACAGCCCTGCTCCCGGTGTCCAGGGACAGCCCTGCTCCCAGTCACCAGGGACAGCCCTGCTCCCGGTGTCCAGGGACAGCCCTGCTCCCAGTCACCAGGGACAGCCCTGCTCCCGGTTTCCAGGGACAGCCCTGCTCCCAGTCACCAGGGACAGCCCTGCTCCCAGTGTCCAGGGACAGCCCTGCTCCCAGTCACCAGGGACAGCCCTGCTCCCGGTGTCCAGGGACAGCCCTGCTCCCAGTCACCAGGGACAGCCCTGCTCCCGGTGTCCAGAGACAGCCCTGCTCCCAGTCACCAGGGACAGCCCTGCTCCCGGTGTCCAGGGACAGCCCTGCTCCCAGTCACCAGGGACAGCCCTGCTCCCGGTGTCCAGGGACAGCCCTGCTCCCAGTCACCAGGGACAGCCCTGCTCCCGGTGTCCAGGGACAGCCCTGCTCTCAGTCACCAGGGACAGCCCTGCTCCCAGTCACCAGGGACAACCCTGCTCCCGGTGTCCAGGGACAGCCCTGATCCCAGTCACCGGGGACAGCCCGCCGTGGACAGGGCCAGCAGGGAAACCCGCGCCTGATGCCGCATCTGCCATGCTGTGGCCTCTGCCTCGCCCGCTCAGAGCCTCCTGACCCCTGCACCGCAGCCGCGTTCAGAGCGCGGGTCTGGTTGCAGAAGGACCTTCTCCTTGTTTCTCTGGGTGGTGCCCAGCAGTGCCCTTGTGGCCAAGAAGGCCAGAGGTATCCTGGGGTGCATTAGGAGGAGTATTGCCGGCAGTTCAAGGGAAGTGATCCTGCCCTTCTTCTCAGCCCTGGTGAGGCCGCATCTGGAGGACTGTGTCTAGTTCTGGACTCCTCAGAACAAAAGAGACGTGGAGCTCATGGAGCAGATCTGGCAGGGGCCAACAAAGATGATTAGGAGGCTGAAACATCTCATTTCTGAGGAATGACTGAGCAAGTTGGGCCTGTTCAGTCTTGAGAAGAGAAGACAGAGAAAGGACCTTACCAAGTATTTGAATATCTGAAGGGAGGGTGTCAAGAGGATGGAACCAAACTCTCTAGTGCCCAACAACAGGACAAGAGGAAACAGGCAGAAACCTGAACATGAGGAAGAACTTCTTTATTGTGTGAGTGACCAAACAGTGGTACAAATTGCCCAGAGAGGTTGTGGGCAATATCTCCTTCCATGGAGATATTCAAGAACTGTCTGGACACAATCCTGTGCAATGTGCTCAAGGATGACCCTGGTTGAGCAGGAAAGTTGGATGAGATGATCTCAACAGGTCCCTTCCAACCTTACCCTTTCACCAGGACCAGGTCTGGGCTCCAAAGTGGTCCCCACAGGCAGTGTTTGCACAGATGACAAACATGAGAAGGAATGGCAGGGAATCAGAGGACTTGGAAGTAACTGATAGTGTGAAATGCAGGTCTTGGCTTTCCATTTTTAAAACCTAAGGCTCTCCCTGGCCCCAGCAGTTGCAGAAGGCAGCTTTTGAAGTCATGATCCATGGCAGCATTTTAAAGGATCATAAAACAAAACGTAAAAAAGCTCACCCCCTCCCAATCAAATAAAAGTCTTATTTATGTAAGTTAAATCTTGTGATTTAAAGATAGTCATGTAACTTTGACAGCTATGATTTTTGAACAGGTAGAGATGGGTCTGCTGTGTTTTTAAGATGTGATAAACCCTTCTCCCAAGGTAGAATGCTGCAGCGAGGCGCACCCCCCCCTTTCGCACGGTGGGATGTCGTGCACTCTTCCAGCACTGATGGAAACAAGATTACATGGCCAGTTGGACTCGGGTTTAGCCTATTCTGTTGGGCCCACGCTTCACACCAATTCAGACAGCCTGGCATCACTCCCCCTTTTTGTAGACCGGAGAGAGGAGACGGTCAGAGCGCACGGCAGCAGCGAGAAGCGGCGGGGTCTCCAGGCAGCGCTGGCGGGCACAGATGGCGTTATTTCCCCCCGAGGGCCGCGGGGTGCCCGCAGCGATGCTGGTGTGCGGCTGAGCAGGGCGCTGGGATTTGCATGTGCCCTTTGCACGCCAGGCGCCGGCGATTTGAATGACAATGGGGCGAGGGGCAGGTTAGGTGGAAAGATATTTCTCTGTCTGAGTGGGCTGGTGCTGGCAGCTGCAGTCCAGCAGCCATCCTCGCCTCCCCTATCAATATCCTTTCCCCTGAGCTGGAAGGACTAAGGGATAATTTAGTCGTTATGCTAGTTTGGACTTTGCCTGATTACCAGCTGAGCCTGATTACACAGGCCTTGCCGTCCCTTCTGGGAAATAGTCCAG
Source organism: Manacus candei (assembly GCF_025592945.1). NCBI lineage: Eukaryota > Metazoa > Chordata > Aves > Passeriformes > Pipridae > Manacus > Manacus candei. The sequence goes on along the minus strand of NW_026138062.1, from coordinate 56,660,492 downwards.
ACAGCACGGAGTGGCCACGGCTCCTCCTGCCAGTACAGCCACTGCTGATTTCATTTTGGATTGCAAGATGGGTGGCTTGTTCTCTCTGCTGTCCTCTCTGTGCACCCACCTTCTCGAACCAAAGGACCTAGTTTCTCTTGAGGACCATAAACTACCTTCACGTGCAAGGCTTGAATACAAACACACAGTCAGCTGCTGGGGAGCTGAGCTCTTGAGACAACTGGTGACATGGATCTGGGTCCTGGAGCAAGAAACACAGTGGAGCCCATCTTCAGGTGGGCCTCTTTACCCATTTCAGTTTCCCTTTTCTTTCACAATTTGCCTCTTAAGCCCCAGTATGTGCCAGTCTGTGACACAGCTGTAGTGGGTGCGTTGGGTATACGTGTTACTGGGAGCAAGAGTGAGCTGTCAACGTGTAGAAACTGGTCCAAGCAGCAAAGCTGAAGATCTGCTCAAGCTGAGCATCCCAGCTTCAGCTTTTTCAGTGAGAACAGAGCAAGTGGCAGGCTGGGCAGCGTTGAAGTACTGGGAACTGGCAGCAGCTAGCAGTGGCAGTCCAGCAGCCAACCCATCCTCTCCTATCAGTTGCTACTTAGGAGCCTTTGGATCAGCCAGACACAAGATTCAGATCTCCATCCATATCCACAGTTCTACAGAGTTCAGAGGAAGGGAAGTTTTGGCTTTGGACTTGTGCAATTTTCAAAGCTAATGAACATATGGTGTTTTACTTGCTGTCTTCAGCCCCTCTGTATAAGCTGTGATCCAAGTTTTAAATACTGTAGATGAATAAGGATGGTCATGGTCCTGCAATCATTTGGACAGGAATTATGTGGGGAGACAGAGGGACATAATGAAAAACTGGAGCCAGGACCAGTTTAAAAAGACCCTTGCACAGCTGCAGTTATCTCAACTGTGTTTCACAGAGGAGTTATCCCAACTTCTGAAGCTCAATGAAAACACTTGACCCTTGACTTGAACTGAGACCTCTGATTATTGATCCCAGGAAAACTTAGGAGAGAGGGCAGTTGCATTCTGCCTGCAGCAACTCTGGCTCCTGAATAGCTCCTCCTGTTTTTAGGAACTGCCACACTGAACTGTCCCTTCATCCTCTACATGGTCTCTAGCACCTGTTCATGACTAGGACTGTATGAGAGTTTGACTCCATCATCTTTGGAGCCCCCTTTGAAATAAACATAGGCTGCTCTTATATTGCCTAGTAGTCCCTCCTCACCAGAGTGCCAGCCCAGCTCCTACAACCTTTTCTTATAGTTTATGTGTTCCAGACTCCTCACCATGTCGATGTTTCCTTGTTTTCAATATCCCTCTGGAACTTGGGGGGTTCAAACAGGACAAAGTATCTAGGCACAGTCTCACCAGGACTGAGCAGATTGAGGTAATAACTTCTCTCAATCTGCTGGCCACCTTTCTCCTAATGTAGTCCAGAATGTGGATTTCATTATTCACAATGAAAGCACTTGGTTCGGCCTCCTCTTATAATCCCTTGGTCCTTTTCATCAGAGTATAAACAGGTATATCTACACTGACAGACTGTTAAGGCCAAAGCAATGCTCCTGGTGGCACTGGTGGTCCCTCCTACTTCTAACTGGCATTTGGGATTTGACTCCCAGAGCCTCATTAGTGGTGGCACCCTGGGCATTTGTCCATGCTCTCTTCCAGGTGTCTGAAACGATGTGAGAGCTGGGGCACAGCACTGTGCATCCAGCTGCTGGCAGTGGATGTGTCAGAGGGTGGGGCTCGAGCAGTGGTTTGTCTGGTGGCACCAGTACACAGCCTGCCACAGGCTGATCTCTCCTGTGGCACTGCAGGCTCAGGTAGCACAGTGCTATCCTGAGCTCTGGGGCACAGATGGTCTGAAAGAGATTCTCTTGTACATGATGGAGCAAAACATCATATGCAATGTTGTGACAACTATTTTGGACCAAAGAGCTGTCTGTCAGCATCCTGTTTCCAAGCATGGCTAGTAGTAGCTGGGTAGGGAAAAGGTATAGCTTTGGGACATTTCAGAAACACCCACAGAGAGGAGTTTGATCAATCTTCCTATGACACAGCCTAACTGAAGCAGGATGACTCACAGTCCAAGCCATTTGCTGATTTTGCAGTGGTACTGTGAGCTCCTTTTCATTGTATCTAGGCGCTTTTGCCCTCATAGGTGATTTAAAGGTGGAACATTTCCAAGTTATTGAAATGATCTGTATTAATTTTTCATTTTCAAGCGGCTTTTCACTTAGGCTTTATTTTTAAGGTGAAGCAAAATATTGTCATTGATCTGAAACTTGTTTCTTTGCAAAGAGTTTTTACTAGATGTGTAACTTCAAATTCCAGGCTGCTTTTTTGGTATGGATTGAACACAAGAGTTGAATTTGTAGAATTGCCTCTACCAAAAAGACAGAGGAAAATTATAGAAACCTCGATACTCCTAGACTTCAGCTGACCCTTCTTACTCCTTAAGTTTTGTTTTTTGGGGGGTTGTTTTTTTGTTTTGGTTTGGTTTTGGTTTGTTTTTTTCTATTTTTTCCCTTGTAAACAGGTTGTAATGGTCTGGCTAAAAGCATTGTCATTCCTTGCTAACTGCAAGGGATGCAGGTACTGGTGTGCTGTAGCCCCAGTCCTGGGCTGGGAGCGCTGGGAGGTGTGCAGACCTGGGAGGTGTCTCCTGAATATCGCTTTGTACCAAGTGATGTGTCCTGGCCTTGGCTCCTTTTCCCATGCTACCTGTGCTGCCATCACTGACAGTGATCCGAGGAGGGCTGTGCTGCACCTGCTCGCTGATGGTTTGGGCCTCTCAAAGGTTCGTTAGTTGTACTCTGCACCTTGCTGAAGTGGTGCTGCTTCAGGACACAAGCTGGGCTTCAGCTAGTAAGAGCAGTTGGGCTGAGGTGGCTAAACCTTCATGGTTTAGCTCGCGTGCAACCTGGGCCCACCGGCTGCAGAGCCGCCTGTAAGCCTCTAGCTTGCTCTGTGACAGTCCATGGTTAGGTAGCAGGGGTGCTGCATTTGGGCTCTGCCCCTGCTGCTCTTATTTGTGGAAACTGGGCAATTGGTGCATGGAAAAAAGCCTGCAGAGGGTGCCTTGCCACCCGCTCGTCTGCTGGCAGTAACCCAAAGAGCACGTGTCGGGGCGATCATGTTCGAAGGAGGTGTGCAGCTATGGAAACCTGCCTCTGCATGCCCAGAGAGCATGTGAGAGCCTGCAAGCAGGAGTACTAATGCTTCTCTGCCTTGGCTCCCCTGTGATCTTCTGCAAACAGCCCTGCGGGGAGAACCACTTCATTTTCTGGTCTGCATTCCCTACGCTCACAATACCTGGGGAAAAAATGACAGCTCTCTTTTCTTGAGAATACATGTCAAATGCCCGGGGCTGTAATGAAATATAGATCTATCCAATGCTGAACATAATATACGGGTATTTCCTTCTGCACTTGAGGAAAGAGCCTGCCATGTCTCCAGCTCACAGCAGCCTAGTGCAGCTGGAGGAGAACCACTCTTGAGCTTCACTCACTTTATTACCAGACAGCTAAATAAAGATACGATGTTTGTCAGGGTATAGTGAGGCTCCTGGGGAAAAATGATCTACAAAGGTCGGTCAGGGGCTTTTACCAAAGACTCTCTATGGAGAATTGGTTTATGACTACTTGTGTCACCAGCGCTTGTTTCAGGGCCACCCAGGTGTCTGTCGTGCCTCTGATCTGGGGGTCCTTCTTAAGCAGCTGCAGATGTCTGGCACGTTTTCCTTTCAGGCCTGACCCATTTAATGCTGAGGAGGGCAGATGAGCACAAGCGGAGCCAGAGCTGGCCTGGAGAGGAAGGTAGAGGCAGGGAGACCTGAGTTGCCCCGAAGTCCTTTCCTCGCTGCAGTGATGATCACCACTCAGGAAGAGGAGAGGGGTAAACTATCTGGAGGAGCTTGCTCAGACAGAGACCCACTCTACTGTGGCTCCAAGCATGGTTTGAGCCCAGTGTGCAGCTACATTACAGCAGCTTAATGAGTTGCCACAAGCCAGTCACACCGTGGTAGCCATCTGTGTGCACCCCACACCTGGGATGGATGTGTGGCATGTGGTGGGGGTGCTGAGGAAGTCGCCTCACCTCCCCATCTTCACTATTTCAAGTGGCTTTGAGTTTGTCAGAGTCTGTGGGCAGTGACCTCTGCTCAGCTTCTGTAGGCTGATGAGCCACCAGGCTGCAGAGCTTGGAGCTGCTTGCCCTTTCCCAAAGTGAGGAGTCAAGCTTTGCTGGAAGGAGATGTTTCCTTACATCCTGCCCATGCAGGCATTCACTGTGACAGGAGACCACTGAGGCCAGTGACCATGCCTGTTTCAAAAAAAGCATCAAATATTTGTTTAAATGGTCCTTCCAAGAGGTCCATCAGTAAATAAGGAAAAACTATGCAAGAGCCACAACGGAAATTGAGGAACTCAGCTTTGAAGTGTTACCCTGGCCACAAAGTTCATGAGATATTCTCAATGGACATCATGGACAACAGCTGGTTTTTGAGCACCTTTTCCAAAAGAAGCAGCCTTTGACCTTGCCAGGGGACAGGGCTAGATGAACCTTGTCCCTCGTCTGGCAGGTTCAGCCTGAAACCCCCTCACACAGCTCACATCAAACCAAGACAAACCAAATGCTTCCAGCTCAGGTGTTAGGCTGCTTTGATGACAATCTTTCCTTTAAAACAGCTTCAACATTACATCAGTGAAGGTTATTTTTTAAACTGGGCAGCTGAATAAAAAGGAATGACCTATGACGGCTTTAGGAAAAAAACCTATTTTTAAATAGTTGCTGAGGACTCATCCTTGGTAAATGCCTAGTAGCTGGCTTGATGTGGTTCTTCTGTCTGCCTTTGTGTGCGGGTACATATGGTCTCAGTGGATGTGTGTGGAGTGGAAGCAGTCCTGTTCTGTAGGTCCCCTGTGCTCAGGTTTGTGTTTGTGTACTGGGAGCGTTAATGAGAACAGACTGCCTTTCTTTCCCTTCGTTCCCCAATCCCATCTGTTCAAACAAAAGGCTGAAAGGGAGAGAGAGCCGAGACCCTGCTGGTCAAGAGGGGATGGATAATAACACATATCCTTGGGCTACATTTCAGCACATGCAACCCTTTCAAGCTGTGCTAAAGCTTTTATTCAGGCAAGAGAAAGAACAACCAATATAAAATAAGGATTTTTTTTTTCTTCTTCTTTTTAAAAAAGCTGCATCAGGCCTGAAGGATGCTACATTCCGTTCTTTCCCTCTAACATATAGTGCTGGATTATCAAAAAAAGAGTCTAAGACAGCACTGATTATATATTTGTGTGTGTACAGACAGAGCATGATACTGGGCTAGAGCAAGTGACATATGCAGAGGGGCCAGGGATAGCTTAGAAAGTCAATTTTCACTGTGTTTGCACATGGTAACAGTTCCAGATTCGTGTAATTAACTATACATCAAAAGGGTGTGAAGGAAGATATATTCCTCTCCACCTTGGGGATTTGATGGGTACTTTGCAATTCATGGTTAACCCCCCATTCACGTATTTGTCATTATGGTCGTGCCAAACAACTCATCTGAAGATCAAAACAGCTTTCTTGGGGACTGTTACAGCGAGAGCAGCACAAGAGATGGCACCTCAAATCCCAAAGCGGGTACCGAGTGGCAGAGAGGGATGCAGCCCTGGATGGCAGCGCTGGTGCTCAGCCCTCTGCCAGCCATTCCAGGGACGTCATAATGGTTTATGGGAGAAAAATGGTCTCAAATGCCATTAGTTTAATGCTTCATAATGTCGTTGTGTCTGTTTTAAATGCAATCACAGAGCTCAGGGGACACCCAGGACTAAAATAAAAAAAAGAGGAAAAGAGCTTCCAGAAATATAATGATAGAAAGGGAGGCAGGGGAATCTTTGTTGAGTGAAGAAATAAAATTCACTTGTCCCTTTCCATTGAGCAGGTAGTACATGAGTAATTGGTGTAGGACTTTTAAGGGGGTATTCATCATGAAAACTGATTGCACCCAGGTTGTAATAAATACAACAAAGTAATATAATCAGTCTGGAGGCGGAGGAGAGTTTTGCAAAACATGAGATCTGATACTTTTTCAGAAACAATCATTTCAAGTGAGATTTCTAGTGCTGTGTTAGTGGCCTGGTCTCATTTCCAGAAGTGGTGCACAAGAGATCCCACCGAATGTGTCCATCATCCCCTATCCATCCAGCAAATTTATTGATGTGTATGGGGTGCCTAATTCCAGAGTGCATGACTCCACTGTCTCGAAGAAAAGGAGCCCAAAAAAAAAGAAACATATCAAAACCAGTGAACAAGTTGCATCTGACCTGTTCACACCTATAGAAATGCAATAAATAAATTGCAAAATCAGTGAGTACAAGCAGTGGTTATGCTCATGCAAGCTTTAGAAATCCTTCCAAGTGTCTCACGTCTTATTTCAATCTCACAGGTGGAGCTGTTTCCTTATGGCTGAAATTCCTCCCAAGGAAATTTCCTTTCCTTGGTTGACATCTCCCACTCCAAGTGAGGCAGGTACATGCTCCTTTCAGACAGGAGCTGTTCGGTTTCAGTGGTCATGTGTTATTCTTCCCTAGGGAGGGATTAAACAAGGTGTAGGGATCATAGAACCATCCAGCACTGCTCCTTTGTGTCCCTTTCCTTCTGAATCCTAGCAATTGGGAGCAACCTGCTTCTGTGCCTTGATGCTGGCTAATCTAATGTAGAAAATTTGCATGAGCAGCACATCCCCTCTCCTCCCTACACCTCTTCTCACAAGGCATCCATCTCACACACACAGAGTGCACACTGTGGCTGCTCTCTTGTCTATCATTAGAGAGCAGACTCCTTGAGCCTGGCCTAACTGTGCACCATTGATGTATTAGCAGGACATGTCTCTGCTGAATTCATCCATCAAGCAACCACAAGAAGTGATTTCTACAGATTAATGCGCTGATGGGTGCATGCAGAGGTTGAAAGGAGAAAGGTTCATGGTAGTAGCTGGCTTAGTGAAAAGACAGAAAAATAATTGTGGCAGAAATAGGGTCCTTAGCATTGCAGATAGGTACAGATAGAAAGGTCGCTGCTTTCAGCTCTTGTATTTGCTTTCTGCTACAGCTATTTGTAGAAAACAAGAAAAAGTATTTTTTGACAATGCTTTCTACAAGACTGGTTGCATTATAGGGATCTGTTCCCAGTGTCTTACAACTGAGGCAAATGTAACCCTTGAGACTGAGATCCGCCCTGGTGGATGTCTCTGGTGGTTTGGGTTGAGGGAGCTGAGTTAAATCTAAAGCATTTCAAAAGCAGTTTCTCAGAAGGAGGTTAGAGGAAAAGAAACAGATGTATCTGTAGTTTAAAATTGACTAGGGGTGCCTTTCTTTGAGAAGATCTAAAGCTTCTGTGGAGCAGAGATTAGAAATTTGGCTTGAAGGGAACTCCACTACAGTGAATACAACTTCTGTCATACCCCAAAAAACTGTCCCAGTTTGGTCAGATTGTGAGTCTCCAGAGAAAACCAGAGCAAATCTCACTGACACTTGCCCAGTAGAATTTTGTCAGAGTTTAACAGCCAAACTGCCTGTCCATCCTTGGCATTCATGACCACAGTGCCTGACCCATCCCTACAGAGACCAGGAGTGTGCAGCCCTGAGCTGTGTTTTCCTTGCAATGTACTTAACTGTGGGGCTGCTTTGGTGCTGGATAACACAAGTGCAGATTGTGGGAATACAGCCGAGAGCCGCACACAGGAAAGTTTATTTTGCATTTTGCCAGTGGCCAGAAGTGTATCCAGATGGACTTACAGCATCAGGAGTCACTGAGCAAGGAGAAGAGTCAATTAAGTAGCTATTTGCTGTCATAGGTGAAATAGATAAAATTCTTCCTTTAGTTCCTGATGTGAAACAAATAAACTAAAGGGATTATTTTTCACTCCAGGCCATCAGAGACATTTTTTATTATCCTCAAATATATTACCTGAACATGATGTATCAGCAGGCTTCCAGCACAAGGGTTTAGAAAAACAGAATGTTTGTTGGTATGTGTTCAACACCCTTCCCAGGAAACATCCCTTCCTTTGACTGTCATTCAGGTTGTGTTTTGTATTTACCCTCCCAGGAAAATAACAGCAAGGTTGGTGATATGAAGATACTTAGGTCTGCAGAGGTGGTATTTGGATATGGGAAAGAACAGATGAATTACATGACTGATGGCTTGGAGTAACTTTGGAAAAAGCTGGAGTTTCCAGAAGAACAAGCAAAACTGTCTATTTCTTATGATGGAAATGATGTACCTGAAAGAGAAGTTAACATAGCCAGGTAGGCAAGAAAAATATGTTCAAAGGATTACATCAAAGGTATTCAGGAACTGAGAAAATCAAAGAGAAGAGCCAAAGGAGTTTCATGCTGGCATCAGAAGGTCAGTGGCATCAAGGAAGCTGATGAAGCTTGTCAAATATCTAGACATAAGTAGCAGAAATACTAGGGTTACCATGAGTGAAATAGTAAGGTTACTGTGAATGAAATACAAACAGAAATAGAGGTCTATGCAAAATCACCAGGAGAAAAAAATAGAGCAAGTGTTTAAAGGCTGGTCTGTATTGGACATCAAGGGTATGACTACAGCAGTCCAACTTGTAGACATTGAGGAAGACACTGTTTGTGTCAGGCCTGGACTTCAAGAGGGTCCCAGCACAGACAGCTCCTCAGCAGATATGGACTCTGATAAACAGGAGGATGGCAGCAAGGTTGCAGCACATTGAATGTGCTATTGATCTTCCTATTATCCCAAAAGAAAGGCAGGCAAATAACCATGAGAAATCAGAGGTGTTGTGCACCAGCTGTGCCTAGGGTTTATGGAGACTGAAGTGAAAAAGTCTGAAGAAAAATCCTTCCTGTAGATACTGCTGACTCTGAAAAGGTATAAAGGACCCATTCCAAAACCTGCAACCAGGGGAATTCCATATGCATGGAAGCAATTCTATCAGCAATTTCTTGGATACAATATACCTGACACCAAAATATCTGTACTGCACAATCTACTGGATTGACTACTGAAGTACTTATTGCAGAAAGACACAGACCCAGACTCAATCAGATGCTTAGCACTGTTACAGTTCAGAGTGGTGCCACATCAGTGTGGGTAGTCACATGGTCAATGGGAAACTGAAGAATGAGAAAAACCCTGACAAAACCACTGGGAATCTGAGACCCCGATGACTCTAACATAGGAAAAGCCAAGATGAAACAAGTCATATCTAATTTATGGACCCAGGAGTTGCTATTATGCTTCCTTATGGTAGGAGGTAAAGTTGCAAATGATGAGATTAGCACTACCACCACGGAAGACTGTTGTCAAATAGACTTGCCAGGCAGATACATACAGTGAAGAAAAAATGAGCACCTTCTCACAATATGAGTAAAAATGAAGCTGGAGTGAGGAAGCTATCTGTTTTGGAAGGGCCTCAAATAAAAACAGTGGTATCATGATAAGACAGTTGACATAACGTGACTGCAACAAGTAGACTTACTGCTACCTACCGACCATGCTGCTGCTCTCTCAAAGGAGACATTAAGACACAATAGACTCAGCATTGTTGGACCACCTAAGCCAGATGCTCAGTGGATATTTCTGCTTTTTGTAGGTATTTATTCCAAGTTGTGTGCTGCAGGAATGTCAAGCGGGGATCCCGTTGTATGGTGAAGCACATCAGTAACTGGCTTTTGTGACAAGCGGGCAAGAACAGCTGTGGTGCAGTGCCTGCAAAGACTCAGGTCGTACTCACTGTAGGAGAAAAGGATGGTAACCTACTTGCTTCTGAGTACTTGCTGAAGGGTGCAAACTTTTACTCACACTCCATAATTAGAGAGAGTTTCTGCTCTCATAATGCAGTGGCCAGCAATAAGGCAAGGCTAACCCACAGCTCTGGATCAAAACAACCCAGGATGCTGATCTGACTGAAAGCTGGTTCCTAGTTTGGTGGATGGATCTAACAATGCCTTAACAGACTGGCTAACTGCAGATGGGCATGCACAGGCTGCTCAGCTCCCTTTTTCATCTTTTTCAGATGTCAGTGCTAGGAAGAGTGATTAAATTCCCATGTGACTACTCTCAAACAGTAACAGCAGGTCTTGTTTCTCCAGAGGCACGTACCAGAGTGGCTCAGTCACTGCCTGGCACTGAGCGAGCACCTGTGTTAGCCAAGGGGTTTTATCCTTCTATGGTGGGATGAAGTTAGATGGGACTGGTCAGCTTCACAGGCAGGGTGGGACTGGGCAGGTTGCAAATTTTCTCGCTGTGTGGGTCAGGTCCTTATACTGCTGACAGAGCATTTGCAGTCTAAACACGTATCGGGTGGAAAAGGGAAGCATATGTTGTCTCCCAGGAGGATGTGAGACATAGAGAAATACCAGACTGGCTGTGAGATTCAGAGATTTAGAGAAATGGCTTTGCTGGTGTCAGTCAAGCCAGAAGCTGCAACTCTTAGAGAAACTTAAGGAGCCACCATACAAAGGAAGAAGGAGCCAATCTGGTGTGGACACTTCTCTGAGTGTGACAGTGTTATAACTTTCACATGACAAAAATTCCCCTGCTGAAGATGCTATTGTTTTGAATGCAATTATCTTTTACAAGGTTCTTCCAATCCACCTAATCATCTTTATCTTAATGTGCTTTTCCTTTCTACATTGTAACGTAAAATCCATTTCCTTTCAATTTACTCCAGATCTATCTGCATCCAGATTACTGTAACTTGGACACATGGTAATTAAATGCGGTTTGTCTGAGTAGAAAGGCAATGAATGCTATTACAGCTTGTTTATGCTAGCAAGCAACGCAAGTTTCTCTGTGCCATCCCACCAGTGTGGCTTAACCCTACCCTAGAGAGGCTGTGTGTTAGGCCATGCACAAGCTTCACCATGCATTTAGGCTTTGGTTCATCTAATGTAATTGGTGATGAATGCTCCTTGGGTTTCAGATTTTGAGGTTTCAAAATATTCATCTCACTAGAATGTGCCTCAGTAGTTCATATTGTGTTGGCCTTCACCTGAACCTCTATTTCTGGTGAAAATATTTAAGTGACTACTCACAACATCTGCATGTTTAGAAATGATACAAGGGGGCTTTTTGGCTACAATGCAGTGTTGTGCTAGAATCCCTGTGAGACTAACAGAATTTGACCCTAGCCTTGGCCCCTTATAACACTATGCACTCTGGGAGCTTGTAAATATGTACTCTGAATCCTCTTTCATGTAGTACTTTCATCTTTTGGATGTTGCTGAGAAGCAAATTGTGTGGTATCAAGAGTCCTGGATGTCTTAAAATGATACAGAGGAGGTATTGTCAGCATCTGGAGGTCAAGCATATAAACACATCATTGAGAGCTGCTTTAAGAATGATTCAAGAAAAGGTCAAGTGAGGTAAATTTACCTTTGCAGAGTAAGGTTAAAATCTTGGATACTGTAACAGGGCAAATGGAGTAGGAAAGTCTTGCACTGATTTACTTTGCACATTGTCTGAAGATACTTCACAGGTCAAGAAATCTGTGAGGTCTTCTCGAAGAATCCTTTGGCACTGCTGAGCCTCGTGCAGGGAGTGCCAAACTACAAGAGACAGGGGGGCTGCTCTGCAGTTTTTAAAGACACTATTTGAAAGCAATGCTTTCTCTGATGGAGTCTGAACTAAAGACTGTAGCCTTTGAGACTGTCATATGACTATGTACAGGAAAGTGATTTTTATATTTAAAGGTAATTTCTAAATCTCTGGATCCTTTTTGTGTTCTGTATCCCTGTCAAGGAAACAGGAGTGAGTGTTGCCAAATCACATTTGAAGACTCTACACCTAGCTGATCAGCAAGACCTGGCTCATACAGGAGGTGGCCTCTGGACACAAAATTTAGGCTGCTCTCTGCTAGGATTGTCTGAATAACTACATATGGTGTCTGAGACTGCTTGTTTGTCTGAGACGTCTTTGAATACCTGAAAAGCCCCAATCAGATGAGCTTAGAAGATGATCATCCATTCCCCTCATAGTTCTGTACACCATTGTCCTCACTCCTCCTGTGTTACCATTTAACCTCCCCTTCCTTTCCCATGTTTCTTTCTCCTTTTTGAAACTTGAATCTAAAGTATGTCAAAATTTGGTAGGTTTTGATAACCACAATGGCTGAATCTAAACTCTTGAGTCTCTCAGCTGTCCTTTCTTATTTTAAACATCTTGCTAGATCCATTTTATTTTAACGTCTCCTGAGCTTATGTTTTCTTGGGGCAATCCAAGAAAGGTAAGAATTTGTGACCCTGATTAATATGACCTACCTGTTCAGAAGGCAGTCCTGTCAAAATAAAAATGTCAGGACAAGAAGACTGGGACCAAATTCAAGGCAGGAGCCCATACTGTACTTGACCATCCTACCATGATTATCTTCAGGATCCTTCTTAGGATTGTTATTCTGCTGACAATCATAAATAACTCCTTTGAGATGAGTGGAACTGCCCTTGGTTTATCTTTATGTGCCTGACAACAAACTCCAACCCTTTGACTTTCAGGAAAACCACATTTGTTATGCTTATTGCCCCAGGGAACAAGTCCTCCTCCCTCCCTATCTAAAAGATCGTATTTATCTTGTCACATTGGCCCACTGAGGACTCACCACACAGTCAGTTTTTGTGTTCAGGTTCGAAGAGACCAAAGCTTGAAAGATGTTGGCATCTCTCAGATATCTACTTCCTTCAGATCATGAAGATGCACACGGAGGCAGATTGAACATTCACCTATCCCAGCATCCCAGTTCAAATGGGAACCAAAAGCAGATACCTGGGGAATATCACAATAGTAGAGGTATATATGACACTTCCTGCTAGAAGTCTGCTGCCCTTCAGCCATTTATGGCTTGAGGAGAGCCTGAGTTGGAAGCAACTTTCACACATTTAAAAATCCTCAGCAGACTTCTCTTCTGTGAGCTTCTGTCCTTGAACTTGTACAACATTTTTGCTTTCACAACATCCTGAGGAAGGAGCTCCACAGCTTTACTGCACATGGTGTGATGAGACACCTCCTTTTGTTTGTTTTGAACCTGGCATCCCACAGTTTCATTTGACGCCTCCTGGTATCACATTATATTGGAAGAGACAGGGAACAACTGATCCCTTTCCACCATCCCCTTCTTAACTGGGATAGGATGGCTTTCTGTAAAATCGCTGTTGGCTCATTCCTTTTCACTTAGTCATTTGCTGTATGGAAGCTAATCCATGCTTTAGGTTACCCTTGCTCCCATTCTCAGTGCTTTTGGAATTTTGCTATATTCTTACTGAGACTGGAGAACCAGAGCTGCACATGGAATTCAGGATACAGACTTACTTTGGTTTTATGCAATGGCATAATGATGCTCTCTGTCTTGTTCTCTACCTGTTCTGTTCTCTCAACAATGATAATAATACCTTGCATTTCATTTTCTTTTTCAGTGACACAAAGAACGAAGCTGATGTTAGCATGAAGCAATATATCATAACTACAAGATCTTGCTTTTATGTTTGGTTCAGGATCTATCAGTTATATGTGAAGTTAGAAATGTTCTCCCATGTGCATCACCTTATCACTTTATTTAGATTGAATTTCTTGTGCTATTTTATCAATCTCGTCTAGTCCTTCTGCAATTTTTCATGGTCAGCCCTTTTCTTTATTATTTCAAATAACAAATGTCCAATACAGGTTTGTGGCTCTAACCTATAAGAATAATTTCTGGGATAGTCTTGAAGCCTATCTTAAATATTGAAATTGCTTAAATGGTCAGAAGACCCTTGATGTTGGGAATATTGAGTCTGAGATGTGGGAAAGAGTTGTCTTTGAATGCTGTGATTGCACACAGGCGAATTCTACTGTCTCCTGCTCTGCTCTGTTCTGCATTTCTTTTCTTTCTTTCTTTGTGTTTATCTTGTCTGTGAGTCCTTGCTGAGCTCTAGCCCTGGGGTTTGCAAATCTTTCTGCCACTTCTATGCACAGAATCGTTTTGAGCAAGGAGACAGAGGATTTCTCTGGAGGATAAATGTTATATGACAAACCCCTTGTCTTTTGGTCCTTGAAAAAATGTTACTGTGCTAGTCCATCCCTCTGGTCATGATTAAAGTTGTGGTGATCTCTCCTGAGTAATTTTGAATGTCTAGTTAACGACTCCTTCCAGTTCCCTTCCTGCCTGGTGCCTGTCTGTTCCTGGGCCGAATTTGCTTCTAACCCCTGAGCAAGCTGCTACTTCTGACTTGCCAGAGCACATTCTCCCCATTCACCCATACCTGCAGCTCTACCCAGCCACTCATATCCTTCTCCTTCCTCACAATTCCTGCTGCCATCTTTTCCCATGTTTGCTGCCTGTCTTCTCAGGTGCTTTTCTTTCCTCATTGCTCCCTCTGTGTGTTCCCCAGGTTCACATGTACACCCCACCACCCTCATGCAAAATCCTTCATGCTGTGCCCAGTCTCTGCCTGATATGGACCCTCCACCTATGTGACCTGGCTTCTTCTGCCTTTCTCTCTTTCACTCCACACTGCTTTTGCTTTGATTTAAGCACGTCTAATTACACTTTTTTTCATCCCTTCTTCCAGATCTCGTCTGAATTCTCCACAGAGAAGCTTTTTCTTCTCTGATCATCTTCATGTTTCAGTGAGGAACAGCAGAACAACTGTCACCTGTTGCTTTAAAAGTGACTCTGTACCCCAACACTCCGAGAGCTATCATTTCACACCCCAATGTGTGTGTGCATGCTTGTGTGTTTGGGAGAAAAAAAGCATCAAAAACAAGCGGGGGAGAGAGGGGTGGTGGTGGATGGGGATCCTGTATTAATTTGCTAAGAATGCATTAAGCAAACGGGTGGGTGAGAGATGTAACTTCTGTAACATCACCTGCTCTCTCAGGTCAATTGAGTAGAAGCCTGCACAGATTAGAAGCCAGACACCATCCCTGTCACTATGCCCCTGAGGTGCAGCACCAAGAAGCTCCCTGTGGGAGCAAGAACTGGCTGCACTGCAGGGGATGGGCTGCTGGTGGTGGCAAAGGAGCAGGACTTCTGTGCAGTCGTCCCACTCTCAGGGACCTTGAAGGGCAGGTTGGCTGTGGGGAGGCCAGAAGGAGCAGCTGGAGGGAGGGGAGCAGGAGCTGCTGACAGAACTGGGCCGTGAGGACTTGGTGGAGAGAAGTGGTGAGCAGAGAAGCCTGCTCTGAAGGGACAGAGGAGGTGGCATCAAAGAGCACTGCAGTGAGCTGAGAAAAAAGCTGCATTAGCTGGCCCAACTTTGTGACTATGCTTGTGTATCTGAAAGGGGACGAAGTCTGAGCTCTCTTTCATTTTAAACCTGAGTTATTCCAGCCCAGTGACTCAATTTATTTCTGTCTTTGCTCCTAATATTTCTCTTTCAGGTGGCTGCTGCCTGGTTTTGGGTGGGGCTGTGGGCTGGGGTAACTCGTGTTTTCAAGCTCTTATCGGCATCAGTATGATGTTCTGCTTTTCTTTTCTGTCATACTGCAACCCGCTCCCCTCCCCTTCTTCCCCTCCCTCTGCCGGCTCCCAGAGGAGGCGACAGACGGTCCTGTAATTTGGTTCCATTCGCTCGACTGGAGCAACACCTGCCCCCCTCTCTGGGGACAGGAGGGTCTCATCCCAAACCGTGCAAGGAGCCAAAGATGAATCTGAAGCTCACATGCAAATAGAGCCCAGGATAAAACAACACGGCCATTCTGGGCAGGAAAGGCAAAATCCGTCACCAGGGGAAGAGGCAGGAAAAACGAAATCGGCTCTGAAGAAATAAATAAGAAGCACTGGGAGATTGCCTTTTCCTTTTGGGTCGGTTGCTACTGCGCTTATTGATCTGTCCCACCCTGGAGAATAAACTGAGAGTACTGAAAAATAATGGCTAATATCAGAACACATCTATTCACCCTAAAAGAACTGGGTTAATTGGGTTACAGGATGGCTAGATGGATAGATGTGTGAATACATAGATAAAATGTTGCTGGTATTTCTTCACAGCTATATAATGGAAAAGGTCCATTTCTTTGTTGAGTTTCATATACCACATCCTCTTCAGCTCCCTACCCCCCCACCTCTCTCTCATACATACGCACATACTCTTTGCTAGAAATACAGCAAATATATCAAATCACATCCAAGACCCTCAGAACTTATCTGCTGTGGCAGTGGTAATATCCTATCTCACTCACCCACTTTTTAACACAAGCAATAAGACACTACTCTGTGGCTGGGGAGTAGCGTGATCCTGAATGCACAGGGTACCATACACTTTGCTGGTGAGTCTCTGTTATGGCTAGAAAGTCTTCCTTTTATATGTGCATATGTAATAGCAGCATAAATGCAAGCCCACATTTTGGAATATTTTGTGCTTTAGGTGTTTTAATCTCTTAGGAAAGTGTATGATACTCAGATAGTCCCCCCTTAGCTGTACAGTCCTATGGAAATCAGTATGTTCATTTGTAGGAGTTATTTTTGGCTTACTGTCTGTCCTCATTTGCTGTATCAGGATCAGGATCTGTTTCCAGGGTTCAGATGAATGCATTAGATGCCCTAATCATACCAATGTGAATGTGTATTTTGCCCCATGTCCCTGTGAGTCTATATAGGTCTGAAAAAGTGTCTTAATAGGTGTTATCACCTCGTGTTAAGGGTGCACTGGATATCCCTTGTACTGGGATATTCTAGATCTGTCTATTGGAAGTACTTGTTCTCTGTGAATGCTGGAGGTTTCCATGCAATGTTTTATGTATTGGATTGAGTCAGGCCTAAAGTACCTCTGTTAGAGGTACCTCTGTTAGAGGTAGCTAAAGGTCCAGAGGTAGTGCTCTGCCTTCTCTGTCTTTGAGTGCACTTTCATGGTCTGTAGGATGACCTCCTCCTTAGTTGTGAAAGAAAGGTATCTGAATGTAATTTAAAAAATAGGAAATATTAACTGTGTCTCTTCCCTGCCAGTTGTTGGATTGGCCACACATGATACAAACTTCCACTGAGCAGTTCCACCCCATTCCTCCTATTGTCATTCAAGTTTATTCATTCCTTAATTGATGAGGGAACCATAGATATAAGCAAAGTAACTTTGATTGTATAATTAAACTTCATTACCATCTAACTCAGACTTGCAGTGAGGTGGAGTTAAAGTTGTTTACCCATTCTTCATAAATCCAGACTTTTGAACACAACCATGCAGCTTTTGAATTATATTGGCCTTGTATCATGTACATACTACTCAGCTCTTTCCCAAGAATAAACAAAAGGGGTGGAATGGCAAAGCAAAACCTACATTCTGTTTTCAACACTTATCAACTGCTAGATGACAAAGAATTTCCTTCTTGGTGCCAGTAGGAAAAAAAGAAGTGGTTGGGGTGGTGTTATGGTGGTGAGAGGATATAAACAAGGTGGTGGGCATATGAAAGTGAAACAGGACTTGTAGGGAGAAGCAATGTCTTCCATCATATCAACCTTAGGAAGAAAAGGACATATCTTCACGTCAGGTGCCCTGACCCTTCTGCAGGTTAAACTTGAGCCTTGATCCTCTGGATACCACCAAAAGCAAAGCCCTTCCTGCCCTCTCTCTGAGTGCAAGCGGGCTCCCTTTTGTTTCAGGGGGTGGTAGAAATGTAACAACCCACAAGATTTTCTTACTTCCAAATCTGAGCTGTTCCCACACATCTCCACATTGCACACTTCTGTGCTCGCAACACTGGGGCCTCACTGGCTTCTCACTTGGGCATCCCATGGCTGGGATTTTGAGACCCTGGGCTAGTAAGTGCTTCTTGATCTGCAACACCTTCACTGCATGGAGCTTGCTTGAGCATTATCTCAGCCCTGACACATGTGCAAGACCCCCAGAGGGGGAAGTGAGGCCAGGGGGAATGTGGGGTTCACACCTACTTATCCCACAACCAGTGTGCTTGAATCAACTGCCAGTGACTGCAGCCACCATATTTCACAGTCAGGTATTGCAGAGTACTCTCTTCCCTAAAACATGCATTCCTCACTGTCAAGAAGGAAATAATATGGTTATCTTTTTATTAACTAGGTCCTCACAAAGGCTGGTAGCATGAAGGCTTGCTGGATAGCAGGATTTATAATATTGCTCGGGCAATTGCCATCAAACTCTACACAGTGCCAGATATTGAACCTAAGAAACAAGCCTGTCCCAAAGGAAACCAGCTCCAAAGTTGGTGGAGTTATTTCAGCCCCAAAAGATGCAGGACTTGAAAACTGTGCATTGAACTACCAAACCAATGTGTGCTCCTCTGGGACGCGGCAAGCATCCCACTTGGTAGAAAGTGGAATTAGCAGCGTCTCTGACAGGTTTTCTGCATGGAGCTTTTCAATTGGTCAAGACCACACTTAATTAAACTGCTGTGCAAAGTGTCAGCCATAAAAATAGGATGGGGGGAGGGTAAAGCAAGTAACAATGGATGATGCAGCCTCCAGAGTCAACGGCAATATTCAAATTATAGGTAAAATTAACCTCTCGTGGAAAACAAGAAAAGGATTTAATAAATGGGATGGTATACAGATCTCACATTACTCAGGTAATAACCTGTCTACCATTGAGTCTGTGTTTCAAATGACAAGATTTGGTAGTGAAGCCTTATATAAAAGGGTATGGTTGAGGTTTTCTAAAGTAGGGAAAGGGCTCAAGATTTTTCCTTGCTTTCAGTAGAATTAGACCTGGCCAGAGAGGGATTAAAGCTGAATTTAAACAAGGGCAAGAAAATCCAGTGCATTCAGGCAGGATGAAACATGTACATTTGGGTGGCAAAGTCAGACATATCAAAGAGCAAGGTGGTAAAACAGGTGCTTGCAAGCATCAAATTGGATTGTACAGCCTGAACTGTGAAATGTATGACCAGATGCCAGTCAAGATGTGACTGGGAAAAAGTGACAGCAAGGGTCCTGTGTCTCCTCTGCATTTCTGGCAGGGCAGGCAGCTGAGAGTGGCTGGAGCAAGGGAGATGTGGGGGAAGGACTGCAGTCCAGTCTCCCTAGGAAGAGGCAGGTAACCTGTTGAAGCTTTCCCAAGCACGACTTGAGAAGCCTGTGCAATCCTTATTCATAAGGGCACCACATCTCTGTCTTACAGAAAGACCAACGGGAAAAATAATTAGGAAAAAACAGCTTTTATTTGATACTTTTATTTATATGCAAAACAGCTCACCATTCATGAGAGATATGAAAAACGCATCAGATAGAAACCAGATTTATCTATTTTCACTACAAAATATTGCATTATATAAAGCAACAGAGACACACAAAAAAACCCTGAAAAAGACTAAAATCTTTGGATAGCAGATGTGTTTTTTCTTTTTCTCTTTTGTCCCTAGAATGCGCTTCTTGTTTTAAGAGATTCACAGCAAAGAACATGAAACATTTTCAGGTTATAGATTTTTTTTTGGTTGTCACAAAGGAAAGCAGTCCTGGATTTACTTTTCTTTCTTTTTTTTTTTCTTTTTTTTTTTAGGAAAAAATGTCCTTTCCTAAAAATATACCACACACATACACGCCCACGCTCACTCCCACACACATGCATGTATACACACACACACATATACACTCACAAAGAAACTACTTCCCTTATAAGCGATTTGCAAAGTACTTTTCAGACAGAACTATAGATCAGAGTAACAACAAATCTTTTAAAAAAACTCTTCTAGTTAAGTGCTAGTGGTTGTCAATCCCACACAAGAAAATAAAGAAAAAAGGTCAAGAACAAATGCCTTGATATATATAAAATATACTTATAAACAGGAGGGGAGGGGAGGTTTGTAGTACACAAGTGCAATATAATTGGAGGGAAAAAAATAAATTAAAAAGAAAAGAAAATGACCACTGTATTGATCCCAACAAACACTCATAAAGTCAAACATAATATTCCACAGAAGAAAGTGTAAACACCCGACTATAGAAACCAATTGGCACAAAGTATCCAAAGTAAAATTGCCACCACTCTGAAAAATAAATAAATCTTGAAAAAAATAAATTGTCAACTCCTTCTACCATAAATAAAAAATAGTTATTTTTAACTGCACCCATGGGTCACACGTTTAAGGTCACAAGTAGATGTTTTTGGATATATATAAAGGGGCACTTGACAGCCTGAAGAAACAATCCGGTTTTACACTTCTCTTCGAAAAGCGGGCTTTCGGCCGGGCGGGAGCACCCCCGGGGAGGGAGGGCAGGCATTGGGGACCCCCCCGCCCCGCCGCCCGCCCCGGGGAAGGCGCTGCCCGCCGCGGCCGGAGCCGGGGCGGCGGGCGGGGGGTGTCCCGGGGCTCCGGGCGCCCGCCGGGCGCTACACGTCCAGCACGTGGTTGAGATAGGAGATGTAGCAGATGGCGAGGCGCAGGATCTCGATCTTGGAGAGCTTCTTGTCGGGGGGCAGGGTGGGCAGCAGCTTGCGCAGCTCGGCGAAGGCCAGGTTGAAGGCCTCCACGCGGATCCGCTCACGCGTGGCGTGGGCCGAGCGGTACTTGGCCGTGGCGCGGCGCCGCCGCCGCTTCTCCTCCCGGCTCAGCGGCGGCGGGTGCAGCCCCGGCCGGCCCCCGCCACGGCCCTCCCCGCCGACACCCCCGCCGCCGCCCCGGCCCTCGCCGCCGCCGCCGCCGCCCTCGGCGGGCTCCGGGTCGGACACGCAGCAGCTGAGAGCCTGGGCGTCCGCGCCGCCCAGGGACTCCGGGTCGGAGGGCGCCGAGGAGGGGTGGTCAGAGTCGGCGGCTTGGTCCGGGCTAAGCATCATCTTGGAGGGGGCGGAGGAGCCTTCCCGGGACAGAGAAAGCGGAGAGAGCGGGTCAGGACACCGGGGATACAGGGGCAAGGCACGGGGCAGGGACACGGGCACGGACACAAGGGACATGCCGGTCCCCGCGCCTTGCCCCCGGCGCCGGTACCGCCTCAGGGAGAGCCGGGCCGGCAGCGGGAGGGCGGGTCGCGGCTCCTTCAAGGAGTACTAATGGGAGGAATATCGGGGTAAACGATGCCCCCTCATTTAACCATTCTCTTTCTAGAGTGTGACGGCAGCTTCAGCGGAATATACTCCCTGCCGTTATTCCGGGTGCTTGCTTGGGTGTAGGAACAGGCCCGGAGAGCAATAATAGAATATATTTTTTTTTTGTCAAACAAGCTAATATCCAGTGGCTCAATATTATGTCGATTTCCCGTCCCCCACCCCGAATTTTAAGAGTCTTTTCTGGCCTACCAATTTCTGCTTAACCATTTCTCTTTCGGTAACCCTCTACGGGATCCAGGCTACAGACATGATGCTTTTAAATACAGAGATCAAGGTTCCTCATGCATAACAAGGCCAGTGGGGAGATTTATTTCCCCAGTCCCTAAGGGATCTGATGTATTTGCTGGGCTGTCCCCTCCGCTCTTTTCTTTGGACTCCTGTTTTCTTTTTTTTTACTTTTCCTGCTGCTAATTGTGCATATAGCGATTTGCCAGTTGCCAAATGGGGATGCTGGGAGAGTCTCAGTTTTCTAAGCGTGGGATTCAAAAAGAAACAAAACCCCAAAGCTGCGGCAGAACTTTTCCATCCTTTTAAATTTTCCCTCCTCTCCCCTCCCTGCGCGAAATGGGGGGGAGGCTAAATAAATAAATAAATAAACGCGAACGTGCCTTTCAAAAGAAAATTGAATCGTATCTTCTTGCGGCCTCACAGAGCACCATCTGTCATGTAGACAGCAATACAAATCCGAGCGCGTCCGTGGACATGCCGGCATGTAATAAAACAATACATCAGGCAACTAGTGAATAACCTTGGACACAAATGTGTGTGCGCGTGTATGTGTGTGTGTGTGTGTTTACGGCTGGGGTGTCGAGTGAGGTGGGGAGCGAGACCGAGGGAGGAGGGAACATCGCGTCCTCCCTTCCCCCGAGTTCAGACTGTCAAGTATTTCCACATAAAGTTTCCAGGGAAAGTCACACTCGGGCAGCAGACCCGGTTGGGGAAAATATAATAATAATAATAATAATAATAATAATAATAATAATAATAATAATAATAATAATAATAATAATAATAACAACAATAATAACAATAATAATACGGGCAGGAGGAATTCTTCCCAGGCAGGGCAAGAGCCAAGCCTCCCCCCACGGGACGAGAAGTGGGGCACGCGTGGCGGGCCAGAGGGGCTCCAACGGGGGCCGGGGCTCGGCACTCCCCGGGGTGCGCAGGGGGCCAGGGCTGGAGAGGGCGAGAGGAGAGCGCTTCCTTCCCTGGGAAAGGGCCGCCTCTTGCCAGGGCCGTCAGAAACGCTTCCTCTTCGATTTTTAATAAGGAGCGTTAATCAGGCCCACAAGGCAGGGGTAGGGAAAAATCCCGGCTAGCGCGCAGGTCAGGTATCAGCGATCTCGTGGGGCAAAAAGATGCATAAGAAAGGTTTAAAATCACCTTTCAGCTGGGATTCGAGCGAGGGGGCTCATGCGAAAGCACACTAGAGAGGGAGGATTTGCAGCGCGGTTGTACGAAAACGGGCAATTAAAGAGGTGCTTCCTGAAGAAAGTTGCTTAGAGGTTTCTCTGCAGTGTGAGTTGAATTTTTCTCTTTGGTTTGGGTTTTTATCCGTACGGTGGGTTTTAGCGAGCTGATCCAGAAAGAGACTTTTTGTCCCCGTCTCTATTTTTTTGTTGTTGTTGTTATTACAGTAAATCCATCCCCCGTGCTACCTGCAAAAGGGAGATATTATTAAGGCTGCTTACCTCGGTGGAGTCGTTTGGACAGCCTCTCTCTCCAGGTCCCCTCGCCCCCTCGGCGATTCCTTTACAGTTCAAATGACCCTCCGGGAGCGGAGCATGGAAAAATTAAAAAATCAAAATCAAATCAAATTAATTACGAGTGGAAAAGTGTCCTGCTCGGATGGGTAAAGGCAGATCTCATCCCTCGCCGCGGCCTCCAGCGCTCCAGAGATAGGAGATGTTATCGCCGTGTTTGTTTGCGGAGTATGAATAACAACTTAAGTTACTTACGATGCATCAGGGGAGGAAAAAGCGTTTCCCCCATCAAAGTCCTCCTCCGCCCGTTTATTCGGGGCAGCGGGATGAAGCCCCGGCGGCTGCGCCCAGTCGGTTTTACAGGGGGAAAAGTGCCGTCTCCCCCGCTTTTCTTCCTCCTCTTCCCCGGTCGCGATAAATAACAAAAGGGATGCTGCGACAGCACCGGCACCGTTCGGGATTATTCCCTGTCTCCCGTCCCCTCGGCCTCTCTTTTCCAGCGGCGGCCGCGCCGCTGCCGGGCCGGGCCGGACGCGGAGCCCGGGGCGCGGAGCCCGGCGCGGCGCTGCCGCTTTGTTCCGCCGCGGCCCGGCGCGCAGGCACGCCGCGGGTCGGGGTAACAATGCGTCGCTCCCTCCTTTCTTCTCTATTTTTTTTTTTTTTTTTTTTTTTGATGGGGTTTTAACCTGCGGTTTTGTTAATTCACCGGTCCGGCGGAGAGGGGCAGGAGGAGGGGAGAGACGCCGTCGGAAAATGAATGTTTGGTTTAGTTTTTCTTCTAGTCCTTCAAGAACTGGCGAGGGGAGGAAAAAAAAGGATAAACGAAACCCCCGTTCGTCCCTGAGCTTCCTAACTCCTCCTGCATCTTTAGAGTAAGGATAAAGGAAAATATGCGAACGCTGAAAAAGAAAAGCAAAACAAAATAAACGAAAATCTCGGCGCGGGTTCGGAGCGGCTGCGAGAGATAACGGCGGCGCAGGAAAAGGTACGCTCACATGCACAAAAAGAAAGTGCTTTTCCTCCTCCCACCCCTCCCGGAGTGGCAAAGAAGCCAAGGAGGGGTGCGGAAGGTGGCAACGGCGAGACAGATAGACAGACAGAGCGGAGATGCGTGTGGATCCCCTTCTCGTACCAAAGGGTTTCGCCTAGTGATGGTCGGAAGAGATAAAGGCTCGGAGAAAAGGGGGCGGCATTTTTTCCCTCTTAAATTGGTATTTAATGGGAAAGCCTATTGGACAGAAACCTGGACACGAGTCACTTAATTGGACTTGACATCTGTCACAGTGTGGGAGTTTTCACAGCCCAAATATTTTCAGCAGATCAGATTCTCGCTGAATCTGTGCCACAAATTATAACAGTCGAGAGCAGCCCATGATATAAACCCTAGCCTCTGGATATACAGTCTCTAGACATGCTCGCTCCCACTGCTGTCGTCTCCCCGCCGACCAAATATCGGATACCCACTGATCTAGAAAAACACCGCTGGCATTTCGCATGTAAGATAATAAATAAGCTTTAAACATCAATTTGCATCATGTACACCAAACATGTGGAGAATCATCAGACTGTTTTTTTAGTTCATTTGTTTTGGTGGTCCCCATGTCCTGCCTCCCACCCACCCCCAATCCCGATCTGTGGCAGTCATGGACCTGTCAGAGCCAGGGGGGGCAGAAAGGCCCCCCTGGTCCCTTTGCCTTCTGCCCTCCCTGCTCCAGTGCACAGACAATGAGGCGAGGGAGCCAGCCATGAGTCTGTGGCTTTTCTGCTCACAAGAGGCTGGATGGAGCCAGGGCCTGCACGCCAGAGCCAGGGGCCGCCTGTGACCAAACTGACTCCTCTTGCTGCCGTCTTGCCCCAGTCCCTCCCAGATGGCAGTCCCTTCTCCACTCTGATCCTCATCACCCTCTCTGCAGATCCCTTCAAACGGGGGCCGTAACCACTTTTCTTGGTGTAATAGTCGTCTTCTGTTGGGATTTTTCTGTGACAGGAGTTTGAGCTGGTAGGAACCCTTCAGAGCCTGCATAAAGGGGCAGCAGGAGGGTGAGTGAGACAGAGCAGAACTGGTCTTGCTGCTCACCAGCAGCTCAATGGGTCATTCCAGGTCCCATCAGCAGGATGGGTGGGGGTGAGGCGGCAGGAAAACACTTGCAGGGATCCCTGCAGTTCACCCATATGCAACAGGCTGGGAGATCTCCAAATGGGGAGAGCTTCTGCACTTATTATGATTTACAGGACCTTAATGAGAATGAGTAGCATGCCTAAATAATTTGGGGGGGTTGTCTATTTTTTTGAAAATGGTAGATACCCTAGCAAAGAATACAATCTCCCTGCATGTCACCTGGCCCTCTAGGAAAAGAAATGCCTGAAAGGGGATCCTCGTGAACATTTCTCCAAGGGAAATTTAGCAATTTATCTCCCTTACCCTTCCTATAACAAGTCTCCAAGGCAGCAGGAGGCTGTCACTTGTGTAGATGCTCTGACCCCACATACTGGCACTGGTTTCATAGATATCCAGCATGATCCCACTGCTTGTGGAAGTGCTTGGCCAAATTATCCTTGGCCACAATGGGACTGCCAGGAAATCACTGCAAATCACTGAGTCTGGGACACATCTCCATTAAGCCCAGGTTTCTGGTAACTTTCACAGGTGCTCTTTGGAGATCAGGATCTGAGCAGTTCAAGGTCACTGTGCTCCACAGTGCAAGGCCCAAGGTCCCATTCCACCAAATGACCATCCCACACTTCAATGAGAAAACTGTGAAGGAGGCCTTCTTCAGCTCTTATTTGACCACAGCTCAGTGCTGGGCGCACTTCCAGCACTTCTCAAGGTGTAAGTCTGAGATCTCAGCCCACAGAAGCTGCAGGTGATGGAATAAGTAGCTGGCTACAGCTGCTATAGGTAACAGCCAGGAAGCTGCTAATTCATGTGAGCCAGCTTGCTCTCTGCTACAGATGCTCTCATCATGTGGCTTGCTTTTTACTTTTAATTTCCAGGAAAAGACCAAAGAGTTGCTTTTCAATGCCCTCAGCTATGATGCACATTTCTGACACCTCATAAAGCACCGGTTACTGCCACTGGGATGTGATTCCACCACTGCTCTGCTCCCAGATGGGTTAAATCTAGAGGCTCCCACCTTGGCCTGGGCTTGTCTACCCCTGACCTGGGATGTCTACCCAAACCTCCCTGTTGTGATACTGCAAATCTCCCAACAGCTGCAAGACTCAGGGTGTAGTCTCTGTATCTTTAGCCTTAAAAAGCCAGTCAGAAATGCTGGAGCTGACAGCCTGTCTCTTGTCTGAGCATACAAAACCCCAAGGCCCAGAAGCAGAGCCAAATTCTCCCAGTGGAGAGCTTTCCTGCCTCTCGCCACTCAAGCTGGAGGAAGAAGCTGGTTTCAAGAGCTTAACATTCACAGGGCCAGCTGGCCCAGGTGTGGAAGTCACCAGAAACAATCAGATATTAAGGGTTAAAAGTGCAATTGATGGAAACTAGAAGTTCCACTTTGACAAAGGAGGGATGACTAAAGCTCTTCCTCAAGTTCTTTGTGTCTTTTCCTTCGGAAATAGCTTGCAACAAGTGGAGACCTGCATGTTGGGAATCAGTATGGTCCCAAAGAAAGCTGCATAGATGCAAGGCCACCTTATGATTTGCATCCCCCAATATAGGCATGGCCAGTGCAAGTCTACGGTCTTCACTTTGGAAGTACCTCACTGACATCAAGACAAGCTGAGATTCCCAAACTGTATCAAAGATGACCTCAATGGCAGGAGTAGCATTGGTTTGGCTTCTCTGTAAAAGGTCAAACTGCAACCTACAAGCTGCTCGCGATGAAGAAAAAGTGAATAAGAAAAACAGAGGCCCAACAGGGGTCTCCAGTTTGTACAGACATCCAGGGATATTGTATGGCTGCAGCCTTACTGCAGTCTAAATCCATGACCATGAGCCTTGAAGCACAGGTGGACAGCCATCTCATGGAGGAGAAGCTGGGATTATAATTTGCTGTGCTGGAGGGCTGTGAAGGGAGCCATGAGCATCTCTTTCTCTTTACTTGTCTTGAGACAATACTCCCAAGGCTGGAGGTATAGGAGAAGTGGAAGTGGTTTCCTATGGATGGCATTGCAGCTCACCTGCTCCTTCCCAGCAACTTCTTAAGTCTAACAAAATGAAAGGTATCCAGAGAAAGATTCAATATCAATAAAGACACATCCCACCTTTGTAGGGGCCATCTTACTGAAAAGCAAGAAGAAAATCGCTCCATTTGACTTTCAGGGTTTGCTGACAACCCAGTAAAACTTTATGAACCAGACTGTTCACTAGAGAAGACCTAGCATAGAACTAATACTAGTTAATTCATTAATGATAGCAAATAAAAGTTGCCCACTGCTATGAGACTTACAGCAAAGCGTCACAGGCCACCAGACAATATCAAATCATAAGTGGTGCTGAATTTGTGACAGAGCCTCACAACTCAGAGTTTTTCAGAGGCCAGTGGGATTGGGCTATGGAAAGGCAAGATTCAGAAAAGGATTCTCTTCAGGGTATAGTAGGAAGAGACAGGACTGAAAACAGTACTGCCATGTGATGGTATCTTATGGAGAGGAGGTACTTATTTGTGTGGACATCTCATACTCATATCACATGATGATTTGAAGGTGATGTCATTTGTGAGAATAGTCTGGGTTGGTGTGTACCCCCTAAAAGTTTAAAAGGTTATAGCACTAACACCCTGAAGTGTCCATTTGTCCCAAGGAGATATCCTTCTGGCCTGGGAAAGTAGAATAATGAAAGAATCCAGCTGCTTTCTCCAGCACTGGCCCAGGTATTAGGAAAGTCATTTTTCACTTGTAGCCTGAGTAAATCTCACAGAGCTGCCATGGGGAGACATCAAGCATGAGAACCCACAATGCTGCTTTTATGGTGTTGCTTGTCAGAGCAGAGCTGCACTCCCATTACCTACACGTCCTCTGTCTGTCGAAAGGACAGCTTTCTAGGATGCTCGAGAACATCCATTCTCCTTTATAGCGTACACCATTCACGTTGCTGGCATATGCTGCCCATTGAAATAAATGGAGCTTGTCACTCTTGGATGTGTTCCTTGGAAATAAACAGTCAAACAAATTAGAACACTGAGCCATGAAAATCCTTGTCCTTTTGAAAAATCTGTGCTGGATGCAGCTCAGTGCCTCTGCTCATGGTTTCCTTGGACATTTGGGTGCTATTTTTTGTTTTCCACTGGTCATATTTACTTTCTCTGAGGCTGTTTTAATAATACGTCAGGAGCTTTGAGGCTGCTGGCAGGAATAGCCTACAATGGGGGAAGGTGAAAAAAATGGTTTCCCTTCTGGACCATGAACAGACATATCAGGGCCACTAGGTCTGGATGCAAGTTCATGCTGGCTGAGCATTTATGGGACAGGCAGGACCCCTCAGCTTCTCTCTTGCAAATATGAGTGTGACTTCTCTGGGACCGGATCCTATGTTTAAACCAGTAGTGTCCAGTTGAAATATATGGCTTTTGGACAAATTCCTGATTTTTTTTGTCTATTAGCAGCCTTTGGTTCATGTCCCTTGGTCTCTGCTTCAGTTCTAGTCTTTTCCTTTGCTCGTTGGACTAGAGGAGTCATGACAAAATTAAGCTCCAGCTGCTACTGTAAAGAGCCAGGTATGACCATGAAGGCATTCCTGACCCTTCACTGTCATATTGTCTTGACATCTCCAAAGATGGTCCTTGCAACATCAGTTAATACTCACAGCTCTCATGAGGGTAGGGTATCTCGAGAAATGGAAGATGATGAGGAGTTTTTAAAGGCAGAAAGGACCCCTGTAAGCGTCTCTCTGCAGGTTGAAGGCCACAAGACTTCCCTATTTGCTTCCTGTATGAATGAGCATCCATTTGTCAGAAATAATACCTGTGCTTGGTCTAAACATTGATGGTGGTGGAGGATTCACTATGATCCTTGGCAAGGTACTCCACCAGCTGTTTCTCCCCACTGTTGAAAACACTGATGGGAAAAACGAGCACGTACATCTTCAGCATCCAGCCATGGGATTTTGTTGTATCTTGCCCCCCTGGATTAAGAGTTCTCTATTATTATGTTATCTAGTTTAGGTAGGGATTTTGTGAACAGGTATATGCATGTGTGTTGTACAGCTGATATGCCTGTGTGCACCAGTTATTAGCTTGGACCTCCCGGTCATGCAGAGCATAGCTGTAGCTATTGCTGCTGCTCCAGTCAGGTGTCTGGAAATTTTGGACAAATGGGAACATTTCATCTGGGCAAACATCTCAGACAGAAAGAGAAGACATGCCTGAGTAAACCCAGACGTCTGTTGGTCCTAGGTCAGTATTCATTTGCAGTGGTCATATCAATTCTGCAGCCTTCTTTTTGTTAAACTGGACAGGTTTGAATGCCTTGTCATTATGCAGAAGAAGCCAAGCCTGCTTTACATTTAAGGTGGTTCTGATCTTGGATATTTCCCATTCTTCCTGTTCATAGTTCTAGGCCAAAAATGTGATGCTCAGCATGCCAAGTCCTGAATATAGAACAAGAAATACATATCATGCTTCATAGTTTGTCTGTAAGATCCTAATGCAGCATGGATGCTCCTGGGACAGGTGTATTAGAAATCACATTACACTTAAACTACAGAAAACACATATAAGAACCTAGGAATGGCCACAGTGGGTTAGACCAAAGGTATCTTTTTTTCAGCAGTACCAAAAGAGTGGGCCTGGGAAACCCACGAGAATAACATAAATCTACAGTGTTACTGCCCTCAAATATTCTTTTGACATCCAGTTAATTGAAGTTTAGTGCATTGGATGAACTTTCCTTCTCTGAATTTGTCAAGCTGCTGTTTGAATTAATGTGAATTTTCAGCATCCATAATTTCTCACAGAAAGGATTTCTCTGCAATTTAGGTAAATGCATAAAGAGATACTTGTAAACATGTTTGCAAATAAATTAGCCAAGTTTGCTGAATTACTGTGGCTTCTACTGCTGATGAGCACATGAAGAGTAGTGTTGAGTATGTGGGCAGTAGTGCCATATGTTTTGAACGAATGCATTTGGTTGAGAGCATAAACAGTGGGTGGATTATAGCCAGTTAAGGAAAAGAGGAGAAATCTCTGGCAGCCTGGGCAGGGGGAAGGAAGCAAGATCAAGACCTGGCTCCTTGAAAACATCTAATCACCTTAAATTGACCTGGGCCAGGGTCTGAAAAAAAGAGCAGTCATGCACAAGCACACATATTTGTTATAAAGGTTGAAGCTGTGGACAGTGTCCATGTGGAGCAGGCCCTAAAGGAGTTAACCATACAAGCCAGAAACAGAGATGTGTTAACCTTTGCAACGAACTCGAAAACAATCCCCCCATATAAATGACTGGTGAGTAGTTTGTGAATTAAGCAGGACAAATAGGAGGAACTTGGTGATTTTTATATATGCCTGATGTACTAAATGGGGTGGGTGGGCTTATGCAGCTCCCAAATATACCCAGCTGGGAGGCAGCATTTAGTGAATTGAGGGGGAGGCAGACGCTGTGTGCTTTGCCACCAAAGACCTTACCTGTGCACATGTGTGCAACTGCTGGCTGCCAGGGTGAGGAAAGAAAAAGTGGATGTCAAGCCTAGCTGGCAGCCAATGCATCTGTCTTCTGTCTTTCACTCCCCCACAGTCGAGGTGGAACTTGGCTATTTTTAAATCGGATGTCTCTGTGTGCAGCCATTGGGAATGCTCTTTCTGGTGAAAAATGAAAAAAAAGAAAAAAGAAAGAATTGAGATTTTGAAGCTACCTGCATTCCCAAAGCAGATATTTCTCCATCTATTGACGCCAAGCACTCCAGCCCCAAGGTCTCCTTTCCTCACTTGGAAGTAGAACTTGTAAGGAAGAACTTTGCGATGTGATACATGCAGTGTAAGAATGGCCTCAGTGGAGGATCCAGGTGCTCTGCCCAGTTTGGTGCCCTCTCCCTAGCCATGGTTTGTATCAGCATCTCACAGGTGAGTGCACCGAGCCCTCTGGAAGATGCTGATACAAAT
The DNA here is from genome assembly GCF_025592945.1 of Manacus candei. Lineage (NCBI taxonomy): Eukaryota > Metazoa > Chordata > Aves > Passeriformes > Pipridae > Manacus > Manacus candei. The sequence continues at coordinate 56,629,721 of NW_026138062.1, read as the reverse complement.
ATCTAGTATTGCAGAGTGAAAATAGGATATGTCTATATGAAACAGAGTTCAAAGGTTAAGAGCACGTCTGTAGGAGTGACACAATGGCCACCTAGCAACCAGGCTATCATAAATATCATTTTAAGGTTTATTTCATACTGCAAATGGCCTATGGTAGCCATAGGTTACCAGAGGTAAGAGCTCTCAGGAGCAGTTTCATCAGACAGGCAGGTGGAAGAGCAACTACTCACTAGCCTAAAGACACCTGATTGGCTCTGTGGTGCCATGTCAAAGAGCTGCCTCGCTGCATATTGACACTGGTTTGTAACAGAGGCTTAGAGGAGGAGGGTGAGAACCAGGTGACTAACATCACCAGGCCTGATTTCCTGTCTTCTAGGAAACTGTGACTTGGTTATTTCCTGGGGTCAGAAGAGCTTTGGGGAAGTAACCAATCCCTGAAGGATTTGTTTTCCATTAATTTGTTTGATTTATTTAGTTTTTTTAAATCACATCCACCCCCTTCCTTTTGTTTGTTCTGAACACACTGTATTTCATTTGCCTCCTACTTCTTGATTTCTAGGAACAATGAACAACCATTACTTGCTTTTCTCTTTCCATGCATTAGCTTTTCTACTCTTCCTGCTTTTATACACTCTATCATAGCTTTCTTCCCAACAGTCTCTTTTCCACTCACAAAATCTCCAAGTCTGTGTAGCTATTTGATACTTTATCCTTGTAGTAAATTGCATGCAAGCAGCTACATGCCTTTGTCCAATTTTGTTGCACTTCCTTTTCTGCAACAGTGTCATTTGGCATGGGGATAGGACCAGGATATGCTCTTCAAGATGTGGGCACATCATAGATTCATACAATGACATAAGGGTGATTTTGGTTATGCCATGTATCCTCTTTTTATTCCATGCTTGGCACAGTCAGCTCTCAAAGTGGCTGCTTGTTCATCCTTCCTTCCCAGTAGTTTTATGCCTGAATGGGATGTCCAGAAGTGTCTAAGGGTGATACTGGATGAAGAGGAAGCCAGGACTTCTTGGGTCTAAGCCCAGATCCACAACCAGGTCAGAAACTGGTCTCCAAAAAAAAGTTCACCTCTCCGTTCCTCAGCTCTGTCCCCAGCAAAGGAGTTTCCTAAACCTAAACCAGCTGGGTCACAAACTGTTGGATGTTCCTCTCCTTTTGTTCCCATAATTTTAAACTCTACTTTTGGTGTATCCATCCTCTCGAACACGTTTCCTCATGTGTTTCTCAATATGAAATCTGTTGCCTACAGTTATCTTTCCTGACTGCACCCCCTATTTTCCCTTTTGTTTCCCCATGCTTTTTTTTGTTACTGTTCATCACAAATTATTCTCAAATAGCCTATCTGGGTGGTCCCTTATTTGAAGGGAAGAAGTCTTAAGAGGAATGGCTGGTCAGGACTCAGTCCAAGCCAAGAATATAGCCTCCCTGAAGGATAAAATAACCTGTGTTGTCTTTTCAGGATTTCCTCATGAATTCAGACTATTTCTATTGGTATCTAGGACAAGGTTTGATGCTTATAGAAACTCTACTGAAGCATCCTAGGTCAGTAACTCCTTATATATTTGTATAAATATGTATTCAGAAAGGGATGTTTGTAAGGCAGCTTCTTTATATTCCTCTCAGGCTCCAGATTTTCTGCTTGCCTTCTCAAGAAAACTCCACTTTAGGGCTACAATTGAAGATGGGGGAGAAAAAAGTAAAGCAATTGCATGTCTATGAAATTTCATGTTATAATTCACATTCTAATTTACTTCTTCTGTAGCCTCTGTGTTCATCTCTGCAGGGTTAATATAAGACTCATATCTGATTAGGGAGTCTGGATCTCTTCTGGAGTCATGATTATGTAAAATAACTGCATCCCCTTAAAAAAGTGCTTCTAGTCCTCATGGTGTTCAGATGAATTTGAGACTATGCCTTGGAGAGTGTTAGATGCAGAGAAGTATGAATGTGTATGTGATGTCCTGAGGTCAAAACTCTATAAGATATGAACTATCTTGCATCATTTTGGTGGGGTATCATTTCATTGTTCACAGTTACTGACAAGATTTTTAAGAAGACTAGAGCTGTAGTAGGATGTTGCAAAGCAGTTAAAAGTCCATATGACTTAGCAAATGTGTGCGTTTCCAGGTGGTGAAGAGTGTCTGATGTTGAAGGTTGTGAGGGAGAAGATGTTTCCATTTCTGTACGTTGTAGTTAAATGTTTAGCTCTGTGTAGTTCCACTTCATCAGCCTTTCTTATCCCTGTCAAGGCTGTGCCCATTGCCCCAAGGAACTCTTGTTGAACGACTTCGGTATAATACCACTGGTTCACAGGGAAGATTTCTACCCATTCTCAAAGTGCTTCTAAAAGGTGAGTAGCTTCAGTGGCCTTGCTTTATGGGCAGGGAAGATGGGATATGGGTGAGTTATAGCACTGAAGAAATCTCGTAGAGGACAGATGGAATCATGATCAAGAGGGAACATGATTGGGGTTTGTTCAAGAAGAGAAGGCTCTGGGGTGACGTTACAGCACCTTCCAGTACCTAAAGGGGATCTACAAGAGAGTTGGAGAGGGACTTTTTACAAAGGGACATAGTGATAGGAAAAGGGGGAATGGCTTCAAACTGACAGGGTATGTTTAGATTAGATATTAGGTAGAAATTCTTTACTGTGAGAGTGCTGAGGCACTGAAACAGATTGCAGAGAAGTTGTGAATGCCCCATCCCTGAAAGTTCAAGGGCAAGTTGGAAGAGGCTTTGAGCAACCTGGTCTAGTGAAAGATGTCCCTGCCCATGGTGGGGGCACTGGAACTGGATGATCTTTCAGGTCCCTTACAACCCAAACTATTCTATGATTCTGTGATTCCATGAGCTGATTCAATCTTTCTCCACCAAGACTCAGATATCAGGAGTTTTTATGCAGGAGAACAATCCCCTGCCTACCTCCATGAGGTGGCTTAGGATAGAGCAGTAACTAATGATGCTCTGCTAAACCAAACAAAATCATACTCCCAGGTCCACTGATGCTGACATTCACTGACCCAGTGTTTGGAGAACATTTTCAACAGAATTATTTCACAGACTGGTGGTAGCTGTAGCCTCTATGGGGTCATTTATGAAGCATAGCATCTCTGAATCCTTGGCTCTACAAAAAAATCAAACCTCTGATCTGGTTTTAGACTGCAAGAACTCTTGCTTGCTATTGACCCTAGTTTGCTTGTATTCAGGGTCTAGGTTTAAAGAAAAAAAGGTGATTGTTACGCTGTCTTGAAGTCCTCTTCAGGTTTTCTCAGGTAAGGTCTCTCCACTGCTCACTTTCTCCATAGTCTCTTAGAATGAGGACTGAGTTGTGAGTTGTCCCCCTGTGCGTAGTGGGTATGATCTTCCTGACAATTGCTGCTCTGCAGCATTGAGAAAAAGCTAATGCAGTTTGATTCACTGCTCTCTTGGCGTTGACAGATGAGCTGGCAAGTCTTTCCGTGGCAGTTTAGGCTACTTTCATATCCAGCTGCCTGCCTCGTCCATCAGCCACAAGTTATTGCCCCTGTGACAGAAAGTCTCAGCAGCTCCAGTTCATCATCTGGTGTCTCAGCGCTTTTAAGCTAATGCACCAGACTCCACCATGACAGAGCCACGGGAGGATGCACATTCCCATCTGCCGGTTCTGCAAAGGGAGTAGTGGGAGGAGGGTCACCAGTAAGTTCTTAAACTACTGCTGTGGGGCTCATCAAAGCTCATCTGTCAGAGCACTTGAGTGAATCAAGTTACTGGTAATTGGGATCAGTATCATTGTTCTGTGCCTGAGCAGACTCCAGCTTATAGGGTATGGAGGCTCCAGCCCAACCCTGGGTCCTTAGAGCCTTAGGTCCTAAAAGGAAAAGTCTCTGCTTTCTTGATGGATTCAAGATTTCATGTCTGTATCCATATTTTATATGCTATAGCTGGAAAATTACTATGCTTCTCGTTCAGAGCTTGCCATCTCAAGGAAAATTATAGGATGGGTCACAGGAGGAAGCAAATTATGGACTGCATCTAATAAATGGCCATTTACTAAGGCTGCAAAGACTCAGGAGACTGAGAGTCTCCCAAGGCTGCAGTTTCACTGGCAGAATTAACTTTGGTGCATGGAGCTTGACAAGTATATTCAGGCTTTTTATGCAAGTCCCTCAAGAGAAAAGAGATCTTCCTGTTTGTGAAATGGTGGAGCATGGGGAAGTAGGTGGGGAGAAGAGGAAGACTAAAGGTTATAGGTTGAGTCAAGCACGACTTGGTTTTGTCCCTCTCAGGAAGTCTGCAGGGAGAATACTCTGAGGAGTGTGGCCTGGCTCTGGAAACATACATTTCCAAAGAGCTCAGCCTGGCTCATTGTCCCTCTGGAAGAAAACAGGAGGTGGGATTGCACCCTCTGCAAGCATCAAGCACAGGTACCAACGTAGCAGCTGGCTTCAGTCACTCTTGTGGCTGCTCGGGCATCTCCCCCATGGCATATCCCTCCAAAACCCAGAAGCATCCTGGAGCCTCAGCAGAGGCCGAGACTTTGCCATGATGCAGACATTGGTGCTGGGCTTCTCCTCACTGGTTGGACTGCTCTTCCAGAAGCCAGGAAAAGCAATCATTGGCAAAGGTAATGAGATGGAGTCGGGCACACTATATAAATACTGTTTGGGCTACATTCATAATCCCACACCACAAGCTACATTTCCATGAGAGAGGCAGTCTGGCCTCCTTGGATAATCTTAATTGTTTCTGACATGAAGGCTTCTTCTCCTATTTCATGACTTATTTCCCCAGTAGCATTTAAATGTATTAAAACACTGTTAGCTTAGAAAGTAGGCATCATGTTAGCATAATATCTAATCAGAACTAGTCTGCCTGTCCCCACAGGGTTTATTTATTTATTTATTTAGTGTCTGTTTGTGCGGTTTTCTTGCTCGATTGGAAAGCTCTTCCTTGACATACTCATTTGTTCTGCTGTGTAATAGAATAGGATCCTTCAGAGCTGCTGACATCTGCTTTATTCTTGAGATCTGCAACTCTCAGCCCACAAAGCAACAATGATAATAATAATTGTGATAATAATAATCACAGTGCTAGGAAGCCTGAGAAGTGAAGTTAAGCATGAAGAGGAGAAGACAAAAAATGGAAGAGGAAAAAAATGGGCTAGCAAAGAATGTTTCGATCACTGTGAGTGTATTTTTATCAGCCCTGAGTCTCCACTCATTTACTCATGCTTTATGATTGCACTGCCCTGTGGACTGCAATTAATTTCTTCGTGACTTGCAATATTGCAAGGGAGAGGGGATCAGACACCATGGTGTGTGTGATCAGGACACTTGTTCATGGGTATATTCAGCTCTGCTCTTGCTCAAGTATATTGCTTTGATTTCTCAGTGGCATTGCAGTATTGATTTTAAAGGGAATTAGTTTTTCAGAGCTTCTGAAGATCTGGCCGCTGTGATTTCTCAGGGACTTATTCAGCCTCCTCCCCCACAACTTTATCCTCACATGTCACAGCTGAAATAATTGGCATTGCGCTATATCAGAGAGGATGCAGTCCTGCAGGCTGGAGGGAATCAAATCCAGAGCAAGCCTTGACAAAAAGCTGCATGAGGAAGAGAGTTGTTGTTCAGTGTCTGAAATAGTCCTGGTAACTGTGAGTGCCCACTCTGGGTCATCTTGTCTGAATCCTGCTCTGTTGAGATAATACAGGGCTTTGTACTAAAGAGAAGATACAGTGTACTGCAAGGAGGAAAGGTGGTAAATGGTAAGAAAAGGTAGGAGAAGGAAGGAAACAAGAAAGGAGTGGGAAAAGAGGAAGGGAAAGGTAAAAAAAAAAAAAAAAAAAAAGGAAAAAGGAAAAATTTAAAAAGAGATCCTAGCAGGAAGATCAGGTCATGTTGAGCTTCGAGCATCCTTAAGGCAGGAAACTTATCTGACTATGTTAATCTAAATGGCTGTCTCACATCTCTTAATGTAAATTATTCACACTTAGGAATTCTGCATGATTTTTGACGTGAGATGAAAACAAAACTCGGGACTTGTGGTATTGAAAAGCAAGGTTCTAAAAACAAGTTTCATGGCTGGTCTCAATGATTGTGGCCAGTCAATAGATAAACAAATCTAGAAGGGCTTGAAATTAGTGAATTTGGCTCATCCTGAGCACCTGGGAGCAAGTGCCCTTTAGCCTAAGGCCCTCTGTAGTAAAAACAGGGTGCCTGAGCAAGTACAGAGACCTGACAAAACTCTAAACAGCTTCATTAACAAAGGCACAAACCCACCTGGACTCAGAAGCAAAACTCAGGCTCCAGCATTTGTTGTCCTCTTTCTTTCAGAAGGACAGCCTGGGCTGAAGACTCTTGTTCATAACGGATTTCCCACGTCCTGCTTCTTCTGGCCCAGAGCTTGGGTCTTCTCAGAGCCCCCAGTACACACTATTACTATTACCGGTGTCATCATTTTTTTAACCTGACGTAGGCGTATGTGACATTTTACAAATAGTAGTAGAGTCACTCTTCTGCTGAGTTCCTTATGTATATGGCATGCAGGCATAGGGTAACACAGAATAGAGAAGGGGTACATGAAAACTAGAGATGGAAAATCTTTATGAGGTCGCATCTGCTCCCTTTTTCTCCTGGCCTACGCTTATAAAGTAATAATGCTTATATTAGTGTTTTGCCTGGTTTTAAATACTCTAGCCAGCAGGACTTCTGTGTCCCATGGGAGGCTTTTCCATCTACCAGTGGCTCTCATTGCTCAAAAAGAATGGCAGGTGGGTGCTTCATGGGACCTCCTTCAGGGCCTCACCCCGTGTCAGACCTGCAGAGGACATACGCGTTCAAAAGCCTGCCTGATTTGTCACTGCTTGAGCTACATCAGCCTGATAAAGGGCCATGGCATCACTCAGACACTCAGAAGCATTTCACTACCATTCTGTTCCACTTCAGGTGAATATTTTTTTCTTTCAGGGAGCAGTAGCAGGAGTGGTTTTCCCAGGAAGCTAATGGATTCTTACACCTCTCATAAGTAACACTGTGCCACCACACTATGTGGGCCACCAGTGTCCTCCACTGGCATCAGTTTGTGCTCACTGCTCTTTCACACATTGTGATTCAGGTCTGTGTGACTGGCCACAGGCTTATAGGCAACCTCTATCTTTAAGGATCCAGATCAGATTTTCTTTCTGCTATGTCGTGTATGCTTTCTAATTTTGCCCCTTACTGCAATCCCACAATACTTTCCTTTCTTTTGTGAATAATTGCAGTCTGTGCTCTCTCTCCCTTGGTAGCTGCCTGGCCAAGCAAGCTACTCTTCTCATGCATACTCTTTGCTCAAAATAAAACCCTCTTGTCCAAATTTAGGGTGATTTCTATGTTCTTCAGTTTCTCCTTGTAGTTTGTTCTTGTCTTTGTGTAAATCAGGTATTATGATTAGTTCACTAGGAAAAAAGGCCATTTTGGAGATCTTTAAATTGAATGTATCCTTGTCCTGCTTAGTGAGCTGATGCCTTTGAGTCTGAGAGCCTGAGGATGAAGTAATAATATTTTTCTTGCCTTGTTGGTTAGATAAGACTTAAAAAAGCTCTTCGAAGTTATTTGGAGGAGGAGTGGCTCTTGGCATAGAGGAGGCTGGAACGGGCCTCAATCTTTTGGGATAGCTGGGTTAAGGGTGCAGGCAGAAAATGACATGCAAATTGAGGAGGCAGAGTTATGGAAAAACATTGAGTTTGGCTGAAAATAAAAAAAAAAGAAAAAAAAGTGGAAGGTACGTTACCTCCACAGAAGTAAAGAGAAGCCTTATGGCTTACAGGCTGGCTGATAGGACTCTTGGAAATGAGGGCAGGCTGTAGGGAAGTACTTTCTTGTGAGAGAAATCTTGTACCTCTCCCAGTTTAGCCAATGGTAAAAGAACCAAAATCTAAGGAGCAAGAAGAGTGAGCTCTGTTTGATGAGGGCCCACCATGGGTGTCACTTCAAGAGGAATCCTCACAGGAATTAATAATTACCTATGCACGCACAGTGGCTTATATTCTTATACCTGAGTGAATAAAATTAATCTCTCGGATCCTACCATCTAAATAAAATTGTCATTTATCTTCCACAGCAGCTAAGGTTAGAGAATTTATGGATGCACAGGAGCTCTGAAGATGAGGCCATATTTGTTTCAGTCTCTTGATTTTTGGGAACTTAACTATGGCCACCCAAACCAAAATGTTCTGTGCTCTGTTCCTAAGGATATGATCACCTAATACACAGCAGTTAAGCCAAAACAAAGAAATCAACTACTCAGAATTTGTCTCAGACACTAAACATGCCAGTTTTCTTGTACTTCCGTGTTACACTATTATGGGATATTGATTTCCATTATTGTGTATTTCAGAAAATTCCCTGGGTAATGCTCTGGTGATTTAATCCAAACTGGGTGTCTCAGTGATCTTTTGGCAGGCAGAAGAAAGAAACACAGCTTGCCTGTCAAGCAAAACCCTGTCAACCCAGCAGACCAAATTCAGCCCATTGTCCAGTTCCTGTGCCTCATACAGTATCTCTGAGGTGAAACTGAGCCTGTATTCATATTTTTTCACTAATCAGGTGAGATTTAGGATCATTTGCTTAAAAATATCATGCTGCCACCTCTCGATGTGGTAGCCTGGTGACAAAACACTGCAGTAATAGCATTGGCCTCTGGCCCCAAGGATGATGAATACCCAGTTCTGCCTGGAGATAGATGCATTAGTAATTAGCAAATGTTTGAACATGCTTCCACCTTGCCAACCTATACCAAACTTGATGCCACTTTGACAAAACTGCATTTCTCACTACGACATACAATCATCCTTACTGATGGTGAGGCACCCTTAAGCATCTCTTACTGTGTGTTAAGTGTCAGCAAATCTGTGGTACTTCTCTTAGGCTACAACAATTGACACAACATGAGTAAGGTGGTGGAGAGCTGGGAATTTCGGTATGAGCCCTTGGTGGATTCTTAAGAGAACCAGAACCATCAGTTCTGTCAGTGTGGCCTGTTATCCCAGAAAATAATATCACAGGAGCTGGCCAAAGTTATTTAAACACTAAACACTAATCAAACTCTTGCAAAAGAACTGGAAGACTGAGGAGCGGACTGAGACACTGATGTTTGGGGGGGAATTTCATCCTGTGCAATACAGGTCATAGAATATTCCTTGGCTCTTTCTGCTTTTAATCTATGAAATAGAAAAAAAAATTGTCTGAAACAATACTTGTCTTTAGATAAGACACTGCTCTAGCAGTCCTGGAACTCAGCTCTTTCTGCATGCCTGATCTGTTTCCTCTTCATTTCAACAATCACACACATCCAGACTCAGCCTTCTTAGTGCAACTTTGTCCCTCAGCCAGCGACACTAATCCAGTGTCACTGCCTTACACTCAGAGAGGTGCCAGATACTTTTCCTGATGAAAGACTAAGGTTCAGATGAATAAACAGTGTGGTCAGTGGGATTACATTGGACTTGATCAGACTGCTGTGAGATAACTTGTTATGTTACCTTTTCAGTTTCTTCATTGCAGATCAAGAGTGACTTTATGCTTGCAGAAATATTCCATGTGACTTTTTAGAGGGGTAGCTGAGAATAGAAGATGGCTTTGTGCCTTCATTTTTCTTGAAGACATCTAGGAAAAAATGCTTTCAGAGGTGCAGTTCCCCAACTCTAGCATCTTCTTGGCTTTCTGATTTTTTCCCTTTCTATGCTTACTTGAGGATAAGTAAATGAAGTTTTCTTTTAAAAGGACTTAGAGAAGTAATCTGGAAATCTGACAATTCTGAAAATAAGGATTTGGGCTGTAGGCCATCCTGGGGATCTGCAGAACTGTTCTCTGAATTTGCTAATGCTCATGGTTAGTGTTCTTGACTCAAAAGTTTGGATTGCTCTGTCAGCTAGAGTAAGGATCAATCTATGAAGCAATCTTAGATATCACTGTTGTCAATATCCTGTTTTGAACATTTCAGGAAACCCAAGGAAAGAGAGTACATGCACATGACTAACCTCTATGGAGCATGAATAGTCCTCTTCACCCACCCCTTAAAGTAGAGGCACTGTTCTTGTAAGATAGTTTCAAAGAAGCCCCACTTCAGACAACATCAGTCCCCTTCCCTCTCCTGCCTCCCCCAACATCAGACAGGTACCATGTTCAGAAAGGATGATTCTTATTTCCCTATTTAAACTACATGTTGGCAACTTTAGCAAGTAGTTGCCGGCAGTTACTGAATTTTCAAGGTGTCCACTGTTCCTGACAGCAATTTTCAAACTCACCTGAGATGACATGTTTTGAACATGAGCCGTTTTCCTCACCTGACAATGTCCTCACTGTGAAGGTATCATCTACATGATGCTCACCATTCTTGACAGCATCCTGGGAAGGGATCCATAGGGACCAGCTCCTGTTTGCTGAGTTGTGATTGCATGTGTGTCTGTAAAAGAATGATGGTAGGGATAAAGATGAGTTATTTAGCAGGAGTCTTGATGCCACAGACACAGCTGGAGTGGGATTTGTCTCAGTTAACTTCTTATGTCCCCACTTCACCTGAGATAGTTCCTCCTGGCTTCCTTTACACTCCTGGTGAAAAGGACACATGATGATGACGTGACTCGTCTGTTTTGGATGTTTGTGGTAGGTTGAGGTGAAGTACCTACCAGAAGGGCCTGTTGCTCCTCATTAAGGGAGCCCAGACTGATGGCTGTAGGAGGAGATGCTCAGCATCGATCACATAAACCCAGCTTCCAGAAGAGGCCCATGCAGGTCACATACAAAGGTCTATCCTTCTCCTCAGCTCACATTCTGCTCCTTTCACTCTTGCCTTCTCCATACTGGTCCTAGTTCATTTTCAAATCAGTTCATATTGAAAAAAAAATTTCCACTTCTTCTCCAACTGGCAGCAGCAGAAAATTGGACACCCAAGACCCTTGCTGGGAGATTTCAGAGAGTCTCTAACCTGTCTTATTTTGATATCTCCCTACAGACTGATGGTCAAAACACCAATTTTTTTTCCTGAGATGCTGTTGGGATCTTAGTCCAATCACTTGTCCTATGGTTCCAAGATCCCTTTATGATTTATTAGGTTATTTGGCATTTCCACGGGGACCTTCAGCAGATAAAGAGACTCAGTTGTTGTAGGTGTTGTACAGACATAGGAGTTCCTGCTGCGAAGGATTTCAGGCAGTTTTACTCCTGCCAGTCACCTCTAGGCTAGTGAGAATGTGTTTGGTCAGACAACACACAGGTCCTCAGAGTTGAAGTGCAGGTGAGGCAGCTCCTCTGGCTCCATTCATCACATGCCCACAGGATGCCCAGAGCGTAGCTGCAGTCATCTTGGCGGCACAGAGCTAGTGCTGGAGTTCTCAGATTGTACCCACTTGGCCTGGGAGGGGTGAGGAGCTCTGATCTCTGGACCCCTTCTCATGTCCTTAGAGAGAGACCTTGTTTGGCCTGACTGAGTGCAGGGGTTAGATGTTGCAAGGGCAGAAGTGCACAAAGGCGCATTTACCTCTTTCCCTTGGATTTGACCTGGTATTTTTATACTTCTCTTCCCTGATCTCTCTCAGCCTCACTCTCCACCCTCAGAGAAAGATAGACTTGCAGGCAGTGTAAATGATCACTCCTCCACCCAAGAAGGTTCCCCTGGAAATTGCAGCTGCTGCAGACCCTCTTCTCACCTCTCCCTCTTTCCTTTCTCCCTCCTGATCTCTTTGCTTCTTTGTCTCCCTCCTCTCCACCTTTCCTGTCTTTGTTTTTTTTTACTCTGCTCCCTCATGATCTCCCTCTGCCTGTGTGTCTCAGTCCCTCTCCCTGGCTCGCTCTCTCTGGAGACAGGTCTAGTGGCCTGGTTGCCATCTGCTGCCTGGGTTGTTTTTTTTTTTTGCGAGTGCATGCGCGTATGCGCGCGCGCGGGTGCACGTGGGGGTTTTTTTTATGAGGTTGAGATCAGATGGCATCTAATCGATCGTCATGGTCTCCATGGTTACCCGGGTGACAGAGTAGTTGGGAGAGAAACATACTCCAGCCTGGGGCTGTCAGACCATTCCTGAGTGAAATAATAAAAAAAAAAAAAAAAAAAAAAGGAAAACAAAAATCAAACCTCTTCCATCATATTTTATGCATTTACATCTCCTCGGATCTAGGAAAACATAGCTTGTGCTTCCATTTTACACTGTCACCCCTTGACTTGGCTTGAGGAGGAACAAAGCAGACTCGTTTTCCTTTCTGTGTGGCACAGGCATGAAAGTGAACCACATCTCTGAGAGAAGCTCCCCTTTCCCCTTTTGCTTCTCTGAAAGTTTGATTCTTTACCTTTTTTTTTTTTAAGCCCCCCTGGTCACTGTTGTAACCATAATGATTATTTTTATTCTTCTAAATTGGATGGTTAGTCTCTTGAACTGACTACAGGCAATGGTATCCTTCGGGAAAAGAATTGCAATCTATTAGTATGAGCAGTATCTTTTTCTCCCTGGCCTCAGCCCCTAACACTACACCATCTTTAGCCCTCATTGTGACAGATCAATCAATCTGTCTATGATTCCTGTTCAGAAGCAAGAGGAGTGTGATGCTAAGGATGAATTATGAAACTAGGTGAGTTTCTTGTCTTTAAAAGCAGATTGAGTTGGGCATGGCAACATCTCTGACCATGGCAATTAGTGTGTCAGGAGCACAGGACCTAAAACAGCACAGTGCAGAATATGAACCTGCATGAACTGGGGGAGGATGCTGCTGCTGCTGCATTTCACACAATATCATTGTGGCAGACACCCCTCAATAATCCAAGAATTTCACAAAGTTTGCCCATAGTGCACCACCCAGGTACACCCTGCCTGGTTCTTTGACAGTCATATCCTGGCTAGGCAGACATGAATTTGTCTTTGATATGACCTCAGCATGGCCCCTAAAGGGCAATCAGGTTATGACTCCTGTTGTCTGGCTGCAGCCACAGCACTAGTGTTCATCAAAGCTCACCCATTGTAGTGCTGCCCTGGCCGTGTTCCTGCTCATGGTTTCCAAGCACACAGGACTTCGGAAATGGCAAATGTAAACACAGGCAAAGGGAGCTAATAGCATCGATGCACACGGCTGTGATGGGTTGAGAGGTTGGTGGCCCAGCAGAGCTCTCCAGAGACCTAGAAGTGCTGACTTACTGCTGCTAACTGTGAAATGCATGAGATCAAAGCATCCCTGAACAAGCAAAGATCTCACAGAGCTGCACATGGTTTGAGAGCTGGATATGCTTTCAAATATCTTTTCCCCAGTTCTCAATCAAACTGGGTTTTAGTTGGAGCTTGTTGTCTTGCTTTACTTTCTTGCCTTCCTAGTAGAAGCAGAAGGTGCCCAAGTTGGATTGTTTAGTTCAGGCTGTAGATATGCATTGAGGGCAATATTAAATTGTCTGAAGGGTGTCACTGCAGAGGCCATCCTATCCAGCCTACGTGCACCACCCTCAAAAGGCTCAGGTCTTCAACTATGCCCATGTATGGTCTGCCAAACTCCTTTGTGTGCTATAGGGGTTTAAAAGACCGCTAGACATGCATTCAGCTGAGCCCCTACAGGACTCTAGGAGCAAAACATCACCTCAGTTCAAGCTGATGCGATATTCAAGAGGTGCAAAGATTTGGCAACACCCACACTTGCAAGGAGGGTGACACGGATGTGAGATGATTAACTGTGATGGGGCAGGAGGAGGCAGGGTAGCACGTCAGGGGCTCTCCTCATCTTTGAAAAGGGGAGCAGCTTGCAGGAGGCTGTTTAGGCGCTCTGTGCTAGCTGGATGCTTGGGCTCTGAGAGAAGCAAGGGATTGTGAAGACAGACTCTGTAGATATATCAGGTGCTTCACTCTCCCACTGGGACAGCAAACAGAGCTTTTGGTGTGGAAGGATGTGGTGTTTGGGCCACAAAAGTCCTCTCCCGAGTCTTTGAAAAATCTGTCACATAAGTCCCCTCCACCCCAGTACAAACTGTCTTGATTAGAAATATTTCCTCATTTGTAGGCAGCCAGAGGTGATGTTTCAGTGTATCCTACTTTAAAAAAAAAATCCATGATCACGCCTATTTGAATTCTGATTCTCTCCCTCCCAGCAGCATAACAACCCTGCTTCTAACCAGCGGGGTGGGAAAACCTCTGCTCTTCAATATTCCCTAATGTTAAATACCATGGGCCTCTTAGATTTTCATTCTGTACAAACACAAACTAATTAAAGTCATTCAAATACATCCCAGGCAGAGAATGAGAATTTGTTCACTTGAGGGAAGACCGCTGGCTTCCACGTCCCAGGGAAAGCTCCCTCGCAGTTTACATTGTTCTTTTTGCAAGGGATAATTTATGGTAAAGCCAGTTTCCTCCGAAACATCAGACTTGCACATGGGGAGGGGAAAAAAATGTAAACACAACAGCATCTTTGTGAATGCAGCAAGGTGCTGGTGCCTGCCTCTGCATGCTCCATAATATATTAATACACACTGGCTGGCCAATCCCACTGGAGCATTCAATCATGCCACATTATAATAGAATTTAATGGAGCTGACAGCTAAGACCTAGTTGCTGGAGACATGCGAAAGACCTTTGCAATGAGGATAACAATTAATAAAGGAAAGCGCCATAGATTTTTGGAGAACATCATAAAAAAGTAAAATATCGACATTGATCACGGCATGCAAGGATATTAGACACGTAAATCTAGCCATTGCCTTTATTTATTTATTTGCACATCTTTAATATTATAGACACAGGTTTCCCCAAGGCCAAAATGCAATTTCTCTCTCCATTTCTCAGCAGGAGCTTTTCATCTCCCTATTCACCAGGTTTTGAATTGCACATTTAATAAGCGATAAAGAATTCCTGTCTCTTTTCCTTGGGCTTTTAGCCCACAGTTTTTCCCTCGCTTCTATCTTGTGATGGAAACAACAATCCTCTTTACCTGGCAGTGGGTTCCTTGGGGATGTGGGGGCAGTGTAAAAGGGGATCTGGAGCCCACGGGGGGGGTGTCTGGACTTCAGCGTGTGCTGATGTGCTTTGTATGCCAGGATGCACTGGGAAAGAAAAAGAGTGAATGGGATAAACATAAAAAGAGGGAGGCAAGGTCTACAACTCTGTAAATCAGCTTTCCCCCGTCTGCCTCATCAGAATGTTTTGGCGGGAGGAAAAGCTTATGACTTCACTGCCTGGGGAGAGAAGACTTCACCTTTCATGGAATATCTGTAGTCATTTTAAAGAATTGATTCTGTGGGTAAACTGCATCCACCTCCACCTTTTGTCCTGATGGAGGTGGCAAACTCATCTTCTACAGCTGCAAGCATTGCTGGGCTCCAACAGACTCAAATCTCTCTGGATTTTTCTGGCTGTGCACAGTTAGCACACTCCTGAATCAGGGCTGCTGCTTGGCTTCTCACCTTCGAGAAGTTCTGAACTGCATTTCCAAAAGTATTTAGGTGTGAATCAGTACCTGATGGGATATTTAGAAACACCTAGACTTGAGCAAATTAAAAACAATGGAGTGGGTACCTGTAAGCAGGCATGGTACAAAAATAAAAAACTGGACTGAATACTTAGGTCTTTCAGTTTTAAGACAAGCTGCAGTAGGTTACTTTCTTGTTAGGTAAATCAACCTTGTTTTTCTTTCACTTACCTATGTACAGATGCACTTCCCCAGGACAGGTGATGTCTTGCTTGGAACAAAAGAGGCCATTTGTCCACATTGCAGCAGCAGTGACTGCATAGTGTCATCTCATGCTCTCCTCCAGTAAATTGAGTTTGTCAGTGCTCAGCCACACAGCTGAGTGGAGTGCTGCATGATGCCTCACCTCTCCTGGGAGAGAGAAGTTGGCATAAGCAATATTGTAATGGGATCCAGAAACAAAGAAGCGTGAATGAAGTGCTAATTGCATTCATAAAGACATTAACAAAGGAATTAAAATGGCAGAAGCTTCCTTTCTCCCTCAAGATTCATATAAACAACCAAAAATATATTAATAATCACTGAGATTTACAATACTTTGAAGAGATTATACAGAGATGGGGCATCAGGTCTTGCACAGACCATTTCAGTGGTGTTTTTTATTGGATTCTATATCAGAGATGAGACACTCCACTGCTTTTGTTTATCCAAACTTGCTCTTTTCTTTCTGTCTTTTTTCCTGTCATTGTGCTTCCTTCAAGGAACAGGAGCATTGCTCCTCATTTTCCCCATGATTTCATCCTTCCATTACCAAACTCTAGCACTCAGTCTGCATTGCTAAGACTGAGAGAAAACAGTTCCTTGTTAAAATTCTTTCCAATCGATGGGGGTCTTTTTTCCTCCATGGGAATATTACTATTAGCCTTAAACTTGGAAAGAGTTTGTTTCACAGATCCTAAATTTTGAGGCTACTTTAAATTGCTTGTATCAGCAAAATTAGAGCCCTTTGCTTTTTAGACTGCTTGGCTGTACTTATCACACCTCCCTGACTCTTGCACTTGCCTTCTTTCCACCTGCTGATGTGGTTGCTGTGCTAGTGACAGCTACAGCTAAAGCCAGTTAAACATTTTTGCTCCGTTCACTCATCTTCAGGCACTCATAACTTTCTAAAATGTTCACTCTGGAGGCTGCACTCCGCCAGTTCCTCATGATCACTCAAAGGTGGGTTTATCTGGCAAGGATGAGTCCAAGCCATTCAGCAGTTCTGCAGAAGGAGACATTTGGTGACTAAGGGGATGAGGCTGAAGTGCCTGCAGAGGCATCATGCATGGAGAAGAGGACCCTGAACCAATGGGGGGAGGTTGCCAGTCCCCTTTCCCTGGGCTTGCTCCATTTGTTGGCTGCGACTCAGGACTTGTGAATGCAGGGATTGCTGTTTCTAGCTCTGGAGGGCCAGGAGGCAGGGAGAACTAGAGAGCACATCCAGGAAGATGAGATGGGATGTGTCACAAACACCCAAAGGGAATGAAGCTCAGATCTTCATGCATGTGAGAAGTGTGTGGGAGCATGGGGATGGAGTCCAGGATGCGGTTTCTGATGGAGAGGGGGGAAGGCATGAACCAAGGGGGAAAGGTTGTGTAAGGTGGGACAGGCTGAAAGGGCAGGGGGCACAATCTCTCCAGCATTCTCTGTTCTCAGGAAGAGAGCCTTCTCCAAGGAATGTTGGGACATGAGCTAACAAGGGAAGCCTTACCTGAAGACATTTTGAGAAAAGAAAGAGAAGGAAACAAAGCCCTTTGTGCTGCATGGAGTATGGAGGAAGAGATTATGCACCCCAGCCACTTTGAAAGAGCTGAACCACTCAGGGAAGTGTCCTTGTTTCAAGAGCACTCCTCAGCTCTTTCCATGAAAGACAGATTTGGGATCGTTAGGAGAATGAGGAATATTGGAGCTCAAGCACTCACAAGGGTGAGGCAGTTGGTATTAAACGCTATTCCTGAGGTGGATTTAAAGCCTGTAGACCCTCCCACACCAACATGGCATCTCCCACTCCTTGCTTCCCCACTTTGCTTCCCTTCTTTACCCCCAGGCACAACAAAATCCCTCAGAAATGCACCAACAGTCCATCCTTCCTCCTTTGCCCCTGTCCTGTCCCTGACAAGGTCCCAACAACACCTCAGTGAGACCCCCCCCCATCCACAGTGCTCTCCTGGCTTTCCTGCACTGCCTCAAGAGCTCCTGAGGTCAGGAACTAAAAGCACTATGGAAGGAGTGATGAAAAGAGTTGATGCTAGGAGTAAGAATGAGCAATGGTCCTGCATTAAAGGTAAAAACTAAAATTAAAGCAATTTTCCATGTTACAGGCAGCTACAGGAAAACTGGTTACCAATTAGCAGCAGCAGAATTTTTCAGGAGGTGCTGGGAGTCAGGATAGGGCTCAGCTATTCACCTCATTTCAGTATCCCCAGCTCAGGAAGGAAACACCCCCCCGACTGTGACTTCAGCGCAGGTGAATGGAGAGTAAGGGCAGCCTCAGCCCAGGTCTTGTTTCTGAATAAATGAAATGTGTAGCTTCCACGTGGTCAGCTGGGAGGGAGAAGCCTATCTCAGGAGTGATGGCAGGTGCTGCTGAGCTATTTCCATTTTCCAGCTCTGCAACCTCAGGAACCTCTTTAATCCAAACCACCCGCCAAGCTCCATTCATTGGCCCTGAAGATCAGCAGCCGTTTTGGATTCATTTTTAAGGCTGTCTTTAATTTTTTTGAAGCATCTTGCTGGCGGATTTTTGGTCTCACCTGTGACTCAAGAAGAGATTTGCAAATCTCATTCTCACAGTATCAGTCATTTAAAGGGGCACATCACACCAGGAATTTAGGTTCTGCTTTTAATAGAGGGAACACAGGGGTAAAGGGCTATGAAAAGAAAACTAGGAGGTACAGAAAAGCTTTAGCAGATTTGTTAGAGATGAAAACATTTTTTATTTGAATTCTGTACTCCCTGGGGCAGTGAGGGGAACCAATATGCAATTGCATTGACATAAAGTATGAAAATCAGAGAGCAAATTTGACAAGAAGCTCCACCTAACTCACCTAGCAGCTCAGTGAGGTGCAAAATGTAAAGCAAGCAGAGTAAAGAGTGGCATAGCTCAGGGGCAGGATTTTGATTATTGTGTTTTAAGGCATTAGTAACGGGAATTGAGATAGGAAAATACACAGAAGGTACACCCCAGCTTGATTTTACTTGGCGATTATGTTCCACGGTGTTGACAGCTATTGAGAGATGTCCAAGGTAGACAGTAATTTTTTAGTCAATCATGCTTTTAGTCAATCATGCAATTTTTTACTCAATCTTCACAAGCAAATATGCACACACGGAAATGTGTGTGCTGCTACTGGTCCAAGTGCTTTTTGGTGTCTAGCTTGCTGAAATGCTTTCAATTAGAGTTTGGAAATGGTTGACTCAGTCAGCCTACACGACACTTGCCAAAGACAAAATTAGTTTCAGTCATTGCTGTTTTCCTTCCCAAAAAACAAAGCCCCACTCTTTCCCTTTTCTCTTTCCCTTACATTAAGCAGAGAGTATTTCTCAGGTAGGTGTTTAGCTGATTTTTAATGTCATGGAAACTTAATCTGCAAATTTGTTAGAAACTCTTGAGTAAAGCAGCCTAGTAAAACAGATGATTAATATTGGTAAGCTCCTCATTTGCATATTAATTAGTCTCTGTACTCAACTAATTAAAACAGGGCTGCCTGTTTGTAGACTTTCTGAATTCCAGATTGTTGCTATTGCTCCCATGTAAGTGTATTTAACACAGCTAAGGCAGCCATTGGTATTACAAACTAGCCACCCCCAGCAGTGGTGGCAACATTTTAAGACATTTGAGGCTATAAGAGAAGTACTTTCAATGTTTTCTTCAAAAAAATCAAACAAGACTGATGCTTGAAATAGCAGATGTAATGACTAAGCAGTGCTCCTATTTCCCTATTCTGCTCTGACAAATCCAAGGCCAAAGGGAGAAGAACATTGAATGGCACAAAGAAATCCAGGCTGAACTGCCCTTAAGCCCTGTGGTACTCGCTTCTCTCCAGAGAGGCAGTCTAAAATCAAAGCTCAGGCTGATGACTCAAGACATGAAAATTCAAGATTAATTTTGACCTGTGGTGCTCTGGCAGAGCTCTGTTCATCCTTTCCAGGCTGGAAGTGTAACTAGACTTGGAGTCTCTGCATGTTAGGTGGAGTTGGCCTTGCAAGCCCATCTCATGGCCCCGTGTGCTCTGCAGAGATGCTGCGGGGGACGGGCACTGGATGAACTTTTATAGGTAAAGAGCTGCATTTTCCCCATTCCACATTTCCCTGTTGACACTGGCTGGGCGGATGAATTACAAAGAAATTCCTCTGTTGATTCCTTGCCTTCAAACTTTAGCACATAAAATGCAGCCCTCCCATCACCCACGAAGTTCTTCTCCATCGCAGAGCCAGAGTGCTGCCCTCTCCAACAGTATCCTGCCTCCTCCTCCCTTTGCCTGGCTTGAGGACACACCATTGCCCCCTCTGCCATCCAGGCCACCAGGCAGCCCCCTCATGTGTTTCTCAGCCAAACACCTGCTTGTGGCCATGATTCTCCTCTGTCTTCCTACAACCCCTTCTAGCTCCTCCTGCTGTTTGTGCTTCTGGACCTGATTCCTGGCACTTTTTCTTTTCTTTCCCCTTCTCATGCACCTGTTTTTTGTTCCTCCCAGCTGTTAGCATTCCCCCCTTTGCTATCCCCACAGTAGTGCTGGACTCCTGTAGAAATTCAGGGACTGAGGCTAAAACACCCAAGGCTGAGAGGCACTTCGTGAATATATATTTACTGCCATAAAATATTTTGCATGGCAGTGACAAGTAGGCTTTCTCAAACTGTCTGTGCACAGAGAATTTTCCTCACCCTAGCTGCCAATAGCAGTTTGACAGGTTTTATTATACTCCATTATTCACAACAAGCCAGGTCGCTGTGCCATATGCTGTCCAGTCCTGCTAAAGCTAACCATGTGCCCATGTTGGCTGCAAACCAAGGCTGGTTAAAACCTGCTCCTTTTTTGCATGCTATTTGTTTTGAAAGAATTGGAGACAGGGACTTCATGTCAGATGTCCCAGTGTGTCTTATCACACCACTTTGCTCACCCTCAGCAGCCTAAACACCAAAAGAACTGGAAAATCAAGGGTCCTGGTATGGTTTGGACCTGAGATTCTTCCAGAAACCTGCCCTGTCCTGGAGTTGATGCAGTTTTAGTCAGGAAGAGAGCCTTAAATCCCTCTGGGTCACTGCCAATGTGTTCAACTTGGAGTGAAGCTTTAGATATGGTTTCATGCGCTGCTTAGTAGGACCCACAACAATGAACAGTGCAATGTTTCTAGGACTAAATCTCTGCTTCACTGGCAACAGCTGTTTTAGAGGCACTGCAGCTACAGCAGTCATGTCTGCATGTGGCTGGACAGACTTCCTACTGCATTTCCAAATTTTAGCCTCCTCCAAGCCTGCTCTCCCTCCTTCATGGCCCATGCAACTTCCTGTAGCCTGCTTTTTAGCTGCTTTTGGTGCTCTGTTTTGTTTGAATGTTTACTGATTTGCCAAACCTTGCAGTTACCAATGCACAGCCCCATCTAGAAAGAACATTTATTGCTGCCTTTCAAGTTTGAGAGACTTTGAATCCCTCTCCTACCCATTGTTTGCACTGTAGCTGTTCTCAGGTGGATGTTTTCCTTCCTCTTGCTGCATCCATTTAGCTGATCCTTGCTGCTCCCACAGCTTTTTCTTCCCAACCCTCCTTTGTCAGCCAAGCTAATGGCAGAGGCTACTTGTAAGTGCACCCATTTCTGGACAGGGCTCTTTTTAATTTAGGTGTGCTGTCCGCTGGTTCTCTTGCATTGCCTTTGGTGGTGTTTTCCCTTTGGGGAAATGAGCAAACACTGTAGAGCATTCCTTTCACCCTGCTCCATGCAGGTACACCACCAGCCTGTGATTTCTCAGATCATGCTGCTATGAGGATGCTCCAACACTGAACTGCCTATGATTGCAAGGTGTGTGGCACCATAAGGACCAAACAGAGGCTCAACACTGTCCATGTGGTATCACTGTGATGGTACACATGGTTCATGGTGGCAGCCTCAGGTTGGAAACCCTGTGTCTCCTATTGCCTACAGTGAAGGCAGACTCTGCTTATGTGTGCGCTGATGACATGAGGCACATTTGATTTTAAGTGTATATCCAGATTTGCACTTGAAACAAAGTGTGTGGCCTAATTCAAGGGCTTGTACACTTCTCAGTGGTGTAGGCAGAATCCACGTGCTTTGCCTCAAAAGGTCCTTGTTTTCCATCACATCCTTAGTACATCTCAGTTTCTAAGGGTCCAGTCATTTGCAGAAGTTATCATTTTAATGCTGTGTATGATCATGACCTCTAGGTATGACTGTAGCAGACTGCATGCTTCATTTTTGCTATACAACCTGGGCTCTTCCTGCCACTGGCTTTTTCTCTTCATGTTGTCATAAAGAATCTATAGATGTTCTTCATGGTTTGCTGGCTTGACAGTCAAGTCTGGTAGAACTCTCCATTAGTCTTGCAGATCACACAAAGGGATTAATATCTAACTTTATCTTAGTCTCAAAGGGCTTTCACCTTCTTGAAATATTTTGTTACAGTGCTGGATAAGATTTACAATAACCTCTTCATTCTTATGCATGGTGAGGATGTTCTGGCATTCCGCCATGATCCTGTACAATAAATTAAGCAAGAGCATCTCTTGCTTCCTGAGGTTTTCAAACTGAAAGTTTCAAACACTCACTACTCAAAAGGCGTGTTTCTGAGTGCTATTAGTACCTGAGGGAAAAGATTGACTTTAACTGACCTGCCCAGCCTTTTTTAGGCTCTCCACCAATACACCTTCTGACCATAAGCTGAAGGACACCAAGTAAGCTCAAGACACAGGTGCCCAGATCTAGTCTGAGTTGCATCCTTTGCCTCATCCTGCCTTACTGGTCTGTTTTCAAGGCTGGACATCAGACCTATGCTGTAACCAGCTTTGTTCCAAATCCCAGCTCTGACCCTATCTCCTACTGCTTCTGACCAGACATCACTTCACCTTGTCTGGACTGTCAGTGGTCTGTCACTACTCTGCCCTGCTCAGATACTGTGAGACTGTGTTAGTGAAGGTGCTGCTTTGCCTATGCTGAGGTCACCCTCAGCCCCCTGCCTGCTCTCCTTTGCAGAATAGTCCTTATCAAGCTGCTCCTGGACAGGTATTGTGTTGGTGCTGTCAGGCATGTCCTTTCTGGTCAACTCCATAGCAATAAAAAGCAGTCAGCTTCCCAGCGTTATCAGGAGAAATGGCCCAATGTTGTGGTAGATCTAGAGAGACAATTAATTCATCACGCCTATAACCTTCAAGGAGATGTTGGCACCCAGATAACCTTGCTTTAGTACACTGCACACATCAATACTAAAATTCTTCCCTCTGTTGTGGATTTGCTCCTGACTTTTCTGAAGCATGTCTGTGGCTTCTTTTGAATCCTGCCTGAAATCAGGATATGTTTAACTGTTTCAAGATTGCAGTTTATTGTACAGAAAAAGAAATTGTATTTGCCTTCCACTGGCCAATGCATATCATCAGTACAGGATGTATTTCTCCCAGCTCATTTTCACTTATCATTTTTGCTAGTATTGCACAGCAGCTGGGTCAGCAGTCCAGCAGAAATCAAACTGGTCATTGGTTTTAGAGCAGACTTACTACAATGGTAGTTGAGTGGCAGTCTTCAGAGATGTGCCTAGCATGTGTGAATCTTCCTGGCTCTGTTATCACACTACAGAAATCCTCTGCACTGGAAGCCTGTGTCATGTACTTTACCATCCATTACACAGCTGTGCTTTCCCTCTGCAGAAGATGTCCCACTGGGAGGTGAAATGGTGAAATGGATGCTGTTTCTCCAGCATCTTCCACACCTGCTCATGACCTGTATATTATCCACCTTGTCTCTTGAATTGTTTCTGCGGGATGTGTGCCGGATTATGATTTATTAGTCAGCTTTCCTGCTTCATGAAAAGTGTTACCTCTGGCAAATACATTTGTTCTTCTGCAGCAGCCATTGTTTTAATGCTGCCTTTGGCTGGGTTCAGCAGCCCTTCCTACTCTTTCCCTAAGCTTGGGTTTGTGTCTCTGGGCAAACTGGAGTCCTCTCAGTTCAGATGTAGGATGACTTGCAGGGATCTTTAGCAAGGCTCAGTGACAGTTTTGTTGCTGTTGCTGAAGAATGTTTCTTCCTCTGTGTATATTTTTTTCTGCATTGTATGTTTATTGTCACTTCCCCAAAAGCAGCTGTCTCAGTTCTAATTTCCCTGGGGTCACTGTACTCACCAAATACATTGCAGGCTTCCCCATATCATAGGCATGTACCCACAACAAGTGTATCTCACTCACTACTTAACCTTTTCCTCCAGTGAGATGGGAAAGGGGTAGATTTAACTTCTCTGTCCATGTGCTCCTTGACCAACAGTGTTTGCATCAAAGCAGGAGCATTGCCTTGCAGGCTGGGGCACATAATTTTGAGACTTGAAATAGACTCTCCCTGCACCATTTCTGCAAGTTACTTTCTTTCCATGTAGTCTCATTCTTGCTGTAGATCTCACAGGACTGCAGTCATCCTCTTTCATATTGCCACATGCTCCCTGGGTAGGAACTAGAAAGGCTCCATCTATAAAAGAGAAGAAATCTACTTAGGGATATCTTTTTACCAATAGCATTAAAATATACGTGTACACTGACTTACCAATTCCTCTAATACTTCTTCCTGACTTCAACACACACTGCTACATCAGAAAAGATGTCCTTTGCTGGATCCTCAAAATCACTGCAAATGCTGCCCAAGGAACTGTGAGCCCTGAGCCCCAAACAACAGATGGAGAGGTTTCAAAGGCTGGAGTCTCCACTTTGTCTAGTAGCTACTTTATTAGTGCCAAACAGATGTGTGTGCAAATCCCTCCTGCTGGAAGCAATGCCTTTGATTCCTGATATCTAAACCATTCACTGGTAGAACAAGCCAACAGCCCTGGTTTAATAATGACTTATTGTTACCCATTGCTTCCTAGTTCCCTGGATCCTCTCCGAGACGAACTGACGGTTTTGGTAGATTACTTGACAGACAGAATTAAGACATTGGCAGCTTCTCAAAGACATCCCAGGCTACAGAAACTTAAATCTTCAACCTCTGCCCCTCCAAGCCAACCCTGAGGATGAATGCTGCAGCACGCTTTTGTAATAGGATCTGAAGACGAACTTCGTTATTAACAAATCACAGAAAAGTGCCCTAACCCCATGTGATTCCTGACTTTTATCTGACCATAAATGCTGCCCCTCTTGCCCAACCCTGGGAAACAGCCTGAGAAGCTTCGTGATTGACTTTCCCTGCTTACCCACCTGACACAGTGCACTTCTGTTAGCTTACAGGGGATTCTCTGCATGTGGCACCTCTTCTAGGCCAGAAAGAAACATTTGTTGTGGATAGTGTGACTCCAGAGTCACAATTCAGACTTGGGAACTGCTACCCCTGTCTTGCTTTGACAAGCAACATTACGGGGTGTATGATCCAAAGAGCTATCTGAGTCTCATATACAGGTCAGTGCCTTTGATTAAACATTCAACGCACTTCTTCCAAAAGCCTGGCAAAAGGAATGTGTTTGGAGGTGTAAACAATTTTGACAATTCAAGTGTTGTGTGTTAATACACTGATCAAAATGCTGAGAATTTTCAGGTCAGGGCGCATCTGTTCATCTCAGCAATCTTGTTAAGAGGTAAAGCCTTATAGCATGGGAGACATTGAGGAAACATTGCAGGATTTCTCTGTCTGGCAGGATTCCTTTCCAGTATTAACTAGTGCTGGATCTTCACCACAGAAGGATTCCTGTCAGGGTCTTAAGCACTAAACAGAGACCTCAGCAGATCACTATTAAACCAAACAGGACCGAAAAGGCCAGAAGCACCCCCACACTGTTTCCCAGCATCAGCACCGATGAATGGCGAAAGCCGGCAACCATTCATCAACAAATGAATGCAAGGAGTTTGGACAATGCTAAAAGAAGGAGCAGAGTCATGCAGACAATCTGCAGAGCTATTCTTGCTCTTGTGAGGTTTGGGTCAGTTCCCTGCATGTGCTACCGATTCATTAGATAAATCTGGGCACTTCTGAGGCTAACAGGAGGTTTCCCTTTGTGTGACAGGAGCTTGGCTTTAAACCATCATTGCCTCTTACTCCCTGGTTAGGAAATATGGATGCTTCAGAGGGTAGCTCTCTTTGGGCTTGCACCACCTAGGATGTAACAAAAAGCTAGATCTCCCTGCCGGGGTGCAATGCATCTTGCCTATCAAGAAATAACCCTGAGAATAAGCACTTCTGGTGCGTTGCTGCACTTCATTCCTAACAAAGCAGAACAATTTGCATTACAAGTCAGTTGTTTTAGAAGACAATGGGTGAAATCTGGAGCTTGACACTTGGCTTTCACTCAGTCTGTATTCTGTGGGACTCCTGCCAGCCAAAGAACTGACTGAAGGCAGTGTAAGATGCAGCAGTACTAACAGTGCATTTTTACAGTGCTATTTGTCCAAAGGCTTCAGAGTATATTTATTAACTGAGGTAAAGCCCTTGAAATCTTTGCATTGACCTTAAGCAGCTTTTGGATCAGTGGCAAAATAAGGAAATATGCAGGTTCTGGAAAATCTTGGCATGTGGGCAAGAAGAATGCTTTATTTCCCGTTGGAGGCACAGAGGTGAAACAGCTTGTCTGGTGCTGCTTGGATAATCTGAGATTGACGCTAGGTAAATACATATGTTTTAGGAAGTACTGACCATGGTGTGAGGATGTTCACTTGATGTGAAATGGGATAAACTTCAAAGTGCAAATTCAAATAGCTTCAAGAAACTTCTCTGTCTAAAAAAATCCCAAAGTCTCATATAGCACAAATTAAGGACAAACTTCTTATAATTGAATCCAAAAAGCTCTCTTGACTATTCTTTCTTCCATTTCTGCCTTCTCCCTCCTTTAGTGTCTCTGTAGCTGTTATGTTTTATTTACAGATAATTGGAAATGGAACATAAATGACCCCAACTGGAACTCCAAAGAATTCAGCAATTAATGAGTGTATTTAAAACAGTCTTGCTTAGAGACAATAAAGATGGATGGATGGATGGATGGAGTTGCAGTAGGTACATTCTGCCATGTGCAGTGAAAATACTTTAGACTATCCAGATCTGGCCCAAATTTTCCTGGCTTAGGGAAAAACTCAATCCCCAGACCTAAAACCTAGGAACTGACTTCTCAAGTGTTGTGGTTCCTGCATAACACTGACCTGCCTCTGATCACAGCTTTCAACTGACTCAACTGAAAAGTCTTTACTGACTTTCAAATAGCTGAAAAAATAGATCCCTGCCTGAATTATGGAGTGTGGTTCCTTTTTTGTTGTACTAGGAACATAACTTAACTAGTGGTCATAATGGGCTAGAACATGACAGAGGAGAACATAGGACTCCGCTCAGATTACTAAAGACGCAACAAGTTTTGAAAAAGGGGCAAAAAGGGGCTATACAATTCTACCTCAAGCACTGCATTCCCTTTCCCAGGAGGTATATCATCCATGTTGGCTGATTGATAATTCTTTTCTCCTCCCCATGGGCAAATCTGTGGCTCTCATCTCTTGACTATTTGCTTGTAAGTCTAGCAGTGCATCTTTGCCAAGAAAAAGACCCTGCGTTTCCATTTTCCCTTTTCCCCTTTAAGTCTACATAGACATATATGTAATCTTTCTCACTTAACTTATTTTTGTTGATTTCTTTATGATCAAATATTAAACTATAGAGAAGTTTGGGTTGCAGCCTATATGGCACATATGATAAAGTTTTTCTAAGTGGCACTGTGGACTAATCACTTCCTAACTGTTCTCCACTCACGAAGAGCAAAAGCAGCTCTGCCTGTATTCTTAGCAAATCTTTCCTTGCTTTTATTGGCAATGCTTCTGTTTTGGCAGCAACCTGTCAAGTTTAGAGCTGTCAACCACAGTTTTTTTGCATTCTCAGATGAAACGTAGGCAACATGTTTTCTATGAAAACACCCTTCCTACTCTTCATTAGTGCTTCCAACATTATTGTTCTTCGTACAGAAAGCAAACATTGGTAGCTTTCCCTCTCCCAGCACTGTATCTTGAATGGAACGGGGCTGAACAGACATGGAGTTTTTGACTGTGAAAAAATGTCCAGCAAAGTAACAAGAAGCAAAGTCCCTCTTAGCAAGCCGAGAATGGTTGAGTCTGTTTTGCAACTGTATATCGAGGTTAAGAGTTGTAAGTTGGTTTTGAATGAACTGGTAGATCCACACTACGCCATGCAGAGATACTTGATTCAGAATATTGGAAATGCTATGGAAATGAAATGGAAGTGTTAGCTTCATTGCACCATGTTCCATTCATGTTCCATGCACCTCTTTCAGCTCCACAAACCGATCCTTAGAAACACATCACACAGGAAGTAAAGCAAGTCAAGTCCAGGAAGTCAGGTTTCTTTTTCCGCTCAGTAAAATATGTGGCACATATCTGAAGCATCAACTGGATCAGGATTCTCTTTGCTTGAGCAATGAGCTTGTCCCTACAGTCTCTGTTTAAAACTCATCTGGCATCCTGTGCATCTCACAAATTATTTAAAATCCAAATCCCTGTAGGGACCTTATTTTATCCTCCTAGATCTCTGTTGTCCTACTGTGTCTACTTTTATTGGGACTTTTCTACCACTGGTTCCTTCCTCGCAGGAAGGTTGCCAGCCCAGACTTTGCAACAAGACCTGGGATAGTGGCAGTCCATTTCACAGCTGCATGTGGAAAAAACCTCGTATCATCTTCTGGCACTGTTGCTGACTCTCTGTGCATCTCACAGAGCTTACAAAATTCAGCTTTGCTCATGGCCTTCCTTTCCCTAAGTCTCCTATAACCGACTTCTGAATTCTTCTAAATTCTTCTGAATATGAGGTGGGATTCAGTTCCCAATACCCACACATGAGGATTTTCAAAATAAACTGTGAGGCAGTGAGGAAGTTAATCTCTGCTGAGAAGCTCGGAGCCCTTTCTCTTGACCACCCTGGGGTTAGGATGGATATCCCAGCTCCAGTAAAGAGTAACGCAGCTGTTCACACTTGTGCTTCCTTTATCCCTCCTAATGGAGCCTCTGCCCCCTTGACACAACTCACTTCAGTGACTGCAATCATTAAAGGCGTTGGAAATAGGGTCTGAGACTCATGCAAACTGCTGCCTCAGGTGTCATGACCAACGAACCGATCAAAAATGCCAGCTCCTCTTAGAATGCCATCCCTGAATTCATACCCGACGGCAGATCTGTCACACAGTAGCCAAACATGTTAATACAGCTCAAGCCTTTAGGTGCACTTGTACCCTCAAAACTCAGTGGAGTTGCTGTCACCCTCTAACTGTTCAGTGGCCTAGATGAAATTAGTTAGAAGTCTAAACGCAGCTGCTAATAAAGACACTGCATTTCCACCTCAGAAAAAGCACCAGCTCCCTTTTCTACCAGATGTCCTCTTTGGCAGTTTGAGTCAATGAGGAGCTAAGTGATGGAGAATGAACCCAGCCTCCTAGAGGAGGCCTCAGGCCCTGAATGCCAGTAGCAGGAACAGCAGTAGGGAAGTTCTCTATTGCTGCTCCCTACTGGGGCTTGGAATTGATGTTGGTTCCTGCTAATGTTGTTTGTCACCAGAATGTAACAGAGCTGCTTGTGTGAACGGTCTCCTGTTCAGGAAACTTCTTCCCTTGCCTCCACACATGTCTCCTGGAGATATATCTGTGGGTGAGTGGGCAGAGCAATCCCAAGAAGAAATGCAGGGTCTGGGGCCAACTGACAAGTACACCCTGTGGATGTCCAGATTTTGGGAGGAAGGAATGTATATCCTACTTTCTCTGCATGCTTGTTACTATCAAAAGGAATTAGAATGGGACACCAAACTCAGTTGGATGGACTCTTCTCACAGTCCAGAGCTCCCACTGAAGGAGGAAAAGGAGCAGGAGTGTTGCCTCCAACCTTTGCTGAGAAGTCCATAGATATGAGCGCTATGTGTAGCTTGAATTCAGCACCACTGCCACCTTTGGTAGCAAAAGTGCTCTTCAGCTTTTATTTCATTTACAGCAACGGTCCTAAATCAGATTGCTCCAAACAGCCAGCTCTGGACTGAGCAAAGTGCTTTGGGAGCTGGTCACAGAAAATCACACACCTGAGAACCTTTTACACACTTTCTCCCTGTGTTTCCAGCCAAGGAGCTCTCCCCAGGTAGTTCTTCCTCTGTGCACAGTCCCAAAAGAACAGCAGGAGATTTAACAAAGTTGGCAGTCTGAGAGAGTTCGGGCTGTTCAGCCTGGAGAAGAAAAGGCTTCAGGGAGACGTTATAGCACCTTCTAGTAGCTGATGAAGAGGGCCTACAAGACAGCTGGAGACAGACTTTTCACACATGCATGTAGTGATAGAACAAGGGGAAATGGCTTTAAACTGAAAAAGGAGAGATTTAGATTGGATATTAGGAAGAAATTCTTTACTGTGAGAGTTCTGAGGCACTGGAACAGGCTGCCCAGAGGAGCTGTTGTTGCCCCATCCCTGGAAGTGTTCAACATCAGGTTGGATGCAGCTCTGAGCAACCTGGCCCAGTGGAAGACCATGGTGGGAGGGTTGGAACTCGATGATCTTTTCCCTTCCAATGCAAACCGTTCTACAATTCTATGATTCTGTGAAAGTTTATAGAACTACAAGTGGCATGGAAGATGTAAACTTTCCTCCATTTTACCAAATTAAGAACAAGGCATTGGCAGGTGGCAGGTGGCAGAATAACAACAAAAGGTCCTCTTTTCACAAAACATGCAGTTAAACAGTGGAAATCCTTGCTACAGGACACAGTGGACAAAAAAATGAGCAGAACTTCCAAAGGGCATTGGACAATGGAAGAAAACCTGTCTAGACCTACTAAGCATAAAGGTATCAGCTGTGGTTGAACCAGCCACACATTGTAAGAAGACTGGGAAATCTTGGGGTATGCTTTCCATCTTCCCTATAGTCTTCCCTTGATATCTGCAACTGGTCAGTGGTGAAGACAATACTGATCTTTGTTGAGAATCACTACAGTTACTTCTATATGCGGTGCACACTAATGATACTGGTAAGGGTTAACGGGACTAGTTAGATCCTAGTATGAGTTAATTTCAAAGTCAGATATCCCACCCTGACCCGCATGAGAGGAACTGGCTTTCTCTGTGGCCATAAGGCACTCGTGGGAACAGAAGTGCAGGCATTCATGGCCTTTGACTCTGGATTCAGGAGGACATCCAAACTCATTTCCATGGAGCTGTGGAAGAACTGAAATCCCCCCAAAACAGCAACATTAAGATTTGGAGAGGCATCCACATTTTCATCAGATCTACAGAGTACAGAATCTGCCCTGGAATGAGTGCAGCAGAGTCACCAAGTTTGTCCAGGGAATCACCCACAATTTTCCAGGATAAAAATATTAGTGGAAATAAGCTCTCCTTTTCCTTTATCATACTTATGCAGAACAACCAGAAATGTGTTTGCCTCTTGCTGGATGTATCTTAAATTCCTCTAGAATGCATTGATTCAGAAGATCATGTATTTTTAATGAAGAGAAATCCTTCTTCTTTTGGAGAACGAGTCTCTCAGATTTTAGTATTGCCCAGACTTTCTAAAGAGTGTACTAATTTGCTGCACAAGACTTAGATTCTACCATTTCAGTTTCCTAACAGGATTTCTCCCATTCAGCCTAAGTTAACTCAAGACAAATTTGCTTCTGTGCTGTAGTCTGGAGACTTAAAAAAGTATAAAAACACCACATGCATTTACCACCAGGAATTTACCTATGTGATTTAGACTTAGGAAGGGTCACATTCTCTCTCTGCCCCTCTCCCAGGTTTTGCCAACATAAACAAAATACACAACTATTCTGTACCTGTTATGTCAATTTAATACCCTCCATACTCCCTGGATAATGTGACCATCGTGGCCAGGTGACAATATGCTGGTAAGACTGATATTTAGCACTGCCATGTCGAGTAAGTGAATCGTCTGTAGAGCAGTTGCTGCTCTCATCTCTGGTAGAAAAATGTTCTTTGGCTTTTGCTGTATATTACAGCTCTGTGCCTGTATAGCATGATATAGTGATGGGCACAGTGACTGATAGTAATGGCAATTAAGAACTAGATCTTTACAAGCCTGAATGGCAAATTTGCATATCTTTCGCCAGAAACATCCGACGAGGCTGATATTCATATTCCGACAAAGATTAATCCAGGCTATGCCATCCACCCCCGGCATCTCAGACGTGCCTTACTTAAACAGCACATTCAAGCAGCGAGATGCGCAAGTTGCTGTCACGCCCTATGCTTCGGGAGGCAAGCCAGGAAGGCTGAGGCTCGAATGCCGCTCTGGATAAGCAGCCAGCACCGACCGCGGCACTAATTAGCGGCGATTAAACAAGTCTCGGAGCGGATCGCGGCCCAGCGCGGGCCCGGCCCGGCCCGGCCCGGCGGCGCTCGGCCGCCCCCTCCCGGCCCCCGCCGCCGCCGCACCCGCTCTTTGTTCGCGGCGCGGAGGGAAACACGGCCAGCTGTCCATTTGTTTATGGGGTTTTTTCCCCCCTGTCCTGAAAAGTGATTAAGGCATCTTCCTCGGTGCCTTCCTTCTGCTGGTGGAAGGGTTCCGCCCTCGCGTTCGTTTCGCCCGCGTCAGCCCAGCGCTGGGGCCGGCAGGGAGCCTCCCCCCCACCCCGACCTCAGAGGGGCTCGCTTTTGCCTTCCTCCCACCCTGCTCTTTTGCCAGAAGTGTCAGCTGCTGAGCAAACACATGAGAACCACGACACCAGGGGAGGTTTAGATTGGATATTAGGAAAAATTTCTTCACTGAAGGGGTGGTCAGGCATTGGAACAGGCTTCCCAGGGACCTGGAAGTGTTCAAAAACATCTAGATGTGGGATATGGTCTTGTGGTGAAGATCATAATGCTGGGTTAACAGTTGGATCAGTGATCTTAGAGGTCTTTTCCAAGTGTAACAATTCTATGATTCAATGAAACTGTGCCCTGTACAAAAATAAATTACCCTAATCCTGCCCAACTGGGTTGCAAAGCCCTATTCTTGGGCTTATTTTAGGAATTACTTCAATGGTTATGCTCAGCTGTTGTGTTTGGGTGATTTCAGCTTATATTAAATCTGGTTGTAACTCCATAGTAAAAAAGACGTGAGGCCGAAGTGGTTTTTATCCAGCAGTTCCTTCTCTCACTCATGAAAGAGCTACTAATGTTCAGACTATGAGCAGTGGTACAGCCAGCCTTGGTACTGCTCTGATGTCCTCAAAATTCAGATGTAGACTTGTTGTTTCTTTGCACAGACAGCTATACAAAGCTGTTTTGACCCCAGATGGATTTCCATCCTGTTGCATTGGTTCCCAGATTGTCCTAAACCAAGAAGGTCCCAGCTGAGGTCTCCAGGCTTCCTGAGGTCCTGAGCATATAGGCAGTGATGCATCTTTCCTGTTCTCAAGGCAGTGTAATATCAGCTATCACACCATCTGCACTTTCACATCCAGGGTACATAACATCCCCTCCCATCACCTCTGTTGCAGAGACCCCATATAGTCCAAATCCACTCCATTTGAAAGCCTGCTCTGGGACCTCTTTCTACCTGAGTGCCTGTGGAAATCTCTCAGCACGTTAGATGTAAGGGCAGTTCAGTGCCATTGTATTTATCTCATTTGTATTGTACTGTTAACCTCAGTGGCAAAACCCTGTTGTCTCCATGTTTTCTGCATCCAGCTAACTTCACAGAATCATAGAAGAGTTTGGATTGGAAGGAACTTAAATGTCATCTAGTTCCATCCCCCCTGACATGGGCAGGGACACACTTGTTCACTAATGTGGATTCACATTACTGCCTTCCTGTTTCACTTTATTGCTCTCATTGACTCATATCCTCCACCAGACTGTAAGTTTCTGAAGGAAAAATAAAAACTAGTATTGTGGATAGCTGAGAAATCCTTCTGAATGTAGGTGTCCAGGAACTGCAGGGTAAAGCCAGCAGTTTCTCTGGGATGCTGTGCTGGGTAAGGGGTTTGTGTCTTTTCTTTTCCCCATATATGAACTGGGATGTCTGAACAAAAGGATGACTTGAAATGTCCTATTTCCTTGGGTAATGGGAAGCACATGAAATTCTCTTTTTCCATGGCCTAGGTGCCCAAGCTTCAAAAGTGTTCTTTGCTGCAAAAACCCTGACTGTGGCACTGACCCTTCCTGGCATTATCAAGTGAGGGTCTTTCCTTGCAGACATCTTTTCTAGATGCTCTACAGGATTCCAAGACCACTTTAAGAAGTACAGTTCTTTGGAGAAACAAAGTCCAGAAAACCTTTGCGTCTTGGGAACTCCCCCAGGGTGCAAACCTGCTTACTGGAGAAATGCCCTACTATTACCTATAGAAAAACCTCTCTGTGGCATCCTGGTTATTCACATAATGAGCATCCCCTACCTCCCATGTCTAGAGCTAAAAATACAGAATCCTGTCACCCATGGATGCTTCCTCTTTTTTGTGCAGAAGCCTCAGGTATCTCTACACGGTTCCATAGATCACACTTTGGATAGCCCTGAGCTAGTGCCAGCCAGAACCACATAGCACAGTCTGTGACAACGCATCTGGTCAGACAAGAAGGGTCTCATGAGATTTTCTATGTTGCTTCCACAGTGCTCTTAGGTCTCCAGACTTCTGCTAATTTTGACTACAAGCACCTGTCTGGCACCTGGCTGTCTTTACACCTTCATTTCTGAGGGGTTTTCCTAAGTTATTGCACTTCATTTGCAAGGGTAGGACAGGAACAGAAGGCTTATTTTGCAGATTGGAGTTTCTGTTGAAGGATAGATTGCTCCTGTGATAACCAGCAGCAGCAGTGGTTAACAAATTTGATGGGGGGCCAGACATACCGAGCAGAATACCAGTACTGCACTACATGGCACACCTGGGGCAGGAATAGCTGCTGAAATCCAGGAGGTTGTCCTTGTTATGGGCTTTTTGCATTTTGAGGAAATTGTGAGGAAGCTATCGCTCGCCAAGTGCCCTCTCTGCCTCCAAATCCAGAGTGGTGATGTCTCTGCCAGACAAACCATCTGTAAGTGCTTCTGCTTACTTCTGTGGGATCGTCATTAGTCTCCAGAGCAAGAGACATGGTCCAAATGAATCTTCTGCATGCTGGTGATGACACGGCAGAGAATGAACAGTATAAATGTCAAGATTATGAACAGTGCTCCAGCCAAATGATGGCTGCTTGGAAAGAAAAGAGCCTACAAAGAACACATGGGTTCTCTCAAAGGCAGTGAGGCATAACTGTTGAAGAGAAGCATTTTGAGGTACAAGCATTCACCTTAATGTTCAACATTGTTATCTCTGTCTCAGTCACTGCCGAGACACCATAGTGGCCAATCCTGTCTCTTAGGACTACATTGTTTTTTCTTTTTGCTTTTAAGTCTAAGATTTTATTATGTTTAAGCACAAAAGTGTGCTTCATAAACTCCTTTGCTCAGCCTGAAACCCCTGAGGGTGTTTGTGGCGAAACCAGAGCTGCCACCCCAGGATGGACACTGCAGGTAATATCTAAGTGATGGGAAACTGAGCAGGATCAGGAGTTACAGAGGCTGTTGGCCAAGAAGGGTGTTGGTCACAGATGTGCACTTTGGGACATGACCAGGGAGACATCTTGAGAGCAACTATCCACTGCCACAGATACATGATACGTGAGCAAGCTCAGATTTCCTGGGAACCTGAACTGGAGCTGTTTTGCAACAGACAACTGTCCATCTAGGAAAGGAGAGGGAATCAGCTTCTAACATCATTCACTGTTCAGACAGAAATTCAGCATGCCCAAGCCTCATCTAAAATTGAAAACTGCCTCCAAAGGAATTGTTTGTTGCTTTGTTTGCAAAAAGTGCAAACAGCACATCAGAGAAGCAAAAATGCCTTGGTGGATTGTTTGGCTGAACACTTAGTCAGGGTATATTGTAATGAGCCATATGCTAGCTTTGCACAGTCTTATGCGGTAAGCCAGCTGCAATGTGCAGCTGATTAGTCTGGTTGGAAAAATCTTCATTTTCCATAACAGGAGGCCAGCAAAGGCAAGCATTCTGTCAGATACCATCAACCCTCTGATTGCTCCTGTCATCTTGCTGTGGATCAGATGAAGTTAAGAGATCAAGGAACCTCTGCTTTATTTTCATCCTAAAGGAAGAACATTCTTTTAGCCCCAGGCTTGTTTAATAGTAACTGTTCTTATGAACTATAACCCTCTTATATTATTATGGAAGAGGTTTCCACTACCTCTTCCCACCGGTGCCATTCTCACTGCCTCAGTTAGAGCTCAGTTATTTGCAATTCAGTATTCAGCTCAGATGATGTGTTGGAAGCCTCCTGTGAGTTAAGGGAATGGAGGTCAGGAGGGGATGGAAACCTGATGAAGTGCAAGATAACATAACTGGCTGTGCAACAGGACAGCAAAATCCCATCTTTTTGACCCAAATCCCATCTCCTGCTGTGGCCAAAAGCTGATGCTTAGACAGGAATATCAGAAGAGAGGGTAAGTATTTCCTCCAGATACCAGCTTTGAACAATTTGCCTCTCAGGGACTTTCCAGAGACAGAGGTGTTTCCTCTTTGCATTTGATAAACTTTAGATAAATTTTTACCTGTTGATTCTTCACTCGAACTCACTCACCTTCAGTCATCCACAGCAGTTTGGGCTATGGAGTTTCATAGCATACTCAGAAAGTCCACTCATGGACAAGCTGAAGCTTCCTCCATCAGGAACAGATCTTCTTTAGATCTTTAACTGTGCTAAATGCTGAATCCACAATTTGTGTGATCACCCTTTGAACAGGTAAGAAATCCTCAGCTCGAAGGCTGTGTTGTGTTGTATTATTGGTTGTGTTTCTAAGGCAAAATTAACAGCCATTGTCAGAATCTACTACAAATGAATATAACAAATCTGGAAACACAATGCCAATGAACCAGAATGAGTTTTTAGCTCTAAGATAT
Source organism: Manacus candei (assembly GCF_025592945.1). Lineage (NCBI taxonomy): Eukaryota > Metazoa > Chordata > Aves > Passeriformes > Pipridae > Manacus > Manacus candei. The sequence continues at coordinate 56,593,175 of NW_026138062.1, read as the reverse complement.
CTGATTTAACTATTGTTTGGTTTGTTTGTTTGTTTGTTTTTTACAGAGAGGAAGGTAGCTTTGAGTTATCCCTTTGCCTTCACGTGTATCTAGTGCTTTGAGTGCTCTGGGTCATCATTACGTACGGATAGAAAAGGGCTGAATGCATCTGAAAAAGAAGCCGTGCACTCAGTTTTGGGGTACCCAGATGAATTTGATGTGTAAGCCTCTACAGAGCAACAAACGCATAAAGCAGTAGTAGAGGGGGGTTGGGAGCAATGTGGAAAAGTCTAGGGGATACCATATTTATGGCTGAATAAGAAGCCTGAATCTCTCTCATTAAAAGAAAAATTCCCCACAGACAGGATTGTTAAGAGTATTCTTGTTTGACATGGTTATTAATGAGGACGAGGAGGAAGCAAATTGCACATTAATGAACTTCACAGACAATAATGCTCTGGGAAGATCTGAGGGCTCCAGCAAGGACAGATCATTGGCCAAGTGCAGTGCAGTGCTATCATTATGTCAATAAAATGCTGAAACCTCTAAACATTGCATCTAATCCTTTCCAAAGCCAGTGGCCTCGCTGGGCAGATACCTTTAATTGTCAGTGAAAATCAGGAAGATGAAAAAGCTCTTTTTCCACTAAATTCATCATATGGACATTGCAGAATGTGACATGAGGTGAGCTGCATGTTTGGCGTTTAGGATGATGGTTAATGGGTATTTTACTTGACCTAGTCAGTTCTTCCTCTCCTCCCCCTATTCTCTGCTTGGCTTCCTTGCTTCATACCTCTGGTCAGTCCGCCACAGATCCACTCCTGCCAAGTCCCACCTTCAGGCTGACCCCAAAACACTACCCTTTCTTCCAACAATTCAGATTACACTGCAAAAAATGAAAAGCCAAATCCCTACTAAAATCAGGTACTTTGATGGTGTGACCAAAATCTGTAAGGTTTAGAATGAAGTGGGAATGTGAGAGGCTCTGTCATAGTTGTGACACACAAACTACAGAATCATAAAATAGTTGAGATTGGAAGTCACTTCTGGAGATCATCTAGTCCACCTTCTCTGCTCAAGCAGGGTCAGCTAGAACAGGTTGTCCATAACCATGTCCAGCTGGGTGTTCAGTATCTCCACAGATGGACACTCCATAACCTGTTTAAGGCAACCTGTTCCAGTGTTTGACTACTCTTACAGTAATACATAAATAAATGCATAAAAATTATTGTATTCAGATTGAGTTTCATGGCTATTTCTTAATTTATTTCCATTGCCTCTTATCCTGTTTGGGGGCAGCACTGAGAAGAGCTTGGGCTCCTCCTCTTCAATACTTCCCATCAGGTATTTACACACATTGGGAAGTTCTTCCCTGAGCCTTCTCTGCTTTAGGCTAGACAGTCCCAGCTCTCAGCCTTTCGTCATATCACAGATGCTCCAGGCCCTTAATCTTCACGATTCTCCAGTGGACTCTGGGAAGCAGCAGCACAAGAGGAGACAGCTCCCTAACAGCTGTTCTCTGCAGGTGTAGAGCATTGTTGCACTATGTTGATGTGCCTAAAGCCAACATGTAAACTTTGGTACAGTCAGGACTGGGGGCTGCAGAGTCAGAGGCGTTAGCAGAGCCATGGCAGGAGCAGAGCAAGAGCACCATCTGAAAGGCAGCTCTCGTGGAGGCGAATACAGCAGAGAGCTGCCAGTTCTAATTGCTGCCTGTGCAGCGAGCAGAGCCTGTAGCTTGGGTGGCTGTAGGGAAGCAGGCAACTTGGGAAGGAAAACTCCCAGGCAGGGGTCTGGAGGTCCCAAGTGAGAGGGATGAGATGAGAAATGCCTGGGGACTGCAGGGAGCACAGCAAGGCAGTACCTTCCTGATAGGGAGCCAAGTACCATCTCCTTCCCTGGCTCTGTTCACCTTTGCTCAAGAGCTGAGGAGGGGTTGGGGGCTTGATGGCAAGGGCAGTAGCTCTCCCTGTTGCTGGGCAAGCTGGAATAAAGCTGTGATTGCCATAGAGTATGACTGAACTGACTGGGAGAGCAGGAAGGATGCAGGGGAGATGAACACAGAGCGTCCCAAGCACCAGGACATCTCCACATCTTAGCTGAGCAATAAAATGAGACAACTGCAGTTGGGTGAGCAGTAGAAAGGTCCTGACATTTCAGAAATCCTTTGCTGCTTTGCCTTTAATCAATCTCTACTAAGCCTCAAATATGAAAAGAAGTGCTTAGGGCAAAGGTGAATTTCATATTAAGAGCAAATTGCTTTGATGCTTGTCAATTTGCCAAGATTTTTACAGCAAGGAAATCGTATTATTTCCTGGCTCCTGGCATGATCCTAAAGGTCATATCTCACGACACAACTCTCTTCCTTTCTCTCCAGCTGTTGCTCATACAATAATAGCCACAAGTGTAAAGATGTTGCTGCTGTTTCTTGGTACCACAAGGTAAAAAAAGTCTCAATAATCATTTGTTTCATGTTCCTAGAGTTTTATTGTAAAGATACAATGGAAATGGACCATGAAAAGCTCATTGCCATTTTGCATGAATATTGCTGTTTCACATGTATTTATCTCACTTCCATTCCCTGTGCAGTAAAGTTTGTGTTCCTTCACAAACCAGACCCACTACTTTTAAGTGAGAAATTCTACCACATGTTCATGATGAAGGCTCTCCAAATGCTTTTCATAAAATACATTACAATTACAGTTTTGTAAAGACTTGTAATGGAGAGAGGCATGTCCTCACTAGGCATTAAATCAAGAACAGCAAGATTTGTGTAGCTCCAGAAATGGCCTCCAGTGTCACCTACGCAAGAGTCTTACGCCACATTTGGCTTTTTTTCCCCCCCCCAACTACTAGCAGGTATGCTATGATATATCATTACAGAATATTCCACAGTTGTTAGCATTTCAGGGTCCTGCATGAACTTATAGAACTTAAGCAGCGTGCACTATGTGGGTACAGCTTCCCAGATGCAGGGCTAACACCGTTCAGAATCACAGAATCAATTAGGTTAGAAAAGACCTCTGAGATCTGCGAGTCCAACCTATGACCAAACACCACCACGTCAACTAAACCACGGCGCTGAGTGCAAAGTCCAGTCTTTCCTTAAATACCTCCAGGGACAGTGACTCCACCACCTCTCTTGGACAGCCCATTCCACTATCTGTGGAGATTCCACCTTTTCTGTGAAGAATTTCTTCCTAATGTCTAACCTAACAGGTGCAAACCCGCTGGACAAAGACTGTAACTCCACTGTGCTCTTAGGACGTGCTCTTCAATGGACGACAAGAGCTAAACTGCTGCACGAAGGATGCCATAAACCCCAGAACCACCTGGCCAGCGCGGACCCAGCGCAGCCTCCTTCCCCGACCCGCAGGGCCAGCGTGTGCCTTGGTCTAACCAAGGCTCCAGGGGTAACACCTCTCTGCCCCTTCCCCTTCCAAACGGCTGGGACCAGAGGTGCTGCATCTGAGGAGGCACAACACCTCCCTCCACCTGCACCTGCACCCACCTCCCCAGTCCCGCACCCGCTCACAGCCCAGCCCGAGGCAGCTCCGCGCTGCCACGCTGGCACCCCCCCACACAGCCCCCGTGAACCCTCTCAACTCTCTCACATAGATCCTCGCACCCCACCTCCCGCACCCGCACCCCCACCCCAAATTATTTAATCCCGGGCCGTGCGCGTGCGCTAACGCCGCGCGCGCTTCCGCTTCCCCGGCGGGCGCCCGGGAAAGAAGGACAGAAGGAGGGAGGGAGGCGGCCGCATCCAGGCTGCTCTTCCCGGCGCCTGCGCATGAGCGCCGCATCGCGCCTCCCGCCCTTTCCTCCTCCTTCTCCTCCTCCTCCTCCTCCCGCTGCTGCTGCTGCCCCGCGAGGGCCCGGCCGCTGCTCCCCGCCCCGCCCCGGGGATGCGCTGCCCGGCGGTCGCGGAGCGGGATGGAGGTGGAGGAGGCGTTCCCGCTGGTGGGGCAGATGGGGCCCTACCAGGTGTATCTGTGCGTCCTGCTGGCCGTGCTCCTCCAGGTGAGAGCCCACCTCCTCCCCTCCCGCCCCTGTCCCGAGGGCCCGCGGGAGCGGCAGTGCCGGGAGAGGGATGGTCTGGGTGCCGTGGGAAAGCCGTTCTCCAGAGTGTTGGGCGGGTGAATGTCCCTGTCGGAGGTGGGTGGATATCCCTGCGGTGAGTGGGAAGGCTGGTATGGGAGGGCTTGTGCTGTGGCAATAGCTGGTCTCCTGCTCTGGATTTATCCAGCATCAGTGTGCTGTGCTCCTGGGACACGGGTGACGTCTATCCAAAGGCAGGGTGAAGTTCTACAGAGTGAATTTGGGGCGGCTCATGCTCTCTCTGCCACACTGCCTGAGCAGTTGTGCCTTGTGTCACTCACTGAGCCCATTAGGAGTTTGAAGTTTGTCAGGTGAAGGGCTGGTTGGAGTGAAGTTAAACTGAGGTTTCCATGAGCTAGACTGGAAGAAGGTGACTTCCCCCAACCTAAAGTTAATGGCCTAGGCTAGGGATTTCTAGGTTGTGTGTGGCTTGATTGTCACCAATAAAGTGGCAGGTGGTCAGTGATACCTCTCTGTGCAGATCATCTCATCTAATCAACTGGTAGGTAAGGACTGCTTATGGTACTTTGGCTTGCCTTGACTTAACTCTTGGAGTGCAGGGGGAGTGTCTCTCCATAAGGTATTTGGACGAGGCTCTACATTTTGGGTAGTCAGGTTTGTATTCTGTGAGATACAAAACTGGAGCTGTCTTAAGTTTTGTGGTAAAAGTGGATTCCAAAGTAACAGTGAGTGCTAGATTATCTTTCCGAGACTGCATGACCAAGTGATGTGCTCTGCAGCCACATTTGTCATCTTTCAACTTTGCTTCATCTTTGTGCATATTCCTGTGAGGGTAGGGGTGGAAGATAAGAATGTTATGTGTACCTTCACAGTCAGGCCTAGGACTGAAGTAAGTTTGAATCTGACAGAAGTCTGGTTCACTCCTGGTTGGCATCAAAAGCTTAATTGTAAATTCAGCTAGGCTGACAAATGCTGGGTTACTGCCACTGTGGAAACTTAATAGCTGCAGGAGGGAAGAGGGGAATTTTAGTGTCTTCCCACCTCTGCTGGTCAGTATTTTGTAGTAATCAAGAACTTCCAGTCCCGAGCTGTGACACAAGATGTCTTGTCCTGGCAACTAGGGGACTGACTGAAATACTGAGAAGCTTTATGAGATGACCAAAGAAAATGCATATGCCCAGTCTTGTTGGAGGGGAACTCCTACTTGGTTGCAAAGCTACAGTGATGAACAGCAAAAGCTTTGTAGGTTTCTATTTCCTCCCTACTTTTTTTAACTGATTTAGCTGGTTAATCCTTTAAAATTAGACTTTGCTTAAAGCTTGTTCTGCTGACTGAGTGGCTAGAAAATTTATATGCTCACTGAAGATTAGGAATTAAGGAAGTAGTAGTTACTTTTTCTTCCAGTGCTGGTTGTGTTCTGGAATGAACTGCAGCCATGACAAGTGCTCTGTGTTTCCAGAATTTTAAGTAGTATAGGTCAGCTGTTCTGTAATGTTTGTGTTTGTCTGTTTTGTTTTTAATGGATTAACTTGCATTTCTCATGCGAGGAGTAAACAGAAGGATCACTGCAAATCCTAGAACTAATTCAGAATAACTAAAGAAAAAATGGTAGCAGGTCTGTTTTTTTTTTTCTTCTCGTGTTATTTTTAATTCTTGAACTTTACCAAAGAGGATAATCCTTTGATTGGCATATTTTCTTTGCTTCAGGTCATTCAGGCACAGGAGTCTGTAAGGGATTTAGATGTGAAGTTTGTTGTCTTTCAGTCCATGAATAGATTTGGACTTATACAACTGGTTACTGCTTGGGTGGTTGATTGCTTTTTATGTTCCTTTATTGGTGCCAAGTTACATAATGTGTCACTGGGATGTGCAAGAGCAAGACTGAAGGCAGGTTCCACGACCGGTATTAGTCTTTTGTCTGGTTTATCATCAACATTTGGAGGATGGACCCAAAGGTAAGTAATGTCTGGTGTGTGTGATGTAGATTTAGGTAATCCTGGGCTCCTTTAGTGGACTTGATGCAGCATCTGTCATCAGAATGAGAACTCCTGGTAGTCTATGTCACTGGCTCTGCCATGGGCTTATTGTTCCATTTTATTGCTTGTTTGCCTGTCCATTTCCATGTCCTCCCTCAGTTGGCCTATATTTTCACGTTGGCCTATATTTTTGTGTTGGCCTGTTGGTATAAAAAATATTTCTGCATTCTTAAAGATAAGAATATCCCATGTGTGAGAAATATTTTTATCTTTGCTGTGTGAAGTCCCTTAATCTCTGATGCCTATATCCTGAGCTTAAACTCTGTGCTTTTCCTTCCCACTAAGATTCCCAGCAGATGCTCTAACTTTCCTTGGAGGCTTTTGTGCTTTTTCTTCTCTGCATGTTACTGATTTTTTTCTTTCATACTCTATAAGTGCTTTCCCTCATTTTAGTGTTTTTCTTATATAAATTTCTACAGTAAACTACTTCCACCACATAGTCTTATTGACATGCCGACATATCTGGTCTCTGAATTCTAATTACAAACATAGTTTAGGTCACAGAACTTCTTTAAGGCACCAAACACTTCTGTTTGTATGGGCGAGACTTTCCACACGAGTCAATTTTCGTGTGGGCTTGCATGAACTGGGGCTTGACCTGTGGCATGAGCTTACTGACATTCTGGCAAAACCCTTCAGGTTGCTTGTAGTCAGAAAAATGTTTTTGTGTGTTATCAGTGTAAAACCAGATTAAGTGTAAGTCTTGTGGGCTGTTTCTTTCATCTTCCCTGATTTGTATTATTCCTCTGCTACCTGCTGCTGTTATTCATTAACCTGGTGAGCTGTTCCTGTATTAAGGTATGCCTGGCTTATTCGCTGACTTAATTGGAACTTGGAAGATTTTTAGGAATGTTCTGTAGCAGTGGTTGCTAGCTTCATAATGGATTGATGACAGCTAATGTAGAGAAACATTTTTCCAAATTATATGGAGTTACACAAAGACTGAACTTACCTGAAGAATGTGAAGATAGACTAATGATGTGAATTTGAGGTTGGACCAGTCTTGCATTTCCAGTATGTCTTTGAGTGAGGGAGAAATAAAGGGAACTTGTAACTGTTAAAAACTTCGGACTTTATCTTGAGCTCAAAGTAACTGCTTGACACCTGTTGATTACTGGAAGGGTACTTGCAATCTTTTGAAGAAATTATATTGAAGCATTATTAAAGAATGGTCTTTTGATGTTCGTTTAGTGCGTGTGGCAACATGAGACAAAGTCTTACACCTTGATCAGATGCTTGAGAGCGTACAAGCATATTTAAAAATAAGTTTCTTGGTCTCTAATGATTCAATATAGGCAGTTGAAAGAAGTTTGCCTTTACCAGTGAATCTGAGCTACAGGATTGCCCAAGTCCAAAGTGAACCTGGAGAAATGTGAGAATGAAGGTGTGTTCCTACTATATCTCTATTGAGAGGCTTTTAAAAACATGTTAGAGTTTAAAAGGGAGTTCTTGTTTGCACAACTGAAAAAGACTTTGCCTCAAGTGCATGTGCATTGCACAGCAGTATGGAGAATTACCAAGGGTAGTTTTTCCATCTATCTTAGGAACTCATTACTAACTAAAGGGAAGATGGAAAAACAGTTACATCAAGTTGCTTGAATGGTAATTCGCTTTAAGGCAAAGGCATTCTTGATGCAGTGCAGCTATAATGAGCAGTGTTACTAACATCTCTTCACTGTTGACAACAATATCATGTATGACTTCTATCATTACAATATCCCAATGCAGAAAGATGCTCCTTAATCAGCCCATCGGCACAAATGTTATGAGGGAAAGTAGATTCTAGGACATGTGACTTAAGTAAGGCAGGTTCATCCCGAATATTTAGAAATAATTCAGAAGAAATACTGTCTGTTTTCTGACAGGATACAGATGTGATCCCATATGTAGCCTTGTTTAACTCTGTTTCTTGACACTTCTTATTTACATCCTCTACATATTCTACCTCTTTTAGTGGCATGAGACATAACTCGGTAGTTGCAATGATGGTAATGAAATAGTTTGTCAGTGAATCTTCTTTTAATACTTATGTTTGCTTGAGTATATTAAGCTATTCTTTGAACTTGCCAGAATTGATCATAAATTGAACACCTTACTCCCAGTCCTTGGTGATGCACACTATTAGGACTTTATTTGAATTGGAAGTGCAAAACAAATCTGAAATTTAATGAACAGTTTAAAATTAAGGAAAGAGAGGGATATTACACAGGTTGCATTACAATTGCTAGTATAGTGTGTTGCAGTTGTTCCAGAGGCTTCATTACAGGTATTATGTTTGCCCAGAGTTACTTGCACCATAACTTAAGACACAGTTCAACTATAAGTATCTCTAGGGTAAGTAAGCAAAGTGGCAGATATAAAAAGGATTTACAGAATTGCCATGTAACCTTCTTTCGCTTTGATTACCTCACTGTTTGGCTTTTTTTCTTTATGTTTGCAGAAGAAGTAAGAGTTCTAAGTCCCTCTGATTCTCAGGAAAACAGTTGCAGAATGTGGAGTCACTTATGTGGAGGGGTGGTTTCAAATGTGACATGAATGCAAACATAAAAAGTAGGGGCTCAAGTTTTTTTTCTTGAGGAGATCTTCATATTCCCCCATCTTTTTGTGCATTACTCAGAACATGCTTACGATAAAGGATGTTCTTGCTTTTCTTGTGGATGTGATGAAGGCTTTTAGAGTGGTTGCATCACTGAATACAAATCCTTGTTCTGGTATAGTGTGTTCCTGCTTAGGAAGAAAAATAAACTACATGGGCATAAATTTCATGGCTGGGCTTCAATTAGGTGGGGGGAATCTTCTAAGGGTTTAAAAAAAAAAGGTAGTTGCTTGGTCACATGACATTTCATTTCAGCAATTTACATGGTAACCAAGACTCCTTGATCCTTTAGTCTCTTACTTCTTTCATATCCATAACTGTTCCTTAAAAGAAACAATCACTTATCTTTAATTATGTTATAACCATATAAACATGAATGCAGCTGATGCAGACATTGTGCTATATTCTGCAGAAAACCTGAAATAACGATGCTGAGTTGTGACATGCTTCTTTAGCAGTGGGGTCCTTAACTCTCAGATGTAATGTGGAAGTCTGGATTGTAACAACTGCTTCCTTACCGATTAATTTTAAATAGCTAACTTGCTATTGTTTTTTTTCCAAAAATAATCCTTAGTGGAGGGAAGGCATGAATTCCTTATCCACTGCCTACATCTCCATCTTCCCTCAAAATTTATGTTGTCTTACACTAGTTTGATTCTCTCATGTAACTAAGCTTTACATTTTTATGCATAAGTATGATCAGAGCAAGCTGAAGGTTTAGAAGAAAAGTGAGCTGTAACTTCAAGACCTTCCCTTCTTCAACTCCATCTGAACTGCAAAGCATGTGTAATTGAGCTTATATTTAGGTGGTTTTAAGTGCCACTGACAATTGCTGGATGTTCTTGCTCTTCTAAGGATCACTACCTTCACTTGACACTGAAACCACCTTTTCGGTGTGTATGTATCCGTATCAACACCTCTAGTCAGCTTTTGCAATTTAACTTACAAGCCTGGCTTCAGTTTTTGTGCAGTTCAGTCCTATAAGGTGCCTGTTCACTGTGCTGTTGTAAAGACCTTGACAGAATTATTGCTGATGGGCATAGCAAGAAGGAGGAGTTCTGAGAGAGGCACAAAGAAGTAGGTATTCTGAAGGCCTAGCAACAGAGGGAAGGAAGCAGGTTGTTCTGCCTGTTTAAAAAAGTAACCCAACTGTTTTTTTTAAAAAAGGAGTTTACATGCTGTGTAAAGAGTGAAGTTGTCATAAAGAACTCGCTCTGGGGTTCTTCAGTCGAGCTGTGGATGAATGTCTTGCTTTTTGCAAAGTCTTTTTTAACAACTGGGAGTGGAAGCTGTCTGGGAGGCACTGTGTCAAGAGGGATTGTCATCTTTATATGGAGTGTGGGTAAAATACATGGGGAGATTTTTAATAATAAAGTTATTGCTATGTAGAATATTTTGTGCAGTGGAATGGTATTTAGATTCAGTGGGAGCTGAAGAAATCCCATCTTTTGCTATTCATCAAGATGTCTTTCAGCCTGGCAAACTGTTGAAAAAATCCATCTAGGCAGTCTGTCCTCTGAGCACCCTTGGGAGATGAGCCTGGGAGTTCACAGGGAGTTCTACTGGATAGCAAAGAAAGCATTAAACATATTTCTGTTATGACACATTATCTCCCTTTCCTTCTTCCCTGCCCGTGTGTACACACAGTCTCTAACTGCCCATGTTTTGTAGGCAATAAATTGCTGTGTTTTTCCACTAGCAAGGCACACCATCAAGGCTCTCCTCAGTGGCACTTCCTCCATCGTAGATGTTCTAATTTCCTTTTCTCTTGGGTGATAGAATTAGTAGGTGTGTAATTGAACTCAGAATAGTTGTTTCCAACCTGCATACGATAGTTGCTCTTTATTTCTGACACAGATAAAGTTTTGTGCTCTCAAAAGTCTTTATTTTAACTGGAGTAGTTAATATGTAGCTATGCTATGTAGCTATACTTGTGCTTTGTGTGCATTGTTTGCATTAAGTAAAACCTCTGTTTGGTTTTTCCAAGTGTCAGCCGAGCGTGACTGGAGTCCCTCTGGAGCAGCAACATCTGTTTTCTAGGTCTTGTCTGTTTACAGTATGATCTCTGACTAAGTTTATGACTTAGCCTTGTTAAACATTGTATTTGTGTTCACCTGGTCATTTTCCTAATCCTGGTGGGTTTGGGCTGAAAGGGTGTTAAGAATTTGCCTCAGAAGGCACAATGAAACTTTTGAGATCCTCACGTCAGGAAAGCTGGAGAGAGTTGTATGTACAGCTTATCAGGCTTTCTGTTTGTGATATGATGTTCAGTTATTGTTGTCTTAAAAATATATAAAGACCAGAGGTCTCTAATCTCTTTCAGTTTGCAGATCCCTTACGGACTTCCCACTGAAGAGGTTAAGTCCTTGTGCAGTAAATTTAAGACCGCTGACAGCTTTGTTTCTTAATTATTTTTTCCAAGCACTTTTAAGAAGTAATTCAAGGAATTCTGAGGCCTGTAGGCTGTAAGCTAAAAATCACTGGTTTAGCAAGTTCCACCACAAAACTGAAAAAAAAAATGTTCTTCAGTTCTGAAGCATTACATTGCTCTGAAATAGCAGTAAACCCAAGACTTTTTTTTAATTTAAAAAACCCACAAACAGCAAAACAGAAGTACAGCTAATTGCTTACACTCAGACAGGTTCTTAAAATGAATAAATAAATGAAAGTAGCTTATGCAAGTGTCATCATTGTCTTTTAGTCTGGATATTTAGGCCAAAATGTCTGAAGTAATGGGTAATTTACCAAGTTAAATGCTTTAGCCAAGAATGTGCTCTTCTCATAATTGTAGCAGAACTGCCTCTGTAGAACCAAGGTGTTCACCCAATATTCTTTGGCAGCGTCCCAGACCAGTGTGCTAAGGTGAGGACTTTGACCTCTTCTAATCCTGTCTGTGACTCAGGTATGTTCATAGCCAGCACAGGCTGGAAAGTATGGAGGGAAAGAGGGACAAAGGTGAAATCCAGACAAAAGAATAATCATGCTTTTGGAAGCAGGACTAAATCCTGCCTGATACTTGTTAGCCCACAGTTCCACTCTTTCTGCCAGCCATTGCTGCCTTTTTCTTTATGTTATCCTATAATGCCACTGAGGAGGTCCAGTCTTGGGCTGCTTTGCAATATATTCATGAACTGAAATAGGAACTTCTGGCACTTCTTTGCTTTGTTCTCTTATAAGTTCTTCTTTACATAGGAGGAGTGGAGCAGCACTTCTGATGTGATACTGGTGAAACTGTATAGCTGATGTTTGACTGAGGAGTCTTGCCACATGATTACACATAAAAGTATTTTAGCTTTCTTGAATATTCCCATTGAAGCAGGGGTAGTATTTATAAAGCTTTTTGCAATTTTGTTTCCTGTTTATTGTCTTGGTTTTCTAACTTACCAGGGTGTGAGGTTTCTTTTTGTTTTGTGTTTTTAGAGGCAGAAAAATAATACTTCCAACTTCTTTATTCATGTTCAGAGACCTGTCAGCCCATGATGTGAGGGTGCAGTGTTTCCACAGCCCTGTCAGGCAAAGGTGTTTACACAGGGACCGACCACAACTTGGGCTGATGTTGCAGAAAGCTTGTACAGTGAAGCTGTTTGCTCTTGAGATGCCAGAGTTTGTCCATGGAAAGTAAAGCAGCCTTTGTCTGTGCACGACAGCACTTACCTGGCTAATGGACATGTGTGCTGGCTGACCAGGCTGAGCAGGAGTAACAAACCCCTGCCACTGCCCACCAAAATAATGCTGAGCATGACATGGAGTTGAGAGGTGTGTGTTTGGATGTTTGGAACAGAGAAAAAGGGAAAGCTGAAGGATCATTTTCTACAGACCTATAGGAAGCGAGGCTCAAGGAGTGATGGTTTGCTGTGCAGTGTTAGTTTCCAATGTAGATATTAATTTCTAGAATGAAGTTATGGTTTGGACTTTCTTCTGTGGATTCTGGAGGCCTGCAATTTCAGGCTGAAAAACTATTTTGGTAGGTTTTCTCTGTTTCTCTTCAGAAGCCCTAATATGTGTCTGCTCTGTCATTGCTAAGTCATAGGTGATAATCAGCAATGGTTACATTCTGCATGGGGAATATTTCCTTTCAGAGTGGGACTGGGAGAGATGACCTCATGTTCTTCTGCACATGGTGATTCTCTGCTTTAACTACAACAGCCTTTCCTTCTTCCATATGGTGTTCTCCCTGTTATTGTGCTACAAAGAAGGAAGGTTACTTTGGTAGGAGTGTGTGTTTTCAGCAGCAGATAATAATTTTGCACCAAGAAGACATTTTGGGGCTTTTCTACATCATAGTTATTGAGGAGAAAAAATCATGTGAATTTAAAGACAAATCACCCTTTGGAAATAATTCAGAGCAGATGAGATCATCAGATTTTCAAAAATAAGGTTGCCCTCCAGCTTTTCAGCTGCTTGTCATGGGTTCAGAAGAAATGACTGTAATCCTGAACTGTAACCATCTCTTCATCAAAGGCTTCTACTAGGGCAAGATCATTCACTGTTCTTCCTTTATTTCTCTCTTTCCCCAGGGTGAGGTTTTAACGTTTCTATATTTGAAGGGCAGAAGTTGGTGTCTTACTCATTATTTTGTTCATCAGTGAATGCTTCAGCTGATACTTGTCTAGAATGACCAGGCTAGTTCTGAACTGCTGATGAGCTCCTCTTGGTAGCATTGAAGTCTTGCTTCTGTTTTTCTTTTGTGCTTTGTAATGGGTATTTCTTACATTATTTTTATGTGTGCTTTCATTATACACAATTGAAACTATTTAAATTCTTCCTCCCCCTCCCTTGCTAGTCTTATTAGAGATTCTGCGTCTTTTTTGCAAGTAATTCATTATGAAAATGAGCACCAGGAAAGCTGGTCAAGGCATGGCAGGCACTTCTATTAATAATAATTTTAAGTTAATTTCAAAACCTGTCAATGAAATAGCTATAACTGGCTAACTAAAATCGCTTCTGCTTAGCAGAGAAAATGGAAGTTTACAGGTTATTAAGGCCTTTTAATAAATTTCCTTACACCATAGCTTTCTCATCTAGTCTATAAAGTTTTGACCTAAGGAGAATATCGACAAACAGGAGAAACTAAAACTAACAAAACTCTCATCATTTCATCATCAGTGACTATGAGCTGGTGCCTTGTCCCCCTGTGCTTGGTATTCATCTTAATTAATACAGATCAGTGTAGGAAATTTGGTAGGGAACTGTTAACATCCATATATAGCCAATTAAAAGTGTTTGACTAGAACCTGTATACTAATGACATAAGTTTGACTTGACTTGGGTTATAGAACAAATGAAAAATGAAGGGCTTTGTTTGCCACAGTGCATATAATGCAGCCATTTTATACCTTATAGAGGTGTTATATAATATTTCTGTTTGATTTGATAGTGTTTTATATTCTTTACCAGTCTGCACAACTATGTTACTGTTAAGTGCAAGCACTGAGAATTCTTAAGGGAGAAATCTCCAGATTCATTAACACAAACTCCTGCCTCTTACTTAAATCATGAAAACTCTTTTTTGAAATTATTTTAAGTCTAGAGTTTGCTTTATCATGTTTTTATGACCACTTTTAGAAAATCTTTCTGATCTTCAGAATTGTAAATGAATTTTGGGGGATGTTTTGTGGGCCTTGTTTTCTCAATGGAATGAATAGGGTTTACTGTGCCTCTTGCCCAAACTACAAGGCAGGTGTTCAGTAGGAGGCAGAGTCTTGTGTCAAGTGACTCCAATGAACTTGAGTATAGAACTATATTATATGATAGCATCAAAAAAATCTCCGTCTTCATATGTTTTTCTGATTCCACAGATCAATTCAAAGTATTTCTATCTTTGTTCTATCCTTGGTTGCTGCAGCCACTCGGATACTTAAGGCTGATTTTTCTTTATTGAAAGAATATCTGTAGTGTTTGTCTATGTACCTGCAATCGCTTATTTTTCCTATTTCGTTTTCTGTAGCTGGGGTGGGGTTGACCTAGAGCAAAAATGAAAAGCGTTATGCTTTCTTTCTTTAAACCAAATGCCTTGAGGATTTCATTTCCTGATCTACTTCAAAAATATGTTTATTATTTCACAAGACAAAAGGAAGGATGTTATTGCTTAGTCCTGATGTGGAATCGGTTGAGTGAGTCAGAGTATAGGGGTGCACTGCATATCATGACCTATAATTCTTGTTTCTGAGTAATTTCAAACTGTTCTTGAGAGTACTGTATCTACACATCCCTAGCAACATGGCCACTCAACTTTTTAACACTGCTTTCCCCATGTAATCTTAGTCATTGCCTTCTTTCCCAAATGAATTCTTTTACTTTTTATTGTTGTCGATCTAGTTGTCCTTTATCTTAAATAATAACATAGTTAACAGATAGTGGGTTTTTTTCAAATTCCTTCTGATATTCAATAATTTTAGTATGGAAAATGGAAAGAAACTTTTTTTTTTTTAAATATCTACCTTCTGCCACTACAGTAGCAGTTTATCCCATAGACTGCAAAAAGGAGCTGTTGAGAAAAAATGCTTTCAGGGTCTTTCTTTTAAGTTTAGTAGTAATTCTCATTTAGATCTAGGTTGTAACTGCAGCTGTTATGCTGTTGTACAGAACAGAATAGTATTGCCTGGTGTTACTTGCATCAGAATTCAGAGGTCTTCAGGCTGCTTTTTTTGTACCTGTGGTCTTCCCAGTTTTGCAGATTATTTGTGTGGCAGCCTTCTGAGAGAACACACTTCCTATGGGTACATATGCAGGAGGTGCTGGGAGCAGAGCAAGGACTGTGTTAGGGAGGTGCCTGAAGTGGGGTTTGAGGACTGTAGAGGCATGCATGAGGGTTTTTTTGAGAAGCAACAGGAATTTTTTCTTCGTTTGGGTTTTTTGGGGGGGTCTTGGGGGTTTTATTTGTTTGCTTGTTTTGTTCATTTTGTATGGCTTGTTTTGGTTTGGTTTTTTTCCAGGAACTACTATGCTGAGTTACAGATCCCCAGTGAGGGCTTAAGACAAAAGGCAGTTTTCTTTGAAGAGTGTCTGGGGGTCTTTTTGTTATTACCGACAACTTTTGTCTCTCAGAAGACTTTATCATCTGTCTTCTGTTGCAAAATTCATGGCACTTCCGTGTTCAAACAGGTCTCAAACTATTGGGTTTTAAGTTGGAGCCATAATGTGGCCTCTGTGTTTTTCTGAGCAAGCAGCAGTAATCCAGCTCTAGATCAGGCTTGAAACATCTGGATTTCCAGCAGTTTTATTTGTTCTTTCCTAAGCAAAAGCTGCTACTGATCACTTAGACCTTGATCATTTAGACATGTATGTATAAATGTGTAGATACATAAAAAATATGTATATATATATATATATATAAATATATATGTTCACACTTTTCTCTCTGTCCTTTTTTAAAGAGTGAAACAGGTTCATAGAAGATTAAAAGATAAGAAGGAATAAATGTTATTAAAACTGGAAAAGATTAGATATGAAACCATGAGGAGGAGATCTATTCCAAATATCAAATTAGAGAAGTGAACAACACAGGTGGAGGGAGAAGATACAATAGAGTAATATACTTGCATTAAAGAATAGCTTTATTTTGTCTCCCTAGTGCTACTAACAAATCTTCATGCTTTCAGGAGGTGTATTTGCTACGTGTGGGAGTTTGAGGGCCTCTGATTGAGGGAAAGGGGTCAGGAGGGGAACTTATTTTCTATCAAATAATCGACAGTTAAAAAGTGCAAGAACCACTTTTTTGAAGTTATGGTTCTTCAGTGTGTGATACTTGGTAGATGGGGGCTATACCTGACATCTCATAGTGGTAGAAGGCAAATATAAGATAGGAACATTTTTAATGCTGATTTGATCCAGCTGTGCAGGAAACATTGACTGCATGTAAATTTAGCATCTTTGCTGTTTTTTGTCTTTCATGCCAGCTCTACGTGGCCACTGAAGCCATCCTCATCGCACTGGTGGGTGCAACTCCTCCCTATGACTGGGATCTCCCAGGGCTCTCAGCTAATCAGAGCCATGGCAACCATTCCATGAGTGAGCAGAGAGCTTTTGGGGAATGGCTTCTGACTGCCAATGGCAGTGAGATGCATAAGCACGTGCACTTCGGCAGCAGCTTCACGTCAATAGTCTCTGAGGTAAGTCTGAAATGGGTTTTGCTGCCTCGTGTGAGTAGTAAATCTTACTGAGTTGGTTTTGGGGGACTGGCTGTACTGCTGCTTTCTTGCATACTAATGCATGATTTGATTAGGAAACGAAACAGGTGCTACCTTCAGGTAGAGAACAGGTAAGCACATCTTTACTGACAACAAAAGCTAGCTTTATTTTGCTATGCAGATCCAATGTTCTGCTCCAAAACTTCCCACCTTTTCCATATGGAAGTTATATGTTGGTCTGGTTCCACATTTGAGCTGGAATCACAACATTCATTTTACTAATGTGCTCAAAATCCTTTATGGACCCTGAGGTCTTTCTGGCCACCTTTGGTGATTCCCTTGCTAAGCTCCACTGCACATGGTACATCCATTGTGCAGCTGGCAAGCAGTGGAGGAACTGGAGAGGAAGTGGCTTCTGCAGTCTTTGCAACTCCAGATGTGGGAGAGGACATGGGCAGTGGGGACTTAAGTGGACAAAGCAACTCTTATTCTATTCCAGAACAAGCTTCTGCTTTATTGGTGTGGCCTCTGTGTTTTGTAAGTGTTTTCTTTCATGGTCTAGTCACAGTCCCTACTGGAATGATTCCAGACTCTGCATGATGAGTGCAACACCTGCCCTTCCTGGGGCTGTCAGTATCTGTTAATGTCAAATTGTTCTGTACAAGAGCCCTAAATGCATTGGTTACAAGACCTGAATTTAGAGCTGAACTCTGGAGCTGTGTAGTACCACTAGATAGTTCATGGCTATTGTCCAGAGGTATTAATGCTATCTGAATTACTCGTCTAAAGCACTTTATTGGTTATAAGCACATTAATAAAAGTGGCTGGCTTTGGAATAGTATGAAGCTTTGTGTACAAAAGGCATTCCTTCTTACTCTGGTAACAAAGAGGATATGAGTACTTATGACACTATGTAAATTAAAATTCTAATGGACAGTGAATTTTTTAAGCATTATTTACACCCCAGTAAGGTTTGCAAACTTTCCCTGGGATTTTTCTTTTTTGTTGTTTGTTTGTTTGGGTTTTTTTTAACTTATCCAAGAATCTTTAATTCTCTAAAACTTCATGGTCAGACACACTTGTAGAGGCTAGCATATGACATAAATTTTATAAAGATTTTTATCATTTTGGTTGCATAAATAAGAAATGCAGGTAAAGAACAAAGTTTACTTGAAAACTAAAAAACTAAAACAAAACAAAACAAAAGAAAAAAGTCCCAAGGCAACTTGTGTAGATTCTGCTCCATTGTTCTTTAACATATATTTTTTACAAGTCCCATGTGAATAAAATCTTGTTACCTCTCCTGTTTCCCCCTATTAAAACACAGTTTTAAAACAATTTTTAGCTGAATCTGTAGTATATTTGGAAGTTATGTGCTCAGTGCAAAGGTTTTGGTGAGATCACACTTAATTGGGGGATAGTTCACCAGTATGTAATTTCATTACTGATGTGTAAAAAGATATTTTCTGCATTTGAGGCAGATTTTTTAATGCTTGTCTTGTGACATTACTTATTGATAATGTGACCATTGCAAATTTACACTGAAAAATATTCAAATGTAAAAAGCTTAATTTATGAATAACAAGCATATATGTAACGTGCTTTTATGTAGAAAAGCCTTCAGCTGTTTAAAGGGCTTAGATGTTGAGCTTAATTTTCAGAACAAATTTTACTATGCAACCATATTATCCCCTAATCCCTGAATGATTCAGAAATCATCTAATCTCAGCAAATTTCATGTTGGCAGCTTCTTTCATGTTTATACTAAAAGTTAAGGCATGATTCTTGTAGCTCTTATAAAACAAATTGACCGTGTTATTTCAGGATAAAATTAATCTCTCATGCAATTATACAAATGTATTTTTCTGGAAATTGTTTTTAAAGTCTGCAGAAGCTTCAAAAGCTGATTTGTGGTCATGTGTTTAGTTTTAGAATTGAATTTTGTCAGTCTTGACGCTTTATTGTCACATTACCTACTGTATCAGTAAACACCTCACCATTAAAGTGACAATTCAAAATGAGTCATATACTGCAAGTTATTTTCTTGGAGCTTATGAATGATGTTTTGTTAACTTCCTAATCTTGGTGAGGTTGAATTGCATGGCTCTGTTCTCATGGTGAGGTAGTTTATAAGTGAGCTTCGAAATAATATAAGCTTTGCTAGAAAGGATATTTAATGGGATTGTAGTAGAGGAAGAGAAGATTATGAGGAGATTAGAGTGTTACTGCAGGGATAATGACATAATCACCAGCTTACCAGCACAGGCAGAAAAGTTGGTTGTCACTAAAAGGAAACATTATCTCAAGGTGCAAGAGAAATAGAAAAGAAGATGTGGAGTGTTTAGAATACAAAAGGAAATAACTTTTAAACAATGACAGCATGGCATATTTTCATTCTGCACTTTCATGGGGAAAAATTTCTGTCAGGTTCAACTGGAGACATTGAGTCTGTAAGAATCAAACATTTGAAGATTAGGTTTGTATTTGGAATTGAGAAGAATTGGAAATGACAAAGTATTCTGTAAAAAAAATGAGTATGTGCAGAAAACTTGACTAACATGTCTAAAGCTACCAGAGTATTTCTCAGTGACAAGACAGTTCATAAGGAAGAGCATGTGCAGGATTATCTTCAGACATAAACCACAATTATCTTTTTTCATTGTGTGCCTACACGCTGCAGGACATATATCAGTAGGTAGAACTGAGTCTATTTAGGTTGATAGATTTATGTGAGAAAAGGCAGAAAAAGGGAGAGTGGGAGAAAGCTGCAAAAATTAGAGTATTCTGAGGGATCTGTTTTTGATTTCAGAATCAAAGACTGCATGTGATTTGGGGGAACTGTGCAATTGGTTAGTACCCCAAGTGAGTCTGGGATACAGCAGTTATGTTTTGATGACTGTCTGGTGCTCTACTGAATATGATGCTTAGAAGATTTACAGAGAGTTTGATCTCCTCTAAAATATGTCATCCCCTCCACCTACTAGCTGCTGGTGATCTGCTGAACTGCTTGGATTCTGGTTAATTTGCCTTTTTGTTGGTGTTTGTTTTGTTTTTTCCCCTCCATCCAGTGGTTCTTGATTGGCAATGCCTCATACAAAGTCAGTGCTGCCAGTTCTTTCTACTTCAGTGGTGTGTTTGTTGGAGCAATCTCCTTTGGTCAGCTCTCAGATCGCTTTGGGAGGAAGAAAGTCTACCTCACAGGTAACCACTGCCACCTAATGAATGAAGTGGTGTCTTGTCTCTGAAGATCAGTGGCAGGAGCCCACTTTCTGCTAGAGCTTGATATGCAGCTGTGACTCACGTGTTGTGATTTTGTTTGTTTGTTTTATCCTTCCAATATACTTCAGGAATATAAGTCATGAAAAGAAATTAATATTTGACTGTTCAATCACCATATGAATATCTGCGAGGTATTCTGGATTTGAGAGTCATGCCATAAGGGCTTACATCCATGCATATTGTGGTCATGGGATCCCTGCAGGTTGCAATTAATATTTCTAGGAATTTTTAATAGTGTTCTTACATGTATAACCTGTTAGGAATTTGTTGCACCTTTTATCTTCTCTCTGCATGATTTAATTTTTATGTATTTGTGATCCTCATAGTGTTTTAAAGCTCATAAGCTTTTTTACTATGCTTGGATCACGTATTTTAAACTGCGTGTTTTGGGTACGTATGAAGTTTTGTGTCAGTGGATAAGCACATAGAATTTAAAAAATGGATTTTTTTTTTTTTGAAGGAGCAACCTCATTCAAAGCAGATAAAGGGGGGGCCTGCTATGCAGTGCAAAGCCACCATGTTTTGTCCCCTTGCAATGTTTCTTTTCTCTAGTTTCTATACACTGCTTTCTAAGAATGAGTGGAGATATTTGGTCGTGTATTTAATCTGTATTGGGGATAAATGTCAAGCCATCTTAAGTGGAGTCAGACAGTGGTTCTGAGTATATGAAAAGAATTGTCCGTCATGAACTGAATTTGAAGATTTAATACTGCAAACTATGTATCAAAACCCACTCCTTTTGTGTCCTCCCTCTATGATATGACTCCAGGTATTTAAGTTTCTGCCCAAACCTGTGGTGGTATAGTTGACTGATTGCTTAGGACAGATGCCAGTGAACATCAAGTAAAGATACTAGTAAATGCTTTGTTTCTTTAGGTTCTCTTCTGAAGTGAAACTTTACTGTGTTTTCCAGGTTTTGCTCTTGACATCTTGTTTGCCATTGCAAATGGATTCTCACCCTCCTATGAATTCTTTGCCATCTCTCGATTCCTGGTAGGAATGATGAATGGTGGGATGTCACTGGTAGCCTTTGTTCTACTGAATGAGTGTGTGGGTACTGCCTACTGGGCATTAGCAGGTAATGTGCCTTTATTGTCAGAATTTATAGATTTCAGCCTCTCACACCACTTGAGACACACCAAAGCTAACACCATAGCAGTTGCAAATTTAGCTCTACTTGAGCATTTCTGTGACCAGTCTTTGAACTCTGCTTTGTTTAATATGAGCCTTGGGCAAGCAGAGTAGATTACTTGGGGCCATTCAGGTTTCTACATCACTCAAGTTGACAGAGGTCCAGTTGAAACATCTCCTGTGAATGTTACCCAGCTAAATACTCACCCAGGGGTTGTCACAGCCGAGCACTGTCCATCAGAATTTTGGACTCTGCTAAACAGAGAGCTTAGTGTTTGTGTACTGACTATCAATTTTTTCCTTCCTGGTAGTTCTCAAAAAGAAATCAAAAGTGCTTTTTATATAATGGGAAGATGAGACAACTGTTGTTTATATGTTAAAAAAACAAAAGTTGTCCCATGTGGTAATTAACCTTAGAATTTAGAACAAAAAATACAGACACCCTTAGCTGTCTTGGTTGCTGGTGCTGGACCTATCCTTCAGACATGATGTGTATAACCTGTACTGTTACAGCTGGAGGGCTGGACTTACCCAGTCTGTGCCAAGTGCCAAAGAAGTGCTATGCTGAGACTGTTTTAAAGTAGGGTATCTTACAAAAGGTGAAAGCTACAAATAAATACTATATGTTCTAACATACCTAATTTTTCAATGGTTTGTAGTATTTATTTTTACACATAGGAAGCTGAAACATACTTATATTTGGAATTAGAAGACTTAACTCTTTATGGGGCTTTGGGTGCACAGGATGTAGAAGAGTGCTTTTGGGGCTCTTATTGATCATTGCAATTAGATGTAATTCATCTGCCCTCCTTGAGTGAAGAACAGACTATTCTTTGGTCAAAGAGGTGTGTGGTTTTGTCTGTATTGCTGAACGAATTTTTGTTAATGAAGAGTTAGTTTTTGTCTGATCCTGTGTGTTGAGATTTACTAGTGTTTCTTAAAGGAGTGATAATGTTTTGTTTTTAATTGTATGTTAGGTTCTATTGGTGGCTTGTTCTTTGCTGTGGGAATTGCCCAGTATGCTTTATTAGGGTACTTCATTCGTTCCTGGAGGACTCTGGCTGTTGTGGTTAACCTGGAAGGAACAATCGTCTTTATTCTCTCTCTGTAAGTTATTTTTCAAACTGAGTTTCATAAAGAAAGAAATTTAAAAAATAAACAAACAAAACCAAGTAACAAAACCAAACAACTAAGTCAAGATACCTTTCTAGGATAGCATGAAATGGTGTAAATAACTTATTTCTCTCAGCTTTTACCACCCCATGTTCTGTGGTTTGTTCAAACAGTAATGCTGCAATGTTTGACAATGTTAGTCTACATTGTATGGTATATGCATAATTACTGAAGATGGGAACAGTCTCAGAGTAGTATTGAAGCACATCCTGTTCTTTAGCTGGTATATGTGGATGATCTAAACTGTTGTCTGGTATGCTACAAGGCACTACACATACATGTTAAGAGATGGAGAAATGGTTTTGTGGTTATGTGATAACACAATTTCTCCTATAAGTTTCTCTTATAATTGTGCTTACACAGAAGGAACAGCATCAAAATTACTTCCACATACACTCTTAAAGGTGACATGCAAAAGAAATGGGCAGCTTCCTTTTATTTTTTCAAATGAGATCTTTTTGGAGATAGTAGGGGGTTTGTGTTTGTGGATTTTAGCACTCAAAGCTATGTGATGCACTGTACTTTTCTTTTCTTACCTACTTCCTGACATCTAAATCTCAGTAACTGAAAGAAGAAAATAACTTTAGGTGCTGTTTAAACTAAAGTGTTTTTTATTTTCCTTTCCAATATCTATTTAACTTCAGTAACTTTTTGGATAAAACCTTTGCTAAAGAATCCACATGCCCTTTTTCAAAGGAAGCATCAGAACTCAGGAAAAGGTCTCAGAGGCTGTTCATGAGGTGAAAGGGAGAGCTGACACTCTGGATATTTCAAAACTTAGTGGTGCTTGGGGCTTTTGGCGAAAAAATTTTAACTTTCAGATTGCTATGTACAATTTTTTTAAATGAGTTATACTTGGGACTTCAGAACTGTGCTCAGAGGCCTATCTTGCTATAAGAAAGGGATTTTATTCCAAATTTCACACTGCCTTCCTCCCGCATGGCTTAAAAATTACTCTGTGCAGAAAATACAA
This sequence comes from Manacus candei, assembly GCF_025592945.1. Classification (NCBI taxonomy): domain Eukaryota; kingdom Metazoa; phylum Chordata; class Aves; order Passeriformes; family Pipridae; genus Manacus; species Manacus candei. Next base: position 56,569,817 of record NW_026138062.1, on the reverse strand, counting down.
TCAGATTTTTATCATGGGGAAGAAAATACATTCTTTTCTAATCTCTTTCCTTTTATAAAAGCACAGAATCACTTTCTTCTAAATTTAGTGGTAAAATGTCATTTCTGGTCAGAGGCAAAAGTCCTAAAAAGCTTCTTGCAAAATACTAAAGTTTAAATTAGTTCTGAAAATCCAAAAGTAATAGAAGAAGATTTGTTTTGTAGTCCATGTTGAAGTTATAGACCTGTCGAGTCAACAGTGCACATGAGGAGCATGACTTTCATGCAGCATCTGCCTTCCCGTCTAGAGGAGAGAATTTGGTAAAAAGTTGGAAAATGAGAAATGGAATTGGTCTTATGAAAAGTGAGAAGTGGAACTAGTTGGTCTTACTAAAACATCCTGTGTTACTTGTAGTAATGTGTGCCTTCTTAATTCTGGATCTTCCAAAGACAGGGTCCTAATCATACTGTAACTTGTGATATTGTCCTTTCTATGTGTGTGTCTATGTATACACTCAGTGTAAATTCTTGGTATCTAAATTACATATATCTTACGTTTCCTTTGACTGTGATTTGTCTCTCTTTCAATTAAGTCAATTTTATACCTAAAGGGCTGTATTTCAGCCTTGTTTCCCATAGGCAGGTCAAGCCTAATGGAAAAGAAAAACCCTAAGGGTGTCTGTGTATGTGTGTTTCAGGTTCATTCCCGAGTCCCCCCGCTGGCTCTATTCTCAAGGCCGTCTGAATGAGGCAGAAGATGCTCTCTACCTCATTGCCAAGAGGAACCGCAAGCAGAAGTGCACTTTTTCATTGAAACTCCCAGCAGAGAGGGGCTCCAGAGAGGCTGGCAGCTTTTTGGATCTGTTCCGATACAGGATTCTCTTGGGGCGCACCTTGATCATGATGTTTACCTGGTACTTGAAATACTCTGTAGGCCCAGCTTTGCTACTGTGGCCTCTTTAAGTCTTTGAGAGAATATGTTGCTGGGAATTGGCTCATCCTGCAGATTGTACTTAGTCTCAGCCTGTATTGTTAGGGACACTGTACCTAAAAAGGATCCTTTATAGTATTTCAGTATGTATTAACAGTATTTTCTTAGCGCATTTCTAACATTAAGCCATTTTTAACATAAAACAGTCTAGTTCTGAGGTGTTTTATCTTCGCATTTCTGTCTTGCTTTTTGAGTCTCGAAATAGTTGAGAACTACCTATTCTCTTCTGACCCCTGCTGAGATTAGTCACGCTGTCCTCCTCTTAGGCCCAGTGCTGTCAGTATTTTGTCACGTGGGTTATTGTTTGTTTGGTGTGTAAGGAGCCCATGAGCAGGTGGGTGGCCTACCTTGTCGAATGAGCATGTTTCTGTTCTTCAGAGAAAGCGCTGCCAGTGCTTGCAGTTGTTGTAGCGAGGAACAGGAGCCCACCACGCTCCCTCTGGTCACTAGCAGAAATTTAACTCCAAAAGTGCCTGTTTTGTTTGAGAGAGCTCTGCTAGCCCTGAGGTCTTTTGCTGCTACTTTGAAATAAACCTTATGTATGGCATAGTGTGTGAGTCCCCTGGCATTACTGCTCATACAGTTGCTTTTATAATGCGTATATTTGGGAGAGATGTATTGATTAAGAATAAACCAAATGATTTTGTCAGCAGACAACACAGAGCTGTTTTCCTGTTGCTTTTCCAAATGCTTACTGCAGAATAAATAATTCATTGTTTTGTTCCCTAAATGAGAATTGATGATTTCCTGCGGAATGAGTTAGTAACCAGTTTCTTTACTTTCTGTAAAGACGATGGTCTTTACAGGGATGTACAAGATGACAGAGTTACAAAAGAAAAGTTAAACAGAGATGGAGAATGAATAAACTGGACCAGCAGAATGTAAAAGGGGGTCAAAGTGTCGCTTGAACTGCTGGAGATATTTAGTTTACGCACAGCTGGAAACGTATAGATGAACGTGAGACCTGATAAAAACAAAAAGGCCAAAGACATTTTTGAAGTCAACTGATATAATCATGATGATATTTAACTTGATTCTGGTTTATGCATGTTCTTTTTAAGAGTAGTCTTAAGTTTAACTCAGTAGTAAGTCAAGAATTGGGTCTGTGAAGGGACAGAATGGTTTCTTTGCCTAGAAGGCATCATACACTTGTAGAGAAACATTTTAGACCTATCTTCTGAAATGCTAAATATAGTTTATAGTGTATTGTACCAGACCAGTGCTTTGATTTGGCAGTCAAAGTGTCAGCTCTGATTTTACTTTTCTTTTAATTCTGTCTTTTGCAGGTTTGTGTGCAGCTTGGTTTACTATGGTCTTACCCTTAATGTGGGTGACTTAGGTGGAAGTATTTATGCCAATTTAGCCCTTTCAGGCTTGATAGAAATCCCAGCGTACCCAATCTGTATTTACTTGATTAACCAAAAGTGGTAAGTATGGAACTTATTAACCCATTCAGGGTTTTTTTATAACTTTTCTCAAAGATAACGTTTCCCATATATTGCATCTCCTGTCTTGTGCCTGTTGTGTGGGGCTTCCCGCTTCAATTTGAAAGTGCCATGATATATCTTTATTTCAAATAGCAGTTTAACTTGTTTTCAAGATAATAGTGAGCCATCTCGGTTTGGCTCAGATGAGGCTGATCTAGCTCAGCCGAGCCTGGCTGTGCTGACTCCATGCTAACACTAGATAGCGTTCTTTCCACCGCTGTGGGATGTGATCCCCATCCTCACTGCTGGGACAAAGCTATCGAGACTCAGCTGGAGCTGTCTCAGCTGGAGCTGTTGTGTGGTCTCGTGCAGCACTACCTGTGTGTGCTAGTATGTGAGGAGAGCAGGTATTTATTTAGTCTTTTCCTGAACCACGATACTCTGGACAATGTCGCTCACTTTTTGTAGAATTCGCCTCCTGATCTCTTCTCCGTGTGTCCCCCAAGGAGGTTCATAAATGTGCACACACAGAGGGAAGCAAATCAAAATCCTAGAAGTTGTCAGCCAGTGCAGAAAGTTGGTGCTCATTTTGCAATAGAAGCTACTTTAAAAACGGTGTGAGAGGAAGTGTTGGTGGAAGATGGCATTCAGAATTCCCAACTGCAATTAAAGAGTCAGTGTGAACTTAGAGGTTGCATTGCTCTGCAAACTACAGACCTAATGCAGAATAAAACTTTGTTATCCTTGCATCTCAGGTTTGGTCGTAAGCGAACACTGAGTGCATTTCTATTCCTGGGAGGATTGGCTTGTCTTATTGTCATGTTTCTTCCTAAAAGGAAAGGTGAGTATTTCCTTTTGTTTCTGGAGTATGGGATAAAAATAGGTAAAGGCAGCATCCTACAGCCTAAGAATTTGATGATTGCTCGTAGATCAGGCTCATACCACGTGTGAGTCTCAATTTTTGAAATCAGAGAAGCTAACTCACAGAAAGAATAAACAGCAATCTTCCTAAGACCTTAAGGAAAGCTTGTTAAGAAGGTTTGGATTTGAACTTTTGCCTTTGGATTCTGCCCTTTACTTCTGATCACATCAGTTGCTCCTTTCCAAATTTTCTGATGTAATCCCAAAGGGTGATGTTTCTTGTGGTATCTCCATTAGCCAAATGATATGTCCGTCTAAGTAGTACCCATGCAACTTGTATGTACCTGTCAAAGTGAAAGACCAGTGTCAAAAGATCCAAAGAATTGAGTCTTGGAACAAGTTTCCATCTTTTCCTCATGGCTCTGTAATGTTCAAGACTAGTGTGATTGTGGTATTAGTAGTGTGGCCACATAACTTTCAGTTCAGAGAGCATTCTGATAATCTTTTGAAGCAAGGGGTCTTTAGGAAATGTGAAATTAAATGTCTTTTTTGTTGAGACACACTAGCGTTAATTTTCAGGTGTTTATCAAAATGATAGAAACAAAACTACAGAGTAACTTTTCTTTTGAAAACCAGAGGTGTAAACTCACCTCACTTGTAAGATTTGTGGATGTATAACACCTTTGAAGAGTGATTAAAAAAATTAAACATTTAGGATAGAGCACATAAGTTGCTCTAGATGGCAATGAATCTAATAGGTGAAGCATTTTTTTAAAGGGATGCAACTCAAGTTTCCAGAATTATTCCAGATGCTAGAGCCTGGACACTCAGAGATATTCTGGTTCAACTGGTATCAGTCATCAAGTAGTTTTTGCATATTAGTCCAAATAAAACATATGAAAAGAGGGGATAGAATTGCAAGACTCCAGGAAATCAGCTGTGTACTGAACTGCCAAAGTCAGCCAGGGGCAAAGTGCCTTAGGAAGTGAAATGGCTCACTGGCCAGAAGGAAGCACCTCTTTCAGCTGGGCATGAGCTCTGATGTGCCTGATTGAAGTGAGTAAGAACTAGCTGTTCTGACAAAAGTAAACTGGATGGGATGTTTGGTATGGTCCTTTACAGCATCTTCCTTCCAGAGTAATAATGTTAGAAGCAGGTAATGATACTATAAAATTGACACTGAATTTCTTGTTACTGAAAAAGCCTACTCACTTTTGAAAAATGTATCACTCTTTTCTTCAACTTACCAATGGAACTAGTTTAGTATTTAATTAGTGGTAGACTCTGAAAATACTGAGTTATAGTTTCAGCTCTTAGACTCTTCACTAGATTCCTGTTCACTCCATACTATTGTGTAATTGAAATCATTAAAGATGTATTTGAGTTCTCAAAAGCCTTAAAAGGGTCACATTTTCTCCATCAGATACTGGGGTGTTTGCAGTGGTGAATAGTCACTCTCTATCTTTGCTGGGGAAACTGACAATCAGTGCTGCGTTTAACATTGTCTACATCTACACATCAGAACTTTATCCCACAGTGATCAGGTAACACAAGTTAATTTTTAAGTCTTCATTTCTGTGGTTCTCTTAGCTGACCATCTTTTACTTCTCTGTTAGTTTTTTTCTATTAACTATACCTTTTCATTTGAATTTTTCAGTTACATATAATGGTTATCTGTAGTTTTACGTGTTAAATTTCTTCCCTTATCCTCTTCTCACTTTGTCTTCCCTCAAATTTGCAGTGTTCTCTTCAGACTAACTGTGTTTCTATATAACAGTAAAATAGTCCTCTGGCTGCTTGCCATGCTTACGACTCTCCTTCCACCAATGAGGATAGCAATAGTAACTGCTGATATTTCTTTTAATGAGTGATATCTTACTTTTTCAGTACTTTGTGACGCACACAACTCTATTATCATACTTGCTTAACCAGGAACATTGAAGATGACTGATCAATAAGCTTTGTAAAAGTAACTTGATGCTTCATAGGCCCTATATAAGCTACAGTAAGGTTTCACTCACTAGAGGCAGAAATACCCTGTGCTTGGGCTGACAGAGCAGACAAAAGCATCTGCCATAGGGGTGCCTATGATGATCAGCCACCAGTGAAACTATAAAGTGCTGTTTGTCATGGGTGGGCAATTCTGCTGATTAATAGGATTTGGATAAATTAATTCAGGCAGAGTTTCACACAGAGACAAGATGCATGAACTGAAATCACACAAGTTTTGTGTCTCTACATATGTCTGTATGTTAGAATTCTGAACGTAAAGGGGACTTTTGCTTCATTTTAATTACAAAAATGTTTCATTCCTGTCTTGGGATGCTTTCAGTTATATTTGACTTTTCTTTGCCAGTTAATGTGCTGAGGGTGATGACTGATGAGTTTTTTTCTTGCTTAGTGGCACTTTTCAAAAGATTAATTATTTTTGTTTTTTTTTTTCTTAGGAATGTTGGAATGGGTGCCTGCTCCATGTTTTCTCGTGTTGGTGGAATCATTGCACCTTTTGTCCCTTCCTTGGTTAGTCTGAATTTCTGTTATGTATATTTTTGTTTTGTGGCTCTGATGTATCAGAGCCTTACAGAGATGGGAATATTTTTGATGGATTATGTATGTAAACTAAGATATGTAAGTTGCATACCTTAACAGTATCATGGTAGGCCAAAGGCATTGCAGTGTCATCTGTGTGATTAGACAAAACCTCAGCATTATTTAATTTAGAAGGTATTTTATCTCTAGTAAAAATTTTGGGATTTATCTAGTGGACCCTAGCAATATAGTAATTTCAAATTACCAAGATGGTGATACCCAGTTTTAGACCCTAAGCGAGCAATAGCAGAAAACCCATATAGTTAAAGGATCTGCTGTGTCAAAATAAAGCATATGGGCTCAATAACTTGTGTTTCTGAGAATAAATTTGTTTTACTGCCAGTGCACTTCATGGTGTATAAACATCAGCAAATTAGTTTATCTTTCAATGAATGAAGATGATGATGTGGAGATCTGATACACTGACAAGGCTTTTGAGCACAAACTTCACAGCAATCTGTCAAGGCAAATTAAAATTCTGAAGAACAAAACGTGGGGAAGATATTGTTATTTTCCTCTGCTTATAGTTTTATGTATATGCAGGTGAAAGAGTGTGCCAGTTTTTCACATCAGCTGCTTGCAATTCCTTTAATGTGACAGATTTTATCTGAGGTAACTTTGTGCTCTGCCATTTGCTCTCTTATATGTGAGGCAGAAGGCTCACAAAAAGGCAGGTGAGCGTAGGGAACTCTTCAATCTGCAGAATGAAACGCTGGATAGGTGAGAGTGAAAAGCCCTGGGCTACAACAGGCAAAGCCAAGACTGGTGCTGGTCTGCCAGGTAGGTTTAATAGGCAGCTTTTATGTAGCAGTTTTGTCATCGATTATATTGTGTCTAGCAGAGGTTTGATACTGCCTGAGACATAAATCTTGAATCGTCATGCTTGAAGGGGTTCCATGAAAATGAAAATAGCTCTGTTTAAGTAACAAATTAACATTGATTTGAGAAAAGAATTAAGTATTTTTGTGATTTGGAATGTCTTTGACTATTTCAATGCGTTTTCAGTGTCTTTAGTCTGGGGATCTTATAATAGTAAGAATAGGAAAAGTTAATTGCTTAGGTAAGAGGTGGCATGTTGGTCTTCCATTTGATCACAGCCTGTTATTTTCCTCAATTTAGAATTGCTCTTTCCTATACAAGATGAAACAAATAGCTAAACTCTTGCCCTTTTCTGAAATGAGCCTGCTTTACTGGTTATCTGAATGTACACATTATGGAGCTGTGTTGTAGATAACTTGAATTTTTTGTATCCACCTTTCCTCTGTGTAGTTTGGCTTGTAATAAGCCATGTGAGAACAGGGACAGGCATCAGAAGAGAACTATAAACATTGCTTAGGTTGTCACAATCACAAGTGGTGACAGGAAGACCAAAGCTCAGTTGAAGCTAAAACTAGCAAGAAACATAAATAGGGATTCTATCAGCTAAAGGAAATTCAGTGAAAATGTTTAGCCTGCTGTGAAATGGGATGGGCATCCTGTGGATGACATGGGATAAGCTGAAATACTTCAGCTTTAGTCTTGACAGGCAAAGCCTGACCCCATGACAGTCTGCCTATCAGCACAGTTGAGGAAGTGGAAGACCAGCAAACAGTAGGAGGAGCAGTAGGTTCAAGAAGACTTAAAGCTGAAAGCTTTCCATTCCATGGGATAGGATTCCCTAGGAGTTGATGAAAGAGCTGATTGTGATAGTGAGGCAATTGTCCATCATGTGTGATAAGCCATCATCGTAGTGAAGGATCACTGATAGCTGTGGGAGTAAAATAGCTAATGCTGTGTGCATCTTAAATATCAGGAAGTGGAACCAGGGTGTTACAGCCTGAGCAGCTTGAACTCAGTCTCTGGGAAGGTTGAGACATGATCTCTCAGAATCTATTTCTAAGCATGTGAAGGCAAGGAAGGTAATCAGGATCAGTGAACATGGGTTTACTAAGAATAATTCATTTCAACCAGTTGGATTTGATAGTCATTTAATCACAGAAGGTAATATGGATGAGGAAAGGGAGCAGAGCAGGGAAGGCTTTTGTAAGGCTTGTGAGACTATCCTACATTATTAGCATTTGAAAGCTGAGGAAATGTGTCCTGGATGGAAGGAATATTAAATTTGAATGTTGTATGGACCACCAGGGTCAAAGGGATAGTGGTGGGGTCAATATTTGGTGGCTAGTGAAAAGTGAAAGATAAGACTGAATGCATCCTCCTTTTTAGAGAATGCAAAATAAGGAGGAGTAGCAAGAGTTCAGTGGGACTTTCTGGGCCAACAGAAATCCCATGAAGGCTAACAAGAAGAATAAAATTCTGTTCGTAGTGTGGACTTACTGCATGGTCATTACAGTCTGGGAACCAACTGGCTGAGTAGCAGCCTTGCTGGAAGAGACAGGTTAAGTGGAAGCCAGCCCTCTCGTCACAGACAGATAGACTTCACCCCGAGCTACATCAGGCCCAACTCAGTATGTGGCTCACAGATTAATTACCTTTCTAGTTTGAGAGGGATGTTGAAAAATCTGGGGAGCGTCTAGTGGAGAGTAACCAAAATGATCAGGAGCCTAGGGCACATGGCTTCAGGTGAACACTGGGTCTTACACCTTGGTTCTTCCCAGCTATGTGGAACAGTTCAGAAGGAGTCAATGGACATGAGTTTTTTGGTTAGATAGGAAGTTTTGGGGGTTAGGTAGGAAATTTGGAAAATAATCTTTTTGAGAGGCTTTAGGCAGCATTGGAACAGTCTCCTTTTTGGGGAATATCCATCCTTGCAGTTTTTTCAATACTTGGTTACACAAAGCTATGATTGACTTGGTCTAGTGGTGGCTGTAGTTGTGCTTGAAGTAGGTGGTTGGCCTAGATGACCCAAGAGATCTCCAAGCAGCATGTCTGTGTTTCTGTGGTTTCTGTTCCCTACTACAAAAGGATGTTGCATTTGTTAAAAAATACATATGTTATGGGAAAGAATTGAGTTCAAATTCAGCAGGCGTTTCTTTTAAAGTTCATCCCAAAATCTGTGTGGATCTAATAGTATTAATATGATACAACTGACAATATTGGTTAAAGAACAAACAAGCAAATAAAAAACAACAGAAGGATCGGTAACTATACTAAATAGGAACACAAACACATGGCATGGGGATTGGTTGTAAAGGCTAAGTGCTTTAATAGGCAGTATGAACTACAGGGAACCAATCTCAATGTAACTCTCTGTTATTTTTTCCAGAAATCTGTGCAGTGGTCTCTGCCTTACATTGTGTTTGGAGCGACTGGTCTGTTGTCTGGGCTCTTAAGCTTATTGTTACCAGAGACCTTAAACAGCCCTTTGCTGGAAACTATTTCCGACCTGCAGGTATGCTCGTACTGGAGGCTGGGAGATGAAGCCATGACATTGCAAGCCCTAGATGGCTCACAGGTATATTAATTTTTTTCCTAGTACTTTTTCTGCTGTGTTTATTTCAGCTGTCAGCTTGAATATGCCACTCTAAATAAATTAGGGTAGTGATTCGTGGCCTGTGGAGGATAGACCCCAAGGAGATAGAGAAGATAGTTTAGTAACCCTACCATCACATCTGGAAATGCAGGCTGAAACATAGCTGGGTTAATTCATCCCTTCAAGGCCAGAAGCTTACAGTGTTTCCCTTTGGGATAAAGTGATGTTTGTGCCTTTCTAATCTCTGAGAAGGATTGCTGCAGCATGCTTCATCCAAAGCTGGCCACTGAAGCCTGAGAAGCCCTAGATGGTAACAAAAACAAAAGCCTGTTTGTGAAGAGCTGTTCTCAAAGGCAGCACCCTGTACTCCTGACCTGCCTGGACTGTTCTGCAGTGCCAGTTGTTAGGTCTGTCCTAGAGAGGCTTTAAATGGGTTAAAGCTAGACTAAGAGGCTTTAAATGGGTTAAAGCTAGACTAACCTCCGATACGTGTCCCACTGTTGACTCTGGGAAATGAGATTTGTTGAAAACATTGGAACTACAAAACTCCCAGGCATAAGCATAAATAAATGTGGCAACAGCATGTTTTGCAGTCAGGTTTCCTTGAATGTTGTTTTTCATATCACTTTATACTTCATTTTTTTAAACTCCTTGGCATCTGCATCCTCCAGTCATGTGGAGATTTTTTAACATGGCTGCTCCTCTGTGACTGAAATGGGATTAGAAAGAAGTAGCTGGAGAAGCTGGAAGTGGGTGTTCGAACTTGGGTAAAGTTTTAATGGTCTCAGAATTTTAAGTATCGATGGACTAGTGGTTCATGGAGGATAGATTAAGTGGTCAGAAGACTTGAAGGGAAGCTCGTGACAAAAAATGTTAGTTACTCCATTAGGCTGAGATGAGATGGGATTCTTTAGCACCTTTTACTTTCATTTGCTTAGTTTTGGGTCAAGCACTCTGAGATTCACAGGTAGTCATACTTATTTTCACAGAAATCAGGAGGCTGAGTAGCATATGTTTCTAGAATGAGAAGAGTTGCTTCCTATCAGAGACTTCAACATATTGCCTTGTTTACCAATTTTAGCTGTAACAGTTCTTGACAGGACAGCACAGTTTTAGTGACAAAAGCACCCTTTAAGAAAGCTTGAAAGAGACAGTCCTCTAACAATTAATTTTATACCTTAGCTACTTCACATGCATATTTTATAAACATTTTCAGTCATACTGGATAACATGTTATGGCACCACATTCTTGCTGACTACACAAATCCATCATATATGTTTACATCAACTGTTATTTTGGTAATTACATCATTATTACATCTTATTGTGCAGATGGTTTACCAATGAAAGCAAATCTAGCAAGCAGTGCAGGTGTTACAACTTAGGGGGAGGGAAGTCATATTTTTATTTCCTTTTTAACCAACCAGGGTCAGTATTGCCCTTTGAGGTGCCAAGTTTTGTCTATCAGGATTCTCACAACTTGGTTCACTTATGTCAATCAGTTTTCTCCGGTTTAACTTTTCCTTGCTTATTCTTCTGTATGCTTCTTTAAAATCCCACCCTGAACAGGACCCACAGAAGGAAAAAAAGTAAAATGGAGAACATTCTTCAGGAACCCTTTGGCCAGATGGATAAAAATTATTGAATCCAAATGGAAAAGTCCTTGGTTCAGGCCTGAACTAATCCTGTAACTTCAGGGAAGTTATATCTGGAATGTCTGTGAGACATTAGGGATTTATTGTAAAGCTCACAAAGAAAGTGTTGATAAAATGGAAAGCGGTTAAACATTAACCCTATTTGATAAGGCCATAGAGAGGTCTTATGAAGCTGCTGTGAGAAAGATTTAGAATTTATTTGGCATAGCCTGAATTCCCCCTGTGGAATCCATTGTCCTTTTGTACCACTTTCAAGTTAACATGTGTTGTGATTGCCCAGAATGGAGGGTTTGTCCCTGTTAACATACGTGAATGTGATATTCAAGTTGGACAGCATCCAGTGATAGCCTGACTTTCCTCAAATAATTTTAGAAATCTAGAAAAAAGCATAACATGATTCCCTTTATATCTTCTGACAGGTCTTAGTGCTCAAACTATCTGAAATTCCTTTGCAGTCAACTCACAGTGCTGTAGCAAAACTCCTCTGAAGACAGATCTAAAGCTACAGATTTTGCTTGCATGGCACTGTCAGTCAGGAACATGATTTCCATTTCTCTATTTTTCACCCTCTCTCTCACCCTTCTTAGCATATGACTAGGCAGGCAGAAGTCTTAGGATGGATGCAAGCATACTGGGGGAAAAATCCTAAATAACCAAACTAGATAAAGTTTATATTATCAGGAGAATCTTTTTAACTGGAATAATTTGCGTCAGTTCCATTTTTCCATGCAAAAATGCAATACTGGCCGAATAAAAATCTACCAGTTGTAACAGCTGACTTTAGTTTGGGTATGTGATATAAATTATGCTGTCAAAAGGACTCTGGCTGAAGTAAGTATGCATATAACAGGAACTTCACCTTCTGAACATATGGTTTTTCCCTTTTCCGTAACACTTTTAGTTAGTATTGCAGAGGGATCTTTTTAACTAAACTTGCATAGTAAAATGTCTGTTCTACACATGGAGAAGTATTAATTCTGGATGGAGAAGCTTTTACCTGATCAAGTCATTTGTGTTTGTGAGCTGTGGTGAGCTACTGTGTATCTAGCAGCTCTCCACAGAGTAGGAACCTTTGACTTAAATTAAGAAAGTAGAGTACATTATCACTTCAGAACCATTCTAGCCAGTCTAGTTCCTGCATGTGTTCTCCAGTGTACTAGTGAAGCAGAGAAAGTCCATCCACTAAACCCTATCTCTTTTAAAGATATTTTTAAGAACCAAGGACATAAAGAAATCTTAATTCACGTTATGTCTTTGACAAAGTTTTAATATAGTGATTTGACCTGTCTTCTTGCTTTTTCTCTAGCAGCATTCCATAGAGGTGTAATGGTTCATGCTTATGTATTTTGAGATTGATTTAGTGACTTCTGTGCTAACTAATGACTTAATTTTTGTTTCTAGTCTGGAGACAAAGACAGTTCTACAGAGAGTGGAAGCGAAGATCAGGAGTTTTATGATGCTGATGAAGAGACTCACATGATCAAGTAATGAAAAGAAGAAACACTGGCCCATTTTATGCCTTTTCTTACTTGTGCAGTCAGTCCAGCTGTATGACAAGTACTGGGGACCTCACTTGTCAGGGAATGTAATTGGGCAAGTGCCTGTGTTATTCCTGACTAGGAGAGGGGGTTGAGTCCTGTTCAGACTAATTACACCACTGATGCTCTTATGGGACAGCCATTCAAAGTCTTGTGGTTCAGAGTGACAGTGCATGGACTGCATTTGAAGCCAGGTGAGACAGCAAGGCTGGGATAGTGTATTTCTGAAGCCTAGGAAATTATCTAGGTTCAGATGGACTTGGACAGATCATCAATGCACATGTTGGCATTTTATTTTCAAGGTAGTGGATTTTAATTCAGTATAAACTGAGAAACTTGAAAACAACCACTGTTTTATTCCATAGGGTGGAATTAGTCACAGAATGTGCTGTATGCTACTTCAGTGGGAACAAATTCCTGAAATTGTGTGTTGAAATGGCCTCTGCATATTCAGTACAGGAGAGGCAACTGTGAACGTAAGGTTTCTCTCTCTGCACACCTGTGTAGAGTTACTGGGTGCAGCTGGTTAATCGAGCGCTGGGCATTTACTTAGTGATAATGGAATGCTGGGAGGAAGGACTACACAAAAGAGGCTGCAGACATAAGGGACATTCCTGACTTTTTTTTTCCTTCTTTTCATGCACCAAGGCTTTTCTTGGGCTGACTTACACATGTTTTTGCCATGTTTTCCCCACATCTCAGCACTGCTGTATAGACTTGCCTACTTCTACCTTGTCCTCACTTTGCCATAAATATTGAAGCTAAGCAACTTCTCTGTGGAGTGAAATAATTCTCTGACGGATATAATTTCATGGGTGTGACATAGGTAAGGTACTTATCACATACTGTGTGCGAGGTGTGTTAGAATATATAGCTCATTTTTGTAGACATATCTGTGTCTTTATTTCTGGAAGAGACTTAACTTTGAAGTGGTAAGAGGAACTATGAGTTGCTCTTACATTTTGAGCTTCATTGCCAGGAAGCTGCTAGTGTTTATTTTAAAGTCTTGTGTGTAGATAGCATTCTTACTTAAAAACCAGGCAAACCTCTTCGAGGCAGCATTTGGTTGCTTGATGTTGTTTCTTAAGCAGGTGCTACTCAAGCACTTCATTACTTGACCTTGTTGAGCATGATAACTTCATTCTCCTGTTTAGACTGAACTTTTGGTAGATGCTTCATTAGCGGGATGTGGAGTCCTGTAATATGAAACATGAACATATGAAAAGTTCCAACTACAAAAATGAGGCCTTACAGAGATTGTTTTCTTGATTACATTGTCGTCTTTATGCTCTAACCTGTGGCTTTCTCTTTGTTAAGATGGGTTTCCATAAAATGTTTCCTAGTCTTCCTACTTTGAGTTCCTAGCAAAGTGCCATACAATGGCAGAAGGTATATTTTCAGGCTCACGAGCCGTTTTTGTAGATCTTAGACTTGAAAAAGCTGAGTTTAAAAATATCAAACAGCTGACTGCTGAATATTTCCTGGTTAAACTGGGAGTTCCTTTACTCTTCCAGGAAGTGAAAGTAAACAGAATCTGAAGCTTGCAGCAAGGTGTTTGAACTTTGTTCACTGGGAACTGTAGCACTGAGCAAAGAGCAACTCCCCTGGTTGGTGCAGAGGGCAGCCCAGGGACTGCAGTTTCACACGTGCAGCATTCCCACTTGGACTGAACATGATCCAGGCATTGACTGTGAGCAAAGTTAGAAACTTCAGTCCGTATGGACAGAGTATCAGTATGGTTGTGGGATTTGCCTGTATTATGAGCTTCACTAGAAGAATTCCAGCCTTCTTTTTTTTTTCCAGACTGTTGGATAGTTGTTGTAGATGTGGCAAGGCACTTTTAAACCCAGCTGTGTAGTCTTTCTGCCTTATTTGGCCCTTTTGTACGTAAGAAAATTTCTCAAATAAGGTGCTCAGAAATACTTGAAAAGGTTGAACCTATTAAAATACTTTTTAATTTTGTATTCACATTTTAATTTATGGAGAGGTGGAAAAATGACTTTTTGTTGCTGATGGCTTCTAAATAAATAAAACCTGCTTAGTTAGAAGCAAACAGCAGTAAGCCCAGTGGTATTAACATGCTGCCAAGACCCAACAGTTGTTTTTAGGTGTTTTCTGTCTCTGTCCCTCTTCAGGTGTTAGGTGGAGTAAGTCATCCAAGAAGCAGATAGGAACAGTTAGCCTTCCTCCCTCCATGTTTTTGCTGTCATTATCCCCTACTGGTAACCCTGGTAATGCTACAAGACACCTCCACAAAATTTTCATTACAACTGTAGGATGCTGTCATGGTTCAGGTGGAGAATATCACTCTGAGCTAGATTTTGTGACAGTCTTCAACTTATAATTAAATTTACCTCTCCACTCATGCACTTTTATATCATCAGTATACATATGTAAAATTGAAAAAACAAGAGTGAATACAAAATTAGCAATTGTTTTCCATAGATATTGCTGCTCTTCTTTTAACCCTAAATCTGTCCCATGTTTGCACCTTTCAAATTTTAAAGGGACTTTTTTAGAAGGAATTTTAAATCTTCTTTCTGGCAACCGTAGGAACTCTGTGTTGTTACTGTCCCTGGTGAGTTATATCAGAAGGTTTATAAGAGAAAATCCCTGCAGGAGAAGCTCAGCAATGTAGCATCAGGCTTTGCTCTCCCCCTTTGTGTTCTGAAGTTCAAATCCATTGGGTGTTTTTGAAGTTGTGTAAGAAGTCTGAGTAGGCCCAATCAATGAATCTCAGTGTCTGAGCAGTAAGTTTGCCCTGAGAAGCTACTGGAGAGCGGAGGTCGATACAGCACTAGATACATCAGTTTATTATGTATTGTGATGCTAGGAGTCTGAGAGCTGACATCCTTGTTACAGCTGAGTGAAGTATCCTATGTTTTTTGCTAGCGTAGCTTTGTATACTAAGCAGCTGGCACTGTTAACTTTTTTTTGTGTTGTGTAGACATTAAGATACCTATCCCCAATAAGGAATTTCTTCCCTCAATTCCTCTGGCTGTCAGTTCTGGGTTTTTTTGTCCAGCTCACTTAATGGGATTATGCTAGAGAGGAGAGAGGCTTTCCCATGGTGTTGATTAGTCAGATCTTATTAATACTGTCTCAGATGAGGTATGTTTGGGATTCCGCTATCTCAGGATCTCACAAGTGATATGTGAATACAGCTTGGAATGAAGGAGAATGACAGGTCATGAAGCACGGAGGAGAATTATTGGTAGGAGTAAAAAAAAAAAAAAGAGAATTCAACTGAAATACTTCAGGGCAAGGGTAAGTGAAAACATAAGGTAACAGCTGTTTGGTAGAAATACCCATCTTGCTCTTTGTCTCAACTTGAAAGTTCTGCTTACAGAGCTAGCATTGGTTCCAGGATGTCCTATTGGGGGTATGAGTTTCATAATTTCCTTTTTCCTTTTTCTCCTTTTCAGCTTTGTTCAGCACTGCTGCTTTTGTGATGAAACATTTCTTTGAATCAATACGAAATGTGGCCTGCCTCAGTTTTAATTCGGACTTGGCTCTTCTATGAAATGGCATGGCACCAAAATAATTACAATTTAGACAGCCTTCTTTTGGTGAATGCGGTATAACTGGTCATTGCTTAATTTACCAGCTTCCCTTTAGAAAGATAGGAATATTAGAATTATTTGATGAGTTTTTGTCACACAACTTGTGAAGTGATACTTCAGCCTTCTAAAGGGATTTTACTACCTGACTGCTTTTGATAGGCTGGAGAGAATAAAATCCAGAAGTGAGAAGTTTATTTTTTTTTAAACTTCCCTGAAAATGAAGCTAGTGCTCTCTATTTAGGGATTTGGAAAGTGCTGTTCAGAGACTCCCTGACACACCAGAAACTTAGAAGCTCTGTGTTAAAGGAGGGCCACAGGTGACTCTATGTTCAGATCAGGATGCTGAGTGAAGAACATGCTCACACCTCTCCAGAGATACATAATTAACATAGAGCACATTGTAGCTTGTTTCCACCTTTGTTTCAGTCAAGGTTTTAAGGATTGCAGCCACATGCTCATCTGCTCACAGTGTACAATCCATGCCAGGGTCTCCAGGCTGTGGATGGATGTACTGAGGTTAGTAGAATATCATTTACAGAACCATGGGAAATGCAGTTGAGCCATACATTTTCCAGCCTATTTCACCTAAGCATGTAAAGGCAGTTTGCAAGAGTGTTTTTGTTGTACTGAGGAAAAGGGGAAAGTGAGGAACAAACGTACTTTTCCTGGAGTGTGTTAATGGAAACATTTGGGCTAAAACCCTTGTTCATGAGTCTTCTGCCTGATCACCACGTGCAGATTTGGTTAGCATTATTTTGTTTAGCTGAAGGCTGGTGCCCTGTGTATCCCTTTCCCCACCCTGTTAGAGCTTCTTTGATCGTGCTCTTCGACACAGCTGAGTCTGTGCATGCAAACTGTGAGCCTTGCAGTTAATATGTCAGAAAAGCCCAAGAGCAATGCTGTCATTTGATGGTGGAAGTTAGTCTGGCCTGACACAATGTCTGTGTCAGAAATGTCTATATTCAGCTGTTTACCAAACAGGAGACTTAGGGTATAGCTGTATTTTGAGTCTCATTGATTGTATCTTTCTGCAAGATGTGTTATGTGAAGGAAAGGTACCTATATAAGAAAACCTCTGTGGCAGATCTCAGTGTAGAATTGGAGGGTGAGCAAATTTATACATAATTTTTCCATGCTATGTATTTTTAATGCCTTGTCCAGTCTGTTGTAGCCTTCAGATTTTCCAGGTGCTGCTGTTATTAAATCTAATAGAGCTGGGTAAAACTTTTACCCCAACAGTCTGAATTTACTGAACTTTCTCATCTGAATTTTGGTACTACTTGCTGTTCCTGTCATTCTGAAAAAAGCTCCTGCATTGCTTAATGGGGAACAGATTTTTTTGTTCTAATTTGAAGTGCCTGTTTTATGAAAGTCATCTTTCATTTCCTCAGTCAACTTTATATGGGACTATGTGTAAAGTAGCATCATAGAATTGGATTATATAAGTGCCAAAGACAGTTTTTGCTGGAAAGCAATAGTCCAAAACTAGTTCTAGCTGCCTTCATTGAGAATTCTTCCATGCAGCCTGCCAAAACTGGTATTTAACAAGCATCTCTGAAACTATGGTGGACAGAGAGTTACCTTTGTTTGCTTGTCTTTCATTGCTCAGTTCACTTAAGTAGCTTTTGCTTCTGAGAAACCAAAGAAACTGAATGAAGGATTAAAGTGCAGGCTTTGTAGAACATGCAGAATTTATACCATGTAGCCATTACAGAGGAATCTGCAGACTCTGTTTCCTTTTGAGTTGCAAATGTCAGTTTACTCTAAAACTGATTGGAATTTGTTAGTTCATTCATCAACCTTACAAATTAGCATTGTTAATAACAGCTTGCCTGGAGCTTCACAGGATCTATAAGATTTTTATAAAATGCCTGGTCTGTTAGAGGCATTGCTAAGTAATAATGTCTAGAGTTTAAATCCCTGTTACAACTAATGTTCACTGCAAGTCAGCCCTAACATGGCTGTGTGTTTGTCAGTAAAAAGGCAGATAGATAAAGCTGGAGCTGACTACCCCCAGAAGAAAGATTATTTCTTTTAAATCATTCTCCACTGTTTATGGAGAAGGAAGTAGGACCATGGGGTTTCAGGGTCTTGTCGTATACAGCAAGATTGTAGAGTGGAGTGTGTTTAAATACTTGCCCACCCTCATTTACTAAAGGTTTGTAGGGGAAATTGGTCTTTAGTGTGCACGTTGCTGCTTCTCACCAACACATCTGAGTTGCTCATCTCATACTTTTTATGGCAAAAAATATGGCAGTAAGAAAACTTGGCCAATATTGAAGGCTATATTTAATTTAAAATCTCCCATGAGAGATATCTGGCACATCTGTTTTCAAACAAAATGTTTTTAAATTATGGAAACATGATTGGGAGACAGGCATTTCTAATGCTAGCTTATAGAAAAAAATCAGTGTTGCAGGCACTGATAAAAATTGTTATGGAGCAAACAACTGCAGGTGATTTGTGATGAAAGAGTTGTGGATGCTGTGATTTCAAGTATGACTCTAAAGGACTGGTTTCTACTATTTGATCCTTTTCACTCTTCAAAATCAGAACGAAATTTTATTTTGCTCCTGTTAAAATCTGAGTAAGTAATGTAGAAATAGGAAGTAGATTTTTCGTATGTATAGTTTTATTGCACTACCTTTGCCTTCTGAATCTAATGATACCTTGATTTTTTTAAAGCTACCTCTTTATGTTGAGCTTGTTTGTCACTTTATTTAATTGATTTTTAGGAAACTACAAAGTCTTTCCTTTTTTATTTATGTGGGAATCCATGACTTAAAGTCATCCTTATCTTTAAAGTTTTTCTTAAAGGCCTTTTAAATTTAGTTAGAAGGCTTAAGACTTTGAAGGAGCAGAATTACATGGTTAGAACATGGCTTTTCCTGTGTATACTGTTTGCTTTTAGAAGGGCCAGAAGGCTCTTAATTTTATATTAGTATCAGTTGGGGACAGTTTTGGGGGGCAATAAGTTTCGAGTTGAGTTTTAATCAAATTAATTTATTGCCCATTAAGATTTTAGTTACTGCTTTGGTATTGAAAGAAAAAATAAATAAAACACTTAGAGAAAACACTGCTGCTTTTTTCCAGCCACTGCTCTTCCTTCTCTCTCCCCTACCCCATGGTGGTTTCCAGTTCCATGACTGCATGTCATGCTCAGTCTCTTCAGCAAGGCAACAGGCAGCACAGGATCAATCTGTTGTGCTTGGTTTTTCTCTCTGCTCTTTGTTTGTTATTCAACTGCTCTTGTGTGGGTTTCATCACCAGACACAGTCCCTTTAGAGTTGTAGCTCCTTTTGAGTCTACTCTCAGCCTCTCCTCAGGCTGTGATTTTTCTTTTGGCTTTCCTCCTGCTCAGCTGTCTCTCCTTTCAGCTCCTCTTGTGCTGACATGGACTTTCCCTTTTTTCCTCCTACTGCTGTAGCACTGCAATCTCTTTCTTGCCATTTGCTGCCCTTCTTAAACATGGTTTTGTGGAAGTGCCAACAACTCCTCTGACAGTGCTGGAGTGCAGCACTGTGCCCGAGAGGCAGTGGACACTATCTGAAACACAGGAGGATCCATGTGATCATAGGGAAGCACTTTTTTACTGTGAGGGAGATCGAGCACTGGCACAGGTTGCCTGGAGAGGTTGTGGAGTCTCCACGTGTGCAGATATTCAGAAGTCATCTGGACATGGTCCAAGGCAGCCTGCTTTGTTAGGTGGCTCTGCTTAAGCAGGGAGGTTGGACCAGGTGACCTCCAGAGGTCCCTTCCAACCTCATCCATTCTGCGATTTCCGTGTTGCCTGTTGCTGAGCTGGCTGGGACCTGCATGGGGCAGTGCCTGGCCTCTTCCCTCACAAGGCACCCTGCAGCCCCCTCACTGCTGCAACCCTCACAGTTATGCTCAGCACATGACTTTACAGGGTGGGGTTTTTTTTATAAATCAAGTCCTTAGTTTGGGCTGACAGTTTGTGAGTGGTAGTTGGTACTGTATTCCCTTTCTGTGTTGCTGTTGTCTTAGGTCAAGTAAGTGAAACTCCTAAGGATATAATCAGGCATTTATAGCCAAACTCTGTGTCTGTTTGCATTTACATCCTTGCTGATTTCAGAAGACAGGACTTAGACCTCCACTTGACCAGAGGAGCAGCCGGAGGGGTAAACTACTTTGTTGCTGCTCCACCTTTCATCATCAGAAAACCAAATCTTTGTGTAGTCTCTTTATCCTGTAGACTTTGCATTGTTTCCTCATGCCCATATAATTTGAACTATCAATCGAAAGTCCTTGCCAGTTGGGAACTGAATAACAGGAAATTGGAAGTGGGGAGAATAGATTCAGTAAAATATGAAGTTGTATATAGTTGGTGTGTGTGTTGTTAAATATTTAATTTGGATTACTCGAATACTGAGTGTTACGAGCCTTCCCATGTTAAAATCAGGACTGATATATTTTAGAAGTACTTTCTCTTCTTTAACTGTGTTAGTGTGCTGTTGTTAACTCAGAGTTGTACTGCTGAAAAGTCTGTTTGTAGAATACTTCATCTGAGAAGTCACAACTGAAGACAGCATAAGCTTTTCCACAGTAGACCTTTTATGGTGGTATATTCATATGTTCTGTGAACAACTGTTGGATCCATCTTTTTAAGATGTTCTTTACCATAGGTGAGGGGCCATAACAAATGTTGAAATATTCAGAATAATTGCACTTACCTATTCTGTTTTCTTAATGTATTTCCTATGCATATTGCCTTTACCTGTATGTACTGTACTTCACTGGAGGTACAAAAGGTAAATATATAAATTCTTAATTTATAATATGTAAATGAGTTTTTTAAATAATTCTGTAATATTTTCCAGTGATCTCTGTCTATTAAGAGAGGGTGATGGTGGTAAGCCCAAGTGTGAATTTAGTAAAAAGTTAATATTGGTGGGTTTTACATTCTCTCTTAATTTCTGAATTATTTTGATAATTTGAAATATTTTTTCTTTTAAAAATTTTGTAGAGGCTAACCTATGTTAGTAAGCCAACTTTGGTGATTTGTAACAGCTCTGATACTGCCTCTGATTCATACAGTTCATCTAATGTCTTTGTAACTTATTTTGTGCCTTTTTCTTCCCCTGACACAAAAATCTCTCAATAAAAACAAGTTCTTTTGCAACACCACAAACCTATTTTATCGTACTGATTTTTTACTTGCCTGACCCTTTTGTTTTGTTTTCTGGAGGGGGATGAAGCTCTCAGAATAGAATAGATATTTATAATGGACTCTGCAGAAGAAAATTGACAAGGTGGAAAGCAGGTCATTTTGGAATGGCAGTGCTACAAAGCGCCTGGGAAACTGGGACTGTCAGTACTAATCAATATATTCCACCATATCTATCACAAATCATTTCTAACAAAAACCGGCACCAGTGGAATGTGAGAATCAATTTACTACTGGCTTCAGTTGTGCTGATTGATGTTGAAAGACTGGAAACACTTTGGGGGCTTTAAGCATAGCAAAATGTCTGCAGTGATGTTACTAACGTGTACAGGGGGGGTTCTCACGAGCACTAGCTGGCACTTATCTGGTTGGCACCCCTTCTCTAAGGTGTGATACAATTGCACAAGACCATAGTCTCTGCCCTCAGGGCTTCTGCCAAAACATCTTGTCAGGGAATGGCAGAATTTGAACATTTGTCTTCATTACCTGGAAATGAGATGATAAATAGCTTGACTGCATTTCCTGTCCCCTGTCTAGTGGCAAAGAAAATGTCTGAATGTGGAAAAAGTGGCTGGGGTGTAGGGATCTGTTTGAAACTGGTGGGTACCCGATATTTCATACCTCTGTATATCCTTAAAAGAAAAAAGATAATTTAAAGATTCTCCTTGAATAGCAAAAGCACTTTATCTGTCAGTATTCTGAAGTACACTTGCTGAAGAAGATAGATGGTCTACATGATGAGTAATATTACTAAACCTTGTGTCATGTTGCATTTTACTCTTCCTCAACATGGAGCTAAGAACAATAGTCTAGCCAGACTCCCTGTTCATGCTTCCTGGGCACTGGGCAATGCAAGAGTCATCGTTTGCTCTTCTATTGCTTAATGCAAAAGAAAAATGCAACCAACTTAAGTATCTTTTCTGCTTAATCTGTCATATGCCTTCTAGAATCTCATGGAGCTTTAAAGAAGGTGTTTGGAAGTCTTTTGAACTCAAAGTGTTTTCATCAGCAGCCTTTCTAGAATGAGTAATTGGAATATATGAAGGATGCACTGGCATCCAAAATCACTTGGATTGTTCATCCCTTGGTCTAAATTTACCAGACAAAGGCTATCTTTTGTTCTTGTTATTTGCAGTTCTTGTGAGTTCACACTCTCTCTGGTACTTGAGACACTTAGATTTTTACCACAGTTTTCACTTTTGCTGTTTCACCACGGAGGTGATGATTGAAGGCCCAGTTTTCAGATGTGTCTTGTTATGTGCTCGGCATAATTCCATCCATAACCATTCAGATTTGTCATTCTCTCCTCTCTAATATGTTTCAACTACATGCTGCAGGAAACTACTGGCTTGAAAACACTTCATTTATTGGTTATCATCTACGTGAGGATGAGGAGTGTTTCTGTGAGCAGCCACTGAGTAAGACAGCGTGATTTACATTGACACATCTCTTTGTTAGCTTGGGCTGCTCTTAAATGCAGCTTTGTTTGCCTGTGCTTTGACTGGGAACCAGCTGTATCTTGCTGTGACTGGAGCCTGTTTGACTACCAAGCCATTGCGTTGTACTGTTTGTTGGGCCCAGATAAGGAAAAAGAGAGTGAGAGACCAAGAATGAGGAAAGGAACCATAAATTACATATGGGAAGGAGAATGTTTCATATGACTGTGAGATTTCTTTTTGTTTGTTTTGTCAGTGTAGCTTTAACGTTTTCTTTGTTCTGATGCTTCTGCTGTAGGCAATTTTTCACACTAGCAGTAGAAAGACCTCCAGAAGTCATCAAATGGGAGGTGTGGGACTAAGGTGCCATCCCTTGAAAGCAGGGACGGTTGGAGAATGTGCTTGTTCTTTGCTGATAATAGGCAGTACTGGTGCTGAGATGGCAGCAGTGAGCATTGCCTACCAGCTCCAAGCAGCTATTGGGCAAAATTACTCAGTTCTTCATGCACCAGGCTCAAATTTAACTAAAGCTACCTTGCTTCTGAGAGGGACTCAACTCTGCACTTTCCAGTGTTATCACCTTGCATCTTGTTGGCTACACAGACTTGGTGAATACTTGTGGTCAGAAAAAGAATTGCTCTCTGTCTTGGTCAACAAAGGCTGAGAGAGTTGGAGTTGTTCAGCCTGGAGAAGTGAAGGCTGCAGGAAGACTTCATAGCACCTTCCAGTACCTAAGGGGGCTACAAGAGAGCTGGAGAGGAACTTTTTACAGTCATGCAGTAATAGGACAAGAGGGGATGGTAACTGCTTTATAATTGTACTGCTGGGCAAGGTGCATGAAATAAAAATAGAGAAACTGAAAATTCCTTAAAAATTAATTTATAATGCTTTGATCCTTGCATGGTACGTAGGGAGGGTGTTGGGCATTTGGGATGGCGTGGCTTCCAGCAACAGTATACACAAGGGCAGGAGAAAGCAGTGCTTGCACAATGGCCTTTTTTCAGGTATATTGGGTTGTTTGAATTGAGGGTCCATTATCCTCTCTAAGATTTTGAATTACTGCTGTGGCCATTTGATCGTTTTCTCTGCTAGTCTTGGGTTTGTTAGAGAGCAGTTCATGCAGTATAAGTGCATTTAGATGAGATCTTTGGTGTCCTTGATAGCTGGAACTGGACTGAATGACCCTGTGCTCTTATGAATGCTGTTCCCTCCTGATCCAGACTGCTCCTCTACTACTTGTGGTGTTATTCACCTCGTTTTCCATTTGAAATACATCTGCCTATGTTTCAATTTCCCTTCATCCATAAAAGCCCAAGGAGCAGAGAGATGGCTTGCTCTTCCATGCACTAGCCTGGCCAAGCAACTTGTTCTGCATATTCCCAGGCATTTTATTCCGGGATTGTTTCTTCTCCCCCTCTCCTGTTTTCAGTGCCCTGAATCTGCATTTAACTAGTTCTAGCCCTAAATATCTATCCTGTGTCCTATCACTGCCTGGAGCAGATGCAGCATAAACGATTGACCCTCTCCCTTTGGCAATTTGGCTTTGACTGCACAAAACAGCCAATAAAGTGGAAAGGGCTGGGCAGCTGATTATGGGGATTAGCTTGAAGCTGTATAGTTTTATGATCTGAGATAGAGGAGGAAGTGTTTGCTTGAAGAATGCAATTGCATTCCTCTTTCTTTCTCCTGCTGCCTGCTCTTGAGGATGACAAATTTTCAGAAGTTGCAGACTAAAAGAGTAGCATGTGTATTTGCCAGACATAGCTCGGACTGGAGGCTGTTAACTCATTTTCCAGTGACTGATGCTGGACTGTGTAGCTATGCAGGTCGTGATCTGATCTGTCTAGAAATACTATTAAAAGACTTGACTGAAGCCTATGTTGAGATTCAAGGCTTGTTCTCACTAGTTTGCTGAATCTCTTGTTATGCTTTGTGGTACATATATCATACTTCTAATAAAAAGCATCTTTTTTCTCACTACTGCTGGTATTCTCATTCTCATCTGTATAGCAATTGTTCCTCGTAGCAATTGTTTCCCTCAGGGCCCATGCATTGTAGAGTCCCAATAACTCTCTCCTCCGCTCCTTTCTTCCCACACAAAGCACATAGTTGTCTGGGCCTTTCCCTGTGCTTTTCCTGAGACATTTCTGCAGGTATAATGGCAAAATCTTCCTTTATACTGATTGCTTCTTCAGCTTCTCCTTCCCATCTTCTCCACAATGCCATGTCAGGGCCAGAAAACAACATAGTGTCCAGGTGATGTATCCTAGAGATCTGGAAGTTTGATTCTCTTTTTTTTACCTTTGCGTGTAAGATGACACAAGCTGAGGCGTTTGATAAGAAAGCTTTTATGTAGTAGATTGGCCATGCTGCTAACCAAGATTACACAAAACCACATCTTGCTTTAATATGGTTCATGACTCACAGAAAGTGGTCGTTGAGCCATCTTAATTCTGGGAAGGGTTGTTGGGGGAGTTTTGTGCTTTTTTTGTTTGGTTTTTTTTTTGAGGGGGGGTAATTTTTTTTCTTTTTTGTTTTATTTGTAGGTTTTATTTGGTTGGTTTGGCTTTTTTTAATCTTACTCTCCTCCCACACAAATATTTCTCCCAGCACTCTGAAATAGCTCCTGAGGACCAGGCTTTTTTGGGCCTGGAGACCCTTCTCAGTTTGCTTGCTGAAGCTGACCCATTTGTTCTGCAGTAATTGTATTTTCATCAAGAGAAAGCAATAGATCTGATGGGTATGTAGCTGTCATTGGCCTGTGATATATGAGACCTAGTTTCTAGCTCTGGCTCCAGTGAACTCGTGTACATTTTTTTATTAGTCAGTGACTGGATGAAGCACATAAACAGGGATGCCAGTCTGAGTATTCTCTTTCCCAAGTGAGTTTGTGTTGAAGTGACTATTCTCACTTAGCATTAGATTTATTCAATTTGCTTCAAACTGCCATAGACTCAAGCCATAAGTTCTGAATCAGGTCAATTTAGACACAACAGCAAAGTGTAAAAATAATACAAGCTAACATTGTACTCTGGAGGGCAGTCTTGGAAAAAAATACCAGCTCCTGGAAATGCTGTGATCCAGTCTGATTCAGCCCCTCATGTCGACACAGCATCATTGCAAGCATGCTTCTTGTTTTGACTCTTGTAAATCTTGCATGTGGTCAGTCTGTCCCAGAGTTATTGTGCCTCTAGATTTAAAATCCTTTTCTTTACAGCTGAAAATAATCAGCAAACCTATGCTGACATAAAAAATGAAGCAGCTTTTAGCACTGGAAGTCTTTTCAGGTGAGAAAAAGCTTTCCCAGTTGCACTGTGCTCTGCCAGACATGTTTTTTCCAGATGCCGTTTTTCTAACCATGTGTTAAAATCAGTGAGAGCTTCCTTGGTATTGACTATTTCCTTTTTGGCATGCAGGCTGTTTACCTAGGCTTATAAATAGAAGTGCTGGAAGGCTCCTGTTTTTGTGAATGTTGGCCACAGGTAGTTTTTCAAAATGGTGGAACATCCTGATTGAAACAATAGAACAGTAGTTGTAGTTTATTAATGGATAAAACATAGTGAGAGAGAAAAATGTCCTTCGTAAATGCTTGGAAATAGTCTAGTGGAATATTTTATGTTTAAATCAGGATGCACTGCACTATTTCAGTGAACTTTCAGAGGACAGTACGTGCATTTAGATCTCAAAATGCCAGTTTTCTGGCCCAACATCTCTGTAAACTCTCCTGGGAGCCTCAAAGCTGATGCAGCCAGGGCTCGCAGCTTCCTGCCTCTCCTGCCATCCTCCGAGCTGACCATTTTGAACTTGGAAATTTCCAGACCCTGAACACATCACCACACTGGGTCCCAGTGATCTTGGCAATACTGCTATGTGATTTATGTTTGCTGCCCAGTGGCTTGCTGCTTAAAAGCAGCTGCAAAGCCAACTGGATTCTTAGGAATTTCCTAGTTGAGGCTGGTCAGTGGTGGGTAGCAGCATTATAATCTCAGCATTTTTCAGGATTTCCTGCATCTTCAGCCGGTGATCCGGGAATGATCACTTTCTTTGGAAATGCTACACTGCAGCTG
Source organism: Manacus candei (assembly GCF_025592945.1). Lineage (NCBI taxonomy): Eukaryota > Metazoa > Chordata > Aves > Passeriformes > Pipridae > Manacus > Manacus candei. The sequence continues at coordinate 56,543,112 of NW_026138062.1, read as the reverse complement.
GAAAACATTCAGGTTGTAAAAATTTTGGGTTCCAAACCTCTTCCCAGGTTAAGAGAAGTAATTTCTAGCAAAAGGTGTCTGCCGCCTTCTGACGTGTCCAGTGTGGCCACGGATGGAAAAAAGATATCAGGCTTTATGAACCACTGGACTTAAACCAATGCTGTGCTTAGTCTGGAAAGGATATAAGCCTTTAAATTGCACTTCATACCAAGCAGGTCCAAGGCTAATGCGAGAACGTGTGGCAGTGAGAACAAGCAGCATAGGCATTCGGAGCATTTTTGAGCCTGCCAAGTATTGATTGGTAAGGGGAGGGAATGAGTAGAGAAGCATTTCAATTTGGCACCCATATGTGATTCTGATGCTGTCACAGTGAATTAGCAGCACTTTCTTTTCCCTTTAGTCCATCCCAGGCTTTTGTCATTGAAGTATCCCCTTTGCCCATATCAACTTGTTAAAAGACAAAGTGGAAAAAACCCTGAAATTAATTCCCAGAACTTCTGCCCCAAAAAAGCCTGGTTATGTTATGCTAGTATCCTCTGAATGGAGACTCTGAACAGTACTAATGATTGTCACAGCATAAATGTTATCAGGGATTCAAGCTACAATTACTCATTTTGTACAGTCACTTAATCCACTAATAGGGAGAAATGGGACAACAGTTTAAGAAGGCAAGAGAACTGTCAGAGATTATTAAATCTGTTGGGATCATTTGGTTGGATAGTCTGTCTTGACCCAAGTACATGCTTCAGCTAATGCAACAGACTTAATGCCTCTGGTAATTAGAGCAAAAAGAGATGGGTCGTCATTAGCAACTACAAATTCAGAGTTGTATTTCATCTGGAAGGCAGCATCTTCAACAGGGCTTATTTGTTGCCACTGCAGATCATCTGTGAGTCACAAGTGGTACATTGGACTGACTCATTTGTGTGATTTAGTAGAGGCTTTTTAAAACATGCTCACTGTTCCGTATGAATAGTTCTTCTAAATAGTTGCCAAACAGAAAAAGGCACAATACTAGACTTCCCCATGCAGTAAATCCTACTGCTCTTATTTACAAGATGTTGGTGATTTTTTTTTGTTGTGGTGCAGTTCACAGTTCAGATTACTTTTGATTGTAGGTTTGAAATGTATTTGTCATATCTGTGAAACTGAAGAGTGAAGAAAGGAAAACCAAGCAAGCATGGAAACCATCAGTAATTGGCAGCTTCAGAAGATACAAGAGCCAATCTGATACCATTCAAGGCATATATTCACAGAATACTTTTACATGGGTTTCACAGATCCACAGTCATATTCAGTTCTGGTTATTGCCAACAGCGTGAATGAAAATGATATATCATAGATTCAGTGTTTTTGCAGATACTAGGAAATCTCTAAATCCTCTTAGAAGAATACTGATAAGTAAATGAAGATGCAGGTACAAAAGAAATTACCCACAATCTGAACTCCATTACAAGGTACTGTGAAGTGGGAACTGAAATAATACAGATGGGGGGATGTAATATAGCTGAATAATTTCAGATCTTATGCAGACTTGAGAAGATCAAAGTATTGAAATGTGGCTTGAAAATGCTTCAGAGAAGCTGGATAAATCAATGGATGCTCATCAAGCAGCATTTGGGGGAACTGTCTGTGGTCAGCTAGCTATGTAAGTGATGCTTATAATCTCTTGAGGGACACCAAAGAGAGAAGGAAGGTTGCAGTGCTTCAGCAAGAACTGCCTCTAAGAAATATGCTCAGACCCCAATGAGGGTTTAAGGCTCTTTCAATAATCAAGAGAAAATAAAGGGTTCAGAGGTGTCAGAAAGGTAGCCATTTTCAGTCTGGATGGGAATCTCCTGAGAAACAAATATACTTGAGAAGTTTAATTTGCCAGATCAAACAAAGCTCAAAAGCTCTTGACAGGGCTCATATCCATGAAAATTGATGGATTGTGAACTAACTACAACTGAAGAAACCTTTTCTGTTTTTGTCTTTGGGTAGTTGCCTGGTTTCAGTGGGGTGTTTTGTATCTCCATGAAGCTGTTATGAGCTTTTCACAGAACCACAGAATGGGTAAGGTTGAAAGGGCCCACAGTGGGTCATCTGGTCCAACCTCCTTGCTCAAGTATCATCCTAGATCACATGGCACAGGACTGTATCCAGATGGTTCTTGAATTCATCTCCAGTAAGGAGAACTCCACAGCCTCTCTGGTCAGTCTGTTCCAGTACATGGTTGCCTGCACAGTAAAGAAGTTGTTCCTCATATTCAAGTAGAACTTTCTGTGTGTCAGTTTCTAACCATTGTCTCTTGTCCTATTGCTCGGCACCACCGCGAAGAGCCTGGATCCAGCCTCTTGACACTTCCTTCTTTCCTTCTGTACTTCTCAAAGAGTAAGAAACAAGAAATAGCCTTTTTTCACTCCCTCTTGCTGGTGCACCTGAGGAGTTAAGTTATTGTAGGCTCAGAGGAAAGGTTTTTCTCTGGAGACTGTATTTATCAGCCTTTGGAGCTTTGGTCCTTCTCAGGTTTTCTCTATTTTAGTCTTACTTTCATATACAAGCACTGTCTTGATAGATGCTTCCTGCTTGAGAAGGACCAATCTGTTAAAGGTTTCTCTGTAACAACACTGCATCAGCTCAGCAAATGTCACTGGAGGAGCCTGGATCATTCCTACTTTGTGTCTACATCCTCTTTTATCTATGCAGATGTTCCTGTTTCTGCACTCTCTTTTCTCTGTGCTCTTTCCTTCTGATGCAGGTTTTTCCCACAGTAATATTCCCTCCTCTCACATGGCCATCTGCCTCTACTTTTTCTGCTGTGTTCTGTGCTATTTGGTCCTCATGTAACAAATGTGAGTTCTTGTGATGACTGTTTTCCTAAGTGAGGTCAAGACTTGCCAGTGTCTCCCATAGCACTCTAACTTGTATTTTGCTGGTGGTGTTAGGGTCTTTTTCTGTTGTATATTTTCTGTCAGCCAAATGGCACTCTTCCAATCCTGTAAGTAGCATATGTGCTACTTATGGAATGGAAATAATGGATGGATTATAATAATAATAGGGTGGAAATAATGTGTGAATTTCCACAGGCACTCGGTGCAAGTTGTCCATTTCCTATGATCTCGTGCATCCAGTTCTTGCAAATGTTCTTCTCCTTCATTTCTTTCTTTGGATTCATTGAAGTCTGAGGAAATTACGAAGCAGCAAATTCTTACAGCTCTGGAGCAAGGAGTTCTCAGAGTTAAGAAAAGGCTGTATTTAATGTTACATTTGATATGGGGTTTCTTGTTGCTTTTTTCTCTCCCAGCTCCCCTTGCACCTCAACGGTGATGATGAGAGTTATTTATTCTTTTCAGACGGAAGGAACAGGTAGGAACTGTTGCTCAGCTCCTTGGACTTCAGCATAAACTTGAACTTAAATATGCTTGAACTTCAAACAAAAGCACAGTCCTTGCCCAAGACTTTATCACCATCTGTCAGTATGAGGAGGGGAAAGTGGGGACATCCAGACCCTCTTGGAGAAGTGCTTGCCAACAGAAAAGGGTAATAAGCATAAGGCATGTTATCGTCTAAAAGAAAAATTACCAAAACTACTTTATCTCTCTGCCAGCACCCAAGACTCTGGGCAGCTGTCACGAGGAAAGACCTTATAGGTGCAAGAAAGAGAGATCCTTAATCTCTCTCCTTGATTCTAAATACATGCCTGAGGTTCTGGGTATTAAAGTAATGTCTGGTATTGGGAGCATTAAGGAAGTTTGCTGTATGCGCACTGGCTATCTGAGGGGCACACTTTTAATGGAATCTGACCATTTAAAAAGCTAATTCTCCTCCCTTGCACACTTCACTTGGACTTAATCCCATCCAACCTGCCCTACAAGTCCTTCCCAAGCTATTGTTCCACCCCCTTCCTTCAGACCATGCCTTTTGTCTGGCTTCCCTAGCAGAGCTCACATACACTGTTAGCCCCTCAGGTGAAAGTTAGCCACTAAGTCTTGAAGTGAGTAAGGTTGTGGTATGGGGAACTAAGAAAATCTTTTTCAGTGCCCAACTCTCATGGAAGGTAAATGCCTACGTGTCTTTGTGAGGGAGTCCTCAAGTCCCTCAGCAAAAAGACGAAGGCAGATGCCTGGCAGGCACAGAGAAAGGTTTGCTTTGTAGGTTCTGGGGAAGCAGATGTCCTGCAGGTGTTGGTGCTCCTTTAATGCACTTAGTATTTGACTGTTAATAAGGAACATCATAAAGTATAACTAGCAAAAACAGTGCCTGTCCTGAGGGAGCACCCAGTGCTGCCTTTTGCCAGCTGCTGCAGAAGTAATAAATCAGTCAAGGGATGTCAAAATTCAGTTTCCAGGGGATAATAATGATTTTAGTCAAATGTGGAGTGTGCTTTTCTTAGTTAAGGGACCCTTAGCATCTCTATACTCTGTCACTCCCTTGCATGTGCTGATGTACCCTTCTTTCTAAAAGCCACCAAGCTGCACTGGATCAATAAGGCCTAATCAATTGTTTTTCCCTCTGAACTATCCATATGGGGTTGTTAGCTGAGCTGCTGGCAGAAAACGAGAGGCAGCTTTCTGTCTGTTTACTGTAAAGAAGGCGAAGCAAACTACAGGAGGGGACAGGCTGCACGATATTTACTGTCAATACAGCCGGAGAGAAAGGAGATATAAAGAGAGGGCAGCAGGGGCTGCAAACTGCAGACCCAGTGAATGATCTGAATGTAAAAATACCCATGCAGTTTCAGATGAAAAGGGGGTGGATTGAAGTCAACAAGGGATAACTGAGAGCATTTAAGAAATTGTTTAGTTAAGGGCTAGTGAGACAGGGACGTACTAAGTAGCACGCATAGTAATAATGCTGTGCATGAGTATATTGAATCTGCACTGGAATCTGAAAAGCACTTCCAGATCTGCCCTGAGACAGTGCAGTAGCTGGGATATTTCTGTGTGTCCCTACATGCAAAACCCACCATTTAAAAGTAATAAGATAAAAAATAATAATTGAACTTGAAAATTATATTTGGAGCTACTTTTCCAAAGCACCTGGAAGTCACCATTGTAATTCAGACCAGGAAAAAAAAAATAAAAATATGCATACTTCCTTGCTTCTCTCTCCTCTTCTTCATCCACAGAGGAATAAGGTGACCTGAGTTTCACAGGGCAAGAAGTCTCTGAGCACTCCATCTGAGTGTTTCTCTGCTTCCAGAGGCAGGCGAACGAATGAAGAGTGAATTCACACTTTAAAGAGCAGCAAAGACCATCTTGCCATGAAACCATTCACAGATGAAGATGTAGAAAACTACATCCAGAGCAAGGTAAGGCTTTATCTGTCCAGATTTTCTGTCTCCCACACTAGGTGTTGATTCTGAAGGGTGCCAAACTTGACAGTTACTTGCTTGCCTGCTGTCTTCATTTCTGAGACAAGACTGGGTGAAGTTTCATGAGAACTGTATTTTTAATGAGATTTCTAGGTTCCCATTGCAGTATGTTATCAGGGATCTCAGCTGGTAGCCTAATTTTTTCAAGGTTCTTGTCCTCTTCTTCAAATGTCCTTAATTTTTGCTCCTGGTCTGGAATTCCAGATGTGAGACTAGCTGTAATTGCCAGCATTTAAATCTAAGGAAAGGTCCTTGCCTCTCTCCCTTTCTTGTGGTCTTGGTTTGACAGAAACAAGACCAAAACCACACCAGGCATTGCCTGTATGAAAGATTCATGTAGGAACTAGAGAGACAGACAACTATTTGTTAGAATTCACTCATCAGTCTGTCACCTCAGCTAAGGATACTTTCCTATATACCATGATAAAAATAACATGTCTCATTAGCACATGCAGATTGGAACCACATTTTCTATTTTATGAGATACTCCAGCACTCAATTTTTCCCCCATTATGAAATAAAGTAAAACAGAATAAAATCATCTGCAAAACAATACTGTTTAATAAAAGTACCTCTAAGTGAGCCATAACAATTTTTAAAGCTGACATATTTCATCTCAGTACTTAGCTAGATCCTGCTTTATAGTCTGCTTTCTCAACAAAATGCAAGATACCAAGATGAAAACTAATTTCAAAATGGGAAAATGTATGATTTTACATTCTGTAAAGGATTACATATTCTAGTACAATGAAGGGGCTGATAAGAAATGTTTGTTTTCTCTATGGAAATGTTTTGGTGACAAGTAGATATATTTCTGTGAGAACTTTTCATTTTTCAGCCATGCAGTGTTGTGCACAGGAAAATCATTCCATCAGAATCTGTTCAGTGAGCTATAATAGCGAACACTTCTCTGAAGATTTAGAAAGCAGAGCTACAAAGGAGGGAACTGAGGGAAGCCATGCACAGGAAGATGCTCATATGACAGCTATAAGTACAGGGAACAGAAGCAGAGTGTAGTTAAGTGAGGCTCATAGTTGCTAATATTTGAAGTTCTACTGAAAGTCTGTTTTCTAGCAGCCCTCCAGATCTGATGGATTCCTAGTTTCTGTCTGCTCATGAGTCTCCTGTCCATTGGCTGCCTAACCTTCAGGCAATCCCAGTTCAGCTTGTCAAATGCTCCCTGTTTTTGAAAATAGGTCAACCACCTGGTGCAATGAATCTCTATAATAGCAGAGATTTCTTCCTTAAACCACTCAGCAAAAGAAAAACTCAAGTGCATCTGGAGAGGATGTGACTGGGTAAATGAGAGAAAACCCAAATGTTGTTGACAGTTCCTAATAAATCCCAGTCTTGCTTCACTCCTCCTTAATAAGTCCTTAATTGACCTTGTTGTTCTAGTTTTGTGCATTTCTTTTGGCATGATTCCCCTGGTTAAGACCTGGTAAGGGGAATGCCAATAGGTGGTAGAAACAGAGACCTTATGCTGTCTCTTCTCTCAGCATGTCTGTCCTGGTGCTAAAGGCATCTGAGATAAATGCCTTGGCTCTTCAGAAGCTGCATTCACTCGCACATGTTCTGTCTTCTGATTTTTATGCCCTCTCTTCTGTAGGAAGGTTATATTTTCCAATAGTATGATTAGGGAGCTAATTATGGTTAGGAACAGTAAGCACCCTCTGTCACATGTCTCTCGTTCTTTTATCCCTGCCCCAGTGATGAGGAGCACACACGAAAAGAGGTGTTTAGTTGTACCTTCCTCAATAGGTTTTTTGAGAGTCTATACTCTTGTAAAGAGTTCATGACAACTGCTATAGCCTAGCCAGTAGGTGACAAAGGCAGAAATAAATGCGGCCAGGCTGGGTTGGATGGATTCTCCCAGGATATTGGAGGTGGCAGAAGGTGTTTCTAGCAGATGCCTCTTAAAACATAGGATGAGCAATGCGTACAGAGGCACTCCAGGTCTCCATTTGAACTGACCCATGGAGAGATTGTATACTTTCAGTATTTTTCAATAGAAAAAGACTGCTTTTTTGTCTAAAAGCTCTTAGAGGTGGACAATTTTCTCTACCACTCACCATTCACTACTTGGAGAAACCATTAGGTATCATGTTGAGCAAGACAAGCTTATTGGATTGTCCTAAGTTGTTCTGGATGAACAAAAATAAGGTGGAGAAAATAGCTATAGCTACAGATGGAGAAGTGCCATGAATGAAAGCTGAGATGAGGAAGTGAAAATGAATATAGGCTAAAATTTTTCAGTATAAATTAAGAAAAAAAAGATACATATAACCTAGCTAAAACTGGTCTTATAGAACAAGGATGAATTGGAATGAGGAGGAGGGTGAATCACGAGGGAAATTAAAGGATATTATATAAACAAAAGGGACTATATGGTGTTAACATAGCAAAGAAACTGTCAAGGGTAGATGAGGACCCAGTGAAGGGAATATGATACTGCTATCCAATCCATTTCCCACTTGCAAAAGTTATTCAGGCTTAGTAAAAATACCGTTAACTTTGGCTATGGGGGGAAGGTATTCAAATTCTGCTCGCCCTCAAATTCAGTGTTAGTCAATTGCTATTCATTGGTTAATTGATCTTATGCAAGCACTAGTCCATTTTAGTCCATTGAACGGTCCCTTATTTTGAAAAAGTGAATCTATTTGTTCCTTTTGAAGGCCTGGGGACACATTTCAACACACTTGAGTGTTTTTGTCTGATAGTTCAGCATTTGACATAAAGATGTCCTAAAGGACCTTAAATGAAGTGCTTGTCAACAGTATTTTCTAAAAGGGAAAAAAAAGTGTTGTTTAGGTGCTGCAGATGCTGAGAAAGTAGGACACGGGAGTTTTAGAACAGTCACAGACTGGTTTGGGTTGGAAGGGACCTTTTAAAGATCATCTAAGTGCCAATTCCCTGCTGTGGACAGTGACATCTTTCACCACACCACTTGGCTCAAATTGTCATCCAGCCTGGCTTTGAGCACTTCCAGGGATGGGGCATCCACAGCTTCTCTGGGCAACCTGTTACAGTGCCTCACCACCCTCACAGTAAAGAATTTTTTCCTTATGCTTTTGCTTCCTTTTGGTCTTAGATAATAACAAAAGACTGTAGCAATTATGTTTGACTGTGGCAGTTATGCCTGATGATTCATTTAAGCCAAGCTGTTAATGATCTAACACTCCTGTTTCATACCTGCAAACAGCCCAGTTGAGGTTTTAGATCTTGCTCAGGGGCAGGCAGGTTAATTTTGTAGTCTTTCAAATGTCCCATCTGTTTCTGATTTTATTTTCTTGCCTGCAAACAATAAGATTTAGTAGAGTATGGTGAGGAAAAAGAAAAATCAAGAAGAAAGCAAAAGTTACAATCAAATGAGATAAAGCATAGGATGCAAAAAAAGGACAGTAAACAGTCTTAATATCTCACTCTGTGTAGGTAATTCTGGATGAATAAGTAATGATGAATATGTTCATGAATTTCATTAACAGAATCTCCTCACTTTGTTAAATGTGTAAGGATATTTGAGAAATATTAAATATCCTTTACTAACATGGTTTCTCTCATGTTCCTCCTGTTGAGTCTCCTTGTTCAGATTGTGACCATCCCCTTGCGCTCCATTCATCTTTAGTCATGTATGAAGGTGAAGGTTCATCTTAATATTTTTCTGAGTTGTTCATCCCTCACCTCAGTCCTTTCAAGACTCAGACTTTCCACTGAAATAATTTTCAGTAAATAATTTTGCTACTCCTACTTGAATTGAAGAATTATCCATTGAGTCACACAAACACCTAGTTCCCAATGGGACCAGCTTTGGAAAGATGCTTGTTCACCATCTAGGAGTAGACTCTCATCTGTACTTCAGCTATGAAGAGAGTATGGATACTTCCAATGTATAATGTAGGCATCTAAATGATGCTGCATAAACCTGACACCTGACTAATGCACAGAGTATCTGTAACTCTTGAAGTGTTCTCAGCTCTTAGAACGAAACATATCCTGGCTCCGACAATGGCTAGTATATGCATGGGAATAACTGGCATCAAATGGATAAAGAATGAGACTGTAACTGGTTGATAACAAATTTATCCATGTAATGAACTCTTTTCCTTCTATCTAATGGTATTGGCATGGAAATATCAATTAATGGTTGGTAGTCTTGAATATTGGCCCTGTGATGTTTACCAGCTCTGTCTTATGGTAAATCAGTTGCAACACACAGGAAACAGTAAGTTTTTTTCCCAGTGCAGCACAGACACAAATGTTTCAGGATGCTTTAAGCTAGTTGACTGTTCCCTACTGGAGACAAACACTGGAGTTACCTGTAACATGAAGTGTCTTTCCTGGAACTGACAGGTGGAACGGCGACATCACCTGGTTTCCAAAGCAGTGGAGGAAGTGCAGAAAATCATCCAGCAGCTGACCACAGAAATCAGCCATAAGGCCATACGATTCCAGGCTATCTCCAACTCTGGCATTCACAATGAGAACATTAAGGTATGAACAAGAGCCCTGATATACTCTGGCAGCCTGCAGGCAATCAGTAAATGATTTCTCCATTGTATGGGCAGGTACCTCACCCAAAACACCACAGACAACGTGCTGACGCTTCACTGTGGGAGTTCTAGTGACTGGGTTATAGAGGCTTACTCTCGTGGACATCTTACAATTAGGAGATCAGAGAGGGATGAGTAAATCAGGCAGAGCCTCTTTTTACAGCTGCTGTGTTTACAAAGAGCATCTGTTGCTAGAGCTGTCAGTCTGCAGCAGAAGGCAAAGTTCTTTGGGAGACAGAAAGAAAAACTTGTACAGCAGTAACATAAGAAAAAATCCTCATGCCTCCATGAGCTATGACTCATATTTTTCACAGGTGGAAAACCTGTCAACTCACTAAAAAAAAAGAAAGGAAAATCAAAAGTCCTTCTGCTATGAACATTAGAAAACTCCTTCAGAAAAATGGGGAGTTTTTGTCATAGATTGGAATTTCTTTTTAACTTGGAACAAATATGCTTATTAGTGGGAGAAATTAAATGCCTCCCCATTTTAGACCTTCAAATATGAAAATAATAATGAGACAGATGAAGACTGGTTGTTTAGTTATTTCCTGTGGCTATGTAATACAAGAGTAATTAAGAAAGATAAGATAAAAGATATAAGAAACAGTCACAGCAATGGCAACTTCTGATAAAAATTATCTTTTTCATCTAAATTAGTTTTTACATACTCTAGCAGTGTCAACCTTATACTAAAATGCAGCCAGTTACAGATCAAAACACAACAAACATGTAAAAGCATTTTGCAGCTCTCTAGGATTGAAAGGGAAGAAGTCTGTGTGTACCAAGCTGCTGGAAGGTTATGGAGGTGGAGGCGAAATATAATCACCCAGTTGGCAATATGGCTATTGTCCTGGGAACAAAGACATTCAGATTTATAGCTTTTCTGGAATTTCATGTATCCCAGGGCACGTGGCCTTGTCAATAGGTATGACCACAGTGACGTAAAACCACATCCTGGTCCACGTGTTCCTTAGTGCCAGAGTCTGCCAACCACCTCTTGTGCTGGAACAAACCTGCTTAGCTAATGAGGTCTGACAGGACCAGGGTCAGGGAAAAATTGTTGTTCTGGAAAACAAAGCAGAACAAAACCACCAAGGCAATCTATTCTGAGCAGTAATTTGGAGTTACAGTAGGCTGATCTGAACAATTTCTGCTTGGGAGAAATCCTCAAAATATATTTTCTTAAAAAGTGGCAGATTTGTTATTCATACTTAACTGAATCCAGTGTTATAAATCTGTGGAAGTAACACTAGGAGGGCCTGACTAACTTTTGTCCTGTATATATAGGGCAACGAAGAATGGGTTGATGAGAAATTACTTTGGCTTGGGCTGTCTGCTTTCAAAAATTGGAAACCTTGATATTCTTGCTGACATAATTTAACCTAGAGGAGACTTGTGTCAAGGGAAAGTCAATGTATTCATTATTCTGTGTTTAAATTTGCAACATTTTTCTTTCTGTCAGTTAAATTTGAAGAACTTTTCAGAACTTTCAGCTTCTGGTTGCAGTGACTTTTCTGAACTTTCAGCTTCTGGTTAAAAGGAATCAATTTAGCACGGTGAGAGGTCTGGATTTATTGAGAAACCACAAACTTCCTTCTAAATATGCATGGCTAAGAGGAGAATATATAAGAAAAGTCTTTAGATATTCAGTGTTTCTCTGTAACCCACACAACAAAAAGTCAGTCTTTAATAAACAACTTGAATTAAAATTCACGTGGACAAACCCACCTTATTTTAAGTATTTGTTTTAGTTGTGGCCCACCATTTTTGCAGCTGTCAATGGTGCAAGGCTGGTGCAAAAGCTGTGGAGGCTTCAGTAAGGCGTAATGAACAGGTTAGGGTCCAGACTAATCACTCGTGCAGCACTGCCCAATGGCATTGCCAAATGTTTAACTCTGTAATCACAATGGGGGCAGGGGGGAGATTTTCCTTTAAAAAACAGGCTCCAAGGAAGCTTGCAGCTTTGCTCTGTGAATGAATGACCTGGCACATGCTTTCTCTCTGTTCTTCTTGCGTACTTCTTGTTTTCCTTTCTGCTTCTCTCAGGATCAGCCAGCTTTACTGGCCAAGTGGTCAGCTATGCTTCGGAGGAAGCGCCCATTCCACCCATCTATCCAGGTACAAAGCCTTCCTGCCACCTGGTGCCTGACAGTCCATATGCCTGCTTCCTCCTCACCGACCCTCTTCTCCGGACAACTTCACCCCCCTAACTGATCCTCCCACAACTATTTCATCCTCTCCACAAGAGACTTCCCTTGGTTTTTTTTTTCTCAAAGCATAACTATTTTCTTTCTAACCTAAAGCTTCTGCCTCCCTGGAACATCCTGGCCAGGACTGCAAGAATGAGGTTGTATTTAGTTTGCCCAGCAAACTTCAGACAGGTTTTTAATGCAACACAATTGGCTATAATTTACACACCCCAGAATTCGAGGCTCTTGATCAAGCCTGTGACTTGCTGGGGTCCATGATCTGCATATAGCGCATAAGACCATCGTGTGACAGAGCACAGGTGTAGGACTAGGATTTGTTTAGGCCAAGAGGACACCAGCTGCCCAGCTTTACAGTGCCATCCCCAGCCTTTTGTCTTCTGTTGTTTCCTGGTAAGCCCCAGGTGGAGGACCCTGTGACTTGCATTTGCAGGCACTCACATAACACCTTCAGCTCTTCACTTTACGATCTGTTGGGTGCCAGTGTGTACAACACAGCATCCTGGTATGGGAAGGAATGGGGGTTTATCTGCAGATGTGGCTGAGGCAATGAGATAAGCAGTAACTGCATGACAGCCATTGTATTTTTTCCTTATGGAGCCTTGCACTCTGTTTCTGAGCTGCTCGCAGGATTACTCAACCCCACCAAACCTGACAGGTACAGGTCAGCCTGATGTGAAATGTCATCTTTCCAGTATCCTCCTGCCTTTACGGTTTTTACTTGACAAAAGAGCATCTTTCTGGTGTTTCCTTTGCCATTTCTGTGCTTCTTGCTGGCCATCTTTTGTACTTCAAATCTCTTGCCAGGGAGCAGAGAAGACCAGCTGCTCCCTATGGGGGAGGGAGGTGGGAGGTGAGCATAACAAGGCAGCTTCTGCCTTGTGGTGCTCGAGTGAGGCAGACCTAGGGAGGGCAGCTGGGTCAACCAAGAGTCTGGGTCATCAGGTAAGTCTGCTGATAAGGCAGGTCATCAGGTAAGTCTGCTGAAGTCAAGCCAGGAGCACTCACCAGGGTCAGGATCAGCTCCAACGATATTAACCAGGGTCAGATGCAGTCTACTGATTGCCAGGCAAGCCCAGAGTGGCCAGGTAAGTCTGAGGCCAGGCTGGGAAGGCAGTCTGCAGATAGGACAACAAGGTCTATGGCCAGCACAGGCATAGCTGTCACACAGTTGGAGACCAGCATTCCTATGATATAGCGCAGGGTTCAGCTGAAATGGGGGTCCCAGACCCACGGGCAGATGCTGTGGGTAGAAGTCCTGGAGAGGCTGCTTAGGGCCATTAAAGCCTGTTAGTGCCCTCAGGGCCTTGGCACCTCTGTGGTAATATTTTAAATCAGCTGACCTACCAGGAAGGCTACCAGAGTGTTTTGGGTTATTACAGGAGAGTGACAAGCGTGTTTTGTTCACCTTGGGTGTACCCACCTCACAGCAACAGCTGTCACTTCACATTCTACTCGTGCAGCAGTTTTACCTTATTTATGCCAGTGTAAGTTAGGTTTGGTAGCAAGTGGACTTGAAAGGCTCCTGAGCCAACACAGTAAAATCTGAAGGAGTTTGAATACCCTTTCTGGAGCCACAACTGCCAGATGCTTCCAAACTAGCATTTTGAGATGTCTGGCTATGCCCTGGGCCAGTATGAAGTTTCAAGGTATTTGTGTCATCTTATTCTTTATTTGCAAATATTGGCTCAGCACTGGTTTTATTGGAAAATGGTCATTCCCAAAATGAGGCAAATTAGATGTCTTGAAAACAAGCCTATTGAGGGTTCCTTTCCCATTGGTTGCGGCCTCCATCCTTACACTGTTTTTATCCTATGCTCAGCAGGAGATGCAGTTCCATACAGTAGAACTGGCCAAGACCTGAGCTTATTTCTGCAAATGCCACTGCCTCTGTAGGCTCAGGCATATCACTTGCCTTATGTCTCTGTCTTTTTAAAGGACAATCATACAGAGTGAAACACTTGTAAAATTAATGACCCATAGTCTTATTTTACTAATGTCTGTAGTGGACTTTGACAGAGATCAGAAAGGTGCACTTTTTGCCATAGTTATTATTAATATTGAACTCTCAAGTAACAATTCTGAGGAAATAAATTGCACTATTTTGTTTCCCTTTGCTGTATCTCAAAACATACTCTGATGCTTTCCTGCTCCTTGGAAGCTGCCAGTTATTATATCTCATGCAATTGCAGACTAGAAATAACACAAAAAGGGGGAAACCATGTGGTGGCAAATCAGTCAGTGAGCTCTTGCGTTCTAAGGGCCATGGCTGTCACATCAGACTCCTTCTAAGACAATTTCCTTTTAATCTGTGTACCCACAAAGTAACTCTCAGAGACAGGTACGGAACAGGTCCTGGCTATGTTCAATTGTTCCCATCATACCTTGGCTTTTCCTTTTCTCCAAAGCCCCCAGTTTTACCTATTACTTCCTTAACCCCCTTTTCCTTACTTCAGGCTCATGGATCTTCCCTTGTCTCCTCTCTCAATCTCTCTGAACTCTCCCAGGTCTTAGCACCCAGCCAGTTCCTCATCACAGTCCCTCTGCGTGGCCTGACTGGGTACAGGGAATGCCAGGTACGGCACTGGCGTTATTACACCGTAAATGGAGCCAAGCTCCTCTCCTCCGTGCGGGACCCTGAGGAATTGCATCAATGGCTAGAGGTGGAGCAGTTCTCAAAAAGCCTTCAGCAGTGGCATGAAGAGGATGTGAACATCGAAGGTGATCTGGTTCCAGCCAAAGTCCTTATCGTCTTCCGGGAGCTGGTGGAGAAGTCGATTATCTCCTGTAACCTCTCCAGTGAGTTTAGTGGGGACAGGTATAAGGGAAACCATCATACACACGAAGTGTTTGTTTGGCTCACATGATCAGAAGCCAAGAAATAGCAAATCCCTCCAAAATCAGGAAGCCTTTAGGTGATGCATGTAGACCTGCATTAAAGATAGAATTAAGTAATTCTCGGACTCTTCATACCCAAGGTGTTACTGCTTTCTTAGAAATTTGAGTAGGGTCTCCAGAAACATCACTCTCACAGTTCAACCAGGAGGCAGCCCAAATTTTTAGAACATTTAGGAATTTGTTTGGGAAAAAAAGTCTTTTTCTACTACAGCAGCTGCAATATATTTATACTATCAAGGAAGGTAGTATATGAAAATTTGATACAGGGAGGGTGCATAAGTCTGAGGAGAACGTGTTTGAAGATACTTACGAGCAGATAGTTTTCTGGGAAAACCTTAGCTGCCCATAGCTTTCCAGCATGGACTGGTGGGAACTAAGTAGGACTTCTACTTTAGGCAAAGGGTGTTAGACAAATGCTCCTTTCCCAGTGTCCAGGCTACTCCAGTCCTGTTCTGGAAGTGGACTCAGGAAGTTTACTTTCAGTAGTGGAGCTGCAGCCTCTGTGAGCAATCCAAAGTGCCTGTTTATTTCCTGTGACTGTTTATACTGAAGTGCTGTTCACTAACATAACGTGGTGAGTGGTGCACAGAACATGTCTTGACAACTGCAACATCTGTATCAAGATGCTGCTGAACAGTGATCCTCGGATTTAATTCTTAGCATCCTAGAGGCATGTTATAGAATTCAGCTACTGACAGTTTGGCTTGGTCCAAGCTACATAGTCTATGTCCATCTTTTCACATTAAGATACTGGGGCATGATTAAATCCAGACTGTGGTGCCTCTTTTCATGGCATGTTTCCAGGATGACTCCTTACTCATCAGCAGCCTAATAGGGATCTTCTGTATTTCAGAGCAATAGGAGCCATATCCACTATCTGATTGCACTCTGAATTGTGAGAGAACATGCTAAAGACAAGCTCAACTAGATAATGGCATTTTTTCAAGAAATATTTGTTATTATAGAAATGGAAAGGTGGATGGGAATGAAATTTCAAGGCTCATGGAAAAGACCAACGGGAATGGGCTTGTCTCTGAAGCTTTACTTATGTGAAAGTTACTGTATTGAAGTGAAAACCTGCCACTGTGTCTAGCAGCAATACATCAACTTGTTGTGACAGGAGAATTACTTCAAGGAACCCAAAGCATAATGTTTGGGCTGATGATTGTGGTGCTTTTTTGTAAGACACACTGGGAGGAATGAGCTAAGATGAACTCAGGAGAAGCAATTACCATTTTTGTTTGCTTCTGTGAAGAATGAATTTCCTTCATCACATAGTACGGCTAAAGTTACAGAAAAATTTCCCTGGTTTCATTGCTTTCCTGGTTTTTAATTCTTTGAGCATCAGCAAAGCCAGTTTTTGAGGTGTCTCACTTTTCATTGGTGGAAAAATAGGTATCACAATTGGAATGCTTTTGGAAATGCCGTGAACATATTTACATGCTGACACAGCAGTTGCTTTAACACTTTTCAGCTGCTGGGGATCCTTGCTGAGAGCTTGGGAGCAGTATAGTTCCTGGGTTTGTGCCAGGCTTGCCTCAGCAGGAAAGTAACATGCAAATTTTACTGAGGGTTATGAAGTTCTGGTTGGGATGGACTCTACTATTTGCAAGGTAATTCACCCAGTGCTTTCTGGAGGAGATGCTAAACTGGGGTTAGGCAGATATTTCCTCTGTAAGGGCAGAAAAGGTTGCCCTCCCAAATGTTCATCACTGTCCCTTCAAGTCTGGTACGTGGGCTCCTTGTGGAATAGCTCCTTAATCCATGCCAATCAAAATGAGGCACTAACACACTGCTATTTAAACTGCTTTTGTTAACCTGCTCAGTCTTCTACTGCAGTGGTTTAGGAGCAGAGCTGAAGGGACAGTGATCCTACCAGAGTGACTGGGAAAGCTGGGGACAGCAACTTCTTCTATGAACACAGCTGAACCAATGGGAAACAATCTCAAAGTCCATTAGTTGCAGCTTTCTTTCCTTTCTGCACTCTTAGAGCATGTTGTTCTTGGAGATGAGCCACTCTTCTTTCACACTGAAGAAACTTCCTTCCTCCAAATCACCTCAGAAGTAGCTCTTTTTGACACTCTGCATCCCCACGATCTATCAGTTAGCCTTTTTTATATGACTACTCTGCACAACAGCCCATAAATTCTGTGCAAGTGCATCTCCAGAAACAAAACTTACAGATACTCCACAAAACATTCTGAATGACTGGCAGTGGTAAGTGTGATATGGCAAGGGTTTGATCTCAGGTTCTCTGAAGGAATAAGAACATCTTTAGATATGAAGCGTTCATCTGGTCCTCTCTAAACTGCAGTGATCTCCTTGTACTGTACCATTAGAAATGTTAGGTTGCACCAGTCATCTAGCTGTATTTTTAAGAAGCTGATCCTAGGATTTAAGAGGACCCACAAAGGAAAACAAAAGCATGGTAATTGAATGTAAAATTGAGAACTTAGTTGGTCTTTCATCTTCTTCCTATTCTTGTTCACCAGGATAGATTTAGATAGATTTAAGTTCTTCTTAGATTCTGCTTATGGCATTGAAGAGGAAGTGTTAAGACAGACCAATAGAACTGCAAGATCTACAAGGTTGGCTTGTAGAAAAGGACCTTTTCATTTATATTATCTTCTCTTGTTGTTCCTTCACAGGTAAAGTGACGGTGCTGGAGAGCTTCAGCTCAGTGGTCCGGGTGGCTGTGGAGACATCAGAATCCCAGGTTGAGGTGGAGCTGGTCCCTGCTGTGGAGATTCCAACTTGCTGGCCCGAGAAGGCCCGGTGGCCTCGTTGCCTCAAGCGTTGGCCTTCTCAGGAAAAAGTGCGGTGCATCAAGGTAAACAGTGTATAAAGAACTATTAACTCTGTGCTGGAACTTACCTCTCAGGTGACAGTCACTTCCCAAAGGAAGAACTGCATGGTGATTGCAGGCAACAGCAGGGCTGGAAGATGTATTCTCTAGTGAAGTGTTTCAGAATATTCTGTCAGATTTTATTTGGATTTTATTTGGATTTTTATCCCACTTACAGTGGTGAATTCTATAGAAGAAAACCTGAGTTAACAATTTATTGCATGAGTCTCTTGCACACAGCTCTGCCATTGCTGACATGCATCATTTTTGCTGTTCTGCTCTGCCTCATATAAGCCTTCAGCACTTGCAACTCCAGCCTAATCTCACCTTTCCCTACAACAGTCGTCGCTGGATTCTGGCACTCCGGCTCAGCCCCAGTTGCCATGTTTCTGCAGGTCCCATTCCGCTTTCCAGGACTGCTCCACACTCATGCACAACCTGCTGTTCCACAGCAAAGTGCCTGCAGAGCTGCACCTCTGCTTTAGTGGCACTGCTGGTACTGTACCTGATGGCTCTAGAGCAGGATGTCTTGGGAGTAACTGATACCAGCACACGAGGAAACAATACAAAATGCATGTTTATTCGACTCAGAATTAGGGTGTGAGCACGCCTCATTTGCTGCCTCTGCTAACCCTGTTTAGAACACGCTTTGAGAGATGTCACACATCCTTTTTGTAACATCTCTCTGCATTGCTCAGAGAAGTTTGCCTCTGATCTGCTGTCACACTTCCCCTTTTGTTCACAGTCACTGGGTTTCGACCTTTTGGCCCGCTCCAATTATCACTGGCAGCTGTGCTTCTCCCGTGCTGAGCACATACTCATGGAAGGACTTGATGAAGATGGTGGTTGTCGCATGAAGTGCTTCAGGGTCATGAGGCAGATGAAGGAGGATGTCTGGTGTGCTGGAAATAAGCCTGTCATCACAGCTTATCACCTTCAGGTAGGCATCACTGTGATATCAACATACAGTTGCAGTAGCAGTTGCAGTGCCTTCCATCCAGTAATGTCAAAATATTGTGGTGTAAATCACTGTAGCACCTGTGTAACTTCTAAGGTAGCTGTCAAAACTGCAGTACCTTTTCATTGCTTTACAGTGGCAAGAAGTTCAGGAAATATATGTTTTCCAAACTTCAACATTATGATTGCAGCAATATAAATAATGTTAGAGTTGAGGCCCCTGCTCTGTTTTGACTTCACATAGGCATTGTACTGTTGTCTGTAATTGCATACTTACCTCCTGCTTCTTGACTATCTCAGTGTGATAGTTTTATAGCCATCTATATCCATCTATCTGTGGATGTGCACCAACAAAACTGTCTTAGGTGAGCATTATTAATGAATTAGGTGCAAACTGCAGTTCTGGTGGTGTTTCACCTGGGGTAGGAAGGGAAGAAAGAAGGGGGTGGTAGCATCCTCCCTGCACCTACTTCAGGGTTCAAGATGGCTTCAAACAAGATTTGTGAAGAAGAGATGGAAGACTCTGCTACGACTGTGTCCCCACATCTGACAGCTACAGATACCGATGGGCCGAGGGCAGCACCAGACTGTAGAGCAATCCTGTTTTCTGGGTCTCCACCCTCCTGGAGTTGCCAGGGAGCAGCTGTAGTTTTCACACCTTGAAGCCTCAAGCTATCAGCTTTCCACAGTACTTACTGATATTTTGGTGTCCAAAACCAGATGCAATGCCAAGATTTCTCCTAACCAGAAAGCTTGTGACCATCAAATGCTGTTAATACGCAGGGCACTACTCCAAGTCAAGATGGAGTCAAAAAAGAGATGACGAGGCTGATTATAGCTTAGCAGAATGTAAAAATTCTCAGTGCCTGTAAGAACAACCTCCTGGAAAAACTGTCATAGATAGGAGAAAGTGGAAAACCATTTAACCATCAGCAACATTTTTTTTCTCTGGCTGATGAAGCAGATGTGCAGGAAGTGCTGTTGCACAGATTCATGATCAAAATAAAAAGCTATTTAGAAGCTCTTCAGCTCTTTACTGTTACTGTACTTGAGGCTTTTACTGCAAGAGAGGATTGGTTTACAATTTTTCAAAATTACTTACATTAAACAGAAAAAAAGAAAAGAAAAAAGAAAGTAAAATGAGAGAAACAGTCACTGGATAAACCAGCAGTTGAGCAGAGGCTTAGTGTTAGGTTTCTTCCCATTCTCAGGTTTCCCCCAACAGAGCTATCCAACAACTAGGATTAAACAAGACTCTATATGAGAAAGACCCTCTATGACAGAGGAAATCCTTCCCCCAGAAACTTAGAAAGGCTTAGAGGACCAAGTAAGAGCACTCATTATGCTTACCTCCATAGGAATGAAGTTCAAGATGTGGTAGTTCAGAAAGACCTAGGTACATTTTGAAAACCAACTCTGTGCTGCTGGTAGACAGCTGGCAGTGAGGGACAGTTCCATAAATTCTGGGGATAAATCACCTGTTTGGCACCTGACTGGAAAAGCAACACTATTTCCCTTGCTTCCAGAAACTTCATTGCAACTGCTGCCCATGGGTCTTGCTGAAGTAGATTTAGTGTGACAGAAGTTAGCTGCTCTGCAAGTCTTCGATGAATAGCTCTCACAGAGTTATAGCTTGAATTCCTCACTGTATCTTTCTTCCCTGGTTACATTAAAAAAAGGCTTTGTGGTTATTGCAGCTGTGAACAAAGAAATTGTTCACATTTGAAAAGCTGTCTGGGAAGAAATTTGTCAGCAATACAACTATAGATGAAATTCTACCTCTGTAGAAACAGAAGAGTTGAATACTGTAGTTCAACCACTTCTCACAGTATGTGTAGTTCTCTTTTTGGGTTGCTGAATCTGCAAAATAAAATTGGGATTCAGAGGACAGATAAGGAACTTAGCAGAATTATTGAATCCAGGATAGGTGACTTAGTACTTTAAAAAGTGATTTCAGGTTGACTGAGGCAGTCAGTATGGCTTTTTCAGTACAGTAGTGTAAGTACCTCAAGAAAATTCTTCTCAGTCATGGGAAAGTCTGAAAAAATGCAACAAAGGCAGTGTAAAAATAATACTGTAAGAACAATAATCACAGACATTTTGTTATTTTAACTACATATTTCTCAAATGTAAAATCACGTAAAATAAACTTGGGGGAATAGAACATAAGACATGCTGTAAGTATCACATGTCAGAAAAAAAGAGGCAGCACTTGACCAGATAGCAAGCATTGCACCTGCAGGAGCTGCTTGGAATGCCAGTCTGTTTAGGATGCAGATCTGTGTGCATCTTCAGCACAAATACAGCTGAAGCTAACAAATAATTATGTTAATCTCATTAAGCTTTCCTCCCTCCTTGCACCTACTGGCTTCTACACTTGCATAATGGGCCATTTTCTACAGCCTAAAATGCCTGGCATTTCTACAGAGGCTCCTGCTGGAGGATGGTAAATAGGCTAAGATTATTTTAGCAAGATCATTTTCCATGGGCTCCTGGCTCACACAGTGGGGCTCCTCTGGGGAGAGATCCTAACCAGGCATGTCAGAGTTGCTCTGCCTGGTCCCTAGAAGAGGCTTTAACTGTGATCCCCTCCGTTGCAGAAATGTTAACACAGAGAGATAGCAGCACGAGCCTCTCTGATTTCCAAGGCTGTCAGCCATTTACCAGCACTAAAACTGCCTTAGTAAGCTGTGTGAGCCCTCGACAGAACCTCTAACACATCTTCTCTCCCATCTGCTTCTTGCAGACAGTGCTATTCTGGACGTGTGAAAAATACCCACGCACCAAGGATTGGCGCTGCTTCCCTGAAGCCTTTCTGAGGCTGGTACAGAAGTTGCACAAGTGTGTAAGCCAGCACTTCCTCAAGCATTACTTTCTCAAGAACACCAATCTGCTCAAATATGCCAACACCAGTGACCTGGACCTGGTGGCCAGCAAGCTTGCAGTCTTCTTGGAGAACCCAGTCTTCTGCCTGGACTGAGGCAGGCAAAGGTCTCCTCACCC
This sequence comes from Manacus candei, assembly GCF_025592945.1. Classification (NCBI taxonomy): domain Eukaryota; kingdom Metazoa; phylum Chordata; class Aves; order Passeriformes; family Pipridae; genus Manacus; species Manacus candei. The sequence continues at coordinate 56,521,296 of NW_026138062.1, read as the reverse complement.
CAACCCTGAGCCAATCCCCCACCTCCTCTCCCCACCTGCAGTTGTTCTTCATGTCCTTCCAGTAGATGTTGCAGCTGGCTTTGTAAGACAGTTGGCACATGCAGCATGAAAGAGAAGTGTCAAGCTGGCAGCAGTGGGCGGTGAAAACTGATGGAAGGTATCGCTTGATGCCCAGCTGATCTAATTTGCTTTCAACTGTGACAGCCTGCCTGGAAGCTACAGCCAGTGAAACCCAACTTCGTGTCAGTCAGAACAGGCAACTGCCTTGTTCTCTGACTCTAGTCTTGTGGCACTTAAGCAGAAAGCAGTGCAAAGGAGTCTCGCTCTGCTGCCTATCGCCTCTCTAATTTAGCACGTGTATTGTTGCTGCAATTGCCTTCCTCACAAGGACAGCGGGTTTAATTGCCTGCTTGCCTCACAGGCCAGCGCTGCAGAAGAACACAGGAACATTTCTGAGGTGTCCAAAGCTGGAAGCTTTCTTGGAGGCACTTTGAAGTCTCCATCTCCAATTCAATGGGACCCTGCTCCAGTAAGAAGACAACCATGCTGCTAGTGTTGAATAGCTCAACAAAAGCAAGAGGAGGAACAGTGGGGGTTTGCCTCCTCTTCATTTTTCTCTCCTGCACTTATATTTTTCTTCCAGTTGCTTCAAATATGTTTTCTTCTTGTTTGTCTTGCCAGTTGTGTTAGTGCCATACAACCACGAGGCTTTGCCAGAGCAGATTTCACTCCCATTCCTGACTCTATCCAGCAGGCTGGAGGAGGAGCAGGTCTTTCCCTAGTTTTTAGCACCCATGTATTTTTTGGGTGCCGTACAGAAGGAGAATATTTTTCAAAGGCTGTTAGCTCCAACTCCCCCCCCCCCAGTGCTTTTAATATTATGGATGTTTAGAAAGAAAATCAATTTAAATCTTTCAAAAGAACAGAGTTGTAGAATGAGTGTAAAGAATGCTGGTTTTAATGTTATTAAATCAGTGAAACTAAACCAAAGTTGGCTTCTTTTCTTTTTTTTTTTCCTTGTTACACCTGTGTAGGAAAGTATGCCAGTCTCTCCTTTGCCAAGGCGGGTGGCTGAGAGGATTTGCTGCTCGAGCAGCATCCGTGGCGCAGCGTCTCCCCCTTGTGCCAGACTGTGGTGTGACCACGCGTCTTCAGCGCCGCCTCTGCACTCTGGCCTGGTCCCTGCTGCCGCCACTTCAGAGGGACAGGAACCTCCTGGAATGCGTCCAGAGCGTAACAAACCTTGTGGAAGGGCTGGCAGGCATGTCCTGTGAGGAGCGGGCTGAGAACTTTGGGCTTGTCAAGTTTAGAGAGATGGAGAGATGGCTCTCTCCAGCTCCTTGGGGAGGGGGAGAGGGAGGTGCTGATCCCTTCTCCCTGGAATCCAGCGGTAGGACACGTGGAAATGGCTCAAAGCTTCCTAGAGGGGTGGTCGATGCCCCAAGCATGTTTGAGAGGCATTTGGACAACATGCTTTAGCTTTTAGTCAGCCTGGAAGGGTAGTTGGACTGGGTGATTGTTATAGGTCCCTTTCAACTGATATACTCAGTTCTGTTCTAATCTATTCTATTCTAGCCTTTCCTTCACCCAAGTATAGGAGGAGGCTTTCTTCTACAGTTCTTTGGCAGAGTAGATATGGACCAGGCAGGATTCCAGCTATGTGGTCATTCTTGTACTGGTCTCTTGCATCAGATCCCACCATGTGCAGACCTGACCCTACCATGTAAACCAGCACCCTCCTTGCTCAGAACCTGGGAATACTCTCCAAGTCACCTTTCCACATGGGTAACCGCATTGTGTGGAACTGTTTTGAACAGTTAACTTCTCTTGCGAAACCTCTGTTCTCCAGGCTCCTTTCTAAATGGGACACAAGTGTCAGTTTTGTGATGACACCTCCTGTTAAACTGTGGCTTTCCTGTTTCCTGAGCTGTTTCAGCAAAGACCAAGGAGATGCCAATCTGCCGAGCAGAGTCAGGCAGCTGTGGCAATGAAGTAATGTCTCCTGTTTCGTCTTGGGTTTGTATTGTGGTTGAAGGGCTGGCTTCTGAAGTTAGAGGAGGACAAAAGCGGTTTGAAAGGACGGTGAAAAACGTTCGGAGTTATTAATCCCAAGTTTGATATTTTTCTGCTCTGATGTAAGAACCTTTTGGGATTTAGTTCTGGCTCTTAAATTTATCTCCCTTTGTTGCTGGGTGAAAAAAATGTTTCAGTGGTGACATCTTAACTTGGATGCAGCTGCATACTGGAGCCCTCAGTTGCTGTGGTTCACAGCCTGCTATGAAGCAAAATCATGGGCATGCACCGTGTGCTGCAGAACCATGACGTGGGACGTTCCGCTGTTCTGCCAGAGTGGCAGCCTCTTACAGCCAGGAGTGAATCAGCAAAGCCAGCAAGTAAGCACAGAATGATGGACCCCTGCTCTGAGCCAAGTCTGATCATTTTTTTTGCTCCATTTTCTTGTTGGTACACAGGCAAGTGCATCATCTAGCATATGCTGCTGCAGAAAATATCTTCGTCGTCATATAAAACTAAAGATCTGCCCTGGAAAGTACGTTGCTACTGACCACAAAGACACGGGAACAGTCCCTCAGCTTTTTCTCCAGAACAGCAAGACACAACACAGCTGGCCACTAGCAAAGGGTGAGGGAAAAGAGTTCTTTGAAGTTCTTTGCAAAAGGAACTAGTGTATCCATTGAAGTAGAAGAATACAAGAAATAATTCCATCTCAGACATAGCTTTGAGGTATACTACATGCTATCTTACATCATCTAGTGCAGGTCTGGTTGGGTCTGTGTGGGGATTTTGTGAGGCAGTTTTCTGTGGTTGTGGGAGAGTTGTGTAGGAGGTCTCTGATAAAAAAACAACCAAACAAAAAACAAACAAAAAACCCAAACAACCCCCAAAAAAACAACAACCCCCCCCCAAAAAAAACCTAAAAAAACTTGCCAAATATACTTGTCACATTTCTTATTACAGTAAACTCTCTGCAAATAGCTTTTCACTTATACAGCCAGTCTGATTGCAAAATCATGCCCTCATCCCAAGGTTTTCTTCCAAAAAAAGGATATCACATCGTGTTTTGGCTACAGAATAAGTTTTATTTTTCTTTTTTTCAAAAAGTGATCATGTTGACAAATACAGACTTTCTTGAAGTAGGTTTAATCAAAAGTTCTATCTTTGTTCAGAGCATCTGGAAGGACTGTGATGACCATTTGTTCGCCCTCTCCTTTTCATTACTTTCATGAGTGTTTGCTGACTCCCAAAGGCACTGTCAGGGACAGAAGGAGAAATCTTGACCTTCATAATTTCTTTATGTTTGACAGTGACTTTTTGCTTACTTCTCAGTTTTGCTTTCTCTTCTTAACTTCTTCTTAACTCGTCTTAACTGTCTTTAAAACAAGAAGGGGCAAACAGTGGCCAAAAGGGAACTTCTTGCTTCCATGTGAAGCACAGCACTCGAGAACAACAGGCATTCCCAAAACACTCACTTAAGCAAAAGAGGGAGGAATTAAAATGCATATTTGTGATGAGACTGGGGTGCAATGAGTGTTTCCAGAAACCCTCTGTTCACGAGACATGAAACTGCACCTCTGAGAGAATTTTGGCTGACTCATGGCTGAGCTCGTGGCCACTATTGCCTTTGCACAAGATGATGGTACTCAGCCTGAGTGCTAACTGAGGGTGTTTTTCAAGGTATATGAAAGGTAGCTTGTTCAAGTAGCTTGTTGCTAGCTGTTGACTGGGCAGGAGAGGTATGTGGGATCCTCACTATTATGCCATGGGCGGGAGCCTTAGCTGAGATGAGAGATGCTGAGAAGGCTCATGGTGGGTGCTAAGGGCATCCTTACAGCTGCAGGGTGTTCACAGGCCTTACCACAGACAGCATCCCTTCATCTGTCTGAAACTTCAATTTTAATGTGTTGCTCTGCCATATAAAACCCTACAACATCACCCTCGTGATGTTTTAGTCCCTTTACATTGCCTGCCTTCAAATCACTAGAGGGCAATGTCTCTCTGAAGCACACACACCTCACTTGCTCTTAAAATCAGCATCTTGTAGTTTATCATCTTGTTAGTTTATCATCGAGCTGAGACAAATGAGCATGATTAATTTAATGCTAAAAAGGAGAGAAGAAAATAGACCATGAAAGAGCTTTCTAATAAATAGCAAGACTTGGGTAAAAAGTCTCTAAACTCTGGGAACCGCTCCAAGAGCCAGAATATGGATTTATTTCTTTCTGCAGCAGAAGATGAGCTTGCAGTAACTCCCAGCTGCCTTGGGTTGGGGAGAGCACCAACAAGCAAAGTGCAGGCAGGGTTCTGGGAAGGAGGAAACTTGCAGGAATAGCCACTCCCCGACTCCATCAGGATCCTGCCCTCTCTTCATGGGGAGCTGGGCCATGACTCCCATATATGCCTACCCCTCAGGCTCCTCTGTCTCACTCTTTTTCTCTTTTTCTCCTTCCCTCTTCCCTCCCCCTCCCCCTCAAAAAAAAAAAAAAAAAGAAAAAAAAGGAAAAAAAGAGAGATTTTCTCTGAAGTTTTCTGATGCTCTGGTGGGAATGGTCATTTCTGAGTGCAAATCATCTCTTTTAGTTCATGGGACCTGAGTGTACACAGAGGCCATTACAGACCATCTACTCACCTTCATTTTTAGTTTGAAATGGTGCCAAGCAATGAAGTTAGAGTACCTTGCATACTATGTTCCCAGTGGGAGCAGCCTGGCCTCTCTTAGCAAAACAGTGGCATGGACAGTAATAGATAGCAGGCTAATTCTCCCTTCACACTAAGTATTTTTCTCCTTACCAATGCTAGAATTTCTGTTTTCAGGAGAAAGCTACTTTTTATTCTTATGCCTCACCCCCAAGGACTCTCATCTGAAGTCCTTGAAATGTCACATGAGACAGTGACACAGCACCCAGTGCTCAAATCATGGTAAGAGATCCCAGCTGCCCTATCAGGCCAACCTGTGCCATGGCCATAAAGAGTTGTGTGGTGTCCTTGACCTCTTTGGGGTCTGACTTCTCTGGCTGGAGTAATATGCATAGTTGCAAAGGAAGTAAAACAGCTCCAGGTAGCAAATGTGTTTTAGCCTGTTCTGACCCCAGCCATTGCAGCACAAAGAAATGGACAATGCTTTCATCATGTTACAGGTATTTATTTGTCAGTTCTGCTCCAAGCAACATCTTCGGTCTGAAAGAAAGGACAGGATCAGAGCCTGGCTTTGAAAGCATCTCCTGGGTGGGTGATGAGGAATGCAGAGATGCCACCAGAGACCAGGCCTGTGGAGAGTGCAGAATGTATTTTTCACAGGAAAGATTCTCTAATTTACCCTTAGCATCCTCATAAATAGAAATTACGAGGAAATGCATCAAGGAAAGAAATAATCAGATTGAAAGGTTTTATAATAATTAGAAAAAAGAATGGCATCTTCTCAGGCTCTCCTGGGTGATGGTGATTACCAGCTGCACAACTGTGCAACTTAAAGATTTCTGGAGTAAAAAGCTAAATACCTCCTTGTTTCTGTTCTCAGAGAAGCCACCCTTGGAAACAGGCAGCAACACAGGCCAACAGCTCAGAGAAGCCTGAATTGAGCCTCCTTCAGCCTGGCAGGGCACCACTTTACATGCAGGGTGGTCCAGAACCTGATCCCAAGCCATGGCTTAGTGGCATCTGGCCCAATGCATTTTTCTTGTTGCCTTGTTGGAGGTGGGTACTATTTGTTATCTAGCTACTCAAACAGCCAAACAAACCTCTTCTGCCACAACTGCAGGCAGCCTTACACCCATCTGCTTCTGCTGCAAAGGGCAGGTCATAGCACCTTCTGGTGCCAGTGTTGTCACCAGCACGGCTGGGCGGCCTCAGGGTCAAGGCAGCATGCACTGTAACTCAAGAAGTCTAGGTAATGCCTTCCAGGGAAGAAGTTTGGTTAATTCAGGAGAGCTTAAGAAAGTCCAGTTCCAAGCTAGTAATGAACCAAAACAAAAACATAGCTCAGGGGAAATTTAAAAAATCCCTCGTAAAAAAATGTTAAGGAAGTGAACATCAATGTTGAATTCCTGTGATTCTCTTTTAAAAGGATGTGGACATGTAGCTGGGAGGAATGTCATCAACCACCAAATCCATCTGCTGCTCTTTCTTTCCTTTCCCCTAAATCAACCAAGAGCTATTTCAAAGGTAGGTAGATTCTTTGCCCCTGGCTCCTCAGGCAGGCAGACTGTTTTGGACCCACACAGATCATTAGGAGCTTTCTTTGAACTTTCAACCTGTGTTGACAGCCAGTGCTGTCTGGTTTGTACCAACACAGATCAAGCTGCTGCTCTCCCTCCACTAGGGTTTGGTGTCTGTGCAACCATCACAAGGATAATCATACACTCTCTTGCCTTTAACTGAGCATGACTAGATATGCCAAACTCTATGATCTCTTCTTCTCTGATAAACCTCTGTTCCAGTCCTGCTCTGCACTGAGTGTAACAGCACAGATAGCCAGGGTGGTTTGCAGCATTCCAGATGGGGTCTCATCAGTATCTCCTATAATGGCATGCCACATTGATAGTACTAATCCATGCAGTATATCCCCTGTGCTGAAGAGGAAAAAACACCTAAAGGTCAAGTTCCCTCAAAAAACAACTGCAACTTCAAAGAAGGAGCGACTGTCATCAATGATTTTATTTGGCAAGCCAGGTTAGGCTGGTTGAAGGCTTGCCGTGGTTGGATTGTCTTGGAAGTGAACTCTGTTCCCAAAGCTGTGGGCCAACAGATTCATCATCTCCATGAGACTTGAGGCCAGGCCAAAATCAATGAGTCTGCTTCAGCCTGTTCCTCTCTGACTTCCCCAGTCAACAGCGAGCTTTGGCTTATATTTCTCCACTACTTCTTCCCTTTGAGTTAATGGTAGACACAGTCCCTCCTTATAACACAAATGCAGCTTTTTACCAATAGCTTGAAGATTTTGTCTATTTTCTAGCTGTGTCATTAAAATGCCATAGACTGGAGAGGTAACAGATCAGTGACCAGAGCTAATAGCAGCAAAAGGGATTAAATGAACAATAGATCTTGAGTGTAATTTATGAATGCCATTAGCCACCAAGAGGGAATTACATTATGGCTGCAGTTCTGAGGGGGAAGGGTGGGTCTTATCTAGGCAGGAAGAAAAAAAAGTGTCTGATTGCATTTGGATTAACAAACAGCTATATTAATTTGCCATGTGATACGTCTTGGGCTTTTATGTTTAGATCAGATGTAATAGCATCCGAACAAAGACAAGCTGCATTTTCTCTATCTTGTGTTCAGATCCCCATGGCCAGCCAACATTGTGGTCATATCTCACAGCTGCCAGTAGCGGAGCATCTGCCACCCTGCCTGGTAAAGCACACTCCTCCATCAAAACTCTTGCAGAAAGGCAGGTTTTCTTCTCTTAGAGAAGAGACATGACTTTAGTTGCATGAGTGTTTCCTTGTAGCCTGTGCCCCACATCCTGGGGTGGGACTGAGCAAGAAATGCCTTTGTTTGCAGTGTCTCCTCTGCCTTTCCTCAGTATCTCATTAAACTGCTTAGCTTGACAGCTGGGGGCATTTGTTATAGTGTCATATGAAGGATCGTAATCAGATTAAACCTCAGGATTGTGTTGTGGAGGGAGAGATTAGACTGGAGAATAAAGAGAAAGTTTAATTTTGTGTGACACTGCAGAGTTGCCTCCACTTGAGGTGGTGACAGGGGTAGAAACTCGTAGTGGAGACTCAGGCTGGGGGGGGATTTGTTTCAATGTCTCCCTGCTCAGTTTGGAGCAGAAGGGTTTTAGCACCCACTTTGAAATAGGGAGTAGCTCTGCAGCCACCAGCCCCTCACAGGGTCGGTTCACTCTGCTTTGCTTCCTAAATGAGGGCTTGAATAGAGGGCTTGCATGAGGGAGGAAAGCCCAGGGGATGTAAATGATGCCAGAAGCCAAAGCTGCATGTGTGCCGAAGCACAGTACTTCTGGGAGCAGGATGGCCTTGGCACTAGTCACTTAATTATCATTATCTTTGTGCTGGAGGCCCAGGTCCTTGACCTGAACTGCTGTTTCCCAGTTCCTTCCTGTACTGGTGCATTTAGCACAGCATCCTATGAGTCCTTTAGCAGTCTGGTATCAGGAGACACTCTACAAAAGTCAGCAGGAGCCCCACGGTGGGAATATACTTCTAGGAGGTTTTGCTGTGAGCTCCTCTGAGCTGATTTCTCTAGTATTAGAAGTAGCAATAAAACTTAGCAGGTTGGGAAAGGCAGCATGCAGATGGGTTTCTGGCTTCTGTGCCATCAGAGAGAAATGTGATTATAGGTCAGAGCAGCTTCAGTCTCTGTCCTGAGCCCATTTAACAGGCAGGTCTCATGGAAAGACTCCAGCTACCACCAATTTCAGAATCAAACTCAGACCCCTGCAGCTCTCTCCATGGGCATTATGTACTCACATAATCACATGCACATCCCATCATAACCAATCCAAACAGTATGAACATATAAATATACCCATTTCCAAAAATGGTGGCTAGGCTGAGTCCTATCCCAAATGAAGTAAACAGCTGTCAAAAAACGTGGAGATAAAAATGGCTATATAAATTTTTTAAAACTGTACCTAAGACCATTGTAAGTTCTGTTCCCACACTCCCTCTGTTACTTGTCCTGGAGATACACTTAATGAATAATATATTCTCTCATTGGCTTGATCTTTTGCTCAGATACTGTAGTCTCTTCCTTCTCCTTTGTCTGCTCTCCACTCCCTAGAGACTAAGTACTTTATGGCAGGAGCCTGACATAGAAAGATCTTCAGTTTCATTGTGCTTCCTGAAACTTAACACAATGCAAACCCTTATCAAAACCTCAGACTAATGAAGGAGATCCTGATCTGAACAGCTGAAAAGATGTCAGAGCCTTTCCAACCACCCCAGACAACTTCTGGGGTGATGAGGAGGTACTTGGCGGGGAGTAGATGGATGAGAAACTTGTACCCCACTCCTTTCGAGTGCTATAGCCATACAGATCACTAATGACATTCCCTGGTTTAGGATGATGAAGTGCCAGCACACAGGGGATGGCGGTGCCAGATGCTCGATATATGGCTTCGGGGGACTCACATCCAACATTAACAACCAAAAAAAGACGGCAACAGACTGACTGCCCCTCCTGGTGCCTGACAGAAACTGCAAGCGGCCACTCACACAGTGGGAAGGCACATATTTAGCTGTGATACTCTTAAGTTTGCAGCAGGATGGAGTGATTCTTGCTGCTTCTCCCGGGCCAGACATAGTCCGGGGCTGCTCTCAGGACCTCTGCACAGCATGTTGACTTTGGGCAAGCTCAAGGACCCATGAGGAGCCAGGGGAGCTGCATTGGAGGCAGAGCCTTTTGACAGTGCTTGGAAACTTTTCTGCTCAGCCCACAGCTGTGGTGGAAGTGGAGCAGTGGCAGAAATCCTGCTCTGGCTGGCCAAGCTCACCTTGGGTGTAGTGGTGCCCTGAGACAGTGCTGTACAGGATGAGAGCAACGGTGTGGCCTCAGGAGCTGCTCCCTCTCTGGCACCACATGCCACCAAAAGCATCCCTGATGATGAAAGAGGCTGCTTTCAGCAACAGCACCTCAGGTCTTGATGAAAGTTTGAATAAGTGGTGATGATCACGTGCAACATGAATGTGATACACATTATATAAAATATGCACCAATCTAGCCAGTCCTAGGCTGCATTTGCCTTCATCACTCTCTCTAGGTACATGGGCAGAATGAATTTGGGGCACAGCCCAAACTTTCTCTGCCTGTGCACCCAGCTGGAACAGAAGGTGGCTGCCCCTGTAAGCACAGAGCAAAAAGAACTGCTGAGAGAAGGAGACCGACCCCATCAAATGTCATCCCGCTGTTTAGTCACCGCCCTGGTGACTTTGTCAGCTAAGGTAGCCTGTGCTCAGGTGCTGTCCTTGTGTTAAAGGCTCCTAAAGGCAGTGATCCTGCTCAAGCCCCACACAGAGTAGCCCAGTCTTTATTATGCCTCTTGGAGCTGCTGCAACACAAGAACTTATTTGGAAATGTCTTCAATTAGGTTCCTGTAGGAACTGAGAGAGGGGGATCTGAGGCACAGTGATGAGACATCAGACCTAATAAAGTCAAACTGCATGACACACATGGGACCTATGACAAGGTAACACCTAAAACCACGGGTACCAACCCTCCAGTCAATTAAAATACTTCAAGAGCTGTTAAAAGAACCCCCCAAAAATATGAGCCAAGACCTAAGGTGACCCCTGCTCTTCCTGCTGTGCGTGCAACAGCCATGGGGCAAGCTGGACTGATGGAGATTGGGATGTGACAGGGGTCAGGAGTGAGCATGGCTAGGATGTGGAGGTGGCAGCAGGCTCATCAGGCAGACTGGGCAGAGCAGAGTTTTTCCACAGTAAGTGAAGAACAACATCCCTGTTTGTATTCCAGTACTAAACATTTCCGTTTTGCTTGGGAAACCACAGCGAAGACTACATTGGTGTTTTAAAGTTTAATCTCTTTGAATCTTCAGCCTACACTCAAAACAAGGAAACAGAAAACAACGCTTCAACAAATAGTCACTGTTTACATCCAAAATATATGTAATTTATGAAAAACATGCTAGCATCCAAACCAGTGTCTGCTCACTGAACTCTGTGTAACACGTGATTAGTGAACAGGAGGGCACTGGGGGCTGGGGGTGTTTTTCTAAACAGGAAACATCTCAGAAAACAAATAGAAATTTTGGCAATACTCAGTAGTTGTTGAAATACAGCATAAAGCAGTCTAGGAGAGCCCCAATACACATTTCTGCTTCACCAAGGTACTGCAGGCATAGCTCTTTGAGAGGCTGGTCAGGTATCCATAAACTTGCTGTGCTAAGCGACACTGAAATTTCACACCAAACTTGGAGGTATGAACAGATGCATCCCTTTCTCAGTTCACAGAGAAACTGATCTGATCTGTGATCAACAATAAAGGAAAACCACAATATGTGCCAAAGTCTAGGGCTTAACAGACAGAAGCACTAATGTCAGCCCAGCAAGAGTCTTGTAATGCTGACAGCAGAGCTATGTGAGAACAATGTAATGGTTCTTACCTACAAATGTTGGACAACAGCTCTGTCTAAACCTCATTCTATAAAAGGCTGCAATTCAAACTTAGCTTTTATTGATTTTTTTTCCAGTGGTCTCCTCTTATAAGCTGTAAAAGCCCTATCAAGCCCTGGTCGAATGTGGTGCAGGGGTCTTATTTGAAACATTTTTAAAACATATGGTAGTGCTTTGAAAGATGACCATTAAAATCAACAGGACTCCCTCTTTTTCTTCCTTCAGTTTATCACCACAACATCCCCAAAGCATCTTCAGACCTTCTCCTCTCCCTGGCTTGGGCAAGACATGAACCCACATCATTGCTGCTGCTGCTGCTAGTGATGCTGTGTTGTTTTTCTCTCTGTTGTTATTTGATTTTGTTAATGGTATGGTTTCCTTCCTGTTTGCTTGTTTAAATCCTTCTTGGTGATTATAGAGTCATCTCTTGGCAAATTGCAGTGCTCTGTCTGCAACATTTCTTGTGCCTTGAATGTAAATAGCATTAATTATTTTCAATAGTTTCCGGCTGTAAATGCAAGATTGACACGAGGAAAGCATTTTATATATTGCTGCCCTGGCCTCTGTTTCAAAAGTGGTCCCAGCAACAGGGCAGGAGTGACTGGAAAGGTGGTATTTCTCAGACTGACCAGAAATAGCAGTATTTGCAGTAATTCTGTTCCTCTAGCCTGGGCAGGAAGCTACACAAGTATCTGGACTACTGTCAGTATCTGCTCAGAAACACAGAGGCAGGGTGTGAATGGATGCTATCCCACTCAGGGAGGCCACACTTCTCTGTGCTTCTTTCTGCTTCCTGATCCAGCCAGCTCAGGTGAGAGCCCTGCCTGTGTCTCAGCTTCATGAAAACACCGAGGGTCTAATGCTATATTTGGGGGCAGTTTCTGCACTGCAGCCGCACTTGCAGGTGAAGGGGGACCTCTCTGTATTTATTTCTCCTTCATGCAGGGCAGAGCATCACTCCAGCCCTGCTGCTGGCAGCTGAGTGCTCTGGTGTCCGTCAGGGTGACAGCAGGTATGCAGCTTCAAGCTCTGCCCAAGGCCTTCCAGGGAGAGCCCTTCTGGCTGTACCGCTCTGCTCCCTGAGCTTGTAGGGTGTGTTGTCTGCAAGCTGGGGAGGGGGCATGTAGATCATGCCCTATATCCAACATGTGTCCCCTGATTCTCTTCAGAGTGCAGCAGTGCCATCCCCCCACTTCTTCCCCTGGAAGATTCACAGGCAGTGGGGAGATGGGGGGGAGCAGCTCCAGTTTTCCTTAGTTGTGTTCTCCTTTGCGCCCCGTGTCTCTTTGGTGTTGGGGAAGAAGGTGCTGCCAGAGGTCTCGCTCTGTTAACTTGCTTTACACGTGTGTGCCTGTGTCTGCTGCAAACAGCCCCCACCCCCCAAACCCTGCACCTAGAGTCCTTGAGCGAACCCTTCCTCTGGCTGCAGTGCTACTGAAGGAAGACTGGGACAGAGGGGAAGTGAGATAACGGGAGAAGCTTTCGGGCACTAAAGTGACTGTAATACTGAAGAGGTTTTTCTGACAGGGAGGCACCGAGGAGGGCTTGGGGCTCTCGCAGTGGAAAGGCTGAGGATGCTCCGTGGGATGCGGAGGGAGCCTGAGAGTCTACGGGGATCCTGGGCTTGCGGAGCGCGGCGGCCGCTGGGGTGCAGTGCAGCCCCGCCATCCGCCCTCCGCCCACGGGCGGGCTGCGGGCAGGGGGCGAGGCACCTTCCCTCCCCGTGCTCCCCCTCTGGAGCAGAGTGGCCGGGGAGCTCCTTGAAAATAGCAGTTCGGGCACACATAAGCCTCCTCCTTTCCCTCCAAAACCTCTTAGGGGGAGCGTGGTCCCCTGTGAAGTGTGCAATTAGGAAAAATCCCCAATCGTAGGAAGTAGCAGAAGGAGCTGGGGCAGATAGAGCTGATCCTCCATCTCGCTTTAAGCAGGGGGCTCCTGGATTTGGGACACCCCAGCACCAGAGCCATCCCTGCCAAGGCAGTAGGTACTTGCCCTCCCTGGGCAGAAGGCAGAGGTGATCATCTCTACACCCCTGGGCTGAGTTTCCTTTCACAGTCAGGTAATGCAGAGTGTTGTTTCAGACATGGGCACCTCCACAGAAACCTTCCTAAAAAATTTCTCATGCATTTTAATTTCATCCAAATGTGCACAGGTTTGGGTGTTTTTTTCTCCACCTTCTCTGATCCAAGCCTAAATTTCTCGCTGCATTAGCTGTGCCAGCATGACCGAGAAGGCTCTCCTTGGGTAGCAAATGTGCCCATTGCCCTGTGCCTGCCCCGTGCCCCTCCTTGGCCCCAGCCCGGGCCAAGAACATCATGTACCTGCTGGTGGGCGGAGCACATCAGCGACTCCGCTGCACTGTTACGTTCCTCAAGCCAACGCCAAAAGTTATCCATTTCCTTTTTTTTCCCTCCTTTTAAGTGAGTGTAGTAGATTTATTGGGCAATGGAAACTTTCCATTCCAAATGACTCGAGTCACACTGGAAACTGAAACATTTAAATATTTCTCAGCAGTCTTTTACACGGCTGCCTCACGGTCCTTCTCTCTGGAAGAGCTTTTAAACCCACAGATGAGCTGGAGGGACCACTCCATACCTCCACTTCCCCAGACCACAGTGCAGACACCAGGTTGCTGATCACGGCAGGAAGCGTGCTGGAAGCGAGGTGTCCTCAGCCAGCATGGAGTCCAGATGCAGCCAGGCAATTTGAATACAATCTCTAGTCCTAAAGCCACGCTTTCAGCACGTGATGGCTGTGTGTGCGTCCTTAACAGCACTGGCAGTCAGATCCACTGGGTCCAAATTCCTTCCCACTCACCCAGATACCAGCCCAGGGAGGCAGCTGGTGCTGTGCCAGCCAGAAGGAAGGAAAGTCCATGAAAGAGGGTAGCTGGGGTGGGGGGTGGAGGTTAGGGGGGCCTCTTGCATTACCTAGCATAGTGCTTCTACCATCTTGCTCTGATTTGGGGCACCCCTTGGCTCCCCTGATCACAGGGATCAGTCCAACAAAGTTAGGATGGTGCTGTAAACTGCATCCACCTTGGATCTGTTTTGAGCTTTATCCATCTCAAAAACCTTGTCTATAAATGGAGTTATTTCAGAGTAGAGGAAAAGCACTCACTCTTTACTCCACACATGGTGTTACTTAGGCAGAGTAATTATGCAAATGCTGTTTGCATCCACCCTGTGTCAGCAAGTCAGCCCTACCCTGGGTGACTTTTGAGGGCAGCGTTTCCTGGAACAGGCAGCCAGGGCATAAAGAGCAGTGGGCTGTTGGTGTAACTCCCTCTTGGCACTCAGTGCAGCTTGGCTCAGCCCTGGGGATGGAACCTGGGCTTCTGCTTTGCTGTCCTGTGCTCCATCAGCAAAACTCGTCTCTGCTGCCAGCCCCAAAACCTTCTGCAAAACCTGGGTGCAGCTGGAAAGAGGTGATGCCAGCAGGATACCTCTCCTCCTGCCCACCCTTGCAGCACAACAGCCAACCCTGCCCAGTGTGTAAGGGGATGGGGTGATAGGATGGTGGGAAATAGGATGCTGCAGATGGGACCTCTTATAAGCATGATGGTGTGCCCTGATACACATCTTCTGTGCCACAAGGTAGATTTCCAGTACCTAAAAGGGGCCTACGGGAAAACTGGAGAGGGACTTCTTACAAAGGCATGTAGTGATAGGACAAGGGGGAACAGCTTCAAACTTCAAGCAGGCAGGTTTAGATTAGATATTTGGAAGAAATCCCTCACTATGAGAGTGGTGAGGCACTGAACAGGTTGCCCAGAGAAGTTGTGGATATCCCATTCCCGGAAATGTTCGAGGCCAGGCTGGATGGAGCTTTGAGCAACCTGGACTAGTGAAGGTGTCCCTTCCCATGGCAGGGGAGTTGGAACTAAATGGTCTTTAAGGTCCCTTCCAACCCAAACCATTCTATGATTCTATGTGTCCCCATGTCATGGCCAGGTGCTTTCAGCTGCAGGCATGAGGATGAGCATGGCCCCACTGGGGATGGCCTGTGCAGCTGAGCCAGCTGCAGGGAGCCCAAAGCGTTTGGCCTTGTGCTGGTGTGACCAAATGACTCATGTCACCCTGAAGAATAACAGGCGGCATTGGCAAGGCAGGGTGAGCTGAATCATTCTGGCCAGAGCAGCTGTACGCAAAGTGCAACAGGCCATCTCAGATCTGTTCGCAGCAGGAGCACTGCCACAGTCAAATCCCCATGGCCGTGGGCTGGGTGGGACCAGGAGCAGAGGCTGGAGCTGTGCCGCAGCAGTAACAGCATCGGATCAGCATGCTGCCTGTTGCAGCACGGCTGGAGACTTGGCTCTGCTCGAGAGGTTAAAACAATCCCTCCCTGTCTTTCGGGGGGGTTGGATTTCCACTGTGAGAAACATCAGCTCTAATGGAAGATTTCTGACTGAAGTGCTGCTTTGCTGCAGTTCTGCAGGCAATGGAGATAGCTATTCATTTCTTTTCCATCTCCCTTCTGAGCTCTAGGTCTGTGCATACCTTTTGTTGACTTCCCCTTAGTCTGTACCCAAACCTTCTTCTGCATCCTGCTGGGGTTTTCTTTGTGTTACATACAGGGCAACTTTTAAATCTGGGTAGTTTCCCTCTTGATAGTAATAATTTTAGAAAAATCAAACCAAACCAAACCTCTTCAATTTGACCTGTTTAGTACATCAAACCTGTATAAATCATCATAGTTTTTTGTAAATCACTTCTAGGGTTTTCATATTAGATATTACTTCTCAAAGCCTGAAAGAGAAGATAAGAGACTCTGCTGTTCATCTTAAATGTGATGAAAACCTCAAGATTTCTGCGTGGGTGGTGGCACTGGGCATCACTGACAAGCACCCACAGTGAGTAGTTATTCCAGTAAAGCTCCAGAGTTTGGAGCTATGTAATTATGAAAAACCCCACATTTCCATTTAAAAATAATAAAATATCTTTCCAGGCCTGGGGTGTGTGTGTGGGAAAGTGTGAAAAATGAACCTACAAGCCTCACATTTCTCATACTAAGCAGCAAATAAAACCCCTACACATTATTTTAAAAATAAAATCTTGACTTTTTTTATCCACCTTCATGAGACTTGAAAGCTTCACATATGGGGTTTTCTTATTACTTATTTTTCTCCTTTCTCCACCCCCCACTCCACCCCACTGAAAGCTAAGGAGCTGGCAATAAAAAGGCAGCCATTAATCCACCCATCAAGTGGTTCTGAAAACGCGACCTGTGGCCATGTAGCTGAGATGGATGGTGGTGCCAGGCTGGCTGTGTACATAGCCAGGGTGGAGCCTTCTATATTTAAAAGGCTCATACGGTGGTCAGAGGAGAAATAAGACAAGTGAGTCTGTTAATTAGGAATAGAAAGCCTCAGTCCCTGAAGCTCTGGTACACATCACACTTTCCTCCAGCCCTTGACTTCCTTTCCACCCTAGTTATTCCATCTTTCCTGTTTGTCTTATATTTGATTATGAGTTCTTGAAGTAAAGGCTTCCTTGTCCCAGCACAGCAGGGTAGTCAGCTGTAATGGCCTTTTCAGGTCACTCAAAGAGTTACTCGGTGCTTGATTCCTTACACACTGGGATAGAGAGCTTTAGTGCTCTAAGAAAAGTGGCCCGAAAGACTTATCAGCTCTGGGCAGCTCCTCTGTCCCTAAGGACAGTTTCCCAGGGGATCTTGTCCACTTTTTCTTTAAAGAGCTGGAAGTTCACTCTTCGGAAGTTCACTCTGCTCCTCACCAAGACCATGTTCCTCAAGATCATGAACCCAACCCAGGCCTTGGTTGCTACAGCCCAGACTGCCTCCACTTAACTTCTCTGATGAGCTCACCTGCATATGTGAGCACCAGGTCCAGCAATACTTCTCCTCTGGGTGGTTTGTGCAGTACCTGGACCAGGAAATTGTCCTCTATGCACTCCAGGAATCTCCTGGATTGCTCTCGGCCATCTGTATTGCTTTCCCACTAGATGTCTGGATGGTTGAAATTCTCCATCTGGATGAAAGCATGTGAGTGTGATGCTTCTGTAGATGAAGTAAGAGGCCTCATCAGCAGGCTCCCCCAATCAGGCATCTGGAGCAGACCCCGACCACAAGGTATCCTTTGTTGGTCCAGTCCTCGATTTTCACCCACAAGCTCCCAACCTGTTCACGGCTGTTTCTCAGAGGCAGCTTTCCACAATCCATCCATTCCTTAACCTAGAGCACAACAACCCTCCCTCCTTCCCATCTCTTCTGGAAAGCTCGTAGCCCTCAATTGCAGTGTCGCAGTTGTGCGAATCGTCCCACCATGTTTCTGTGACGGCAATTAGCTCATACTTTTCCAATTGCACCATGGTTTCCAGCTCCTCTTGCTTGTTTACCATGCTGCGTGCATCGGTGTAGAGACACTTCCGCTGGGCTATCAACCTCCTCACCTTATGGGAAGAGCCCTCTCTAATTCTTTTGGGACAGTTTACAGCATTTCCCTGCTGCTTCGTAAAGTGTTGGTGTTTCCTGGTTCCTCTCTAACACTCAGATAAACAAACTTTGTAATTTGTGGCTCCATTTGGGACTAAAGCAGTCATATTAAAATTTGGGAGAGCAAGCACTGCTGTGTTGGTTTTGGCCTGGTATTCAAAGCCGGAAGTGCCCGAGGTCTTAGGAAGCCAGTTTCCACAAATCCAGCCTAATTTTGGCAAATTCGGGAGGCTTGGAAACAACAGCTAGCTCTTATATGACCTTAATCACGTGGAAGCCCAGAAAGGCTGTTTTGGGCTCATCCAGAAAAAGTAAATGTTGGATTGTAGATATTCTCAGAGAATGGGGTAGAAGGGAGTATCTCTCCACCACATGCTTACTGCAATACTCCAAAAAGCTGTAAAGGACTATCAAACCCAGTAATTCCCAGGGCAATGATGGTCTGTACCACATTCACTCCAGCTGCTTTGTTTTGCTCCGCAGCTGAGAAACCATCCTGCAGCAATAAGGTGGTTTTCCATTAGAGGTCCATTACACTTAATATCAGCCATCTGTAAAGCTCTCTGCTCCACCTGCAGCCTTAAGAGATCACTTCTCCTTAATAATTCAGTGCCTTTAGATGTGCACAGTAACAATTTGGCTCCTTTCAGTGGGGATTTTACCTCACAAGCAGCAGATAGAGGTTTCTCAGTATGGTAATGCTGCCCTTTCCCTCTGGGATGGGCCTCCCTCGGCAGATACTGGAGGCAGAAATGCAGCTTTCCCTCTGGTGCTGGAGAGCTGCCATCCCCATTTGCCTTCTGGAAAAGCCAATTTTAGCAAAGCCGTAGCTCTCCAGAATTGTGGTCTTGCTGCAATTGCTGTTGCAATCCAATGTGGGACATTCCAGGGCTTCCTAACAACAGCTGATGTGGGGCTGCCCCATTAGCTTGGGCTTCCTATGGCTGGTAGTGCTGAGCTGATTTATCAACTGCTGTTCCCTGTGTCCCACGACCGCACCTGGATGTGCCAGCGCCCAGAGTGAAAGAGCCTCTTGTTCCCCACAAGGGGTAAAGTCTTGCCAGGTATATCATGTCCTCATTAAGAGAGGGCTGCTTATCTCCTAACCTGCGGTGGAGATTGCAATGTGCCCTTGGTTATGTCTCTGTCCCACTGTACAAAGCAGCCAGGAACAGAGTCTGGAAGCTGGGAGCATGGGGGTGCACAAATGCATGCTCCTTCCCCGCAGCTAGCCGAGGACTGGGAGATCTGCACACCCCCCACATCAGCCTTCTGTCCTGAAACATGGCCATCTGAGGAAATTTAATTAGGCTGCAAGAAACAAGCGGAAGGCAAGGGAAGTTAACTGGGTGGTTGAGGGACAGAAAAGTAATTAGATTTATTTTTTTTTAGCCTTCCCCTGTGAGCAGCGAAGATGTCCCCTCCTGCTGCTGTACCTGAGACCACTGGCAGCTGCAGGCATCCCTCTCTTGAACTTTAGCCTTGGCTGCATTAATTTTTTTTTAAATTTCTCTTAAATTAACTACTAGTGGTAAAATCCAGAAATAAGCTGAAAATCCAAACTGCCCACCAGTTCATGTGCCCAGTGTGAGCAGGAACCTGGGACAAGGCTCCTCTGCTGACAGGAGGGGAGCCAGGCACCACTGCAAGGCCCTCCATGTGGCTTCACTGCTTTTACTGGATTCTCATGAGCATCAGTTCTGCAGGAAGGGGTAGAAAAAACCAATCACCCTTAAATTAGCAAGCCAAGTGAAGGAAAAAGGCCAAACCCTGCTGCTCTCTGCACTGGTGTGCCTTACAGGCTGGTCTGCAGGTAGGCACCCCTGTGGGGATGATGGGATGCAGCAGCCAGGGACACAGATGTGCATCTCTAGGAACCTGCTGCTCCGAGGTGAGCTGGCTCCAGCTGTGGGGAACAAGGGGCACCTGGAAAGCCATGTGGTGAGGGGAGTGGCCAGTGTGCAGTGGGTCTGGGTCCAGTAACACCAGCAGCACCCAGTAGCACAGCCCCTCTGGAAAGTTCATAGCCCTCAAATTCAGTGTTCCAGTTGTGCAACTCATCCCACCATGTTTCTGTAAAAGCAATTAGTTCCTAGTTTTCCAATTGCACCATCATTTCCAGCTCCTCTTGCTTGTTTCTTCTGCTGTGTGCATTGGTGTAGAGGCACTTCAGCCTACTGGCCTCCTTAACTTTTGGGAAGAGCCCTCCCTAATTGCTTTGAGACTATTTACTTACAGTCTGCTTTCTAAAGGCTTGGTGTTTCCTCTCTGACAGTCAGAAGTACATCCCTTTTTCTTTAAAGCCTTGCTAGTAAGTCCAGCCAAGAGGTTGTAGCCAGGGGTTAGTCTCTTCTCCCAGGTAACAAACAATAGGACAAGAGGACATAGCCTCAAGTTGTGCCAGGAGAAGTTTAGGTTGAATATTAGGAAAAATTTCTTTCTTGAAAGGGTTGTCAAGAACCCAAACAAGCTGCCCAATGCAGTGGTGGAGTCACCATCCCTTCAGGGATTTAAAAGATGTTTAGATATGTTGCGCAGGGACATGGTTTTGTGGTGGGTTTGGCAGTACTGGATTAATGGATGATCTTAGAGGTCTCTGCCAACCACAATGATTCTTATTCCATATTCCCTCCACTTGGGACTTCAAGTTTCCACCACCTTGACAAGAGAGACTCGACACAGAAAGGGACTTCAGGGCATGCTTGAACTTACCAAGCCCTCCCTCTTTTTACCTCCAGAAGGCTTTGGACAGGAGGTGCATTGGGCATACGGTTCTCTACATGCAGAACTGACAGAAATGTGGCTCCCATGACTAGTGCACGTGCAGAGGGAAGGCTGGGATGGACAGAGGGAGGAAAGGTCAGATGCCGGGAAGGTTTCTGACCCACAGAGAGAGAGATAAGCCCCTCAGGGCAGGACACAATACTGCCCTTGGGTCTGGTGGCAGAGGGGCTCAGGGTTCCCAGTGATGGCAGACACCCAGAGAGGCTTTGGGGATATGCTAGGTGCCTCTCTGCCATCCAGACCTGATGAGCCGCCTTTCCTCCCACCTCCTCCAGGCCATGGCTGCAGTAACCACTCTTATCCAAGCTCTGCTGGCCAGAAGCATCATCCAGTCTGGCCTGAAGCAGCAGCACCAGATCGATGGAGCCACAGCCAAACATGCCGGAGCACAAGATGTTTCTGCACCAGGAGCTGGTTAATCTGCTGCAGGAGACTGAGAGCCGCAATGGTGCAGAGAAAGCCATGATCCCTTCTGTGTGGGTGTTTGGGATCGCTGCAGCAGCCCTGATCCTGCTTGCTGTGGTCTGCTGTCTGGCCAGGCAAAGCAAGTTTCAGGAGTCTCCTCAGTTGCTTACAGTCTGCTGTCCTGATCTTCCAGCAGACATCTCTGAGATCGAAATCAGCTTAACAGTTTATGAGGACAATGGTCCACGTGCAACACCTCGCACTCGGATTTGTAAGCCCGCTTCTTAAGTTTGCCTGGGTCTATCTGAATGGCATCCCTTCTATAGCAGTCGTATTAAAATTTGGGAGAGCAAGCACTGCTGTGTTGGTTTTGGCCTGGTATTCAAAGCAGAATCACAGCCGGTCTCACCAGCCCTCCTGCCAGCCACCACTGTGGCTGTGCTGGTGACTTCTGCTGCAGTAGTTTTCCATTGAGGTTGGGTATTTTCCAGAAAGTGAGGCAGAAACACTGACATCTTCCAGGACCCCCCCTAGTCATCAGCTGGTACAGCTGACTCATTTTCATCTTGTTTTGTGGGCTGTGCCTGCCTGTGTGCCTCTTCCTCTCTGCCCACCCCTGCATCTCATGCCAGCACAGCAGCTGCCTTGCCTCCCTGCACATGTGAGTGCTGCCAGCATTGCCAGTGCCCCAGAGTGGCTCTGACCACTTGTGTGGCATGGCCATGCAGAAGCTTGCTCTATCCCCCATGCCAGTTCCATCTTCAGAAACCTTGACAGTCCCTCCTCTCCCAGAGTTTCTCACCTGGCCTCTCTGCATCTTCTAACTTGGCCTATCAGGGTCCTCTGCACTCAACGAGGTGCCCACAGCTGCCACAGCCCTTTGGGCAGCTCCCCTGCCCTTTGCAAACACTTTTGGATGCTTAGTTGCAACATGCCTTTGGTGTAGCATCCTCCCCCCTCCCCACTGGACTTGTGGGCACAGCAAGGAAGCCCCCCACTGCGGGTGGCAGTTCATCTGGCTCCTGATGTGGTGGCCAGCAACACTGCGTAGGGGACAAATTTGTAACCAAGGTTCTGAGAAAGTATTTACAAGCTGTGTCGTGCAGTGTCGGCTGCCCTTTCTCTGTGAGGGAGGGGTGTAATGTTACTCCTATTTTAAACAGCCATAATTGCTCACCCTGCATTTTTCTGAAATTGGAATATTTTTGCCATGCGTCTGCCTTTTCCACTCCCCTTCAGCCCTCCCCTTTTGCCTGAGCTCTGATGCACATCTGTGCCCCTCCCCTTGACCCCCATGAGCCCAAGAGGCGGTAGCCTTGGAACACCCTCGTCCTTTCTTGTCTGGCAGGATGAAGGAGCAGGATGGAGAGCTTCTCTTCACGTCCAGCTCGGTGGCTTGCAGGCATTTGGTCGTTATCTTAACGAGCAGTCTTATCTGACGATCTTTTCCATGAGAGCACTGCAAAGGCAACAAGAAGCTGGGCTGTCCCCTAGGCCTTTTCCAACAGCCCTTTTGCTCCCCTTCACTTCTTCCACCCCTCCTCCCTCCTCCCTGTCCTTTCATCTTGGCTCTTGGCCGGTGCAATTCGAGCCAACTTGGGTGCACGCGGCTTGGGTGCACGTGCCTGTCCTGTTTACCATGGATAAAAGGGCCCGTGGAAGGAGATATACAACTGCAAGCAGAGATGCAGGCAGGCACTGGAAGGCAGACACAGGGCGAGGCATGCGAGCGTAACTGAGCAGAAAAATACAGATGGGATGGAGATGTGCACGTAGCCGCCAGGCAACCTGAGCAATTATTAAGAGCAAGACACGCACTGGGGCTAAGGGAGACAGCAAACGTGAGCGCGCTTGCAGGCACACACATGGGGACAGGACATCACACGTGCTGAGGAAGAGACAGACAGATGTAGCCAAGCAGAGAAATACTAGGCAGGTAATGGGGGACGAGGACGGGAGGACTCGCAGAGATGTGGTGAGAGGAAACAGCAGGAGCTGCTGTGCAGGGCGTGCGCACTAGTGTGTGCCGTGGCCCCTTTTCCCAAGGGAAGGATGAGTCCAGCCTCCTGCCTCCTATCTGGCTGGATACAAATCGTAGACAGCAGTTGCTTTCAGCACTGGGACCCACCCAGAGCAATATCCCTCATTTATAGACAGTTTCCTGCCTTACTAAACCTTGCAGCAAAAATTATGGTGAAGGAAGTTTTTTGAATGTTGAATGCTGACCTGCACAAGTCCAAACCCGACAGCCCAGATATGTGGGCTCATTAATGCCACTGTGTAAAATGAGGAGAGAAAGTAAAATCCTTTCTCAGTCAGGAAATTTTGAAACTGTCTCCTGGCTGGAATACTTGCTTAGCAGCTCCAGCCTCTTGCTGTAGACTTGACTCAACTAATCCTTTTCCTCTGGGTTCTTTGGTCTCCCTGATCCATCTCCCCTCCCTTCCCCAGGAAGGAGAATGATAAAGTCTCAGTCTTCAACAAGAAGGTTAATGGAGCCCCCTTGTAAGAGGGGTTCCAGACCATGTGAGAAGTGTGAAGGGGGCTGCCCAGAGGTGCCCTGCCCAGAATCTGCCTCACACACCTCCTCCTCTTGCTGATCTGGCATTGGGGATGGGAAACCAAATCCCCGTCACTCTCTCTGAGCCACCAGAGTCTGCTCCTGGTCACTTCCTGGAGACAATGGTTTTAGTCCTTGGACCACTGGACAGCTTTTGGCACAGGAGCCAAATCAGTGAATGGAAACATCCTCCCTGTGAGCTGCAGTGACATCCTGCTATTGTTGGCACCCCTTGGCAGGTTTGTTCAGCTGCTTTGTACCAGTTGACATCTCCGGGCTTTCATCAGTGCGTCAGTATCACCGTTAGGCACATGGGCTTCCTGACCTAGTGCCCAAGGAAAGCCCTCTTCTCCTGTTTACGGTCAGGATGCGAAAGTAAAGGAAGTAGAAATGCTACTCAGGAATCCACCCCAGGCTTTAATCACCACTATCACTGCTAGAAGACATGGGGAATGTTGAAAAATAATTACCATGCTGTGTAATAGGATGCAGATGTTCAGGTTGTGATCTGTGCAAACACTGTGACCTCCTGGCTACTGGAAGACAAGCCCTAATCAAAACTCTGGAGATGAAAAAAAATTGTTCCCGCAAGCCTCCAAGAAATCGAGAAGATCTTTTTGTATGATTATTAGATGCACAATGGCTCTGAACAGGACTTTGGAGGAGGAGAGATCTCTCTGTTGTCAACACTGGAGAGCTGCAGTGGCCTCTCTTCGCTGTGGTATTGCTGCCTGGGGGCATGGGAGTGAATCACTGCCCATACCGGGATTCACCCCTAGTCTAGTGCACTGATGATTTAGGGGGAATCTGAGTGAAGCTGAGGCACCCTGGTCATAAACGAAGAGATGGAGGAGACGCTACCTCAGTGCAGCTCCTTTCTCCCCACACAGCCCACCTCTGGGCACAGCATAGGGCAGATGGGGTTAACCACGCCCGTAGCTGGTTTGGAAAGGCCCTTGGCAAGACAAGAAAATTAAAATAACGAGTGTCTTGTAAGCTGTAGGGTATTAAGGTACATACATACATGTGTATACATATGTGTCCACCCACACCTCCTTGTGAAGGATGGTAGGTTGATGAAGTCCTTTCCTTTCTGTTCATGGTGGCCACGTGTTTCCCATGCTGCTCTTTACTATGCAGGAGCTGACTGGCTGAGAGTTGCCAGGGCAGCTTTGGGAAGCACAGAGGCAATAAACTGCTGCCTTCTATGGGCCATCACAGTCCCACCACACCCCTGGAAGGCGAAAATGTTCAAACCTCCTTCAGCGCCACAGTGAGTTTTCCTGTAGCTATGAGAGTGCTGGGGTGGGGAGAAGAGGTCCAGACAGTGCCACTGCAGCTGGTTGTGCCATCCATCCCAGCCTCTTCCTCCCCTCTCATCCAGCCCTTGGCACATACGGAGGCATCTATGCTGGCCATCTCAGCTGGGGACTGCTGAGCTGCTGTGGGCGGGTGGGTAGTGCATAAACGCTTTTGGAGGAGGAAGAGGAGGCAGAGAGATGAGGGGATCGGGACTGCATCTCCCCACGGTACCTAAGCTCCCAGTATGACCAATACACTGGCCAAAAATATCAGCCAAGCAGCACAGACGCTCCCTCCTCCGTACACACCTCATTGGTGCAGACAGTTATGGCAAATCCAAAAATAGCAAGGTTAGATAAATACAGAGAAAAGAGTTTACAAATTTCCAAGAGGGTGACAAACAGCAGTGCTGGCTAAGGAGGGGAGCTTTTTTTAACTCAAAGGCTTTTTCATTCTGAAGATTCTTTCCCCACACAGAATAAAAGATAATGTACTTCTAGAACAAACTGACCTGATACTTGAAGTCTGAGTGATAGAAAGTGATGCTGCGGGCTGCACTGGAGCAGAGAGTAAATTTGTGGCAAATACATGTCTGTAAGACAGAGAATAGCCTGAGCCTCCAGTTTTCTTTTTCACAGCTCTATAACTTTCTGCCTGCTGAAAGCGTGAAAGAGTAGCTATTTAGGAAGCATATAGGAAAATAAATATGCAATGTACCTGGAGCTGGGAACCAAGATGCCTGCTTTTTTACCTGGCTCTGCTTCCTGCATCACCTTGCTTCAAGGTACTTGCATGGATACAGATCGTGGTACCAATTTCACTGAAGTCAGTGAGGCACATTCACCTGCCATTTAAAGCCAGCAGCACATGGAAAAACTTCCCCCACTGCAAACAGACTATTTTAAAATCAGAATTTTTGGTAATATCTGATCCTCATGCCATACCAGATGAGAATGGGGGAAACGTATTGCCGTATGTTGCCTGCTGGGAATACATCATCCTCTGCCAGCACTTCCAGAAGGCACAGGGGTACAGCTGACAGGTGAGGGGGGAGAGGAGCTGGGCATCATCCTCATTTTACTGTCAAATAGGCACTGGGTGCTTGCAAACACCCCGAGAGAAGGCAAAACTCCTTCCTGAGCTCCTGCGCTTTCCATGGTGGGGGTACCAGGACAGCCAGCTGCTGCAATGAGTAGAGAGCAGTCCTGGGGATGCTCACATGGCTGAGCTGCAGCTGGGCTTTCAAACCAGGCTGGGAGCACTGGGAGTAACGGAGACCCTGCCGGTGCCCCTTTCTGAAAGGCGCATTGTTATTTCACGGAAATGACCTTTGGAGTCCAAATGTCTTTATTTAAAATTAAACAAAACCTACCCTAACTGCTCTTTAGGCAAAAACAAATTAGCTGTTGTTGCCGCACAGCTCTAAATACGCTGTGGTGATCTTCCACGCTTCTCTGTGTCTTACTGGTCAGTCAGTACACTGCTGCCACTCCCACTCAGGTGAGAATGGCAAGGAAGCCATCGGGTATCCTCCTGCGCCTTGTACTAATTTCACCTCAGCGCAAAGATCTTAAAGTGATCAGAAAAAGAGGAAAGCAGTTTAAAACTGTTGAGCAGGAAGCAAAAACCACTGCGAGTCTGAAGTATATTATTTTATATTTTAAAAAAAAAGCACTGTGGTCTCACCAGGGCTCTCCTCTTTCTTCTGTCCCTGCCATGAGTTGCTGGCTTTTTTCAAGTATTTCCTTTCACTATCACTCCAGCGGATGGTTGCAGGAGCTCTGCTTCATCTGCCTCTTGGCTGAGTGGTGAAAATGAGCTGTAAAAAGCAAATTTGGAAATCAGTTTCTCTGGCTGCATGACTTGTTCACTTTCTTTTTAGAGCACCTGATCATTTGCTTGGGCATTTGTGTCTACAGTGAGCAAAGCACAAAGAGTTTCCCAGCCAAGCTTTGCAGTATCAAAAATGGCGTGTGCTCGTATTCCTTCTCTACCTCCCTCCTCCTGTAGAGCCACAGCCAAACACAGTTTGTGTTAAAAGTTTGTGACCCTTGCGTGGTATTTTCTGAGCCTTTCCAAGCCAAACCCAGAGACCTTTTTTCCAAAAAACTTGAATTTTCCACTGGGGCCTGGATAATTGCAGTGCAGAGGAGGACACTAAAACCAGTGCTTGTGCTCTGGAGTCCCATATGTCTGTAGCATCCTTCATCTAGGAAAATCGCAGAAGCTTATCAAAGGGTGCATTGCCAGCTGCAAGAGGCAGGATGTCAACTAACCTGCTTACCATGAGGACATTGGTATTTGAGCAGCTATTTTAGAAGGCAGGAGGGGGCTGCCCAGGGCAGCCAGGGGAGAAGGGCTGACCCAGGGAAGGGGCCCTGGCGTGACCGTGCACCACAATGGCAAGCACAAAGAAACCCAGATACCTTGTCCCAGCACGGGAGAGCAAAGCCTTCCACACCTCAGAGGAAATCTCCACGGGTATTGTCAGTGGCTGTCCTCAGGGCTTTTGCTGCCCTCAGGGGTGAAGGGGAGCTGTGCACAGGGGCACAGAGCAGGCAGTGTGCTTCTGCACCAGCCCCTGCACGACCCTGCGTCCATGGCAGAAGGAGACTTCCCAGGCTGGGCAGACACACTGTCTCCTCTCTCTAATTGCAGCCTTGTGCATGTCCCAGAGTGGGAGCTGGCTCCTTCCCCTTCATCACATTGTCTCTTCCCACAGCCCAGCTCCCACAGGGCTCACTGCTTTTCCTCTCCAGTTCACAGCCCAGCTCTGACTTGCTGGCTCTGTCTTGCCCTTCGCATCTTGACATCATCTCCTCTCCTTTCCCCCTCTTCTTCATTCAGATTTTCCTTTTTTTAGCCATCACCTTACTGTCCTCCCTTATAATGTCTTTTGTGCTAAAGTCCAAAAAGAAGTGGTGCTGCACCGTGGAGACCCAAAGGTGGGCTGCCCACTCCAGAGGCTTGTCTCCCTCCCTTTCACCTTGTCATCTGTGCTGCTGGGCCACAGAGGTCCCGACTGTGCCTGCCTGGTGGGGATGAGAGGCCCCAGAGCCCAGCTGGACAATAGGGGCTCTGTGCTGGAGAAAGCGGCTCTGTCCAGCTGCCACCACAGTCCGCATCCGCTGAGCACGTGGGAGGGGAAGGGTGTCCTGCTCCCCTGCACTCTGCTCACTGCACAAAATCAGGGAGAAGATGGAGGGATTGATGCCTGAGAGCAGCGTCACCCCACTCCCCAATGCGCTGTGAAGGCTGGTACCACTTTGCAGGGACTGCATTCGCCAGGCACTGGCTGAGTCAGACAGAGCTTGGACCTTTGCTTTGCTACAGACTCTCAGGGGAACCTTGGGCAGGTCCTTTGGGCCATGATAGTGCTTTGTGATCCCTGCAAGGCATGGAAGCTGCCCAGGCCAGCTGCACAGCTGGGTCCCTGCAGCTCTGCACTCAAGGTGTGGGCTGGGACCCCAGACATGGAGCCACACTGATGTGCCCCAGCCCCAGACCAGCATGGGGCACAGGACCATGAGATGCACCAGCTCAGGAGTCTCTGAGGCAGCCCCATGCTGTATGGGTTGAGAACACTCACAGGCTTTCCCTGTGTCCTTTGCCTGAGTGGCAATGGAAGGAGCAGCATCACAGCTCCATTTATGGGGCCCATCAGACAGACCTTCTCCAGATCCAGGATGCACTTCTGGCATCACTGCTGGGCTGGTGTAAAAGGTGGCTTTCTCAGCCCTCTCCACATCCATTAGTGCCACACAAAGCAGTGAGTTACCAAAAAGTAGCAATTGCAGCATCAAAATAATATTGCTGCCACTTGCAAAACTGTAGCGGCACTCAGCACCCCTGAAGAAGGCAGGAAGAGGGAGCTCCACCTTCAAGCCCAGGGGGAAAGCTGCTAGTCACAATGTGGTGGCTGAGCTGGGTAGGCAGTAGGGGCCAGCTGCTTTGTCTGTGGTCTTCCAGAAGCCCTTATAGGGACAGGAATGGGGGGCTTGCCCACATGTACATATTCCCACCTATATGCCTCACCTAGAGAAAGAAAAGGCAGCTCTTTCCAAGCTTGCTGGTGCATTGCCAGCATCAGCAGGGAAGAAATCACAATTTGCTTCCTTCTGAGATGTCTCTAAAGTGTAGTTAGTGCTGAAACAGATGCAAACTTGAAAAGAGATTTTCCTATCAGAGCTAAAAACCCCCTTCAAACCCTGGCTTGGAAAACACTCAGACTTCTGTTTCTTCCTCTAAGGTTCTCATCATAAAAAGAACCACAAAGGGCTCTTCAAGCTCATGGCAAGAATGAAGGCCCTGTTTGGGTTTCCCTGCATACCCCAGTTCCTTCCATGCACATTTGTGCACATACATGCCATGGGCATCATCCCTACAAAAAAGCCTTCCCTGCAAGCTTTCTTTTAGCTCTTAGAGAAAGAGAACATCTCCTCTCCTTCAATTCATGCACTGAATTGAAACTGGGTCTTCCTGCTTCTCCCCTGAAGCAACCAGAAGATCAGACTGGGAGTTAGGGACCAGGAGGGAGTGGGGAGCCCCGGGTGTTCCATCCCATCCATGGGGCCTGTGGTGAGCAGGCATGCAGTGAAGCTCCCTCATGCAGTGTGAACATGGTTCATACTGCAACATTCCAGGGCCAGTCCTCAGCCTCATGGAAATGGGTCCAAATCTAGCTGGCTTCCCAGCAGCAGAGGTAGGAAAGGCCTGAGCAATTGTCGGGCTGCAAGCCAGTCACTTTGTGATGGCGCGACACCTGAAAAGCCTGGTTCCTCAGCTCCAGCAAACCCTCTGTCTGGGACAAAAGCCCTGAAACAATGGTCCGGCTTCCCAGCAGCCAGTGACCCAAAGGATGCCGAGTGCTGAGGTAGTCAAGCCTACAAGGATTAATGACAGCTAGAGGAAGCAGCTCTCCGGATGCACTGCTGTGGGATTTGGCAATACAATAGCCAGAAGGAGCACGCAGTCTCCTCCACTTTTTCTCAGGGCCTAGGTAAATAATCCCCTTTCATGGGAGTTGTATGGATTCCCATAAAGCTGAACAATAAAAGCAGTTCCCAGGCTTATGGTTAATAATAATTTTTTCCAAGCCACATAATTATTGAGAATCAGGAACCTGGGAGAGAATGCGCAGACACAGAATTTTCCCAATCAGCTCATGGTGAGCAATTTAAGTTTACTTAGAATGAGCCAGATGTGAAACAGTAAGCACAACCTTGACCCTTGGGAAAGGAGCATGGTGAGTACCCTCATGCCTGTGGACCCACCGCCCCCTGCACTAGCCAGGAATTGAAGCTAAGAGCATGTGACAGAAACCACATCTCCACAGCTCATGAATTTGTCTTTGGGTCTTGGATGCCACAAAAATGCTTTGGAAATTGTTGGAGGGCAGAGCAAAGAGGGGAGAAAGGAAGGAATGTGCTTAACCAGGCAAGGGAAAGCAAGGCAGCCTCTGTGGAAGGGCTAGGAAGAAGCAGCATGCAGGGCCTTCTGCAGTCAAGATCCAAGTATTTTGCATGGCTCATGCAGGAGAAAGCAGTAAGCAACTGATGGATGTTCATTCAAAGCCAAACTGTCAGCATTGGAAGGCAGGTCTCTCTGGCTGAGGATGGGAGGGCACTTATATGGAGCTGGCAACTTGGCAACTCAGCAACTCAGGGGCTTTCAGCAGGAAGAAAAGGAGGACAGGAATGCCAGCAGCTCCAACACAGATAGGTAGTGCAGAGCACTGGTTAGATCACACTTCTTGGTTACCAGCAAATTAATTTGCATGGCTGGAGAAAATCATGCTGTGGGCAAAATCCTGCCTTTACAGGTTGGTGCAGCTACCCCAGCAGCAGGGGTGGGACCAGCCTCAGACTTCTCTTGTGAGGAGACAGGACGGCTCAAGCCCGTACAGTCCCATCACACAGTGCTGCACATGCCAGTGCATAGAAACGTGTGCTGCTCACACGTGCCAGAGCCGGCCTGCCTCAGCCCAACCTTGCCCTGGGGAGTCGTGGGGCTCTGGTGCAAGAGCTGATTTTGTGGCATGGCATGGCATGGCATGGCATGGCACACTTGCCAGGGCAAGGGGTGGCAGGGTGCATCTTGCAGGGGTGCCCTACACCTTCCCAGCTCTGCCTGGGGAGCTTCCAGCATTTGCACACTCCAGGGTAGCATTGGAAGAGGGAAGACATGATACAGTTCAGTGAACATGTGGCTGACTTGACAGCTCTGGACACAAAAAGGTGATGCTTGAAACACACAGGGTGAACAGCATCTGCACAGGTGTCCTCTATTGGCTTTTCAAATTTGGACAAGTCTGGCTTGTCTCTTTTTCCAGCAGTGTCTTCACCTTGTTGTCCAGATCTGTACATGCTTCATGGCAGAGATGGTTTGGGAGAACAACAGAGAGGAAGGAGAAAGTCACTGGAGTGGAGGTTAGAACTAGATGATCTTTAGGGTCCCTTCCAACCCAAGCCATTCTTTGATTCTATGACTGGTTCGTCTCCTCTCTTCTGGCTTCTCATGGGACATGGTGTTCGCCCCAGCAATTGGAGCCTCCCACTTGTATCTCCTTTCACATCCCCTTGCCAAAAGTGTTTTACCTCCTGGATATTGCATAACTGCTTTCCAGTGCCAGCACCAATTTCGTATGCTCAGGTTACAGGAGGATTACAAGAGCCATTTGAAATAAAGGAGCAGCATTTAAAGGGCCCAGGTCTCAGCTCCAGAGCGTCTGTTTGGTCAGCTAAATGTGCTGTATGTGCTGGGCTTGCAGAGAAATTCATGTTCTTGGAGAGATAAAGCAAGATCAGGAAAGTTTACTGTTACCAGGCTTGAGGTGCGGACAACCGAGGCAGCAACTTGCCTGAGGTTACACGCAGAAGCAGAGTGTATACACAGCCTCCTCCCTGGCATTAGGAACAGTGTCCTAACTTTTGGAGCCTGCTTTTGGCTGCAATCTGGTTTCAAGGCAGTTCGTAGTAACTGTGGTTCTCAGAGCCATGTTATGGAGTGAAGAAATGTTGGGTTTTCTATTTCCAGGTCTGAGTAAAGGGTCCTTCAGCTTCAAGACTTTTCTTGCAAGCAAGCACACGACTGCTCTGAGGCTTGTGAGGGCTGCAATTGCCTCAGCCCCTGCAGCTCAGACAGTGAAGGGGGAGACAAGTTCAGGGGTCTGCCTTGAATGCATAAAAATAAATATCTTTTCCCTGTGTCCAGTTCTAGGGCAGATCAGTCATCATGGGTCCCGTGGGTGAGATTCAGGCTCAGAAGGGCATCTTCTATACGTAGACCTTCTCCAGGGACTTTCCTGGCATCATGCCCTCTGTAAACCTTTCTCTGCAGACCGTGACACTGTCATGGAAATGGGCAGTTGAAGTTGCTGGACTGTTGGTATGGAGCATGGATAACCTCTGTCCTCTGGCTCTCCTGCTGCATGGGGATGGATGGAGGCAGGTGGTGTGGGAGTCCTGCCAATAGGGAAGGGTAAAGCAGGTTGCCTGATGGACACATGGTGTCCCTGAGCCTAATGCTGCATACGTAGACCTCGGGGAGGTAGGGCACAGTTCAGACAGTGTCAGAGCAACCTTTCCCCATGCATCTTCCTTTGCAGGCCAGGACCTGTCTGGATCACTCGCTCCTTGGACAGTCAGCTGAGCCAGCCAGAAGAGCGGCTATGTTGGACCAGTTGGCAATGGCTTGGTTCCTCTAGGGGAGGCAGATGCCAATGACATTTAGCTTCTGCTAGAGTCAGTTTGGAAGTGGTGCTGCAGGAGATGGGCACCTTCCATATGGTTTGAGCTTTGAACAACTGGCTTGTGGATGCTTCACCAAGACACTCAGCTCCTCTGAGCAGCCAGAAGCTGCTCCCAGCAGCTCAGATAACAATAAAATTCCTGTTGCCTTCAACTGCTGTCATATTTGAGCCACTGTATCTGTTGATGATACACTGTGGGGAGAGCTGAGGTGCTTCCAAAAATGTCTCTTCAGGGCTAGCCTGTGAGTGATATAATTCCTCGGTACCCTGTCAAAGCACTCAGCTCAGCCCCTGAGTGACAGCAGTGCTGGGATGCTGGAGAGAAAGTGAAACAGGGAGGGATGAAAGACAGAAAAGGAGGTGAGTGGAAGGATGGAGACTATAACCCAAACCTTCTTGCTTTCATCTCTCCAACAGTACTCCCCTCCTGTAGCACTTACAGTGAAAGAAACAATTTATATTTTGTTTCTGTTCTGTTTCTCTCTTTGGGCTTGATAGATAGAAAAAAAAAAAGGAAAAAAAAAAGCAGCAGATGCAATGGAAAAATGAAGTGAGAACAGCAATGCTCCCAGGTCACCCTCTTTTTCCTTTCCACTGTGCTTGCCAAGCACAGCCCATTTCAGTCTCTGCTGACAATGCTCCGTGCTGCACTACGGCTGCTCCAGCTCTCCAGGGCATGAGCTGAAACAGAAACTCCTCACAGCCCCCAGGAAATGCAGCAGTGAGGAACTCCAATAACCTCCATGAGGCTCCTACCCTGACTCCAAAGCTGGGGAACGTCACTGTCCTGAGACGTGTGCGTCAGGGAACTTTGTGAGGGTTGCAAATGGCCTAAGAAGACACCATGTCCAGTATCTGAGGGAACAGCCAGCTACTGCTCTGAGTGCGTGAGAACTGGCATGGCAGCGATGATGAGGTTGCTGACAAGCCCCTGGGGTGTTATAGACTAGTCTGTCATGGTTAATCAAAAAGATTTTTTTTCCCTCTGCCTGTCCCCTTGACACTAAACTGCTTGTTTTTTAGTCTGTCCCAAAGAAGAGCTTCAAAATAAAAAATATTCTCTGGGAGCATAATCCAAGGCAGAGCCTCAGGCAATATCACGTTCAGATGCCTGATCCCTTGCACTTGGTTTTGAAGAGACTAAATCTGAACTCTCTTCAGCAAAGTGCCCTTTGACCTGTGGGTTGCAGATCCCCTGTTTTGAAAGGTAATTAAGGAGAGCAAGCCTTTTGCAGGCCAGTTTAAATTCAGTGTATGGGGCCTGCATCTTCAAAGGGAGAAAATCATGTGAAGATCTCTAATCAGAGAAGTTGAAAGCCACCAGTCCAAGAAACTGGAGGCACTTACAGGAGAGATTGCTGTGTATCTTTTGGTTCCCACAGGAGAAATTTTGCCTGCTTTTAGAAAGCACTGCAGGACCTGGTTTCTCTCACAGTCCTCCCTTAAGCATTGACTACGGAATAAATAGAGGATGTTTTCCTTCCCTGAATATCTATTTCCTTCCTAAATAAACCATGGGTGACTCTGTTGGGTTTTTCTGGTTTTTTGTTTTGTTTCGTTTTGTTTTGGTTTTGTCTTTAATGGGAGAAACACAAACCAATAAGGATCTTACAAGCTTTTAATAGCTACATTTAGTCCCTCGGTACTATGAAGATTGGGGAAATCACCAAACACAGAATAAGACCTTGGGATCAGCTAACTCATCCTCCTCTCCAAGGCAGGATTAACTAAACCTAGCACATGCCTGACAGATGTCAGGCTTTTTGACATGTATTTAACAGCCCTGCAATCCTCCAGCATACTCAGGAAGTGATTCACTCACCTTATTATTTAGAGAATGTTGATGGTATTGATGTGGGTCTTCTTACTGTGTTTTTCCCCAGTGAGAAAAGAGAACGGGTTCTTTTTTTTTTCCCCCTTTCCCTCTCCAGTGACCTTTCACCTGTTTGAAGCCTGTTACTGTGGCTCCTCACAGTCTCCTTTAGGTTGGATGAAAACAGAATCCGTACTTTCTAGACCTCCCATCACAGTCAGAGTTGGGGAGGCAACTCTTTGTGCAATTCTTTCACTGTCTGGGATGGTGATGATACAGGGGTAGTGGATAAAACTAGGAGAGGTCAAATGCTATCCATGCTCTGTACTCAGAGAGCTCAGCTGAGAGCAATTCACATGCACCAAGGTGCCTTTTTGCAAACCATCCAAAGGCCTGAAGCTATGATTCTGCAAAACTGCTGTCATTCTCATGAGTCACTGGATAAAGGAACCTCTGGATTTGGCCTCTGCTACCTATTCTGAACCCTCTGGTGATATGAGCCCTGGGATCTCTTCTGCTCTGACTCTTAACCTCTTACACCACTAAGCTTCCAGGAAGGCTTGGACTGAGATCCAAACACCTATTCTGCGTGGGCAAGTTCAGACACAGGTTTTTGCAAGCAGGTCTTTGCTTCACCCATGGACAGTTTCCATCTGGATGGTTTGCCTCCAGACCCATCTGTTGTTGTGGCCTCACAGATATAGCTCATGGCTTGTTCTTGCCTCCTACTCCTTGGCCTGGACAATGTCCCATCCTTGTTGCAAATACCATAGCCCTGAAGCAGCCAGGTACAGTATTCCCCTCATGTTACCAGAAAATTGATCCTCTTCAGCCACGGAGAACTAGAATTGTATTTAAGTATTTTCTGAGTCAGCACCACTCTCAAAGCTAATGAAATGTCAGGATTTGGTCCATGATTTCTGCAAGGCTGTGATATAGTAAACTTATGTTGATCCTTCTACGTAGATGAGGCCAAGCTTTGTTTATGACAGGACATTGCTCCATATCTAACCTATTGCATGAACACTATCTGTAATGTTATTGTCTAACCCTCCTACACTTAAGACCCTGGTCACCCCATCAGTACTGCAATAGAGTGCGATATTGTCTCACTGTATTCAGTAAGACAAAATCATGTTTGCAGGTAGCATTTCAACAGCTCTCCTTAGCCAGGCTGAAGCCCATGCATGTTTAAGTGCTGGAGAGGTTCTGCCTGTAGAAGACTCTACAAAGCCAGAATGAGGCCCCTACATTGGGGCTTTTGCTGGGATACAGTTGTCATTGCACAGTAGAACTTTGTGATTCACCCCAGTATGTGCTCTTACAAGCTTTCAAGAGCAGGTAAGCACTTTTCACAACCACAACAAGTGTGTGCTGCAGACTAGGGTGCATTTTTTGTTGGTGGCTGGGTGCCCTCTCCCAATGGGAGGTTTTGGTTGGTCATTGACACATGTGGGGACCACACCATGCCCTCACCAACCAGCCTACCAGTGCCTCTGACAGCGTGGCCTCTCTGTGCTCAGCACTGAACAGCTTTGCCTCCACTCCCAGAGCAGCTATTTCACTGGCCTTGGAGCTGTGGTCGACCTCACAGCCTGAATGCAAAGGAAACATCCTTGAAACCATAAATGATCATATATTCCTTCTGCTGAGGGCACATCTGGGAGTCCCTGCCCTGAGACAGGAGTTTTCCAGTGGAGATCTGTGCAAAGAGACAGGCTCTGTGTGAACTCCTGTGCCAGGCTGCTTTCCACATCAGTAGGAAAAAGTCACATCTTGCAAGTCACATCTCTACTGTGGAAATGCGGATGCCAGTATGTATGCATACATCCTGACGCATACAGAATGCCTGTCTTGTTAGACTCCCAGCTCCACATGATGATTTTTTAAGTCCTTGGCAATATCTATTCTGAATTCATATTCTAAAAGGGCAGAAACTGTTCATGCATTTCCCTGTTCCAGAAAAGGCTGAAAACCCCTTGGATGACCTACCCTTTAATGTGCTGCTTTTGTTTAGAGGGTTTCTTACATTGAAAGCCAGGTGTGGTGCTTGCTTAGCTGCTCTGAGCAGTGTGAAAATGTTATATTATGTGGTTGTCAGAAAACCATGATGAGGCTTGCCCACTTGGGAAATTTTACTGGCTTAACTTCTTTGACTGTATGAATTATGCTGGTGTAGCAAAACAGATGATAGATATGACCACAGATTATATGTCATTCCTTAGTTAACAATACCATGCAAAGAAGACATTGTGGGCAATACCCTGTTTTGATGTCTCTGGCCTGTGTAGACAGCAGCTTCCTCGGACTGCAATCAATTCCCAAGATTGCACAAAGGTTATGGACTGCCTCCAAGCTTCCAGTTTGAGACCATTGTTGTGTGCAGGGGTATAGTAACAGCTAAACTGTATAATCACATCTGATCACATTCACATCAGGGACTTTAGGACCAGGCCTTCGCTACATCTGCTATCAGTTAGGGCTGTGCAGAAGTGGGATCTTTTGTTTACTGAGCTGTGCCAGCAAGCCCCTGCTGTGTTGTACGCGCAGGAGTTGAAATGAACTACAACTGTTAAGTCGTAGTTACTGTTAAGCCCTGCACGTTTTGCTTTACAATATAGCAGTGAGCTACCTTGAGGAGGAGTTTCTTAATATGGACTTTGTGAGAGAATGGCCAGCTAAAAGATTTTTGCAGCTAGCAGCCTGCAATCAGTCTGCATAAAGAAAGGACAAGGGTTTGGGGGTCTTAAGAGCAGTTGGTCACAAAGAAACTGCATCCCACAAATCCAAGCAGGGCTCAGATAGCAAAGCCTAGCAACTCTTTGCATCCTGCCTCATCCTCACTGCCTATGGACACCTCTCCAGCTTCATGACCTGACAGGGGAAACAGGCTCCCAGCAAAGAGAATTGAGATAGTCTCCACCCTGCTCAGTCCCAAGTCACTTAGCCTGACCAGCTCCATCTGGATACCGGTAGCTCTAGACATGGGCAAGACATAAATACAATTAAAAATGTAAGACATCTCTTTTTTTCTGCAAGGAACAAGTAGACTTCAGTCTTCTACATTTCCTTATGCAAGAGGGCTGATTAGGAAAGGGCAAATATGGAAGGCCGAGCTCCCCAGGTGTAATTGAGACCCATGTTATGCTAAACACGGAGCTTTGCTACCCACGGCGCCATTTGTTGTGCTGCTGTTTGGCCGGGCTCCTGCTGCACAGCCGGTCACACAACAACCTCTCACTCTCATTAATGCCAGATTGGGTTCCTGTCGCCACTCCCCCGCTGCTTTTAATTATGTGGCCATCAGCCAAGGACTGCTGGGGAAAACCCTACCCCTCAGTTTCGGTGTCAGCTGACCCTAACTAAACTATATAGCTCTTGGAGTGGGGGGTGTAAAGGAAAACAGCAGAAACAGGAACAATTCAAGGGAGAAGAGGACAAAGGTCAGAGGGTTAAAAGGGCAAGAATAGGGAGCCAGGAGAGGATGCAGAGCAGAGCCCCACCATTCGTGCCCACCTTTCCCTACAAGCATCCAAAGTACAGGGACAGAAATAGTCACTGTGGTCCCCACTCTTCATCCTCCTCCTCCTGGGGCTGCAGGTGGTCAGCCTGACCAGGGCAAAGAGGAGGCTGCCGAGGTCTTGTGACATAGTGGAGCTGCAGGTGGAGAGGGTACAAGTAGAAAGGTGAGGAGAAAAACACTTAATCCTTGAGGGAGATGGGAGAGGGGCTGGGGCATGCCAGGTGCATGTGTGCCAGGGTCTCTCTCATGCTGCAGAAGGGATTTGTGTCCAGGGTCCCCATAAACCATGTTGTGACCATGCTTGTACCTGCTCCTTCTGCAGCATGTGGAGTTAGCTCATGGAGCTAGCAGTCCTGCTGGTGTCCTTCAACATCTTCTGAGGGTAAGGGTTTATTCCACTTAGGGGTTGGGAAAAGGGAGCAAGTGGAGTCCAATCACTTGTAGAAAAGCTCCAATTCTGATGACACTTGCCAGGATTGTTCTCTAGACATCTAGGGTCTCTCTGCCACCTGCACACAAGATGTGGACAAGGTAATACCCCCAGGACGTCCCCCCGCTTTACCTTGGTGGTTGCAGGAAACCTGGTTGCTCTGAGGTGTTTGCTCTGAGCTAGAAAAGAATCAGTAGCAGAGACAGTCCGGGGCATCCCAGTGTCCTCAGGATGGCACAGAGCATAGGCAAAGGGACACGTGTGGCTGTTGCTCTAAGCAGCACTGATGTGGGCAGGGGGGCTGCCATGTAGGTGACCACATAGACTCCACATGCACCAGGTCTGCTCTTCAGCACATGCCAGAAGCAGAACCTACAAGCCCAGCTCTCAGCACGAGGCCCCTCACCTCACTGCACACAGAGGCAGAGATCCCTGGCAATTCAGAGGGTCGATCTTGGCGACACCAGCCCAGAGGTACTTGCTGTACTGGGGTATAACACTGGTACTGCAGTAGTATTTTCAGGGGCAATGACAGCTGTGTTCCCAGGCATACAGACACAAGGTCAGTCTGACCCTCGTACTCCTTCCTATTGCTCAGCCCCAGGCAGTTCCCCACACAGGCCCTCTGATTTGCTCAACGGCCTCCTAAGTGTTCCTAAAAATCTCCACTGTCTGCACACAGGGTCTTGGGAGGGACACAGGCCACCTGAACAAAAGGACAGTGGTGGGTTGACCATGACAGGCTGCCAGATGCCCACCAAGCCACTTTCTCACTCCCTCCACCTCAATAGGATAGGGGAGAAAATTAAACTAAAAAAGCCCCTTGTGGTCAAGATAATGACAGTATAACAAGAAAAGCAAAAGCTGCACATGGAAGCAAAGTGGAACAGCAAATTCATTCACTACTTCCCTTCAGCAGGCAGATGTACCATATGGGCTGCAGTAAAAAAAAGTTAACTTCCTAACTCCATTCCCTCCAGACCAAGCACAAGACAATAGGCATGTCTTGTCTCTTTTGTATACACACTTGCAATAACTCATCTTTTTTATTATTATTTTTTTTCACACTCTTACCATCTGATTTGGACCTATGTCTGCCTCCCAAGTGATACCCCATTCTTAAATGCCATCATGGCAGCTCCATCATGTATACAATGAATGAACCATTCTCCAATGTCCTCAACAACCTCAAGAGTGCTCCAACTCAGAGATGCCCATTTCCCATGTGCATACCACCACGTGCATACTACACCTGTAAATGAGCCATTACACAGATCTGTGCTCATACACACTCATTTGTTCCTACCACAAATAAAGCTCAGACATGAATCTGAACCTCTGTGCTGGCAAGCTACTTAGCAACCTGAACTCTTAACATAAATTAGACTGACTGCACTGGTGAGCAGCACTTACAATAAAAATCACGTTAGCTTCCCTTTCTGGCTTCCCATCCAGACAACGTGGCAGCCTGGGAGTCATGTTAGGTCAAGAGGTGTAGAAGTCTGAACTAGCTACAGCTGCCTCAAACAGCTCTGGAAGGATCTTTTTGTCTTTGTTCAGTTTTGATAGGCAAGAGTAACTGGTTTAAAGCAGCATGCAGAGTCCCTGGGAAACCCACTGCTAAAGCAGACACTTGGCTTTGTCCGGTGCCTGGGCACCTCATGCAGAATGGGGACTTTGTATTTGCTTTTAGAAGATAACCAATTCATATAGGAGGTTCATGAATATTCAGCTTGTGCTTAGGGTTGGGGAGAACAATCCCTAAAACAAAGAGGCAAATTCTTTTACCCTTCATTTGGGGGAATTAATTTTTCAGCCCAAGGGCTGCGAGTAGCCTGTGGTCCCTTTCTGTCACAGTAAGATCCATTAATGATCCATGGTTTTCTAAGCCTGATCCTGCATCACTTGTGAAAAATGGATGCAGTCAGTGAGGGCTTGGGGTTAATGTTTCTGGATGAAGGAGAGTTTGGAGGTGAGTCCAAGAGCATAAGGACCCAGGCTGAGAGACCCAGGCTAGTCAATCAGCTAGTCAGTTTAGCTGTTGTAGCCTCTCTGGCTTTGTCCCCTTTCTGTGGCTGTACTTTCTGCCCTGGGAATCTGTAGCAGAGAAGTCTCCCAGCACTTGTGGACATGGCTTTCTCTGCATAGCTACCATAGTTACTCCTCTGTGCAGTGAAAAACAATCAGTGAAGACTTAGTCTTCCCCAAAGAGGTTTGTCAGTAGCATGCTATTCCCAAAATTGCATATGGCCTCCTCCCCCATTTTCCTTGCACAGCACACATTTTAGAACTTAGACACACTGTCCAAGTATGGTAACAAACTACTAATAAATAATGATTGTACCTTGTTTGTCTATCTGCAATGCCCCTGCACGTGTTGGGAACTCGGATGTTCCATCCCAGGCAACATGCAGCTGACGAGCAGGAGTTTGCCACGCCACAGTGATCTGGGCGCATATCCAGTCTCTTGTATACATACTTCTCCATACAAAACAGTTGTTGATGTTGTTTACAGGAACCTCCAAGTGAAATAAGCTTTTCTCGAAAAAGTGAAATAAGCTTTCCTGTTAAAAGTGCTCCTTTGCAGTATAACAGTACCCACATTAGGGTTGTTACTGCTCTGACAGAGTGCTGTCTTCCCGCCCCTTCCCGGCCCCCTTCCAGAATGATTACACTGGTAACACTTGTAAGTACAGCCTTGTTTTCCTTGTCCTTATCCTCATGGGAACTCTCCTGTAACTGTTCAGTGTTGTACAACCAAAGCAGCAGAACAAGTTGGGTGACTACGGTGTGACTGATCACCACCCTACAATGGGGAAGGCAAAGAGTTGTGGCTGGAGCTGGGCAAAGTGGGCACTGCTTGCACCAAAAGGTGGTGTTACCTTTGTGGATCTCTGATCTGGTCCCAAAACTCTCCTCCAGCAGTGGCAGGTGAAGACGGTTGCTAACTGGGCACATCAGTGTCCTAGGTGTCCAAGGCACCTGCCTGGAGATGAGTTCTGGGAAAGAAACTCTGTGTGACTTGTTATCTTTTCCCACTTGCCAGGAAATGTATGCAACACCAGCTCCGACTGGCAGGCCCTCCTCCATACTTTCACCTGTTGTTTTTCTTTTGCAAGCATTTCTGTGTGCTCCTGTCCAGCTCCAGATTTTTCATTCCACCCCTTGCTGCAACCCTTCATTCCCCCTGCCTTCCTTCAACCTTGCCCTACCCCTCCACCACCATTCCTCTTTTTGTTTTCCCAGGTGAGAGGCTGCTCAGTTTGGCCACCTGCTGACCAAGGAGGAGGAACAGGGCCTAAGGAAAGACACAGTCCATGGGCAGCAGGACCTGGTTCGGCATAGCTGCTTTAGCCCCGAGTATTGATGGAGAGGGCTGTCAATGTTATTGTTGTGTTGGCATGGCAAAGGTAGGAGGAAGGAGGCAGGGGATGAGGGGGGAAGGGATTTGAAACTTCAACTGCCCCTTTGTCTTTTCACGTCCTCCAGTTTATCTGGTGCCCCGTGGAATTTATGATCCTCCCCCCTGCAAAGAGCTGTTGCATTTCAAGTCACAGAGTGCCTTCCAGCTGAGTGATAGACTAGCTACCCTGCTCTTTTAACAACTCCAAAGGGCAGAATGAGCAAAAACAAACTTTCTCCCAGCAACAGTTTTGGGAAAATTAATTATGTCTCTTTTACAAGAGGGGAAACAGTGTCAATCCAGTTCAAATTTCTGAGGCAGAGCTGAGTGATGGATACAGCATATGATTTCTCATATGTTTTTCTATGGCTGCTGACAATCCCTTGTCCTTTCTCCCTCTCCATGCTCAGTTGGATATTTGCCTAACTTAGGGAGAATAAGGATATTGACTCTTGTAATTTGAAGAGGCAGAGAACAGGTAAAGCAGAGGAGAATGGGACCAAATGTAGAAGTCAGCCAGAAAAATCTCATCTCAGCAGCAGGAGTTGCCATCTAGGTATTGCTTTTCAGGTAACCCTAGTGAGGGACTTAAGAAACCTCAGCCTTACTTGTTTCTCGTCTCATTGCTATGGGGTGTTGCCTAGAGGACAAGAGGCACAGTTTGGAAGGACGCAGTCCGTGTGACATGCAATTGGAAAACCACAGCTCCCAGAGCAGCTCTGCCAGCAGTGGATTTTACAAACAGTGCAGCCCCTCAGTGAGACCCCAGTGCTAGCAAGCATGAGGGTCAGCCCCCCACTCCATCACCCCATGTAGGTTCAGGGTCCACTTTCCCCTCTCCTCCAGACAAGATCCTATGTGGGATGGGCCCCAGCACAGGGCAGCCCAGCAGCAGAATCTTTCTGACCACAGTGGCCTTTTCTGATTAAGGGACACACATCTGAGAGGCACAGGGAACTAGAGATATGCCCCAGCACCGGGAGCGTGTCTTCTGACAGCCCTGGTGGGAGAGACAGATGAGTGCAGAGATGTGAATTTCACAAGCCCTGTAGCAGGTTTGAGGCACACCCAGCTCTGGAGGATGGAGGTGAGCTCTGAGCAGCTGGCCATGTGGTAGGCTGACCAGAAGCCCTCTGAGGACATGGGTAGTGCCGATGCAGCCACTTACATGCTGGGTGAAGCACCAGGTGCCCCAGCTCCTGAAGCAGGTGCAGGGCTGCAAGGTATCACATGTGTCTGGTGGCTCCACACCCTTCGCCAGCTCAGCTGGGGATGGAAGGACAGAGAGACCTCAGAAAAGCAGGATGCCTGACAGATATTGCTTTCTTCAAACACTACCAGCCCAGTCTGCTTTGCCTGGGCACCTGGGGCAGCTTTACTACAGTGGTACAAAATGCAGCTGCAGCACTGCTGTGTGCTCCCTGAGAGCTGTTCCCAACGACAGAGCACATCA
Organism: Manacus candei; assembly: GCF_025592945.1. Classification (NCBI taxonomy): domain Eukaryota; kingdom Metazoa; phylum Chordata; class Aves; order Passeriformes; family Pipridae; genus Manacus; species Manacus candei. Next base: position 56,478,309 of record NW_026138062.1, on the reverse strand, counting down.
GACATCCTGTAACCCTCCCTTTCTCTACCTACACAGCAGCCTGAGGGCCCATCAATCCATCCCTCCTCTCTGCCTAGGCATGTACTGTGCCTTCAGGCTGTAGTAGGTAGCTGCAAGACTGTTAACACCCTCCTCTCTGTCCCAAGAGATAAATGCACAGATGCATTCAAGCCAGGCAAAGCTTCTGTGCAGCTGACACCCAGACTGTCTACTTGACAGGAGTGGCCTCCTCTGTGGAGGCATTCTAGATGTGTCAGTCTTCCTCCTAGATGCTAAACTTCAGAGGTCAAGCTGCTACCTGTGAGATTCAGCTCTTGCTGTTGCTTTGCTACACATGCTCTCTCAGGTTCTCAGTGACTGAGACAGGGACACAGAAGATGGAAACTCGGGTTTGAATTTATTTTTATATTTATATTTATAAAATGTGAAAGGCCTGTTTTCAATAATCTCTGATACAGTGGTACTGATGTCCTCTCAGTGGGATTTGCAACAGGATAGCTGATGGATTGCACATTTATTGGATCGATTTCAGCTTGCCTTCCTTATGGCTCTGCCACGGCTTCTCTGGTTACCACGTGTAGATGTGCTGAAACCTAAATCAGTAATGCACACCATGCCTTCTGCTGTCCGTGCTGGTGGGACAGGGAGAAGGAACACCACCTGCAAAGGCTCCTCCACCTCTGCTGCCCCAGAGGTCATGCAAGCCTCAGTGCTAAGACCTGTAACTCAATCCGTGGACATGACCTTTTTGGTAAATGAAGCTGAGTGTCCCAAGTTTCTAATTCTCCTGCATTATTAATGTTTTGCCCAGGAATTAATATGGATTGGGTTCTGCTTATGGGCCCATGTGTGCATTTCAAATGGAAGCTTAACCATTGTTTAGAGATGGCTAAAGGCAGGGTTTTGGTTCAATCTTTTTTTTTTTTTTACAAAAGACTCTGTGAAGTTATGACCCAGTCACAAGGATCCTCACTAAGAGAAGTCCTGCGAAGGAGGATCTGGGGATTCTCGTAGATGAAAAGCTGGATATGACCTGGCAATGTGTGCTTGCAGCCCAGAAAACCATTTGCATTCTGGGCTGCTTCTGAAGAACCATGGCCAACAGGTCAAGGGAAGGTATTCTGCTCCTTTACTCCACTCTGCTGACATCTCAACTGGAACTGCCTTCAGCTCTGGGGCCACCAACATAAGAAGGACATAGACCTGTCAGAGTAAGTCCAGAGGAGGGCCACAAAGATGATCAAAGGGCTGGAGCACCTCTCCTATGAAGACAGGCTGAGAGAGTTGGGGCTATTCAGCCTTGAGAAGAGAAGGCCTTATAGGAATCTTCCAGTACCTAAGGGGGGCCTACAAAAAACCTAGAGAGGAACTTTTCACAAGGGCACATAATGATAGGACAAGGGAGAATGGTTTTAAACTGAAAGAGGGTAGGTTTAGATTAGATATTCAGAAGAAATTTTTCACTATGAGAGTGGTGAGGCACTGGAAGAGGTTACCTAGAGAAGTTGTGGGTGCCCCATCCCTGAAGGTGTTCAAGGCCAGGCTGGATGGGGGTCTGAGCAACCTGGCCTAGTGGAAGGTGTACCTGCCCATGGCAGAGGGGTTGGAACTGACTCATCTTTAAGGTCCCTTCCAACCCAAACCATTCTATGATAGATAGATAGGAACCCATGTTTGAGTTTTGTTTCTATTCCCTCAACAGGGAAATTATTCACTTAGGGTCACAAGGAATGTTATGTTTGGGTCAGAATTCAGACAAAGTTTGCATTATATCAGGTTAAAGGCTTGGAGACCTTAGTAAAAATTCTAAGAGAAAGCAGCAAGCTGGGCAAAGGGCTCAGAAAACATGACCTCTGAGGAAGATGTGATAGACTCCAGAGTGTTTTCCTCTAGATGCAACAACTGAGAGATACCAGAAAACCTGCCCTTTTGTAAAAATTGCGATGCATTTTTCTCCATGTCCACAGAGGCAAGGCAGGCCTGGCTTGATTTACAGTCAGGATGATTTATGGTAGGCACAGGGACAATATTTTCTAGTTTTTAAGGATTGCTAGTCTTCCAGTAAGTACCCACAGACTGTGCTGCTGGGCTACCACCCATCAGTCCTTAACAGTCTGTCTCCAACAGTTTGGGCAGGGTGAGGTATCTTTGATCCTGTCTCAGAGGATCGAGTGTCTTAGAAGACCGTGAGCTAATCGGTGAGGCAACTGGGTATGGCCCATGACCTTTTTCCAAGGAAGATGTCTTTTGGAGAATGCATTCAGTCAGCACCCCCTTCATTCAGCTGGGTGGGGCTGGGTGACAAGAACCAGAGATCTCTCAGCTAAGCCATAGGAGAACTGTGGGAGAAAATGTGGAGGGCACCTTGTATATAAATGCATAGTGCAGTGGGGAAATTCAGTTTTCCATTTAGGATGTACCTAGAGTTTCCTAAGCTCCATCATGAATCCTCACCAATTAGCACATGGTGTTTTAGACTTAAGTATGGCTAGAAGTGGGGTGATGTCTATGCAGTGAAGTTTACAGCTTAATCTCCTTCTTGGTTCAGCTCTAAACCCAATCCTTTGGATCAAACTTTTCTTTCTCTTTCAGATTTAAGAGTAGGAATCTAGTCTTGCAATCAAACTGGTATAAAGGTCTAGTAAGAGTGAGTAACAGCTACATAGTGCTAAGCACAAAATTAAGTAGTTGGATTACCTTTTTTATTACACTTCAGTCTTCCTTCAAGGCATTCCTTTTTATAGTGGCAATAACCTAGTTGATACTCATTAACGTAGATGGACTGACAGTAAGGAGCTTGGCTTTCCTGCCCCAACCACATTAAACAAACAAAAACTAATCCTGCATCAACAGAGACACAAACACTACTTGCCAGCAGGAACCAGAGGTGTAACCTGCATCCACTTGCATGGTTTTTTCCACCCCAGCCTTCTCTGATCATTACATTTGCTAATGGCATTGCATCTGCATCTGCACTGTTCCTGAGCAGAGGAAATGAGGCTCCACATGGCACAACAGGAGAGCGGAAATTTAAAAAGTTAACAGCACGAGATGGAGTACCATTTATGGCCTGGTCCCTCTGCAAGCCTGAAGACCTTCAGGTGAAGAAAGGGAGCTGACATCTTTCCACTGTGCTCCAGCTTGCCACACCTGCCTCATGGCACCTTGCCTGGAGTCCCCATATCTGATCACACACCCATCATTGTGCTGTGATTTTTTTTTCCTTGCCATAATATAAACTGATTTGAGGCTTGCTAGATATACACGGATCAAGAAGGCACCTGTGTTTTGCTATCAAGGACTCTGGAAGCATTGCTAAAATCTAGCTGACCCCTCCACTGCTGCCTGTGTTGGCAATATTGACAAAAAGGATTTCCAAACCTCAAACACAGAGCAGGCTTCCTCATTGAAAGAGCAATAAATAAATGTCCCCTCCTCTTTTACCCAAACAACTTTTTTTTCTTTTTTCCCCCCTCCTACTTCTCAAGGGGTTATGCCTTTTTACCACTCTGCCTGTTCTCTTTCTCCTGGAAGAGGCAGAAACCTCAGCATGACAGATCCATCTTTCTTAGGGTGGAAGCTCTCCCAAAAGCCTCAGCATACTGACGAAATCCAATACCTCAGAGAACCACCCACCCCCACTTCACGCATGCTAAAACCATTTCGTGAAAGATCACATAAAACAACCTGTTACGCAGCTCTCAGAACATCAAATTACCCCCTTATTTATAGTATATACACTTGCAACAATAAACCTCCCTTCTGAACTGCATTGGTCAATATAGATTTAAAAGGCTTTTCCCTTTTCAATCAACATCTCAATTTGTTGTTTAAGCATTCAGTGCTTTGGCTTGAGAGGAGCTGATCTCGTGACTTGCTGTAGGACTAGGTGATCAGGTTTGCAAAAACTTCTGTTTCCTCCACCGTGGTTCTCTGAAAAAAGGTGGTACCGCTCCAATTTTGTAATACCAGGTTCTTGCTCAGCTTACATCAGGAAGCCTGTGTTTTGCGCTTGGAAGAATATCTGGGAAATGTTGTCCCAAAAATTAAGGAAGAGGAAAAAGGATATTTCTTCAAGCTGTTAAGCAACATTTAAAAATATCTGTAAAATTCAAGAGACCTTTTCTGCAATAGCTCAAGCCTGTAAAGCATCAACCACTTGTAAGTAGTCCCCTCCATGCCCACCACAGCTCCTTTGGTCAGTCAGCAGAAATAATGTCTTTCTGCCAGTGCCCTGGGCACTAAGCCAGCCCCCAGAAGTCACATATTTCTCTAGGCTCCCTCCACGATGGCCAAGAGAGCCAGACAAGCCCAAGCTCAGGCACAGCGCTTCAGCCACCCCAGTCCTGCCAGTCAGCAGCTGGTCACCAGCACCCTGAGCCCATCCAAGGGCCACCACAGCTGACCAGCTCAGGGTGCACTGAGCCAGGAGGGGAGCCCTCTACCCCATTCCCCGGTCCTGCTGGCCAGCATGGTGGTTTGGGGTTCTCCATCACTCAGCTTGTTTCAGCCTCCTGTTATTTCAGCTAGGGAAGAGCTGATCCCCTCCAATTCTTCCCCAGTCTTTTCCATCTCTTCTCTTTATTGCCAGTGACTTCCTCAGGGCAAGGAAATATTTTCTTTTACACGTTGGTACAATACTTAGGGAATTATTTGCATACTTTTATGGGCGGTTCATGCCCTTGCCTGGAGACGCAGGAAAAGAGGATTGCATGGGTGTGACGTGCATTAGCTCTTCAGAACATACCTCGGGAAGGCTGTCTGGTGAGTTAGGCAATGCCCTTGGAGAGGTTTGTGTGCACACTCTAAAGGTAATAAGCTTCAAAGAATGAAGACAAGGCTGCTGGTGTTTGTTACTGTTGTCTTCCTACTCATCGGGGTGTAAGTACGAGAGAGGAAGCTCCATCTGTTTATGTAGGAACTGGAAGCTTTCTCATCCATCCATTGGGATTGACTGGAGATGACTCAGACTGTTTTCCTCATCACTTGTTTGCAATATATATATTTCCATGTATTTACTTCAGTGATGTCTTAGTCTTAAAATTTCCAGGTGTAGGTATTCCAAAAGAGACATCCAAGCAAACCTTCCTTGTGAGAGTACTGCTTTTGCTGTCACAAGAGAGTTCTGTTGGTTTAACTGATTTCAGTAAGTGAAACAAAAATGACTATATATTGGCAAAATGACTTACAAGTGGATTCAACTGCATTGCACTATGGTTCTTGTCATTATGGAAATTTCAACATCTCTGCCAAAAAAAAAAAAAAAGATGGAAGAAGAAAAAAAAGATGTTCCTTAATAATATTGCTATTCTGGCACAAAAAAAACTTTCACAGACATGCCTTAATTTTCCCAGGTATTCACTTAACTTTTGATTAGCCTCTACCCACTAAATACTTTCAATTTAGCTAAAGACTGGGCTTGAAACAAGTTAGTGCATCCAGCATCCTTCTGAACATTCGTATATATATGAGAACAAGATCTGAACTCTGACACTGAGCCCTCAAACAAAAATAAAATCCTCAGACTCTTTAGAACTGAGAAAATTCAGCTTTGGAAATGCTGGCTTTGGGTTTTGGTTTTTTCTTCTTTTATCTGCAACAGAGGAATCTTCTGGATTTGAGCATTAGGTCAGAACATCTTGAGGCTTAAGGGTGGATCTCAATTATCCAGCCCAGGTCTATCACTAACCATAATGGGCTCTCTGAATCGTTTCTTGAGGACATGCCCATGCAGACAATAGCTATGTGCTGGCAAGCCAAGGTCTAAATGTATCTAAACACCATATAATTATTAAAAAAACCACACTAGGGGATAGGGAACTGGGCTGCTGTACTGCATGTACTTGGCTGATACCTGGGCACTGTACAGAGCAATGTCACTGCAGGAGAAAAGCATGTTCTCCTGGGACATGCTATTCCTCAGAGCTGCTCTCCTGGTCTGCCACAGTAATTGCCTCTTGGAGTGCTAGATGTAAACGTTATGGCCCCAGGGAATGCTGCTTTTCAGCAGCCTGTGGGAAAGAACAAAGAGGACAACAAGAGAGTGCCTGGAGCAAAGCACAGGGCTAGACATCTCATTCTTCATCAGGGGAAAACCCAAGCTACAAGTCAGCAGATTTACCACAATTTTAGGTGCTGTTAACCCAGCCTTTAAAGTCCTGGTGCATGTATGTGTTGCATGAAAGTAAATCTGCACTTGCCCAAAAGCAGCCTGTGCCAGAAGGACATTGAAAACAACCATCAACATTCTGGTGAAGAGCTGATTGATAACCACCTTAAGAGAGGCTAGGCTTTCAGGTTTGCCTGGAACTGTGTGATCCCAAGCAGAACATGGGCAGATCTTTGCCATGAACTTTCCAAGGAGCTGTGGCAAGACTAGTTTTTGTGCAATTCACTGTCCCCAACTTTAGCTTATTGAAAAGTTTAGGTTTTTGAACAGGGCCAAAGTCAGTGGAGAAACATGGGGTCTTCTGACACCTCACTCTAGGATCAGTGGCAGATGTCAGCAGAATGAGTTGCTCCTTGAAGAGGTGCTCTCTAGTGAGTGTGGAAACAGCACAAATCCCACCCTGGTTCCTTTGTGCTGATATCTTTGTCCCTCCAGTACAATGTAGGTAATGAAACTATGAGGTTCTTAGTATGGGACTACAACTGGGAGAGTCAGTTTGCCAGCTGGGTAAATCCAAAAGTGGCTAATGCATTGCAACAAAGCAGCTATGAGAGCACAAGTGAGCTCTCAAAAGGGTGTACACATGCACCTCTTCCTACTCATGGCAAATGGACAGCATCCTGTCCTCAGCCCTGAGCAGCCATGGGAACTAAAGCTTTATAATTCACATGATCTTCCTCAGCATGATCTTCTTCCTGTGTGCATCGTACATGCCTCATCAGCTGCCAGCTCGTACTTTTGCTAATTTGATTAAACACAGGACCACTTTTTTTTAATCTGGGTGTAATCCCTACGACAGAGCTATTACTGCCTCTGGTCGATGTGCAACTCTTTTATCTAGGGCAGCCAGAAGAGTGTGACAGTTGCATGATTGTCAGCCTGGTACAATGGGTGGTCCCTGGTCAGGAAGAAAGGACCTGCCACCCTGTTCCCCTCAGCTGCACAGAGGGACTACTGAGGTGCCATGGTGGTACAGGGGAGTGCCTGGGGCAGCCTGAAAGTTGTAACTCACAGGCATATTTGGATAGATAATTTGGAGTGGCCTCCTGCACGTCTTAGTGCAGGGTTGTAAATCCCCTTGGCCTGCAAAGCCCCAAGGTCAGAGAGGGTGGAAGAAGAAATGGAGCAGCATCCTCCCCAGAGCTTGCCTTTGGAAGCTGGCTCTGTCCTGCCAGCAGGGACTATGTGACATGCACTCCAAGAGGAGATAATGCAGGTCCTCCCTGGTTTTAGTCTGAGCCACCGTTGCTCTGCACTAACTTTTAGGAATGTGATGAGCTCCCTGGTGTTCTGCTCTGCTGTCAGACCAAGGCTATGCTCAGCACAAGGTCACGGTGGGGTGCTAGGCTAGCAGTGTCAAGACATGTTCCTGTGATTATGTCACACACCAGTGCCCATTGCCCATTCAAGCCCTTTCTTTGCAACACATGCAGAAGCTGATTAAAGTACAAGAACCTCCATGTCCTCTGGTCTTTACGCAGAGTAAGCAGCAATACAGTCAACACTTTGCTAGGACTTTGCTCTAATCTTCACGGATCCAGTGAACTTCATCCACAGTAAAGGTGAAGCTGCAAGCTTATGCAGGTTCTTTCTGAAACTATAGGAGAACTATATCTTGTCCTTCCCATTGCAGTAAGCAACCATACTGGTTTATTTAAAATATAAAGCAAACATATATGCATGCATTTGTGTGAAACTCTGCTGGAAAAACTCTGGGCTAGCACTTGTCCTTGTGGACACCAGAAATTCCAAGTAACACCAGTGACAGATAAGGGGTTAGGCAGAACTCTTTAGCAAAGGACAGAATGGATTTCTAAGTATTCGCTTTCAAGTAGATACTATACCTCTCCACAACACAGAGGAACCCTTCTCAAGATCTCAGTTACTGCTAGTAGAGGCTGCTTTTTAAGATCTCTTATTTGGGTTCTAAACATACAGGCACAGAATTTTTAAAATCACATTTTTGTAAAAGCCAGCAACCTTGTCAGCCATGCCTGTCATCTGAGTTCTCTCTCATTCAGCAATTCTGTTCCTGTAATTAATTTTCTTACTTTTTCCATGGGATAATATTACAGAGTGTTGATAAGAAGCTCTTGTATTTTGCCCCAGAACAGTGATCAGTGCAAACAGGTAGGTTTTAAAAACCTTGAGGAGAAAGATATTCTGCAAACAGGACTTGTTACTGAATTAAAATTGTGTTGCAAGTAAGGAAGACTTGAAGCAAAAATCTATAGCTGGTCAGTACTTTGCTTGCTCATGCCTATTTGAGTTTCTCTGGGCAGTAAACACTGGGAATATAACACATCCTTGGGCTATAGCCCATCCTCACAGAAAATTCTGCTGCTGAATATGCACTTCTTAATAAGGGTAACTGCTCATCTCAAGACTATAATGATACCAATGCACTCATGCCATGGACTGCAACCCACCGTTCTGGCAGTTCTCTTGTTTTATTTTCCCACCGCAAAAGCTGGAATGAATTGTATTTGTTGGTGAGGCTTATTTTTGCTGGCTTTCCATCTCAGGCAGTGGAAGATTTTATGGAGCTATCTTGTCTGCTTCAAAACCTTTTTTTAATCATCCTTTTTCCCGGCAGTTACATTGTCCTGAAATAGCCCTGTATACAAACATCAATCATGCATATGTGCTTCATGTTTCCCAGGGTACAAAACTCTCTCTGCAAACACCATTTAGGAAAACTACAGTGAGATGTACCTTCTGGCCACCAACTTGGCTGGCTTTGGCTAGTGTAGGTGACATGCTTGCTTTCCTAGACTTCTTGTGCATCTCAGCTAAGATGACAAGCAATTTATCTGCATGTAAACTCCAGAAGTCAGGAATACTTCTGTGTGTCAGGGATTAGGACCATACTCAGATTGCCCCAAATCCAGACTAGGTGAGGCTTGCATGTTTCATAGCCCCTTCCCCAGCTTTGTCACGTCTGCAGGACCCCAGGGGCATCCTACTTGAGGCCCTACCTCTATGCCTCAGGAAGACATTTCCTTTCTAATTCCAAGTGCTTCTCCTAACTGCTGTGAAGCTCTTGGCCATTATAAGCTATACAGGAACTACACTTGATTACCAGCAAATCGGGGGGCTCCTGTCTCCCATGTTGGGCTGGCAATGCTGGTTTATGGCAATGCTGCCTTGTGCTGGCACTGCTGTTACTGTGGATCTGGTGTGAGAGCAGATCTCCAAATAAAAGACTCCAAAGAAATAAAATGGGGGATGCTTTCTGCACATTTGTTTCAAGTGGGACCAGTTCTCCAACCTGCTTCACAGTGTTTGTCCATAGCACTTGAGCCCATATAGCTGCTGGGAGAGATGGGAAGTGCCAGGGCAACTAAAAGAAAGGACAGAGGATTATGGTGGTGAGGCAAAGCTTTTGCCCTCCTAGAGCTGATGGATGTTTCGAGACACCCAGACACAGTCTCAGACCTCTGAATGATGAGATTACCCTCTTTTTCTTACTGAGATGTACCTGGGGGATACGCCTTTTCTCATTTTGGTTTCCTCCTTACCACAGGCTGTTTTTTAAAAAATTACATAAAGGCAACAATGAAATGTCTGCTCTGTAGTGTTTGCCTTATCACAATACCTGGCTTTACAGCTTTTTGCAAAAGTCTTCATTGGGGCTGGATTATTCCAAAAGTGAACCTGCACAATGACTGTCTCCATTTCAGAGCCCACTACTTTTCTCTGTTATCCTGAGGCTGTATAGAAGAATTTTGCTGGTTCAGGTAAAAAAAAAAAAAAACACAAAAAATCAATTGTTCAACAACCAGTGCCTTCCCATAGCTCAAGCACTACCATGACAGTTTGATAACCAGCTGAAAAATGTGTCTGGTGGAAGACCCAGAGTGAGAGTCTGGGCCTTGAGAACAGGGTCCTGATCCATAATCTATTACTGTACACAGTACTTGCCAAGAGAGCCCACACAGTGAGGTAACATTGCACCATGCTCTCTCCTTCCTTGAATAAAAAGTGCCTGCTCTAATGAGAAGCAAGTCCCTGATTCAGCAAAGCACTTAAGTGTTTTGATGAACTGGGGCCAAACTGAACATCTTGTGCAGAACTCAGCTGTCTAGTGAACAATATCAAATATTTTATTGATGGATGCAGACTTAAATGAAAATTAAAGATGTGGCTATTTAAGGCCTTAGGTGCCCAAACTCATATTGTTCATTTTTTATTGTATTAAAGTATTTGTACGGGAACAGAAGAAACCACCTCCAGAAAATCCATCCCCGTCATGCTGGGAAGAATATTCTCAGTCCTCCCCCAGAACCCTGTCAATTTGATGGCTTATGTAGCTTGCTTAGAAACTGGCCACATTCAAGCTATCTCAGATCCACAAGTTCCAGCCGTATCTTCTCTTTTCCTACCAGGAACACCTAAGCTGTAGTACCCCTATTGGCTGCATAAGGTATGGGGAAGTGAGGCACAGCCTCCTGTAGGCCAGGTCAGATATTAGAAGGTATGATTGACATGGTGGAGCACCACTAGACAGGTCTTAATATTCTGCTGCCACCCTTACTTGGCCATCAGTCAACAGGAAGGGCACTGAGCTCTGTGCTGACCTTGGTCTCTGAGGCTGCAGCCAGCAAGGGTCCCTGTCAGGCTGCTCTCCTCCCCCCCAAAACCTCCAGCCATCCTGCTAAAAGGGTCTCTCCAATTCACAGAACATCAGTCTCGGAAAATGAAGCATTATGGCAAGGGAACACAAACCTCAGTCTGTTAAAGCTGGCTCCCTCTCATTCCTTGTGCATTCCTGAAATGCTGGATGCAGCACTGTGCTGTAATTGAAGGCTACACCGCAGTGTATGCAGACAGGTGGAGAGAGCAGAGGTTGGACTTTGCATATCCTGACTTCTCTCAGGGTGTTTCTCTTTGGAAATGTTGTCTTTTTCCAATGAAAATTTTTAGTGGAAAGTTATCAATGCCTTTTGTATGTTTGAAAATGTATCTGCAGCATAGTAATATGCCAAACAGAGCTGTTTCTAATATGGCAACACATACTTTATTTTTTTCTCCTTGTCCACCCTAGAGCAAAAATCTTCAACTCCCTTTTACTTATCAACAATACACCCACTTGTCCTCTCAGTTAGGTAGAAAACATCAAAGTATGGCTTATGAAAAAGAAATCTGTCACTTTTTCACCAGCTTGTATATACTTAGATGCAACCACCTCCCTGCCATGAAATATAGGCAAATGCAAATGGAAGGAAAATTTAGAAAAAAAAAAAAGGAATACATGGAGACATTTTTGGCTAAATCTTATGCTCTCTTAGATTTATTCCCATACAGCTACTAGTGCTCAAATGATTTCCAGAGCAAGCACAAGTTACATGGCACTCAGTTTATCTGCTCTGGAATGGCAAAGTGCACACATAGATATACACTGTGGTTCCAGGGAGTCTAGGGATTTCAAAGCTGCTTTATCTCCCAGATAACTCACTGGCAAAGAAGGGTGAATTAAAAACAGTGTTGGTATCAAAAAACGGAATGATAGGTTATTAGTATGGGCTTTAAAAAAGAAGTGTCATTTAAGGACATTTAACAGATTCGTTCAGAGCAAGAGCTTAACCCTCTATTTTTTGATTTGTGGATTCTTAAACATTTTTCCCAAAGAAGCACAAATATTTAAATTGTGTATTTCATTGTATGGGCTATAGCTTTGCTTTTTGTGTTCTCACAGCATCCCCTCCCTCCAAGTAGTCTTTGGGGATCTGTGAACCAGTAGTAAAACCCCATGTCCTAGCAGTTGGACAGGAACCACACTCTCCTAAATCCCACACATTGATCTGATTCACTGCATGACTCTAGTAAGCCTCCATCCACCTCCTCTCAGGTAAAACACCTTATCTCTTAAAGTGATCTCATTATAGGCTGGAGACAAGACAGAAGAGGGTGTGACACCTGTACTTACAAAATACAGTTTCATACACCTTGTTTTTGTGTTTTCTATCTGAAGGGGGGTGGCCTTCAAAAAGCATGAATCCCTTTTGACCAGTTTTCTGAACCACACTGACAGAGACCTCATGGTGGAGCACATCTCGCTTTATCCACACTGCTGCTGCTTTTGTTGCCTGCTGTAGTTTGCTGTGGGTAACCATGTCCTCTGGAGACTCTTAAGATAAGGTACAAGTGGATGAGGGAAAACAGCTTATTTGGGCCCAACTCCCTTTTTTCGCTAAGTAGGAGCTGCAGGAGCTTTTCCTCTCTGCTGGTAAGGGCACTGTAGTATCCATAGGCAAACTGCCCCAACATGTACCTTGCCACTGAAGAAGCTGCTGTGGTTTTCAAGGTGAAGGCTTAAGTGTGGCTCTTGTTGCAACACATCCAAAAGCCTGGTGAACATGGGAGAGGTCACAAAAAGTAAAAACAGGTGGGAGATCACACTCTTTCCTACTCTGGGTACTATCCACTGCTGGCATCTTAGTTTTCCCAGCCAATGCAATGCTAGGCAGTGGCAGTTGTAAAGGGATAAAGAAGATTTGCTTCTCTGTGTCGAGCTACATGTCATCTGTTACTGGAAGCAGGAATATGCCTGAGTGGAAGCTGTCATATGTAGCAGCAAGAGCAAACGGCTTTCAGACCCTTGGACTCTTAAGTGGAACCTCCTAAAGCTTTTCTGCATGCATGCTTCCCTCTCTGTTTTCCTGTTCCTAAAATGGCCATAATAAAACTCCCTGCTGTAAAACAATCCCAGCTTTTTGAAGTAAAAAATATGGCAGATGGGCCTTGTGATGTCCACAGGTGCAGGCATTCACATAACACTCTGCACTGTTTTAGCTAAGGCCCAGACTTCTCATTTCAACACATCCCATGCTACCTACTCCTGGAATTCAAATACCATTCAGCAGCCCACAACCACACCAGTGAGTGGTCTGAAGGTAAAAACAATGTATTGATGCAGATCTGCAAAATAACAATTCATGATTATTCCTGGGATGAAGTGAGAGGGACAAACAGCCAAAGAGGAGTTTTCAGGTATTAAAACCTGATTTGGATCTCGCCTGCTGGCAGGAGGTGAAGTTCCCTGTAGGTTATCTCTGTTTCTCTTAGTCACCCTGCCAAGGTATCAAAGAGTTCGTAATTGCTTGTAGATACTGAAAACAGAGCTCTCCTGATTTTTCTTAAAGGTAATCTCACTGATACCTATTACAGAGGGAGAACACAAGCATTTCTAATATGGAATATTACTCTATCCTCTGTGCCTGGTTTGACGTAATAAAATTTCCTTTGATCCGTATGGATTTGCTCTCTGTTTAATTCACTGCCAGTAACAGAACTGAGACACATTTGTCTCCTGAAAGAGACACTAATCTGAGTTTACAGCACCACAGTGGCACACTACAGTTTCATATGATGAAGAAATGGCAACACATAACTATCCCAAGGCAAAAGATGGATCAAACTGATAGTGTGCCAAATCAACTACACTGGTTAGGTGGAACTTCAAGGGGCAATATAGTGCAGAAGTCATCTGAAGGTCTTCTTTCAGTGTCCTATTGATGATACTTCACTGCCACAGAGAAAGAGACCCAAGTTTGGTATGCTGAATTGCTCTTAGGGAGTGAAATGCTTTTAAGGAGTGAAAATGAAATAAATAGGTGATTTAAAGTTCTGAAACTTCTACTCAGTTCCTAATGCCTATCCCCTTCTCCCCACCTGCTGGCAAGAGCCAAGCCATTCCTGGGAAGTCTTAAAAGAAAATCTCACAGGTAATCAATGAGAGCTATCTGAAAGCATTGCCTTGTGGTTAAATCAGTGCAGCTTGGTAGGGAGATGGCTGCCCAGGTGCCATGTTTTTGTAGGTGAACCAAAAGCTTCAGTCTCTCAGTCTGCCAGCACAGTGCCAGATCCCATAAAGACCATCAGAGGCACAAAATGGTGCTTATGCAGAAAACTGAAAAAGCGTCTCTGAAATGCTGGCCTGCTGTCTAAAATTGCATCTGATCTCACTGCTGGTTTTTATTTTCAAGTTCAGTGTGTTCTGTTGCAGAAGCACCTCAGAACTGAGCGGTCAAGCTGTTTGTAAGTCCAGCTGGAGTCACAAAGATGGAGCATCCTGCATGTCTGCAAGTGGCAGATCTATCAGAAGCTAAAAGCTGGTCTAGGAGGCAGTGATAGGACCAAGCTCCCCTGCCACTATGGTGCCTCCACACACAACTATCTAAAAAAACATGATGGTTGTAGTGGCAAACATTCCTTTTACATACACGGGTCAAACACTTTGATGAGCAAGCTCTTGTGCAGCATGTTTAAGGCTTGAATTCAGTTCTCTTCTCCTGTGGAGGGGAGTTTCAAGCCTTGCTTAGCAGGGAAGTGCTGTAACCATGTTCCTTCTCTGCAAGAAAGTTCACAGCTAATTTTTTCAGCTAGGAAAGACTCCTGAAACACTTGCTCATTTCCAAGTTCATACAGGGTTACTAAGCCATCAAAAGTGAAAAGGATCATCAGTTGATTTTCTTTGCCAGAGAATCTACACAGAAGTAAAAGCTAAAGTGAACAAACTTTTGCAGGAAAAAAAAAAAAAAAAAAAAAAAAAGGCAAAATGAGCAAACACAGATTCAGAACTTCTGCATTCCTCTTTCCCAGAATGGAAGGATGGCCCTAACCAGGCTAGGTTCCCTGGCTAAGCTCCCTGAGCAGCGGAGGGCACAGAAAGCTGCCCTGTAACTCCTCAATCACCAAGATCAGTTTCTGGCAAATACACGCACACTTCGCAGCGTACGGAGCGGGCTGTGGCTCCGGCAGGTTTGCAGCTCGGCAGGCGCCATGCCCCCCCCAGCTCACCAGCGGGAAGCGTTTGGGTGGAAAGGGACCCCAGGGGGACTTGTGCCTGTCCGTGCGGGGCGGCAGCGCCGGCAACACCCGCGGGACACGGACAGGCCGGGCCTTGGGGCGGCCACGGGGGACACAGGGCCGAGGCCCCGCAGGGGCAGCGGGGCGGGAGGCGGGCAGGGCGCCCAGCGCGCCCCGGCATGGCGGCGCCGGGGCCGGGAGGAGCTCTCCCTGGCCGCCGCGGAAGGAGCCCTCGCTCCGGCGACGAACGGCCGGGGCAGCCGGGGTGAACCCCAAGGTGAACCCCAAGATGCACCCGGGGCATTACTCCCGCCCCCAGCCCCTCCCTCCTCCTCCCCCCGCTGCCCCGGTCCCGTCCCCTCCGCGCCTCCCCCGCCGGGATGGGCGGGCGCGGCTCGGCGGGCTTGGGCGGGGCTGTTGGAGCGAGGCTTCTTTATGCGGCGGGAAGCCGGCGGCGCTCGGAGCTTCGGGCGGTTGCGGCGACTGAGAGGAGCTACCCCGGCGGGGGTAGAGCGGGGCGAGGCGAAGGAGAGGAGCCGCGAAGGAGGAGGAAGAGGAAGGCGAGCGGCGGCCGGGGCGCTGCTATTGTTCCGCACCTGCCGCCGGCCGGGACACGTGGCGCCGCTGAGCCCCGCTCCTCGCCCCCCGCCGCTTGACCCGCACGCAGTCGCCCGGCACCATGGGCAAAGGGGTGAGCGGCGGGGGCCGGGACGGGGCGGGAGGTGGGAAATCCAGTGGCCGGTGCCCCTTTCCCTTCGACGGGGCTGCGCTTTGTCTGTCCCGGGCTGAGGCGGCCACGTCGGGTGCGAGGGCGGCAGCGGCCGTTCGAGGGCGGCGCCGGTGCCGCCTGTCCCGAGCAACGTGCCCTGGCGGCCGCCACGGTCCCGCCGCCGCCCGAGGGAGGAAGAACCGGGTCGAGGGCGGGGCGGAGCCCAGGGCAAGAGAGGGGTGGCTCAAACCCCCTGGCTCCCCCTTAAGGCCGTGTTCCCCCCGGCAAGGGGCCTCCCGCCTGCCCGCCCGCAGCCCCCGGGCTGCTGTTATCTGGTGGCCTTGTGGAGCTGGGGAGGGAGCGTGGCTGCTGCCTTGGCTCCTAAGAGTACTTTAGACTTCTTGAGACACGAGGGCCCCGGTGGGGGGGAAGGCGGGGGAAGGGGAACCGTCAGGATTATTAAGCTAATTTGCCTGTTGGTAGCAGTAAGGATGTGATGGGAGATGGTAGCAGGAGGAAGGTGGGCGCCCCTGACGTTATCCTGTTTAATGGAGTGATAAATCCTCGCAGAAGGCTGTGCGGCAGTTTCTGCCCTGTATCAGCCCTTTATCTACCTTACAGCCCACGAGGAGAAGTCCTTAATTTAGATTGTGTGTTTTAACTAAGTAAAGCATATGTGGAGGCTGTTGGAAACGGACAGTAGTGGAAGGCTGTTGGAAATGAGCAGTAGTGGCTGTTGAAAGTGGACAGTAGTGGAAGGCTGTTGGAAACGAACAGTAGTGAACACTTTTTAAAGCTGGATGTTGTGATCAAGCACACACGTGTGTGAAGAAGAAACACCTCTTGACTTGCTCCTGTTTCATTTTTTGTTTAAAAGCTAGAGGCCAGTTTCTAGGTTGTATTGTTTGGATGTTTGTTTTTTCCTCTTTAAATACTTCCCTGTGTATCTTGTATAGTTGGAGGTGTGTGGACTTATGTTTACAGAGTATTTCACAGAATATTCTGAGTTGGAAGGGACCTACAAGGATCAAGTCCAGCTCTTAAGTGAATGGCCCGTACAGGGATTGAACCCACAACCTTGGTGTTCTGAGCACCATGCTCTAACCAACTGAGCTAATCGCAGGCTTTACTGAGCTTTAGACACATTCCTGTGAAATTCCCTAATTTCTCTGCTTCTCGAGGAGAAGGTGACTGTGTGGGGTCACGAGACAAAGCGGTGTTAGTGTGTTCCCTGCCTACAGGTGTTCTGTGCTTCCTAAGCGCTGTTCAAACATTGACTTGACTTTGTATTGTCCTCATCTGTGCAGTACAACAGTGGCAATGTTGACATAACCGCATGAATAGGAGGGGAGCTGCAAGAAAGAACACGGGCTGTTACTCGGAAAAGGGGGTTGAGGAGAGTGTGGGGTGGGTTTTCATCATGTGTGTGTGCGCGTGTTTTTGTTGGGATTTTTTTTTAGTGATATCCTTTTGATGCTTAGCAGCCCAGCCTGATGTATTTCAGTCCACTAGACAACAGGCAGTGTGCACAATAAGATTTCACCCAGGAGATAAAACACTGAGGGGGGATTTGGGGGTGTTGGCAATATTATGAATCTTCTTTAAAGCGTCAAAGAAGCCTTAGAGTGGTTTGTGTGTGTGCGTGTTTAGGACTGTAGTGCAAAAGGCTTCAGGGATTTAGTCTGCCTTGGCAGGACTAAAAGGAGGTACCAACACTTTCTCATGTAGAAAGTTGTTAGCTGTCTTGCTTCCATTTCAGATTTCGTAGGTTGCATGGATAATAAAGCAATTAGCCCAGAACTGAAGTACCGACACAAGCGATAATTCAGCAGGGATAATATGGCTGCCTCATGCTTTCTGGTAGCAAGTCACAAGATTTGTTCATTTAGCAGTGAGAATGCATGCGGATAATTAGGGACCCCCTGAAAAATGGGGATGTGAGAGAGCAAGGCTATGAAAAAGGTGGTGTGTGGATACAACACTGAACAGTATGTGCCTGCCCTGAGTTAGGGTGGCCTAAAAGGAAACTTCTTTCCCATGGGAGCATGGGATGGAAGAGAAAATAAGAGCGTAAGTGTGACAGAACAACTTTCTTCTCTCTGTGGCTGTGAGGAGAAACTGAGCAGAGCGTCTGTTTTACTTTAAATGGTAACGGGACAAGGGGAGGGCCATCAGCTGCCTGGGTATGCTGTTCAGCCCAAAAAGCAGATTATCCAAGGGGGTGTGTGTAGTGGAGGAAAGCACTCAGGATTTAATTTCTGTTCAGAACTGCCTGGAAGCTACATGTCTGTAGACAGCAGCATGTTTCACTCCATCTCCCTCACTGCACAGACATAGCTCACAGTCATTGGTCCATGCTTTGGGTTGCTTCTGGAGATCTGTCCTACCTTATAGCCCACAAAGAGAAGTCCTTAATTCAGATCGTATCTTTTAACTAAAGGAAAGCGTATGTGAAGGCTTTTGGAAACAGTAGTGAAGACTTTTTGATACTGAATGTTGTGATCAAGCAGCCTATGCGGAGGAGAAACACCTCTTGTCTTGCTCTGATTTCCCTGAATCCCAGTAAAGGGTTTTTTCCCTGTCAGAAACTAGGAAGGCTTATTGCATAATGGACCGAGTGGCAGTTATGCAAATCAAAGCAATCCTTATCTGGTGCAATTAAAAAATTTTAATATATTATTCTCCCCTCATTTTTTAATTCCTTTATTACTATGGCTATTTTATTACCTTGACTTTTTATTACAGAGGATAGTCCTTTTGCCAAAGAAAACCCTGGGCCTAGTCAACGCACATTTTTGCAAAAGCAGTGTAACAGAATGAGGGGTCTCTGGCAAGTGGTATGTACAACCCACAGCAATCCTGACCTGCTGAAAGCTTCAGGTCATGCTTCACCCAGGCCTTTCCAAGGAGTAGCCCGTCACCATGTTATCTAGGGTAAACTCAGTCCAGTCCACTCATCTTCATGTGTTTGTCAACTACTAGAGTTGTCTGGATTTACAGTAAAGATGCGCTAATATTACAGGCAAAGAAGTGAGGGAGGTGACTTTCCATAGCTGGCACAGCATGAAAAAACCAGGATGGGCTGCTCAGCTGTGCAACAGTGGCATTTGGAAAACCCGCTCTGCACTTGATTCAGCTCCCTGACAAGTAGAGATGTTTGTCATAATAACCAGAGAACGCTTAAGATGTGTGGGTGGTCCTGTTTTTATCTTGGTGATGAAAACCCTCATAGGGTTTAGATCCTTTCTCATGGGAGAAGAGCTTGTCCATCTGTGATTTGGGAAGCAGCAGTCTTGCACAATAAGCAATTACTAACTATGGAGTAAAAACTGCCTTGTACTGTCCTTGATGTTGAGAGGCTGTTCAATTGATGCAGTTGATTAAATTTTTGATTCAGGATAGGAGATTGAACACAGCTCTTGGGAGGGAGTAAGAAGGATCCAAAGAAGCCATTCGCATCCCTTGCTAAGATTACATAGGATCATGGAGCGGAGTTTTCAGTCAATAGGCATAGTCCATTTTATGACACATCTGGTTAATATATTTGCTGAAAACTGTCTCATGAGACAGCAGGAGAGTAACTTTTCTGTTTTCTCTGCACAATTGATTATAATGACATAAGTAGTAGAACAGACCAGCCCTCCAGGGACGGCATAATTTATTTTGGCTCTTACTTGACATTTCTTGTTGGATTAAGTGATCATAGAATAGGGTACTTCTGAGCTTGTCTGCTGATTTGTACCCTTCCCGTTTCCTGGTCAATCATGGCTTGTGTCGGGAACATCAGGTATGAATGGCTCAATTAGTCCAGAGCGGAAAAGCATAAGCTGTATCTGAAAGACAATAGGATTTTCTGGAGGCTGTATAAAACTTCTTATGCTGGTGTGTACAAATGTTGTGCTTAAGCCAGTGGAAAAAAAAATAAATCTTGCATGGAAAAAAAAAGAAGCTGCGCTGTTTTATTTCTCTGGCAGTTTTGATGAGTCACATGGGTTAAGTCAAGTAACAGGGGTGACATTTCTGATGAGACAGACCTTCCTTTGTGTTCAGGCTCAGTGATTAAATCACGGTAAGATGTGATTCTGGAGTACCATAGGCCTTCTTCTCATTGTACAGCAGGAAAAGGAGGGGAAAGCAGGGAAATCCTACAGAGCTGAGGTGGGATGAAACTCTCTTTCCCTGGCAACCCAGCCAGCACAAGCCTTTGTTGAACAGATTGGGCTCATCTTGCTGGAAGAGAGGCGATTGCCCTGGAGGCACAGAACAGGGGCAGGACTTTTGACTCTGATCTGTGTGTCAAGTTCAGATTTGAATGATGGAGCAGGAAGTTCAGACTCTGCATGAAATGATTCTGTAGCAAGAGCTGAAACTGATTCTCCTTACTTTTCTGTAAGGTTGAGATGTGGTACTAAAGAAACAGAAGGGAAGATACTATGCTATTCTCTCTTTTTTTTTTTTTTTTTTTAAGCTGAGGAATGCTGAGCTCCTCGGTAAGATGGACTCCATTAAGACCCAAATACTTGGGTGCTTAAAGAAACAAGTAATTCTGTCAGCTCTTTGTTCTGACTGCAGCTGATTGCTGGTTTTTTTTGTTTTGTTTTGTTTTTTTTTTAAAGCAAATCATGCTTGAACAAGGGCAGTGAGCCTTTTCATGTTTGCCCACTTGTAGATTGTTTCAGCTGCAACTGAAAAAGCTTAAACATTCTTATATTTTGGGTTGTTTACCATTGTCCCAGATAAGCTGAGTGACTCCTCACAGAAGTTTCAAAGAACCAGGAGGTTTTTATATTCACCTGCAAGAGCTTGCCAAGCTTTTCTGAGGAGAAGGGTGAAGCTGAAGGTGATAGACTCCTAGTCAAGCAAGAAGGCACTAGCTCCTTCACCTTTATTAAAAATCATTTCTCATCTCAAGCAGTAATCAGGAAGCATGTGTTTTGTGCAGGGCTGTGTTTGGACTTGTCTGCTGTAGCTCTAGAAGTCAAAAGTCGTTTCTTTCAGAGACTGAAGGAGAGATGCTTCATGGTGACTTTTTGTGAATTGCCCTGTGGCAAAAAATTCTTGTGATGCTGGAATGTGAGGACCGTGCTCGTTTAAGTATGCTTTTTAAAGAAGGGAAATGGGAGTTTAGGTGCAGGGAAAAAAATGCCAGGAATGCTGACAGTCTGTAGCACTGTCCTTTTCCTATACCAGTGGAGGCAAATAGCTCGACTCTGCTCCACTTATTAAAATTCTGTTTCCATTGCACAGTTCTGTAGTTGCATGCAAGGATATGGGACATGCAAAGCCTGCCTTTACTGAATAGGGTGAGAGAACTGTGCATGACAAACGTGTGACTGGCTGCAGAGTGTTGCACACAGAGCTTTCTTAGAACAGTAAAAACCCGTGTCTAGATGTGACTGACAGGTTCTTTTAGATAAGTAAAGATTTTTTTTTCTTTTTTTTGTGTAGTTTCACTTTTGGTTTTGGTTTCTACTTCTCTCGGAGTTGATAATAAAAATTTCTTGTGCTTGCTGCTGAACAGGACAGTTCTTGGATCCTAACAATAGTTCCTGTGTCCGGATCGCTCTCAGGAATCCAGTTCGTGGTTTGAGATGATCATTCAAAGATGGAGCAAGGCAATGCCTTTGAAACCTTTTCTTAATCTTGTTAAAGGTTTGACTCTGGTGCCACTAACTTCTGTTTCATCTCAAAGTTCTTCTCGGGGATCTTACTGGGTGAAAATCTCATCACCTAAAACTTGGCAGAGTGTAGGGAAGTAATAGGCTTTACACAGCAGGGAAGAGAGAGTTATCTTTTTAAGTGATGTTTATGTGCACTAAGTCATGATTTGTTTGTCCTTAGATGCTTGTTTACTCCATTATGACAAGATCTAAATCTTTACATAATTTTATGTAGAATTAACCATAATAAAAGTGAATGAAAATCCTACTGAATAAAGGGGTTGTGAGCAAATCATTTGCTCTGTGAAGTGTGAGCGGGACTGAGCACAGATTGAATCTGCAAAAGTGTACTGCTGCTTTGTATACCATTCTTGCTGGTCAAACTGCCATAAATTGAAAGCAGATTTGTTGCATAACCAGCCAACTGAGAATGAAAGTGTTGGAACTTAGCCCCCAGATTCGACCAGCCAGAGATACCACCTTGTACTTATCTTCAGTTGATAGGCTGCTCCTCCTTGCCAGGGGATGTGGAGGACTCAGAGGGGGGAGGAGAAGTTAATGCCTTGGAGAAAACATACGTATGCACTCAGGAATTGGTTTCTTCTGCTCTTCATCACTTTTTCAGCTTGAGCTGGGGCTTGAGCGTCAAGACGGCCTGAATAGCTTGCTTTCCTCCTAGCTAGACTTGCACAATGTCTGGCTATAATCTGTGTATTGGGGATGATGTTGAGCAGACTTGTCTGCTGACTAGCTCATTTTTTTAATTTACTGAAGTGGCATAACATTCATAGAATCATTTAGGCTGGAAAAGACCATTAGAATAATTGAGTCCAAGTGTTAACCCATCACTGCCAAATCTATCGCTAAACCATGCCTCCGAGTGCCACACCTACACATCTTTTAAATACTGCCAGGGGTGGTGACTCAACCACTTCCCTGGGCACAGTGTTCCTGGGTTTGATGGCCCTTTCTGTGAAGAAATTTTTCCCAATGTTCAGTCTAAACCTCCCCTGGCACAACTTGAAGCCATTTCCTCTTGGCCTGCCACTTCTTGCTTGGAAGAAGAGACCAACCCTCAGCTGGCTACAACCTCCTTTCAGGTAGTTGTAGAGAGCAATAAGATCCACCCTGAGTCTCCCTTTCTCCAGACACCCCCAGCTCCCTCAGCTGCTCCTCATAGGACTTGTGCTCTGGAACCTTCACCAGCTTCGTTACCCTTCTCTGGACAGTCTCCAGCACCTCAATGTCTGTCTTGTAGTGAAGGGTCCAAAACTGAACACAGGATTGGAGGTGCGGCCTCACCAGTGCCCAGTACAGAGGGACAATCACTTCCCTGGTCCTACTGGCCATGCTTTTTCTGATACAGGCCAGGATGCCATTGGCCTTCTTGGCCACCTGGGCACACTGCTGGCTCGTGTTCAACCACTGTTGACCAGCACCCCCAGGTCCTTTTCTGCTGGGCAGCTTTCCAACCACTTTGCCCCAAGCCTGTAGTGCTGCATGGGGTTGTTGTGACCCAAGTGCAGGACCCAGCACTTGACCTTATTGAACCTCGTACTGTTGGCCTTAGCCCATCGATCCAGCCTGTCCAGATCCCTCTGCAGAGCTTTCTACTCTCCAGCAGATTCAACACTCCTGCCCAACTTGGTGTGCCTGAATACTGGCTAAGGGTACACTCAATCCCCTTGTCCAGATCATAGATAAAAATATTTAACAGGACCAGCACCAATACTGAGCCTTGGGGAACACCACGTATGACCGGCCAACAGCTGGATGTAACTCTTCACCACTGCTCTCTGGGTCCAACCACCCAGAAAAGAGTGCACCTATCCAAGCTACAAGCAGCCTGTTTCCCCAAGAGAATATTGTAGGAAACAGCTCAAAGGCTTTACTAAAGTTTACGTAGACAACTTTTATAAACTATAATAATTTTTGTCTGTCTGGCAGTCTTGTGTGCATACTTCGTGTCTACTGCTGTAGAATTTGACAGTGAGATGTTTCCAATGATGCTGTGTCTTCTCTTGCAGGCTGGAAGAGACAAGTATGAGCCCACTGCTACATCAGAGCATGGCGGAAAGAAGAAGAAGGGGAAGAAGGAGAGGGACATGGATGAGCTTAAAAAGGAAGTTACAATGGTAAGACTGTAGGGCACAGAAAGAGCAGCCTAAAGAACATTTGCTTTGCCCAAAGCCCTGTGCCTTGTGTGACTAAAAGAAGAGTTGGTGTGCTGACAGCATGGTGTAACTAAAGGCACTGATCCCCCTTTTCCTCCCTTTCCCTCTGTCCCCAAGCCCAACATGCTGCAAGTGTTTGAGCATCAGGATGACCACACAGTTGACCCTGGAAACATGACTTCTCAAAAGGCACTTCATACAGAACCTACGTTTCTGCTTGCCTGTGTTGCCCGTAGCACAGCATAGTTGTATTTCCTCACCAGGCAAGCGCTCTCTGGATAGCAGCATTACAAGCTTTATTGTGCTGTCATGTGAGTGGCACTGCTGTTTTCATTCCAGATGAGGAGTTGAGGCTGTACAGCTCCATTTACTGCTGGCCTCTGCTCAGAGTGACCTCAGTATTATTCCTTCTAATCATGTTTGAAGCTGTGGGAGGGGTCTCCCATCCTTATCTCTGAATGCTGGATGATGCTATACATCTGTCTGTGAGCATCTGGCTTAGATCTGCTCTCCTTGAAGGCGATGCGGGTTTTGTTTCTGTTCTGTGGATTTGAGACTGTGCTTTCACATTTTTGGCCCCTCAGGGAGAGAGAGGGGTTACTAAAGATTGCTCCAAGATGAGATTTTGCGTTCAGTAGTGATATGAACTTAAAGCATCTGCTCCTCCAGTAAAACCTTCTAAGTGAGGCACTGCTCTGCACCAAGTCGATCCAACTGAAAAATAGCCTTTCTGTGAAAAGAAACCTCTCTGGGGGACAACACACTTCTCCCGAAGTAGTGCTTAATCTGGCAACACTACTTAAAAATGTGTGAAATTGCAGGCTTAATCTTCTGTACATTCCTACCTTCCTCCCCAACTCCTTTTCTTTCCCCTCCTCTCTCACCCCCCCAAAAAAACCCGACCTGTTGAGGCTTCACAGAATCTGCTGGGGGTGTAAAGACTGCACCGAGATATACTAAGACATTTTTAAAAAAGCTGTCACGTTGTACACAAATAGTCACAAGAACACTAAAGGTGAGACTGTGCTGAATTGCGGAATGCGCTTGAGATTCTCTTCACAGGGAAGATGAGCTAGAGTCTTGCTATCTCACCAAGCTGTTACAGATAGGAAACCTGGGGTGTGGGGTGGAATTGCTGAGCTCTTGCTGATGAGCCTACAGGTACCGATCATTTCTCTCCCAACTATTTCTTGTCTTTCAGGATGACCACAAGCTGAGCCTTGATGAACTTCATCGTAAATATGGAACAGACTTGAGTCGGGTAGGTAGATGTTGTTTTCCTGCCCCCCTTGCCCTCCTCTGAAAAGAAACATTCTTGGCTCAGAGCATTTCACAAAAGGAGGTCTGGGTGGTCTGGTTTCAGTGTGGTGGTGTGGTTTTTTGGTTTTTTTTCTCTTTAATCTCCCCTCCTCCAGTTAAGTTTCCCAGGCTTCCCAGAACTGTTGAATTCACAAATACTTCTCTTCATACTCCCACTGTACAACCTGACTGCAATACTGTTGTGACTTTGCTTCTAACAAAGTCACTGTTATCTGACTCTGAATTGTTCAAGGTCAAATTGATTCTTGGATTTATTTTTTTTTTCCTGAGGGGCATGTAATGAAGACAAATGCTTGTTCTGTTGCAAATATAGCCTAGTGAGCTAGCACATGCCCAGAGACTTAATGATGGCTGGTAGCAGTTATAATTTTGCCTTCCTGTAGTTAGAGGTATGCAAATGTCCAAGGCTACCTCCAAGCCCGGTGCAGAAGCACTGCAGTGATTTTACACCTTTGCTGTTGTTTGCTTTGCTTAATGCATTTTTTGCACGAGTGCACATAGCATCAAGTTTGCTCTTTACAACAGCACAGAGATTTGCATTTTTGTGTCAAAGACCTTGACTTCTGAAAGCTGAACTTCCTGGAAGGTTGTTCCAAAGTGTCATCAAGGTTATGGCCCCCAACTTTCACACTTGTTCCGTAATTTGATAGGATGGATTGTGCTGTGCTGTTCCTCA
This sequence comes from Manacus candei, assembly GCF_025592945.1. Taxonomy (NCBI): domain Eukaryota; kingdom Metazoa; phylum Chordata; class Aves; order Passeriformes; family Pipridae; genus Manacus; species Manacus candei. The sequence goes on along the minus strand of NW_026138062.1, from coordinate 56,452,790 downwards.
GAGCTCTAAGTCTGCTACTGTAGCTTTCTTGTCCTGCCCTTCTTCAGTTTTGTAGCCCCATGGCCTGCAGGCTCCTCAAGTAGCATTCAGCATCCTGTAGCTCCTCTTTTGGCATTCAGCTTTCACACCCAGCTCTTGTGTTGTGGAACCCTGGCAGCTGTGGACATCTGTTAGCAGCTCCTTGTTGCTGTGGTACGCCTTGAACAAATTCAGAGCTACCTTCTGTGGTCAGTCTTGCCACAATGCCTAAAAAAAGAAACCTCTCTTGTAGGGTTTGACTTCTGCACGTGCAGCTGAGATTTTGGCTCGTGACGGCCCAAATGCCCTCACCCCTCCACCCACCACTCCTGAATGGGTAAAGTTCTGTCGGCAGCTCTTTGGAGGATTCTCACTCCTGTTGTGGATTGGTGCTATTCTATGTTTTCTGGCTTACGGCATACAAAGTTTGATGGAGGAGGAGGCCAACAAAGATAATGTAAGTAAAAATGTCATTTTTTTACCTCAAAGGCAGGCCGAGCAGCCTGTTTAGCTCAAAGCAGATTAACTTCCTCGAAGCATTCCGTCCAGAAGCTTTTCCCATAAGCACGGGAAATTCAGTGTGAGAGCTTAACATGTCTTGGAGTGCTTCCACATAATGAAATGAACAGCCAACTTCCTTTGTGTTGTGTTAACAACACTAGCTTGTGGATGGCCTTTGTGTACAAAATGTACAGAGACTGCAAGTACCTTCATGCTTGTAATGGGGCACTTAAATGCCAAGCAATTTATCTGGACAAGCTGGAAGCCTTTTAGGCAGATCGTCCTCTGACTCATTTTCTCTGCTCTTTGTAGCTGTACCTGGGTGTCGTGTTGGCAGCTGTGGTTATCATTACTGGCTGTTTCTCTTATTACCAAGAAGCAAAAAGTTCCAAGATCATGGAGTCCTTCAAGAACTTGGTGCCTCAGGTATGGAAGAACTCATTTCCCTGAGGTCTGCCAAGCCATAGCTTTCTCAAGGTTATTAACAGTTTTAAATATTGGCTTCAGTTGCAGAAGACCTGGCTGTTACTGTGGATTACTAGCTCTTAATTTCTGTGGGTCTATAATACTCCTTCCCCTTTATGCTCCAAGCAATTATGCTAATAGGCCAAAGTAGTTTCTGAAGCCCTGTGAGTTCCATCAGCTTATTAACGATCATAGGACACTTTCTTAATAGTCTGGGGAGCTCAGTAACTGGTGTGATAAGCATTAGAACTTGGATTCCTTCATGGACAGTCTATAACATACCTAACTATCGAACTGTCACCTGGGGAGCAAGGACCTTTAATATCAAGAAAACAAAAAATAGCTATTTTTCTTAAATAACATACGTATCGGATAAAAACATTTTAGTCCAAGTAAAAACCTTGTGGAACCATATCACAACTATTTTAAGGTACTCAGGTCTTCTGAACCCTTTCTTTTGACTTGCTTTTAACCTAGATTGTTTCTTCGCTGTCTTTCAGCAAGCACTTGTAATCAGAAATGGTGAGAAGATGAGCATAAATGCTGAAGGAGTTGTAGTTGGAGATCTAGTGGAGGTGAAAGGAGGAGACAGAATTCCAGCTGACCTTCGGATCATATCTGCACATGGTTGCAAGGTACAGCAATGACAGAGTGTCTGGAAACTTCATTCTGAAGGAGAATGAATTAGTCTGGCTTTGAAATGTCATAGAATGTCTTCTATGCAATGAATGGGTGGGGGAGTGAAAGAGAAGGGTGGGGGACGTACCTTGTGTTTCATCTACTTTCGTTGCTGAAGGCATCTGCCTGCTTGTATATGACAAAGTACTCTCTTTCATGTAGGTGGATAACTCCTCACTTACTGGTGAATCAGAGCCTCAAACCAGGTCTCCTGACTTCTCCCATGAGAACCCACTGGAGACCAGGAACATTGCCTTTTTTTCCACCAACTGTGTGGAAGGTATGTGACTCTCCTACTTCCCTGATGTATTAGCAGTGGTAGAGATTGAACTGTATAGGTAAACAATGCGAATACACCATGAGTTCAGTGTATCAGTTGGTAGCCTACTTCTACCATGCAAAAGCAGGCTTGAAGTTCCTAGCAAAGTCTTGGCCTGTTCCAACTGCACTACTGTAGAATCGTCAAAGACTCCACAGCACTACTGGTTTTTTTTTCTTTTAGTTTCTTGCTTCTCCTAGAGGAGCAGCTATGTGGTGTGTCTTTGAGCCTGCCTGCCTTATTACAGCTGTGTTAAAGTGCAGATAACATAATGTAAACCAAAATGGTGTTAGGTAGAGCTATAAGAAATACTAAGCTGCTACAGAAAGCAGGAACATCAGTCAAATATGGCAGAACTTTTGTTGCAGCTCTGAGAATGGTGGTAAGCAGTCTTTGCGCTGAAGCCCACCCAGAGCATCTCTTCACCACTCTCAGGGTGGTGAGCTGTGACTGGTTTTGTTTTCTAAAACCTGTCTTCTCTTCTAGGCACTGCCCGTGGCATTGTCATTAGCACTGGGGATCGCACTGTGATGGGCCGTATTGCCAGTCTGGCTTCTGGACTGGAAGGGGGGAAAACTCCAATTGCCATGGAGATCGAGCACTTTATCCACCTCATCACTGGTGTGGCTGTGTTCCTGGGTGTTTCCTTCTTCATCCTTTCACTCATCCTTGAGTACACATGGCTGGAGGCTGTCATCTTCCTCATTGGGATCATTGTTGCCAATGTTCCTGAAGGGCTGCTTGCAACGGTTACGGTGAGTGAAGTTGGAAAAAAAGATTGTATTTGTTACATATATGGTTCTTAAAGAAGTGGAGTGCTTCATGCTCAGTGTGCATTCACAGAGGTAAACACTGTGAGTGTGTAGGGCTCAGCTCTGAGTTCAGCATACTCGGAGTAGTTGCTGAAATAAGTGTCAAGTTCTGCAGCAATTTACCCAATAAAGATGCTTCCCTAAGTCAGACCTGCACAGAGGCTTGGCAATGTAGAGCTGAAGTGAGCAAGACCAAAAGTTCCGGACTTGTCTTGCCTTTTTCTGTGGCAAGAAAGGACCCTCCTGTTACAACTCCATGCAGCTTTAGGAAGCAGAGCAGCAACTGAGCCAGGCAATGGACAGTTGGAAGCTGGAACTAGATAAGAGCTTCTGGCAAGAAAGGGGTAGCTGGAGCTGCTCACTTCCTACACCAGTAAGTTGCAGCCTTATCACAAGAGCTATTTTGGGTCATCTCATATGTGGCCTGCCTTCACCTATTTTGAGAGTCCCTCTGATTAGGAGGTGGCAACTTGAACTGAAATGTTAGTCTGGGACTTGTCATTTCCTTCCTAATGCACTGAGAAGCAGGAGACTGAAACCTTATGAGTCCTTTTCTGAAGGTTTTATGATGAGGAAACTGTGTTATTTAAACCTACCACCTGGGCCTAAGTGTTGCTGTTTATTTTGGAGTGGCAGGGTGAGCAAGAGGTTAGGGAATCACTGCAGGGCATGTAAGCTGGTTGTAATTCCGTGTGCACGCTAAGTTGGATAGCAGTGTTATTACTGCACAACTACATCTAACCTGTCATCTTCTTTCTTGTCTCCAGGTATGTCTGACACTAACAGCCAAGCGTATGGCTCGCAAGAACTGCTTGGTGAAGAACCTCGAAGCTGTGGAAACCCTGGGTTCCACATCCACCATCTGCTCTGACAAAACAGGCACTCTGACACAGAATCGCATGACAGTTGCGCACATGTGGTTTGACAATCAGATTCATGAGGCTGATACTACAGAGAACCAGAGTGGTAAGACCATATCTTTGCACTTGAGGCATTTCATTAAAAAATGGCTTTTTCTGGAGCTGCCTGTGTGCTGGTACTTCTAAGAACCTGCATTTATAACTCTCCAGCCCAAGTGAAGTTCACAGTGCAAGGACTTCTAACATATGATCTACAGTGAGCATAAAAACCCTTGAAATGACACATAGAAAGCTTTTCACAGTGCCACATTTCTGTTTAATCCTTTAATTCCATATAGCCTCCTTTTTGCTCAAAATTACTCCATTGGAATTTGAGCCTCTTGAATGTTCAGCCCCGTATGTTTGTTCTGTACGTAGAAATACTTGCAACGTACTTGACTATCTTTGCCAAAATGTATCTGATTAAATTGCTCCATCTGAAGTCTGCTGAAAGTGTGGACAGCAGAGGTGTTGGCCCTGATAATAATTACTTGAGGCTGGACATAGATGAAAAGTTCCATGTGGAACTAGATGGCTGCCTTTGGACAACGGTTTTCCTGAAACATCCAGGTGGTGTTTGCAGAGCAGTAGCATGAATGTAAGACCTTAGCAGGAAGTGTCTCCTTGATATTGATAAAAATCTGAAATCTCAGTATGCTATGCAACTGGGAGAGTTACTTACCTCTCCAGAACTCTTCAATCCAACCAAATTCAGGAGTTTCCTAGCTGTCATCTACCTTGTGAAATGTTGTGCTTGCAACACATTGTTAGCATAAATGTTTTTCCAGTGGTGCTGCTGCATCCTGTCCCAGACACTCCAAAACACTGTGCTTGTCTGAACCGCTTTAAAAAACTGCTTTACTTAACACTGGTGCCAAGCAACAAGCTATAAATAGCTCTTCGGAAGCCCTCAGACCAGTAGTGATTCAATAAACCTAGAAGATTTCTCTTCATGGAAAGTATATTAGCTTATCAGTTAACAGTCGGTTCAATTCATCTCCCTTGAAGCCAACTTAAGAGCTGCCATGAGAGAAGTAGTATCTTTATTGTAACTTTGTTCCTTTGGGAACTATTTCATCCAGTTCCTGGGTTGGTGGATAAAGTGTGACAAGCTGGAGGTAGAACCCAGCATTCCTTACTCAACCCTCTCTGAGTGAATGTTAACCTGTCCAAAATTCTGTAGCTTTATCAGCAAGTCTTCTGCTACTGCTGGATGCAGCCATTACTGGAATCTTGAAAGCAAAGTGTTGTCTTGCACTGTTGCTATTTCACCCTCTGGTCTTAAAATAATCAGCTATTCATCGAGTACCTGGGAAGGGAGAAGGAATGAAAGAGATGTACTGTGCTAACATGCTCTAAGTGTTTCCTGTTTCTGAGCTAAAGGCTTCTTGCTTTTAAGTGTGTGGGATTTTGCACTTATGTGTTTGGTTGTTCGGTTTTTTTTCAAGGGGAAGGCTTTTTGACATTTTCCCTCTGCTTTCAGGTGCTTCCTTTGACAAGAGTTCGGCCACTTGGAATGCTTTGTCCAGAATTGCAGGTCTCTGTAACCGTGCTGTGTTTCAGGCCAACCAGGAAAATGTACCAATTCTTAAGGTGAGTTTCTAAAAAAGATTTTTGTCCTGTTCCTCACCACTGCTCTCTCATAGTAAGATTACATCCTGTGGGTCACAGGAACCTGCAAAGTAGAGGTATCTGCCACTTTTCATCTTTTCTACAGTCTAGCACTCTTAGAGAAGGTATGCTCTGAGCAGCAGAGATGAGACTGGGAAGACATTTCTCCTACAGCAGCCTCCCTGCCATCCACGGGCATCTACACTCTCTTTGGGAGGTCAGATACTTCAGACAGGGCTAGGAAAGACCAGAAGGCTTTTCTAGGCATTTCCCAATATCTGGCTGTTCCAAGAATTGCTATCTCTGGCATTTGTGCACTTAAAAGCTACAAGCACCTGGTGCTGAGATAAGTAGACATCAGAGCTGGGAGAGTGTCTCTAGCCAGTCTGTTCTCACTGGCAACTCTTTTTAAGCTTTTGCTGGTTCAGTACTGGTGCAAATACTGGCATAAAACCAGTTCACATTCCTGATTCTGAACTGTGACCCAGCCAGGGCTGAAATTAATCGTACAGTGCTTATAATCTGTCAAATATTAGTCATGTTGCTTAGTAAACTTCTTCCCGAGGGTGTTCTGATGCTGTGGTAATAGAGATGATGGAAGAAGCTATTTTTTCCCGGCACTCCTCTGACTGTATCTTCTGAAATGCAGTGTTTGTCAGTACTAGATAATAGAATTATTTATTCTTTACTGCCATATCATGTCATGTAGAAGCTGGAACTGGGCTGAGATGAATACGCTTTTTTTTTCTTTCAATATCTGATCTTCTGTGGTGAGTCTACTGGGATGCATGTTTTGATAGTTGTCTCTTTCCTTAGAGAGCAGTGGCAGGAGATGCCTCTGAGTCTGCACTTCTGAAATGCATTGAATTGTGCTGTGGTTCTGTCAAGGAGATGAGAGAAAGGAATCCCAAAGTGGTGGAAATACCATTTAATTCTACCAACAAGTACCAGGTGAGCATGTATCCTCTTGAAGGAGAACTGCTGTGTGAAGCACTTGTGTAAGTTTGCACATAGTGTGCCTGAAAACTTGTTTTGGCACCAAAATCTTGTCTAGCTATTACTTGTTTGAACTCTGCTCAAGACTGTAAATTTAAGTTACAGACCATGCTTTGTTATACTATGTAAGAGCTTCTGGAGCTGCACTGACACTGAGGTGTCAGCTGCTAACAAAAGACCAGACGTGTGTCTGACCTGTATACCAGCAGTGCATGGAGAGTGGAATAACTTAAATCTTGGAACAGGAAAGAACTGCTGGGAAATTACCTTAACAGGTGCAACTTGGATACAAAAAAGACCACTGTGGTTATATGTTAGTGTTACAGAACACATGGATTCCTTAGTTTGTGAACCTCTTTAAAGTGTGGGTAAATGAAAACTAGAGCAGAATATCACAAAGCGTCCTGAGCTACTGTAGTCACAAAACACTGAGTGCTTGTGACCTTTACAGCAGATGTCTATAGCAGATGTTCCATTTCTTCCACCCATAGCTGTCTATCCACAAAAATGCAAATCCATCAGAATCCCGTTACTTGCTGGTGATGAAGGGAGCTCCAGAGAGGATCTTGGATCGCTGCAGCACCATTCTCATTCATGGCAAAGAGCAGCAACTGGATGAGGAAATGAAAGATGCTTTTCAGAATGCCTACCTTGAATTGGGAGGCCTCGGGGAGAGAGTGTTAGGTAAGGAAAAGCAGCCTTAATACATTGAAAAAGGTTTGTCCCTCATGTTCCTAAGCAGTCCCCACAGATTAAGTGGAGGGTTACTCTGTTCCTGCACTGTAACCATAATACTGAGTCAAGGTCACTTCAGCAATTCATATAGGAACAGTCCTGCCTTTAATCTTTAATCCAAAAGGGAGCCTGCAGGGTCTTGTCATGCCCAGCATCTGGGTCACCAAGATGAAAATGCAGCAAAGCATTTGAGACCTTTGGTCTCCATGGACCACATGGTATTAGATTTGCTCCACTGCATGTGAACCAAGCTGTGTCTGGGCACCTAGCAACAGCTATTAGTTATCAGAATACAAGCGTAACTCCTGCCTCAATAGCGCTGGCTAAACCTCTGATGCTGCCCTGTTATTCTTGTGTAGTTGTTTGCAGAAGCAGTAAGTGTTCACTTTCTCTACCTCCTGATATGTAGGAACAGACTAAATGTGAGTTTTGTGTGTTACAGGATTCTGTCACTTGGCTCTGCCTGATGATCAGTTCCCCGAAGGCTTCCAGTTCGATACTGATGACCTGAACTTTCCTGTAGACAAACTCTGCTTTGTAGGACTCATGTCTATGATTGACCCTCCTCGTGCTGCTGTGCCAGATGCTGTTGGCAAATGCAGAAGTGCTGGGATCAAGGTAGTTTACTCCTGGATTGCAAATTGCCTCACTCTATTCCCAGGCATATAAAGGATTTCCCTTTACTCTCTGTATTGCTGTAATGTGGGTGGATGAAGCATCAATCAGGATTTAAGTAGTACTACTCCAGGCTTAATTTCTAACCTAAATACAAATGATTGTATGTTAATGGACTGAAAAACGAGTTAAACTCCAAACCGCTAGGGCACTGACAGGTGCAGACAGCATGGTGTCCCAAAGCAAGTGATTTGGCTCAGGGTGTGTTCTGCATGTCCCACAATACTAAGATAAGAATGAAGCAGACTGGAAAGGGAGCTGGCTCCATTAACTCAGGATTAACAATTTTCTTTGTCTTCTATCCCCCTCAATCCATTGCATGCTGGTGGTAGGTTACTGCCCGTACCTCAGACTTGTTCTGTGCCAGTGCTCACGTGGCCTTTTCAGTCTAAGAGACCGTGCCTTTTGGGCAGTGTTGCTCTGCAGTACAGGTGAGGCTTTCATAGTAGTCTGTTTGCATTTCAGGTTATCATGGTTACTGGAGACCATCCGATCACAGCCAAAGCCATTGCCAAGGGTGTCGGCATCATCTCTGAGGGCAATGAAACGGTAGAAGATATTGCTGCTCGACTCAACATTCCTGTCAGCCAGGTCAACCCTAGGTAACGACTGGTGGGAAAAGCCAGAGTTGATCAAAGAATTAAGCATTTGCCTCTCTCCTCGCCTTGGATAATCCCTCATCATCTTTCCCTGGACATAAAAAGCTTGGCATTTACTTAGCTCAGCATATTGTGGCTCTTTAATGATCATGAATTGTGAAGAATGCACTAGGCTGTCTTAAATGTGCATCTCCTGTGTGTGGGAAGTAGTTAAGAGTAAGACTGTAGGTGGGCAAAGGGAGCAGCACTTAGGCTACGTAGAGGAGTTGGCACAAGTCCATAGCTACAAGCAGAATAAATGTAAAAATAGAACTCCTTCCTCTTAAGGGTTAATGTTTGCCTTCATAGCCTAGTGCAGAATTGAGGCATCCTCAGAAAATGTGCTTTGGCATAAGCAGGCTGTTTGCAGAATGGCTGGGCTGTCTACATTGCTTAGCTTGACCCAGCCTGTGTTTGGGCTGGAGGGTAGCCATGTAGCTTATGAACTGTGAATAGAGACACCCTGTGAAATGAAATTGCTTGGGGAAGACAAGTACTGTGACTGAATTCCTTTTTTTTTTTTTTTTTTGTAATTTTTTTATTTGAGGGTAACTTCACAACCCAGCAGCGTAGACTGGGAATTGCTGGGCTGTGTGACTGAGCAGCTCAGCAGCTGGCTCTAAGGGTGGGGAAGGAATTTCCCTGTCTAAACTGGATGATGTCAAGGGCTGTGTGGATAGTCTCCTAGACCTATAAGGGATGGTATGCTGGGTTAGAGAGATGGTATTTTGTTGTAGCATGCAGGGTACCAAACCAGTCTAAATATAACATTGTGTGCTTTTGTTGCCAAAGAATGTAAATTAGTCTGAACTGGCATAGTGTGAGCACTCTCTGTGAAGGGCCACGTGTAGATCATCAGTCTGTTACAGAAAGGATTGCCTGCAGAAGACTGCAGCACCTCTTGCACTGTTGGAAGCTAACCACAGAGAGGCCAAGAGCTGTAGAAACAACTAGTCTTTGCCTTGATGCACTTTAGAAAGCTATAGAAAGAATTGGTTTGCTCATGAGGCATTTTGTCAGTTACTTGGCTCTGTTTGTCTTTTCTTTGCGTTCCCCATTTACCTTTTAAATTTTGAGCATCAAACTTTTGTGGAGAGGCTGGCTGGATTAGTATTTGGTCACATCAGGAGTTGGTCTTTCCCAAGAGCACTGAAGAGCCATAGTTTTATAAGGCAAATACAGCTAATGAGAAACTTGTTGTGAAGTAAAACATATTATTGTCTCTTGTTTGCAGGGATGCCAAAGCTTGTGTTGTTCATGGTTCAGATTTGAAGGACATGACTAGTGAGCAACTGGATGACATCCTGCTTCATCATACAGAAATTGTCTTTGCCAGGACATCTCCTCAGCAGAAGCTTATAATTGTGGAAGGCTGTCAGCGACAGGTAAAGAGAGGGATGTAATATTGGAAAAATCCCCAGACATATATATTAACTACTAGCCAGTTCTGCTTCTGAAGAGGCAAGGCTTAAAAACTAAGTGCCCTCATGTAAAGGGCCAGACTAGATCTCAATCTGTGAACAGCCTTCAGGTGCTGATGTCAGGCTGGTTTACAGTACATAAATATAAGGGTTTGGCAGGAAAACATCTTCAGCTCGTACTGAGGCTTTCTTATCCTAGGAAGTGTGTTAGCAGACTTAATTTTAATTCTTAAATGCTCTGGATGTGCTTGGGAGAGGAGAATTCAACATGTTTACATGTTGTCCAGCATCTCCTTTGGAGAGAGCAGCATTCCTGATCAGAACAGGAAAAGGGTGAGGGGAGAACAAGGAAGAACTGAGGTCTCTTTATAGCAAAGTGAAATATTTTTTTGTGCTTCATCTCCTGAAAGATAGGAGGAAGCTTTTCTGCTCAAAACCTCTTACATGATGATTTCAGTCTTGCTGTTCCTCTCTTTGTGACTAGGGTGCCATTGTAGCAGTCACAGGTGATGGTGTGAATGATTCCCCAGCCCTGAAGAAGGCTGACATTGGTGTCGCTATGGGTATTGCTGGCTCAGACGTCTCCAAGCAGGCAGCTGACATGATTCTGCTGGATGACAACTTTGCCTCCATTGTCACTGGGGTTGAAGAAGGTGAGTTTGTAACTTGGGTGCAATGGTGATGAAATAACATGCTTCAGCAATGTTACTTACTGATTCCCTCTGAAATAGTGGCATCTAGAGGACTCTCTTCTATTTGAGCTTGTCTCCGTGTCAAGTGTTTTCAAGGAGAGCAGCACTTTCCTTCTCCCTTCAGAGTCTTGTTCCTTTCCATGGGTTCAGCATGACCCTTTGGGATGGATAACAGTAGGAAGCCGCTGAGTAACAAAAGCTACTTTGTCCTTTTGCCTAACACGTGACCCTATAGTCATCTTTGCCAGCTGAGTCTGACACATTTTCTTCCCTGATGGAGCAATAGCTCTCAAAGAGGAGCAGAACAGAGGGTATCTCCAGGGGCTCTTGATCTCCAGGAACCAGGGCTTAGTATCCTGCTGCTGTATGCAGTGAGCTCTGATTGCTGTGACCAAAAATGTTGCTCTCTTTAGTTGATGCTGGGCACGGAGCACACAGTCTCACCCTTACATGCAAGAGAACTCCTTCATTTGCTGCACTAGCATTTTGCTTTCCAGTGTTACCTCTGAAGCTGTCTATGAGCTACTTGGCTGCCTTGCGCTGATAAGTGAGAGTTACCTCATTCTCTCTTCCTTGCCCCAGGGCGTCTGATCTTTGATAACCTGAAGAAGTCTATTGCTTACACCTTGACCAGTAACATTCCTGAAATCACGCCGTTCCTGATCTTCATCATTGCAAACATACCCCTTCCACTGGGAACAGTAACCATCCTCTGCATTGACTTGGGCACTGATATGGTGAATGTCTTTTTTTTTTTTTGTCTCAAGAAGAAATGAGAGTGTTCTTAGGTACCCTAAAGAAAGGACAGATGGAAGGAAAATCTTAAATACAGTTTTTTCTAGTGTTTGCATTTAAAATAAGCAACCATTTGATATTCCCTTAATCTACACTCTCCATCTCATGACTCTGTTGAGTCTGAGGATCCTTCAGTTTCATATAAGGACAAACTGGGGATGGGGAGGGGGAGGTCCTTTCTGAATACTACAGCTAGGGCTTTTGGGCAGTGCTGTTTCTCAGATTGAAAACGGGACAGGGAAGACTCTATACAGTGGAAAATTGAAACGGTTCTAACAGCAGTCCTGCCACCTCCAAAGGTCCCTGCAATCTCCCTGGCCTATGAGCAAGCAGAGAGTGACATCATGAAGAGACAGCCCAGAAATCCCAAAACAGACAAGCTGGTGAATGAGCGGCTGATCAGCATGGCCTATGGGCAGATTGGTAAGCTGCTGTTTTCTCTGGCACCAGTTTGAACTCAGTGGTAACAGGGTTGTACACCATCCGGAGTCAGTGACTGCTCTGCTTATTTTGGTAGGGTTGAGGTTTGGGGTGTGTAAACCAGAACCTCAGGCTGTTAAGAACTTGCCATGATTCTTTCCCTATGGCTTGTAGTGGTGGCTTATGCAGCTTGGTCTATTGAATCGCTTTCACAGTAATTTTGTTTAATTGCACAGTGCTGTAAAGGAACTGGCTGACAACCAGCTCTCCTCTGGTTCAGACTTGTTCAGCAAGAACATAGATCCCATTGTTAGTTTAATTAGAAGTAAAGGATTCTCTCTAGCGTATCCCTAAACACACAATATTAGGAGCCGTGATTAAAGGCAGCTACAGAGACGTGCCTGGTTCACAGGATGGGAGCTCATGCTTAATTGCAGCAGATCTTGGGAACCTTCTTGACTGTATTTTGCAAAGGTTGGGGGTGGGCAAGGCTAATGATAATACAAAGGGAGTTTTATCTTGTGTCCTTGAGTACGGTGCCATCCCAGCACAGGGCAGAACAGAAGTAACTCTGTACAAAGTTGGGAGCAGACGCTGCTCAACAAAAAGGCTGAAGCTGAGTTTGATGTTAGCGTGAACTATTTCTATAGCTGCTGCTTGGGACACTGAGCCCCATGAGGACTAATTTTTAAGGTGGTTGGGGTTTCCTGCAAACTGCTCTCTGTTATAATTGCTCTCTGCAGTAGCTTCAGTAGCTTCATTAGTTTTATCATTCTTTCTTATCTGTTCAGGTATGATCCAGGCCCTTGGAGGTTTCTTCACCTACTTTGTAATCATGGCAGAAAATGGATGGTGGCCTTCTGGCTTGTTAGGGCTCAGAATTCAGTGGGATGACCGATGGGTTAATGATGTGGAAGACAGCTATGGACAGCAGTGGGTAAGTTTTGAGGCACAGCGTAGAGGCTGGCAGTCAGAATATTAATGCCTGCTGAACTGAGTGTGAGCACCAGAGAGCCAAAGGCAGTGTGTCTGAATGAATGCCCTCTGCTTTCCTTCCTAGACCTACGAACAGAGGAAAATAGTGGAGTTCACTTGCCATACAGCCTTCTTTGTCAGCATTGTGGTTGTGCAGTGGGCAGACTTGATTATTTGTAAGACCCGAAGAAACTCTGTCTTCCAGCAGGGGATGAAGTAAGTCAAGCTGTCCATGGAAGATGTAGACTTGGACTCTGTGTGTTCTCCAGTACATAGCATTCTAGTTCTTCATCCCAGCAGTGTCTGAGCATCATAAGTCCTGAACAGTCTGGTGCCTTAGTAATGGATAAAAAAGGTGTGGGTGCTCTTTTTCTTGTAGTACTTGCTACTGTCATAGGCTGAGACAAAGAGAAATGCTGGCTTCTGTTGGCAATGTCTGTGGGAGCTAGCCCACCTCAAAGGACACTGACATACTCCAGCACACAGCCTTGGTTTCCAGATCTCATACATCAAGAGATCTGGAGGCATGAACCCCAGCCTCCTTCTGAATTTGTGATGAAAGCAATTGCTGATTGACTTAGTCATGAACTGGTGTATCTCCGTCTAGAGACATAAAAGACCCTCATGGCAACTGTGCCTGATAGTCCCCACCTGACAAACTTCTGGGCTAGACTGGAATGCCTGTTTCCATTTACTCCCATGTGGCAACTAGGTGTTTTTTTAGGATCTCATCTCTGAAGGTACTTTGTCCCTGACTGTGTTCCTGTTTCTTCTAGGAACAAGATCTTGATATTCGGTCTCTTTGAGGAGACTGCTCTGGCTGCCTTCCTGTCCTACTGCCCTGGGATGGATGTTGCTCTAAGGATGTATCCTCTGAAGTAGGTTGCATTATGCTTTTTGTGCACAGACTGTACCATAGAACAATAGTGCTTAGATTGGGAGATGGTTAAAAGTAGTTGGTGAACTTGTGGAGCATGAGACCTAGTCTTAACCCAGAAGAGTTCAGACTGGAGGGTGTGAATGATCCTTGGCTGAAGTGTGGCATACCAGGGTTTTCTTCACTGTATAGGGAATGTTTATGGGGAGCCTGCAGTTCAGTACCCCACAAAAAATTGTCAATACAACTTCAGTACCAGTGTGCTCTAGTACAGCTGCCTCTTGTACTTACTTTCATGGAGTATTTTTATGGGTGGGGGACTGCATCTGCAAAGAAAGCCAGTTGAAATGCTCTAAATCATAGGCCAGATAATTCTTCTGTACTAAAGAACTGCTGATGACATCTTGTGCCTTTTCCTGGCTTTCTCAGAAACAGCCCAAGTAGTAGTCTTTTCCTAACAGTTGGGAGGGTGCCAACATCTCAAGCTTGCTCAACAGCATTGCAACATTTCATGGCAGGGTTTAAACTTTGAACAGTTTGGAGCGTCATGAAATTTTCATGGCAAAAAAGTCCTGGTACATCTTGTGTTCCATTCAGAAATGTTGTCTGGAGTTTGGTGCTGAAGTGTGAGCATTTCCTAACAAGAAGGCTGGCCTCTGCCCAGTGCCTGGAGCAGCTGGATGTTAGCACGTGTAAATTATAAGGGAAACAATGCAGTTCCAGTGGGCAAGGCTGTGGGCACAAAGATTATGTGTACTTAGAGCAAATACTGCCAGATTAGTAGGTGGGGAGGGGTTGGCACAGAGATGAGCAAAAGTGGTATGACACACCTTTGTGTTGGAATTATTATACAAAAGGGGATTGACCTATTGCAGAAGAAAACCTGGTGGTAACTCTTGGCTTGGAGGGTTTTTGACTGAACTGCAGCCATGTGGGAGGTGTCACACTGGCAAGCTGGGACATGCCAGCCTTCCTGCACTTGTATGTGCCATCAAGTCAGAGCTCTGCCAAGCAAAGAGCATCTCTTCAGCTTGTGTCTTCACTGTCGTCTCTCCCAAACAGGCCGAGTTGGTGGTTCTGTGCTTTCCCATACTCCCTCCTCATATTCGTGTATGATGAAGTCAGGAAGCTCATTATCAGACACAACCCTGGTGGTAAGAATATGCTGCTCATCTGTGTTTCTTTCCCCACCTCTTCATGCTACTGAGTTCTCTAGAAGCCTTGACAAAGCTTGAGGACCTCCAAGTACTGTGCAGGGGTGTATTTTGCTGTGTTTTCCCTTCCTCAACATTAATAGTGCAGTTAGTTCAAATTAAGGACTTCTTGCTGTTCCTGCATTCTCTCCCAGTATATGAAAGTACCAATGCACTGAAGTAGGTGGAAAAGACTGAGTAATGCCTGGGCAGTTCTAGAAAGCTGGAAGAGATTCTATACTGAAAGCCATAGAACATCAACAGTTTGTCAGGATTTTTTCATTGTAAAAGGTTACTTATTTGCTCAGGTGCTACAGTGCAAGTTTTCAGAGCCTAAAAGCAACTGTCGTGAACATCATACTTGGTCTGCCTTAAGACTAACTCTGCTTTCTCCCTCCTCTTCCTTTTAGGCTGGGTGGAAAGAGAGACCTACTACTAAAAGGCGCCTGTAAAACATTCCACGCACAGCCCATGCCACCTCTCCACCATCTCCCCTGTGTGCATACTTCCATCTTTGCAAGAGCAGAACTGTGCCTGGGCAGGAGTGAGCTGAAACTAAAGGAAACATGAAGAAACATGGACTGGAGGAGAAAGCAAGGGGGAGGTTGGGGTGGGGGGGAGTGTCCGACCATCAGTCCAGGGGGGTGAGAGTTTGAGTAGTTTTATGTGCCTTTATGTTTTTGTAAAAGGAAACCGAAGATTTTATATGTGGATTTTTACAAATAAAGATGGATTATAAGAGGATGCCCCCACATGGTCTTAGGTGGATGTTTTTCTCCAGGCAAAAACTGGTTCAGGGCAGCCTCCCCCCTGGCTTAGGGTGAGTGCAAGGATTAGTCCCTGGCTTCCCATTTTTGTAGTAGGGAAGCAGAGTTGCTTGACCTGCAGACAACAGCGTGTGTGAAAGTGCATCTTACTTTATAGCTCAGTGCTTAATGTGACAAACTACTTGCAAAGACTTGCATTTCAAAGCCTAAAGCTCAGGAATGCTTCCTGGCTTCCACTGACTGGCACTGGGATCCAAGCAGACATTTCTCAAAATTCTGAGACTGATTTTCCTGCTTGCTTTCCCAAGTGAGGGATAGTGTTTCCTAGTGTCCTCTGTGCATGCACATACTTGTTACAGCATGGCACTTGCATCCTGATACTGGCTTGTGCCTCCTGTGGAGTGAGGTCATAGGCTCATCATGGATTTTACATCCTCCACTTTTGAGGAAGGCATTGCTGTTGTCTGGAGTCCAAGCTGTCTCTGGGCTAAAGTGAGTCATGCTGCTTCCCTCTGAATATCTAACCATTTTCTGTATGTTTTAATTTACTGTTAATGCCTGTATGGCTTGCTTCTGTGAGGACTTGCTGAGAGAGCTGGCCCTTTGCATGTGGACAGTCACCATGAAGTCCTAACTGTTCATTGCTCCTAGTGCTGTTGTGCTAAAGATATCTGGAGATGCTTGTCCAAGCCCTTGGTCCTATTCCTGAACTACTGGTCTGTGTCGCTCTTAGATATGTGTCTACCTCTGCAAAGGAACACTCTAAACCACGGCACTGAAAGGCTCTGCAATTAAAACTCCATCTTGTCATCCCTCCTTCCTCATTACCTTTTGTTTTTTTAAGGTGTTTGAAAGCCGGGTCACTTCATTCATGTACCTCATGTACTGAACAATATAAGCTCAAATAGCAAAGAGAGCGCAAGGAAGGGAAACAATGAGAGGCTGAAGCTGGCGTCTGTTTTAATTTGTCTTGGGTACTCTAATGTGGAACCCCCAGTTGGAGATAATTAAAAAATAAAGTCTTCCAAGTGTTGGAGTCTGCCCATGCTAACAGTTACGTGATACAACTGGACTTGAGGTGATCCTAGTTGGGAAAGGGAGATGAGGAATTACACTAAGGGAGGAAGGAAAAAAGGTGGTATGCATTTTACTGCATCTGATGATGACTGAGGAGGAGTGATGCAGAAATGGCAGTCAGTCCACCCAGGCATGACCCTTAGTTGAACTTTTTGAGTAGTGCCTGAGTCCCGCTGCAATGAAGTTGCAAAATCAGTATTGCTTTCTGATGCAGGAAGTAAAAAAAAAAAAGGTCCTGTTACTCTCCCTGTCATTTCAGCTTTAAACAGCCTTAGCAGTGGGCTTCTTGCTAGGATAAAAGATGTAGGTGAGGAGACAAGATCCTGAAGATCCAGCTGCCTGCTCAGAACGCAGCCATTTTCAAAGTGTGGTCAGGTTGCTGATGGCCTGGTTGAGCTTAGATCTAAATATTGGCAGGGAGGACTGGGGTTCCGTACCTCTGAGCATCTATACCAGAGCTGAACCATGCCCTGTGAGTTCACAGTGCTCCTCTTTGGGCTGTCCCTCTGCTGCAGTGTAGCTGAGGCTCCTTTGCAGCCAGGTCCAACCACGTCTTGCAGGAATGCTTTTTGGCTACAGTTGCTGCTCAGGAGTAACACCTCACCTGGACCAGGAGCATTTCTTGCATTTCATGCTGTGACTCATTAGTCCATCTTCCAAAAGAAAATACTCTGAAGCCATGACTGGAGCAAGCACTGACTAACGTTAAAGGAAAGTTTCACCCCACTGTGGCAGCTTTAACATCCTTGTCTGGATAAGGGACTGAGGGAGCTGTGACTGGGATGAATGAGGCTCTGATACTCGGGGAAGGGAGCAGGTAACCAGGGTGGTGAAAGCAACATAAGATGTTTTTTATTGGCGCTAGATGTTTGATATTCACAGGCTAGGTAATATGCAGTAATTAGAGACAGCATTTACAGCAGCTTCTCCTTAGCGCAATGAGCTCTTGTCACATGGTTGAGCTCATCCTGACTTTTTTTCCACCCTCAAAGGGCAGGATGTGCTGGTGGCAACAGCATCTCCTTTAACCTAAAATTACAAGGAAGATTTTGCAAGAGGGGCCCATGACTCACCTCCACGTGGCCAGCAAAGGGACCTGAAATAGCATCAGTCCCTGAGCAGATGGGCACAGAAGGGCTCCCAGAAGAGAAAGTTCAGAGACATGTGTGCCCAACTCATGCATATCCTTTGCTGGAGGTGGGGGCCTGAGTTAGAAGGATAAGGTCAGGACATAGGACCAGCTAGGGATGGTACCCACCAGGATTTGGGAGCCTCAACAGACCTCTACAAGCAGTTACCTCACTTAGCGCTAGGCTCTTGCAGAGGTGTTTTTTTTCCCCGGTAATCCTTCATTTTCATGAGACCCGCCAATTAGCAAGAAGAAAGGCACTAGTCTCTCCTGGAGACCTGCTCTCCAGCACCATTCCTCAAGGGATAAAGCACTTTTCTGCCAGATTTGACAGCAGGCAACTCTGAGCCCCTCCACAGTGCTCACTCGCCCCTGACTTCGTGGCCTGAAAACAGGAGGAGGGCAAAACATCCCCCTCCAACCTATTAGGCCTCTGAACCAGCTGATTAGCCAAAGCAGAAAGCAGATTAACCCCAATTAGGTGGAAATGTATAAACAAATATATTCAGTAAAACCTTTTGGATAGGTTCCCCAGGAGACTGGCTTTGAACATACCTCCCAGGGACCTTCCATAGCTTACACTCACAGCATCATACTCCATCAGCTCCTAAATTGTGCCAGTGCTTGGAGCCCCTTCTGTGCTCTCACACAGCTCCTGCTG
This sequence comes from Manacus candei, assembly GCF_025592945.1. Lineage (NCBI taxonomy): Eukaryota > Metazoa > Chordata > Aves > Passeriformes > Pipridae > Manacus > Manacus candei. The sequence goes on along the minus strand of NW_026138062.1, from coordinate 56,434,436 downwards.
CACTTGCTTCAGATATTGCTGTGCTCCTCTCCCTCATGCTCTGCCTCACCTCCAGCCTCTGCAGTCCTTCTCTCTCCCCGTCACTCCATGCACCATCCCAAGAGTCTCTGGACTCCTGGGCTTTGCTGACGAAAAGTATGGCAGAAGGTCTGTATCCATGGAAAGTTTTACTTCCTACATGGAATGACAGAAACCCCTCTCATCACACTCATCTTTGCTCCCATGAGGTCATTCGTCTCTCTGCTTCTTTCATCTGGCTTCCCAAGCACAATAACATCTTCACTTGTGTTAACCTTTGAACCCTCTTACTTTCCAGAAGTCTGGAAAATGGCTGGTTTGCTCAGCTCTGGTAACAGCAGCCATGGGATCTTGTATTTCTATGCTCTCTTTCACTTCAGAAGCCCCCAAATTTCCCATATGGTACACAAAAAATTCTCTCTGCCTCTGGGAGGCCTGTGCTGCTGTCAGGCAAACAGCCAGTTCAAACAGCCCAGAGGGGAGATCTGATCAGGAAGGAGATACCAAAAACTCTCCAGTGAAATGCCACTGGAACTTTCCTACTATAGCTTGAAAACAGCTGTGCTTCCTAAGCATGCCTGGGAAGGTTGGTGTCACCTCCCAGAGGTTTGCCCAGCCAACACTCCTATGTCTTGTGCACTTGCTGAAATGGATCCCTGATGCACAGAAACAGCCAGAAAGTGAAGGATGGTTAGAAAAACTTCAGCCATGAGGAATGGGAAACCTTTCCACAGGCCAAGCAGCTCAGCTTCTCCCCTTACTGCTTTAGAGAGGAGGTTGAACAGCCAGCAGAAAAAAACCCTCACAGTAGTTTTTCTAAATGTTAAAGGAAAAAAAAAAGGGGGATCCTTGGCAGCGTGTCACATGCATGGACTGGGACCCGCAGCTGACAGGAATGAGAGCTAAAAATAGATATCAGTGCTAATGGGCTCAGAGCTGCCTTCCGTGAATGAGTCCCAAGGTGAATTATGAAATCTAACACGCGTTCTCTCCCTAACAAGTGTGGTTTCTATCAAGGCTTATTTACTTTGGTCTTCATTCCTGCTGGACATAGGATACTACTCTCAGGTTTCACAACGAAACAGATCTGGGCCTGATGGGGAGACAGCCAAGAAGTCAACAGGAGCACTATTATGGAGGATGCAGCTCCACACATCTCAGCAACAGCACTGGCCAAAGGAGCTTCTGGTTGTGACCCTTGCCTAGACAAACTGACCCAGCTAAATTGTGACGCCCCTCGGTGACTTGGCTTTCAAATAACCTCCTGAAATCCTGCATTCAAACAATACCTGCCAGTCTACCCATGCTTATCTTGGTGATACATATTCGGGGGTGAGGATCTGATTGCTTTCATCTAACTGATGCCCACCTGCATCCCTGTAAATCTGGTCTGGCTGAGGCATGGTAACAGAGCTCACTTCTGTTGAATGGTGCTTGTGATGGCTTTGTCCCATGTGTTGGGAGGATGGACAGCACCTGATCCAGATGAAAAAACAGAGCAGCACAGACATGAAGCCTGACTGTGTTGTCTCAAAAATTCACTAAATATTTTGAAAGAAGAAGTTTATACTTACTTACTCTGTGCATGGCATGGCCAGGGTGTGTTTGATCTGATGGCAGGAGCCCTACTGTGAGGTTTACCACATCATCCAGCTACAGCCTGAAATGGCTGGGAATAGTCTCCCCACAGCTCAGTGCTGCCCCAGCAGGCAAAGTTGGGCCTATGGGTAAAGGAGTGGGGGAAGGGGGTGCTTAATAGGCAGTTGGAGTTTTTCTCTCCAGTTAGGATATTTTCTCCTGTTGTTTTCAGCTGTAACTACAATTTGTTATCCAGGAACATTTTTTCTGTTCCTCCCCCCTCTGCCTCTTAAAAAATGCTTTCAAAAAGCAAATCTGTGCAACAGCCAGTCTAAAACACAGTTGTCCCCAGCCTACTTCTTATCACACGTGCTTGCCTGCATGCTGTTACTTCTCTGCTCTTCCAGGGTTTTTTTAGGAGGCAATTAATCCCCAGAGGGATTAAAATAGAAATGAAGAGTGTTTTTCCTTGGAGAGAACATTTCCGAATGACCTTCCTTCTCCTCTGCAGTGAAAATTGACCATCTTGGATGAATCGCTCCCAAAGCAACAGATTCCACTTGAAGGTTTCCGGCAATGTCTTCTCATTATCATAGGCCAGGGGTCAGGAACAGCTCAGCTGCACTGTTGGCATCCAGCACGAGTTAATGGAAACAGTGTGATCACCTGGAAATAATGAAGGTATGATAGGAAAGAAAACTTAATACTGGGATGAGCACCCTCAGGATCTGCTGGGGAAGGTCTATTTTTGTCACATACAGAGCAGTCAGGGTAGGATCCTCACTACCTCCTCTGGAAGCAGTAAGATAGCTACAGTTTGCTCAGTCCTTCCTCTTTTTTATTCTGGGTTTCAATGTGCTTTTGTAACCAGCTGTCTGAAGTCATCAACATCTGTAAACCCCCATGTGCCATTACTGGAATCAAGGAACTTGCACTGGTGTCAGCAGGATCCCTTCTCATGCCTGCATGTGAAATTCCCAAATTACTACCAAATTTGGAAGAAGCACGAAGAACCTCTTCTTCCTCTCTATGCCTTATCTTTGAGTTACTCCCTTGTGTGAAGCTCTCCACTCATACTGCTGTATTCACATGGTTGCTGGATCCTCAGCCAACACACATGAATCCATCTCCCCAACACACACACATGGGGTATGTAACAACCACGTTAGGGCTCTTCTATTCATATTATCCTTAAGGATTGTCCTGTCTTCACTCATATCAGTGGAATATTAACATCTGAACAATCAGGCAAGATCTAGTTGTTTAAATATATGACCACAGATATCTTACAGCTACAGCTGTATAAATACAGCTACATAAATACTCTTTTGCCTGACCACCTTTCAGGCTTGAATAGGTTGTCCTGCTGTCTAAGGAGAGCTTAGCAATGCTATTGCTCCCAGGGTGTCTCTGGGACTTGAGGCCCGGTACCTCAACATCCCAGCTGTGCCCTAAAGAAGATTAGGGAGCTGGCTCTGGATGCTCTCCAGCAGCAGACTGGGAAGGGTGCAGCAGCCCCTAGGGACAGGGCTTGGACGCTATGCTCAACAACACAGGGAGAGGCATGTATTTGCCCAAGGTTTAATGGAGATTAACTGAATAGCCAGCAGATCTGGGGAGCAGTTTAGGACATGCTTTGTGGTGCCATAAGTATGTGATGGTTCAAAATGGATGAGAGAAGCAAAGCATCCCAAGCCAGCTTTGGGAAGGGCGCCCTGCTAGAGTCAAGCTTGAGGAAGGAAGGAGTAAAGAAAAGCCTTTTTTTTTTCACGGTTTCACTCCTAGAGCCTTGAGCAGGAAAAGTGAGGTCAGTCCCTCTCTGAATTTCAGGCTAACATCTGTGATCCCACCCTAAGAAGGCCTATCCCACCTTACTGAGGAATAAAGGTGTCCTCAGATGCCATGTGTTGTGTTGCTGTTAAACAAACAGCTCTTCACAGTCTGTGGGATGAATTTCTGCACCCACTGAGTATGGTGGTAACACAACTCTCCAGTCCCACAGAGGTGAGGTGGGAGTTGTACACTCCCAGGAGGGCATGGTCAGAGAAGTAGGTTTGATGGAACAGGATATGGCATGGCAGGAGAAGAAAAGCCCTTGAGCCCTGTATGGCGTGTCCCACCTCAGCCCATTGTTTTCTCTTGAAGCTGTTCCTCTTCCTGGTGCCTGTCCCTGATAGCTGGTGGGACATCACCACTGTATCTTGGACAGTTGTGGGTGGCATAGACTGAGACTGTTCAGCAACCCACAGCTCGCATCCCCTTTCTTGCCAGAATAAATGAGAAAGGGGATTTTTGCTTCCCTTCACTGTAAAGCACTTGGAGGCAGATAGATTTTGCTATAAATGGGAACTTTTTGGTGCTCTGTGGGGAAAACTATGTCACCCTTGGAACAGGAGGGCAGAGCTAGCCAAATCAGAGGTATTCCTCTGTACTCACATCATTCCCAGCTCCTTAAACTTCCCATCACCAGCCAAGGCCATGAGTTAGGGAACATAGGACGGGGCAGGAGGAGAAGGAGTTCTTAGGAGAAGATCAAATCTCAAAACATCATATTTGCACTCATTGGAAGGCAGTAAAGAAGCTAGGCAAGCAGGACAATTAGAGATAAGGGCAAGCAACACAGTGTTCCCAGCCTGATGTCCTGCCTGCTGGTAAAAGTGGGGGTGCAGCCCAATGCATTCTTGACATTTTGTTCTCCCAACTGATGCCAGCTCAGTTCTTATCAGATATCTCCATGACCAATGATTTTTCACAGTGGATAACACCACTGCATAGGAAACAGTCATAAACCTCTGTCCAGGCAGCTGAGCAGAATGTTCCCTTCCTGGCCTTCATATGGGGATATTTGTGGCTTTACCTTTTCCCCTCTTCCTCACTTAGCCTCTGCCTTGCACATTCACAGCTCTGACCCACCCTGAGTTACACAAAGGCAGTGAACCTCAGACCAGATCTTTCCTCCACTCTCTGGATCCAGTACGACCTCCTCTTCCACAAAAATGCAGACTTACCTTTAAGATTGAACATACTCTTTGGCTGTTCCCTGTTGGCCAAACCAATCTTAAATTGCAGGGACAGTACGGCCAGGATGCAGACTCAGAGCTGGGGCAGGATGGCACATCTGGAGCAAGGCTGCCATCAGTTACCAGCACGGCAGCAGGAGAGGCTGTGCTTTGCTCCAGATTCCTCAACTCTCCACAGCAAGAGAATGCCCCTGTCCACCCTCCCCACTGAGGAAAGTAATTTCCATGCTCAAGGATGCTCCCAGCTTTATAGTTTCCATGAGGAAAAATTCCATAATCTTTGCAGTGCCAGACAAGGTGGAGGTGCATCAGCTGACCAACACCACTTCAGGCTTAACATGGGAATTGCCTTGCAGCTAACAGAGCCACCTCTGACAGAAATCTGACCTTGAGCATGCTGGCCTGACTTTGCAGCTGAAGTGGCACCTGAGTTTCCCTCTAAAGCAGATTTTTGGCCAAATCTCAAGGATGCTTTGGCTGCTGTTCTTCTTTATGCTGAACTGTGTGAAACTGGGCTTGGTGTCACAGCACTGTGCAAGAGAGACACTCTCCTTGTTCTTCTCTGTGTCCAACTCTCTGCTAAAGCAATATTTGGGGAGCTCAGTTATGTGTGCCAAAGCCAGGGGAGCTGAGGATGCAATCCAGCTGCTTCCCTTTAGATTTTGTAATCCAGGATAGGAAAGCTTTCCAGTAAGCACTCACACCCTAGTGATAATGGTGACAAAAGCACGCCCTTGCCTAGGTTAACACATGATGATACTGTTAACGTGTGCACCACAGCTTGAGACTTTTTCAGGACTCTCTGGGATGAGTCCTCATAGATTAGGCAACAAGGAGTATGTTAATTTTGGCCAGGCAGCGCTAACTTTGATTTACCTTGGGCTGCTCTGCCCTTGGCTACGTGTCCCAGGGGCTCCCCCTTTGCAGCGCCCTCACTCCCAGGGCACAGAGCATGTCCCTCTGGGGCTATCAGAAACCCTGGGGCTGTTCAGAGCCTCAGGCTCTTTGCAAGAGATTTCTGCAAGGCATACATACATATACAAATATACATATGTTAACACATATCTCTGTGCTATATGTCTGTTTTTACACACATGACACTATACTTGCACATCACTAGTGGTTCTGCAATGGAAGGGTTCTTGAAACTGCGAGAGCAGAGTTTCTGGGAGATGAGCTCTGTGGCTAGTTCCTGAGCCAGTTTAGGCCCTTTCTGAGGTCTTTTTCAGAATAAGCGGGATAATTTTCCATTTTTTTCATTCCTCCATTGTACTGGCAATGATAGGTATCAGCAGCCATCAGTCTGAATCTCTTTTGTGCAGACTGCTTTACCACAGACCCACAGAACTGTAGTCACTCTCATGCACTATCATATTATGGCATCAGCTGTATCCAGCCATGTTAAGATTTTCATGGCTCGTGTGGCTTGCCTAGAGCCTACAGGTCTGTGTGCAATAATCCTTTACCCACACACCTTGCTCTGACAAATCCTAGCTCCTTTTCTTCCAGTGTTGTGGATTCCCAGCTCTGCAAACCATTTCAGGACACTATTCACCCAGCCATAGCTATGGTTTTGGAGGGGATGTGCTGTGTTACTTGGCACAGGCAGAGTTAGTTCTGGCTCTCTAGCAGTCCTTGTTTTCAGTTCCAACCATGGGCTGGTCTCCTCTAAAGGAGTTGGCTATGCTCCTCTTTTCCTTTCTCCTCTCCTAAAACTACCAAACCTATCAAGCACGTCAGAGCCAGCTGGTGTAAAAAGTAGGACTGTTTCTCAAGGTCTTCTTATTTGCTCATACCTTGTGCAGGCACTGAGCGAAACAGTCTTTGACTTTCCTCTGCTGCTTCCCATGGCCCCAGAGCTCCAGTGGAGCTTTAAGTGCTCCATTCTTCTGCTCTGAAGTCTTCTTGGTATGTTTGGCACTGTGTGACCATAAGAGATTACTCAGTAATTCAGGTATTAATTTGCAGGACAGAGGCCTGCCTGTGGTCAATAAGGCGGTGCCCTTCTGTTTATTATATGAAAACTGTGCCCCTTCTCTGTCCTGAGAAATGCTTACCACCACCTATAACTGATGGGAACCTTTCCAAACAAAAGCCTGTTAGCACAGAACTGCCAGTTTCCAGCTCCTTGCAATAGTAGGACTATATCTGCCAGATGAAATCCTGCAGGACCAAATCAGATGCCCACAATTCTTGCCTACTGGACCAGAAAAAAGATTTTTTCCTAGCTTTGATCTGGACACTGGCTTACTTTTGAATTCATGAACAAGACACACCACAGAGATCCTTGAGATGTTCCCCAGGTACCTGTACACATCCCAGCTGGTCCCTCTATCTGTGGCCAGTCTAGCACTTCAGAGAGTCAGCTAGAATTGTCCTGATTTTACAGGAATATGCAGGAATGGGGGGTAGTTAAGCAAGTGGCTTGCAGACAGAGACAAAATCTAGCCAAACAGCATGCCTTCCTCCTGACCATGCAGACAGTAAGCACATCTCTGATGGGGAAGGAAACTTTAGAGAGTGCTCTTTGCACCTGGATCACAGCTCAAGAGAAAGGAGAATCTGTAGCTCAGCACCTGCTTCAGGGCACCAAGCATGCACTGCTATAGGTGCCACAAGGTGTGAGGATACAGCAGTCAGATGGTTCTGTGACCTGGCCCCTCTCCCTCACTCCACCAGCTACATGGGGCCCTGCCAGTGTAAGCCACGTGGTCAGGATTTCCTTTTTCAGCAGATAGGGGAAGGCAGCCTATTGCCAAGAGTGGGTGGGTGGTGAGGGCAGGGACAGCTCACCTAGGCTAGCTGCTGCACACAGAGCTCCCAGCTGGCTCTTGTTCCAGGGGTTATCTACTGACAACACAAGGTCATCAGCCAGCAGCCAAGCTACATTGCTCCACAACCTTGCTTCCTTGTCGTGTTCTCTGCTGAGACCAACTCCCAGCAGAGACTGGTTGTGGCCTCTCTCCCAGTCTCAGATGAAACTTGCTGGAAGACCCTGATCCAGTGTCTACCCAAGATCCTGGCAAAGGCAGCCTGAAAGAGTAAGGGGCACCATCCCACTCTTTTGGATGGACATGACACTGCTGGTGCACACCGATGCTGATTTCAATGGTTAACACAGTTTGCTTCTCTGAGGGCTGTTTTGGCAAAAACATTTCATCTCCCTAGTGATATAAATACACAGCTGCTTCCTCCAAAATAGGAGGTAAATGGAAGTGTGAAGAGTGAAAGTGTGTGTGGCATCTGTGGTGCTTGTGCTACAAAGAAAAAAGGGAGAGGAAATGAGGCTTAGTGCAAAATACAGGAAGTGGGAGAAAAACAGCACAAAGCAAATGCTACATCCATTGAATGGGACTTGAATTGGTATCTTGGCTGCTGTTTGACTAACTTATGGTATCACTAAATCCCATTCTCCTCACAGGGAAAGAAACCCTGCAACTGTGCATTGTCAGTGTGACGGAAGAAACAACGGCAGCTGATGCTGGTTGGGTCAGTATTACTGTCTGTCTCACAGACCAGTCTTTGTTCTCAGAGTGGTGACAAAGGGCTCCCTTCTTTCCTTCACCTCCCTCGTCTTGTTCATAGGCGTGTTGGAACAGTGAATGTTTTAAGACTATATCAGCTATGGGTGACATGCCTTGGCGAGCTCCCATCAGGACCTCTACCACCCCTGCCCCCTGGGAGGTGTCCCTCTCATGCACCGGTGCCCTCCATGGAGTGTGCTGGAAAAGGCTCATTCCCTTATCGCCTGGTGGAGCTTGGAGCTGCGTGCTGCTGGAGTCTGTTAGTAGTAAACATGACTACAAGCTCTGAGCCAGCAGGTCCACAGGATATCAGGAGCATGCATGGTGCTCCTGTCACTTTCTTGTTCACCTCTGTTACTCTCAGAGCCTCCTAAACTTGTTACTTGGGCACTCTGCTTCCTGTCTCTCTTGGAAGATGAGTGCAGGGGAAAGGGAGCTGGTGTTGGTGAGTCTTAGCTGGCGTCACCAGGGTAATCTCTGTCTCCCTCCACATGGAAAAAGAGACTTCAGAAGGTTTGGCCAGTTCCTGAGAAGGGGAAAGTTACTGCTGCTGGTATAATCCCAGCCTGTAGTGCATGCTTTTCCAAGAAGAGGTAGCCTCTCAGCCAGTGACTTTTGACAAGCGGTTGTGCCCAGTATCTGGCAGAAGAAGAGAGTTTGCAGGGCATTGTGGTGGGTGGCAGAGCTCTTCCAGAAAAGGGACTCAGTTGGAAGACACACTTCCCACATTCAGCCATCCTCTGACTGATGCTCTCTGCCACCCCACCGCCAGGCAGTGAAAGGCTCCTCTCCCAGCATCTGCATGTTGCAAATGGAGATGGCGCATAGCAGGGCAATATCTGAAGACCTAAGAGTGCACCTTCAAGGCCCTTTGATATCATCCCAGTATTCCCAGTCTACGCACTCTGAACAGTTCTTGTCTTAGCTATCAGAGTGGCAGAATTATTTCAGCCACTTTTCTAGTGCTCTTTATCTTGGCAACCTAAGGACTTCACCTTCGTTACATTTCTCGTATTCTTGGTACAGAGGGTTGAACCTGCACAGAGACATACAGAGTTACAAAATAGGGCCCATGCCTTGATGCACACAGGTCCTAACATAAAAAAAGACACATTCAGAGGCATATACACAGACACCCACTTGCCAAATGATCCTGTGACCTTGCACGGACAAGCAGAACAGTACATCGAGATCATGACAGTGCTCTACAAGAAATCCTAAGTGTTACTGTCCCCTATGGGAACCTGGAAAAAGCAGCATAGTACATTAGGTTAGAATGGATGTTTCAGTGTTTCCCTTTCAGAAAACAGGGAAATAATTTTCAACTTCTGAGAGCATCAAACAGCAGTGTGTGGAAGAGTCAACATAGGAGCCACTGCCTCTGCTGTGCTTTTGATGCATGAAAGGACCTCAGCAGGAACATCACATGCTGGCCACCGTGTCTGCACACAGGTCTCACCACTTGGAGATGCCTGTAGTCAAGCAATCCCAAATCTGTCTTTGGAAGGTGTGTTTCCAGGTCCAATTTTTACAGGCCAGCACAACTACAAGGAGTGGTCTTCCTTGAACAAAAGATGAACATTTCTGAGTGGAAGTCAAACAGGTGGAGTTGACCACATCAGCCACAACAAAGGGTTCATGACCAATGTTCTCCTCCTCTCTCCTTATGCTTCCTTGGAGCTAATTTTTCCCCTTAGGCTTCCCCTGTCTGATGCCAGGCAACACAACTCTGTCATGAGGCCTCCACAGGCAGCCCAGGAACACAGCTCAGACTCTCCTGTGGAGTTTGGGTCCTGGATCGTTGGTTTTTTATAGTAGGGATAAGCCCGATGACTCCTTATTAGAGTAAGTTCAAGAGAAATCTGAAAAGGGAAGATAAAGATGCTTTGGGATGCAAGATATCTTATGCTGTGTTTATTTCCCTTCCCCCCCACCCCGTAATACGATTCAGAGCAACATGAGGAGCTGTGGTAACATGGATGTGGTAACTTGTATCAGAAGGTGCCCAACGGCAAAAACTGTGCAAATATGCACATTTTTGGGGAGGTCAGCAACAAAGCTTCTTTATGCTAATATCAGCCAGCTATGCATCCAGATCTCAGGAGCAATGAGACCAGGGACTGTACTTCATAGTTCAAGTGAAGCTGGGCAAAAATCCATGACCTTGAGTCTATGGCGTTTGAGAAGGAGGGGGGGGAATTGACCTGCAGCAGGAATTACGAGTTGCCTACAGCATGGCTTAGCTAACATTTCCCACAGTAGAGCAGGGGGAAGAGCTTAAGCTTGTTTGAGATTGTTTGAGGAAGAGACTGAGTTTGTCTCCAGAGTTGTTTTTTATGGCATGCGTCTGAAAACAGTTTACATGTGGCTAGAAGGAAGCCTCTTTGTTATTGTGGTTAAAATGACCTCTCAGTACCTAGCCTCTATTTTAAGCAGGTGATGCATACGTGTTCTCATGCCAGTACTCTTCAGTCTTTTAGCTGAAGTAGCAGTTCTCTTTCATTGGGATTTACCCATCTGATGTATTAATAGGCAGCAATCATATGCCCTCTTAACATTCCTTTTGCTAGGCTAAAAAAAGCAAAGACCATCTAGACTTCTACAGTCACCTCTCTCCTTTTTGTCGGGATCGCTCTAGTGCCATTCTTTCCACTTGTTAGAATTTTCTCTTTTCCAACTCTTCTGGAAGGTACTTTTCTCCTCCGTACTGGCAGTGCTTCCTCGTTTTGTCTCTTCAGCTAACGTTTACGTTTTTCCTCCAAGGTCATCAGTGAAGATATGAAATTCGCTGGTGCCAAAACCAGTCTCGAAGGAATTTCATTAGCAATTGCCTACTACTTTATGTTTCAGGGTCTTTTTATTAAGCAATTTGTTACCCACTTTTCAGTTCGAGTGTGAATCCCTGCACTCCCCTGCTTTCACAGCTTCTCAACCATCCTCTGTAAAACCCAAATATCTTTCATATACCACATAACCAATGTTTTAAAAAATATTTATTCTCCTCCCCAAGCATAAAAATAATAAGAAATACTCTATCTTTCATACAGCCACATTGAATTTTGTCTAATTTTCTGTGCACTTCCATATCTCTAATTATTCCCATTTTGTTCTAGGACAAAAAGAAAAGCTGTTCTAAACTCTTGGGTTGTAAATAACTACATCCCTTTTTTTGTTCCTTAATTGAATTTAGGTAAAATTGTTGATACTAGGCAACTCTCTGGTCCCCATCTAACCTCCATTTGCACAGGTTGATTGTATATCAATGCTATTGGATTTACTACTTGATCTGTCTCCAGGCACCTTCTGGTCTAAATAAACCTTGTGAATTTTGCCTTGAGCTCTGATGGGATTTCCAGACACTTTTAGCCATCGACTTGTAATCTCCTTCTTCTACACCATCTTTCCTGCAAAATGAGGCAAAACTTCTGTTTTATAGAGCATGCCTTGATCTTAGCTGCACTGTGCAGAGGTCTGATGTCTTGCCTTGTTCTTTTTACCTTTACAAAGAACTTTATTCAGCACCTCTGCCAGATCTATCTCACCTTGATTTCTGGTGACTGACATGTCTATTTTTCTAAACTTTGTGACCTCTGCCATGTAGATTTCTTTGCTGACCACTCCCATCTTTCCAGGAGGATTATTTTTCACCAGTAAGTCAATTTTCTATATGTTCCCTGTTGCCATGCTGAGTCTGAATGCCTTCCACATACAAATACTTAAGATTTTTAACTCAAGTTGTTCATCACTTCAGTTCCATAACTTCTCTGACCATTAATGTTTTGAGGTTGAAAAATCTTAGTTGTGGCCCCATGGTATTTACTCTTCCATTTAATTTAAACAGAATCAGCCTCTGTACAGTCAAGGTTAAAAGTTATCTTCAGCCACATTATGCTGCAATGTCTCACTGGTTAACAAGACCAGGTCAAATGCAATGGCAGCTGTGGTTAGTTTACTGCCTCTTTAGTGAAGAAACGTAAGCCAGGGCATCCCAGAATACCTGGGCCCAGCCTATGGTAGTAGCACTTTATTCTCCATGTAAAAAGTTAAAACCTGCAGTAATGACAATCCCTGGTTATGCATATCATTCTAAAACCATGAAACAAAGTCATCAGCATCAAGGCACAACCTTGGATAACCACAGCAGAACTACAGCTGTCTTTCCTCAAGGTGATTTGAACACAGACAGAATCTGCTTATCACCTCTGTTCCTGCTTGTTTCTTCACACTCAACAATATCATGAACAGGCAATACTACCACAGGCCCCACTTGTCTTTGCTCTTCTGAGCAGCATAAATCTTTCAGTCTCAGTGGTCCAGCCACGCCAGCTGTCCATCCTGACTCTGAAAGTCCTGGCATACACAGCCTGCATATTGCTCATGAGGTCCTTGCCTTAGCAATCAGGCACTTCCATTGTTTTTCTTAGTTTCCCATATATACTGGCTATATAATCTTGGATGGAGTTTCAGTTTTCTGCTCTAATAACTATTACACTCCTGCTCTCTTATGTTCCTTTAGTCATTGCTGTATTTTAATATCTATGCTCCTCCTTCAACTACACATCAAAAGCCAGTATGGAAACCACACAAGTCCCTACTAAAAATCCCACACAAAATACCAAGTCCTCCACCCTATATCTTAGTCTAAAGCCTGTCTCGGGTGTCTGGTTCCCGGCAGGCTGTATTCTTCCACACCCATACTCAAGCTGCCAAGGAGAGTCCTCTCTCTTTGGATGCCTTCAAAGAGACAACACACTGCTGGCAGGAGTTCCCAAGGAATCTGTAATGTCTGGACCATGGATTTGCCCTTCTTTTAGGACATGTTTCACTGAGGTATGTAAAGTGCCTTGAGCAGTATCTGTAGTCATCCTTCTTCCATTTCAGTGGGAATCTAGCTCCCTCATTTGTCTCAACATGAAGGGAATCACTGGATTATTCTCTTTTCCTGAAGACACATTTTCAATTCAGATCCCCTTTTGTAACAGGAATTGTCTTAAAGTGTTCCCATTCACACAGACCTATCTTTCCTGGTACCTCTGGTAGACTCTTCCCCTTGCCCTTTGCAGTACTTCTGCAGCCTCTTCTCCTTTCCAGGTTCTTGGACTCATGTTTCCATGGCCCCTGACCTCAAGCCGTCCCCATCTCTTCTTTTCATTCTCTGCTGGGTTCACTTTTTCCTTTTCTGTTCTTGTTGCTTTTCCTTCCAGTCCACAAGCTTCTTCTCGAACTTCAAATGAAGCAGTAGCAGGGAAGAACTTGCACGTGCCTGATAAACTCTGCTCTGATGCTTGCTTAGAAGTTATGGTAGGGATGACCGGAGTGCATTCCTCTCTACACTGAAAACTTGAACTCATGAAAAGGGCTGAGAGATTTCAGCAGCACAGAAACTGTAATCCTAATTTAAGTTTACCCAGATCCCACCTCTGAAGTGGCCTGATGATTCAAAGCAGCAAAGCAGACTGCAGCAGCATGAGGCCAGAACACACAGCAGCCTTACCTCAAGACAGCAATTCCCATTACAAGTGTGAGTTGAGAATCTCATTTCCCCAGGAGGTAGGCAGCTACTACTCCTCACATCACACATCGTGGTGACAGACAGAGGTTAAATAACCTGTTTCTTGCTATTGACAACTAGAAGACAGCTCTAGACACTGCTGTTGCCTGCCCCTTGGCACTGGATGAGAGCTGCCAAGGAGGTGGGGGACTCAGGCAATGTGCCTCTACGGTAGATATCTCCATCTGACTGTGTTGCCTAGAATCCATTAAACAGCACAGGTGGAGGCAGAAATGATGGACATATCTTCAGCACCCTAATCCAAGTGCCATTACCTCCTGCTCCATTCTGCTAACATCTGAACCACAGTTTGGGTACTGCACTGTTCAGCACAGCACCACTGGGTAGCATTGCTCAGGTGGAAGATGTGTGTTTCCTCCACTAACTTTATATCCCGGATAGAGAGGGTTGCGTTGTCTAAGGTGACTGACATGATGCTCCCTCTTGCTGAGTTGAGAAGCAAACTGTCATAGCACAGCAAAGGATGTTGTTGTCACAGAACCATCTCCCCTCACCTCCTATTAGCCTTGCTCAAGGTCATTCTGTATGGCAGCAACAGGAATAGAACGTGTGAATTCCACCTCCTTATCCCGCTTGACCCAGGGCTAGGATCAGCTGGGAAAAAGCAATATCTGTCCAAGCATGGCAGCAGTGCTCGGGTGTTGTTGTGCAGGTTAACACTCGTGCTGAAGCCCCTGCCACACACACAATAGGCACCAAGAGGTGCCAGCTCTGGAAGCTGGAGGCCTGGGGACACGTTGTGCTGGAAACACTGGGGCCCCATCCAGCTGCACCAGCACTCCCTCGCCCGTGGGACTGTGAGTTCCTCCCTGGGAAAGCAGCAACGCCCAACTGACTGCGCTCCAGCCCCGGCAGGAAAAGGCTAAGTACGGACAATGCCCAGATGGGGTGATTAAGCCCCAGTCAGCGAAGCATGGTCCCACGCATGATCTGTGTGTGCCCCACGGAGCACACCTCCACTCCAGGTTGTATTTTGGGCTTCTTTTTTGGAACATTCTGCACGTTAGGGATGCTTTCTCCCACAGAGACATGAGAGTAGCAAGACGTTTCCCCCTGCCTGCCAGGCAGTTTTAGCTCTGTCCCAGAGGTATCCTGAAAGAGGATGTGAGGTTGTTTACCCTCAATGAGACAGCTATCAAATCTGATAGCATGGACCCTAGAGGTTAAAGGATTTGGGCACCCAATCACTAGGGAGTAAAATGTGCTGCTCTGACTTTGTAAAATGTGCTGCTTTGACTGCAGTGGAAAAGGTCACACATCACAGGTTACTGCCAGCTAATGAGAAATGAGTTTGGACAATTAATCAATACATAATCTCCTCCGCTAATCATATTGATGGAAGATGAGCTCCTTCCCCCAGGAAGGGCAAAGGCCATTGAGCTAAGCCATTTAGAGGCATTTATTTATATCCTTGGTGGCTCAATAATTTGAGTCTTTCCCCTGAGGGCTAGGCAATATTGTCCAGGTGAAAAAAAAAATCCAACACAACAGGTATTACTTAGCAGAAAAATAGTCTTTTAATAGAAATGAACACTTTCAAAGGAAAATGCATTCCTTTTCTCTACATTTTCACACACATGTGAGGACAAAAACCCTTCTGAAATATTCTATGTAAATGGTCATAAAAATATCATTTTCTAAGGGGAATACTCAAAGAAATTGTCAAGATCTCAGGGCGTGTGCTACTCTCAGTTGCATCAGAATGCTTTTCTTCAGAAGCCTACCATGAAGCATTAAAAGAGAATTTGTCCTTCACTCACTCATCCTAAAACCATGCCTTTCCTCTGGCAGGCACAAACTGCTTTTTAAGAAACCTGGCCCTGTGGGTAAGGTGAGTTCATGCTTGTGTAATTAAAGCCTATGTTGAAACACATACGCACCAAGGGACAAAGATGATGTCATGGCACAGCTGTTTCTGCAACACAGCTGGTTTCCTGGCTCCCTGACACAAATCCCGCTCTTACTGAGCTGCAGCAAAGCAGGTGGTAAAACTGTCAATTGGAAATTGCAGGTCATCCCTGCCAGTTGTGTGTGGTGCTCAGACTGCCCCTGCAAAAGCTAACAGAGCCCTTCCGTTGCACTACGTAAACTGTGGAGAAAGGCAGTGGTGCTCACAAAGAAGCTGTTTACTTACACAGTTGCCTGCTGGGACTTATTTACAGAGTACTACTGACAGCCACCAAATCTGCTTGTATAGCTCTGGAGACGGTTCAAATCCTCTGTTCCCAGACAAGTGATTAATGCTGTATGGAGAGAAGTTAGGACTGAGGATAAAACTGAGCTTTCAAAACAAGAGCCTCTGATCTCAAACTGAACAAACATTTCCCCTTGCCTGTGTCAGCTAGTTTGATTTCCAACAAAAGAGCAGATTGCTTGGGAAACCACAGTCACACCAGTGAATTACTTTCCTACTAGCCAGAGAGAGCTCCCTCAAGCATCCTGTCCTGCTCTCTCAAATCAAGCTGAAGGCAGAACTTCCTCTGCAAGCAGCTAGTGAAAATGAAGCTCAGAGGTGAGTCTCCCAGCTCAGACCTTGTAAGGAACAAGACTACACTCCTTAGAGCCCCAACTCCTTATTAACCCTCATTTACAAGTAGCCATAGGGCCAGTGTGTGCTCCGAAGATGTACCTGATCCTGCCAGCAGCAGATTTAAACACAAAGGCATCAGTGGAACAGTTAACTCATCCGTTGAAAGGACTGCAGAAGTGAGAGCGGGATTTTCTCACAGTTTGAAAACCTCTCTGAACAGGAAAGACTTAATGGCATTGACAAAGGTGTGCTCCATGCAAACAGATCTCTGGCAGCAACACACTGAGTGCTCTGATAGCGACAGCTCAACACACAGTGTCTGGATAGTATGGTCCTCCATAAGATAAGACGGGCCCTCCCCTGTGCCCCATCCATAGAAGTATAAAAAGTAGTGAATGATTGTTAACAGCTATTAGAGTCTATGGCTTTTAACCTACACATAACAGAATTTGCATGCAATTATATATACGCATGCACACCCCATCATGCATATATTTGTGCTGTGGAAAGCCCATTCAACGTGCAGTTATTGCCTTGGGCATTGCCAATGACTGATGAGTTCTTGCTGAAAAGTGCTCTAAGCCTGCCTGCACTCAGGTTTAACTTCGTGCAAGCCTCTCCCAGCTGAGCCCACGGAGAATGCCGCTATTGTGAGGGCCAGAGCCTTTCTGCCATGCCAGCACACGCAAAGGCTGACGTTTCATAAGCTGCCTGCCATCATGAGGACAAAGTCCCGTTGAGTGGGCATTGGCTCTGCCTTCCCTTGCAGATAGCAAGGGATCAGCTGAACTCAAGTTTGGCAGCCTCCCAGGGTATGGCACAAGGCTAGCCAACCATGTGAGGCAGAGCCATTATCGGTGCCCTGTTCCTAACAAAGTGAAGACATTCTCTTTCATCTCAAACTAATATTTGTCCCTGCTCTTTCCAAGCAGAGGAAGACAGACATACACTGTGCCAGATCCCCTGCTGTGATATGTATCTACTAATCTCTAGCTTGTATGGTTACAGGGAGGCTGCAAGCATGGGAAAACACTTTAACATCCAAATTCAGGATAACATCCTGAAGTCATGGTGTAAAGTAAAAACAATAAATAAAGGTTCTTTGAGAAGGAGAGAAGACAAAATTACTTAATTTTATGTGTTTTCCCATCACAGTAGTTAAAGAAGCTAAGGTTTACAGAGGGCAAGTGAAAAAGGCCTGTCCAGTCCCCTTTAGAAGGAAGAAGGTGTTGGCTGCCCAGAACCAGTATCCAGAGTCCTGCTATCTCCTCAATCACCTTTAACACCAGAGGCAGGGAAGATGAAGTTCTCAGACCTTTCTTACCACTTTAGTCCTGATTTAGGGCACAGACAAGTCAGACTCATGAGTTAGCCAAGGTCCTGAGCACCTGAAGGCACTTGTCTCTGCAAAGAGTTATCCTAATTCAGAATGACATCTGTGTATTTTCTTTATAACTTACCCTATCCATGAACTACATTCACTTGCATTTCTAATTTAAAATAATCCATCTGTTAACAGTGACTTCTGGCTAAGCTTAACCCAAGTGATATGACATGTGATATAAAACCTTGCTCCTGCTGGGATGCTGAATATTTTATGCAGAGCTGCCCTGAGAAGGTGCTTGGCCATGACGTAGTGGAGATACTGAGAGTCCACAATGCACTGAGTTGCGAGGTCCTGGTTCTAGGTAGTCAAGACAGGCTGTCTGGCTACAAAGGGGTGTCTATCCCTCTGCAAGGGTTAGACTGAGACTCCGACGAGCAGGGAGGCAGGGGAGAGGCACAGCTCAGAGGGTCACTGGGAACCAGTCCAGAATGACCTGAGAGCGACCAGCCTGCTCTCCTCAGCCAGCTGAACTACCAAGAAATCCCAGTGGGGAAGGCACTAGAGGGGATTTTCCTGTGTGTGTACTTGCAGCTTTCTGGATCAGCCGATTTTGAAAATAGAGGAATAACATTCATTTAACACGTTTTGCAGTTAGGTCTTGTCCAGAACTGGTTGGTGACACATGGCCTCTGTGTTGTTCAGAGGGAGACAGAGAGGAAAAAGAGACGAAAGCTCCTTTATGGCTCATGCTAACAGTAAACATAGGGAATCAGAAAGCAAGTGGACTACAGAAACCAAGAGGCAGGGTTCAGCTCAGTCATAGGTCTTTTGCACCTATATCTCCCCTGAACTGGAGCTATTTCACATCCAGCCAACTCAGAGCACAGGCAAGGAAGTGGGCTTTGCCCCTGCTTCCTGTGAAGGGATATGCCCTTGCTTGCTTCAGGGAGGAATGAAAGAGTACAGTGACCCTGAAGCAGGCCAGACTTTCAGCTGTGCCTTTTATTCACGTCCAGGCTTTTCCCAGTCTTTGCAGATACGGGTCTCTTCATGCCATCTCCCTGTGATGCTGTCTGGAGAAGGGGGCGGGAGAGCAGAGTGAAGGAGAGTCAGTGATAAAATGGACCACACAGCCCTGGAGTGCCAGGTGTCAGCTCCTTTTCTCACCAGCTTTCCTTTTCTCAGCAGCCTGCTGAACATTCTTTTCAGGTTACTACAGAGCTCTCACACAGCATCTGCATCCCTGAAGCAAAGGCAGTGTACGGCTGGGTGGCTCTGGAGGTGAGAGCCGTCAGTGAAGCAGGTGCCTCATCAGGCACGCAGCAACAGCCAGCACCACACAGGGGATGAAGCACAACATCACAGCCAAGAGGTTACCGGGCAAGCTGGGCCACCATGTGCAGCCCGTGGATCACAGATGAGGGAGTTGGACACAGCACTGCTAAAGTGTGCAAGATGTGCAAGGAGTGGGATAGGACCTCACTGCATGCCTCACATCCAGTCGTGGCTGGGCATCAGCGGGCCTGCGAGCACAGCTAGCCAGTTCCGGAGCGTGCACATTTCTTGACCCCTCAGTCTACTCCAGGCGCTCCTTCTGCATCCAGGGGACAAGGGTCACTGCAGTCCTTTCACAGGGTGCCAGTGAAGCAGTAGGGAAAGAGCCAAGGTAAACTCTTGAAGAAAAGCAAAAGCCACCACAAACACAGCTGACTGAGCCCAGCAGGAGCAAGCGTGTGCTCTGTGTTGTCCCTTTAAACAACATTCAGAGAAGTAATATTGTAAGCCAGTGGCTGTTTCCCAAGAGGCAGGAGTCCTGGCTGCCATGGTCAGCCTTGCCAGTCCCTTTGCTTTTTGGCTTTGCCTAGGCCACAGAACCTCTGTGTTTCTGTTTCCCTGCTATTACAGCATGTGGCAAAGGGGAAGGACTCCTTCCAAAGCATCTACTGGTTTTGACTAGAGCAGCAAAGGACCAACTCAGCTTGGCACTGGTCAGCGAAGAGAGGGACAGCACAATGCCTTGAGTCAAGTACAGAGGCTGCCTGCAAAAGTGCTTGGAGCACAGATCCTCAGGAATTAAATTCCCAGGGAAATGGCCAGTGTTGCCCATGTGTTTCCTCCCAGCCACCCTGCCCTGCTCTGTCTCCACAGGGCCATTATGCCAAGTGGTGAAAGGTGGACACTCAGGCCTCTGTCTCCACACAGTACCCGAACACCACATTATGGACACAAGCCAAATATCTAAGATACACCTGTGTCCCTTGGCCTGACCCACCCCACTGTCAGCATCTCCACTCCTACCCCTCAACCAGGGCCTTCCTGCAGCCTGTGGACACATCGGAGGTCTGCTGGAGACTCAGACCTTACACTCTTTTTAACACAGCACATGCCCTTCCTAGGTCTCCCAAGCCTGCCAGGCTTAGCAGCCACAGAGGAGAGACCCTTCCCCCACTGTGTAATAGAAGGAGTTTCAGAGAGGCTTCACAGCAGAGAAACCAGAATGGCTCTCTGCTATCCCCTTCCAGAGCTGAGGTGACCAGCTATTTCAGCTAAGAGGACTCCTTCCCTGGCTGTTGGCATCTGTGGATCTTACCTCTAAGTCTTCGTTTTTTCTTGTGTGTCAGTCAAGTGAAACTAATCACAGATGGGTTTTAAAGTATTGGATGTTATCTCACCATCTCTGTCCCAGAGTCTGTCTCCTTAACTGTGTTACTGTTTGACAGCCTGCAGGGCCTCTACACCTCGTCCAGGAGTTAATATTTTATCTAGACATTCAAGGGAAGCTTGGTGGAAATTGTGCTAGCCTTGAAATGCCAAAGGTAACTTTAAAATATTTCCTTCCGGACTCTGAAATGTTGCTAGTAGAAATGTATTCTCTAAAAGGAAATGGTTCCGAACCTAGGCTAACAGCTGGGGAGATTATTCATGGAAATCAGTACCCTGAGGCTCTGTATCACTTTCATTTGTCTTTCCCAAACCCCCCACCTTTATGGAGGCCAAGTGCATCACTCTTCTAGCTCCAGGGAGGTGAAGTGGAAGCAGCTCTCCAGCAGAGGAAAATGTGTTCATCCTGAAAACATTTCTTTGTTCTCATTGCACAGGATCATTTGTCTACCGTGCAGGAGATTTATGTGAGGAACAGCAGTGACACAGGGCATAATGACTCCATTTTGTTTAATAATTAACTCACATGTTCTCCTGGTGCCACACGTTCCAGCAGACACTGTAAGACAGTCAGGCTGTGCTGGCTGGAGAGCTAAGCAGCAGGTGGGCAGTAAGGAAAAACTGATTTCTCCTTCTGCTCACTGATGTTGTGCCCTAACTAGTGCTGGGGTCTTCTTACCTGAGGTGTGCTGTCCCAACAGCTCTTCAAATGCTGCAGACTCTGCACGCTCTGAGTATTTTACCAAAACAACAGGCACTGTGGTGTATTATTTCGACAGGGGTCATATAGGAACTATTTCAAAGAGCAAACCTGAACTATGTAGCAAGAATGAGAATGGAAGCCAAAATTCATCTGAGTTCTCCCGCTACCAACAAGAAGCTCCATCTTGCAACCCATCACTGTTTGGTTTGCAAATGGCCAGGAATTGTTTTACAGGTTTTAGAAGAATTTGCTGGAAACTTTTTGCCAAATTTTTCTCAAATTTTAATACCTGTTCCTCACAATCAAATAATTTCTGGGGAAGAGATGCTTTCAAAGAACTTGTCACCTTGAAATACTGCTGAGGGCATCCCTTTTCTAAGTATCTAGACTTTTTTTTTAAGAAAAAAATTTCACCACAATTTACAATACTCAGTCGTTCAAATACAGAAGGCTAGATATATTGAAAAGGTTCTAAATACATCATTTTAAGGTTACTGAAATAAAATATTTCAAAAATATTTCAAAAAGGGCTTTTTTTTCCCACTAGCAAGATATCAATTCTTTGAAAAGTTAGAGACTAGCTTTTTCTCCAAATTCAAGATACATCTCTTTCCACAATATCTCAAATCTTTGGGAAAGGGGGAATCTATTACTCCCTTAGCTTGTTTTTTAGAGAGGTAGAAAACATTAAAACAGAAAGGAATTTATCAGGAAAAAAAAATCTCAACTAGAATCCTTTGCTTAAGTGAAAACAACCCTAGGTTTATCAGGGACACTTGTAGCCAAGGCTGAGGCAGTTGCAGTTTTAGCAGCACTTCCCTTCCTGAACAAACGACTGAGATGCCATCAAGTTCTCTCTGCCTTGGACCTGAAGTCTGTTTCTATATCTCTGTCTATTTTAAGGCATATCCCATACACAGTCCTTTCAGCTCCTCACAGTCAGGAATGTGGCTCTTCCTGGAAACCATCTGCTCAGGGAGACAGCTGAGCTTTTACTGAGGACTGAATCTGTACCCTGCACCGCAGCACCACCCCAATGGGTTAGGGTGTCCTCCTCGCAGCATGTTTCCATGGTTTCAGGTGGGTTAGGGTGTCCTCTCCACAGCAGGTTTCCAGGGTTTCACAATTTCAGCACTGGGGAAGACCAGCAAATGTGGGAGGGACTTTGGTTTGCAGGATTACGCCTTATCACCAGCCCTCAGGCATTGAACTATGATTTGGGTACAACCTGACAGCCACATTCTCCCTACCTGCCCCACATGAGTTTTCTTTCCAGGCCTCCTCTGCACTCATCAGGTCATGAGTCCTACTGATAGCTTGTGCCAGATGACTGCTGCTCCATGTCCTGTGGAGGCTGCCAGCCAAGCCTTGATGCCCTGCTAGTCCAATGGTCTGAAATGACCTTCAAGAGATTGGCTGCAAGGTGAAAGTACACAAGCAGGTTGAAGCTGGTTATTCAGCATCCATGGATTAGAGCAAACAAGAGCAAACAAAGCTGATTTCATTGTCTTCTGCAAGACATCATTGTCTAAGTCAGATCTGCAAGCCCCAAAGCAGAAGCTGAGAAGAGCCAAGGGGCCAAGGTAACCCAGATTCAGGGGACTGGAGGACTCCTGATTGGGCTACAGGGGGAGAGGATGAGAGCCAGTGAGAAGTGGGAGAATATTATTCCAGACCACATCTAACTGAGTACTGAAGTGCAGATCCCAATCAGTGCCCTATCTTTTCTCCTACAATCAGTCCCAGTGAAATTCTGTATGATGGCATCATCTTTGATTCAAAGTGGGAGAGACAACAGTCCAAACCACTTTGGTAATGGGCAAGTTTCAGGAGGGATCCTTGAAAATCTTCCCCCAGCTGAATGTCCTACTAACGTTCTAGTAGTTCCCGAGAGCCCTAATACAGATTTTTATCTTCCCTGTCATTGTTGAATTGTATTATGTTCTTTTACTTACCCTCTGAGTGCTTCCAGAGCAGATGAGCTGGGGAGATGCACAACAGCACATTTGCACTCTAAAATCATCAGGTGGTTGCTTAATTCCTTCAGAGGAGGGTTGAGTAATTTGGGAAGAGGAAGGTGGGGAGGACCTCAACAGACTTCAACTCCCTATTTTCTGGTTAACATCACCAGATGCCTCCTGCAATGCCTAGTCTGTAAAGGGGGTGCCGAAGCTCAGGGGGTAGTGAGGAATTACAGCTAAAGTTCTCCCTCTTCAGTCCTTGAACACACAAAGAGTGGCTCCACATTTCCTCCCAGGGCCATCCAGCTCAATGATGTGTGACTAACTCTTTCATTGACCAAAGACCAACCACTTTCCTCACATGACCTTACATAACTGCTCATCTATTTTGTTAATGAATGGAGCTTGAGAAAATTTCCATTGCCTAAGGCCTTTGGGGGAAAATGCATGAGCACCATCTCCACCTTTTGTGTGCTGATTTGGGATTTTCCTATGGATTAACTGAGTACAGTAGTATTATTTTTGGTTGCTGTCATTGGTGACTGAAATGGTAAGCTAATAGCAGGGTGCCATGGGGGTGAAGAGAAAAAGAAAAGGAGCCCCTGCCTGAGCCAGAGGAAGCAGGAGACTCCTTCTGCCAGGAGGAGCAACAGGGACATCATTGCCATCAATACCCTAGTCAGGGACTACACCTATTCCCAGGAAAAAGCTGTTGTGTTTACTCAGCCTGGAATGGAGCCAAAACACCTCCTGGCTTCTCTTCACTCCCCGCCACAGATCCAGCAGTGCCAACCTACTGGTGTCCCAGGGGCCAGACCCAGTGCTGGGGCTGGCAAACAGTTCTCTCTGGCCTGCCATGGTCAGGATGGAGCAGTCTGACACTGAGCAGCAGTGGAGAGGGGTGATATGTAGCTGTTGGGTATATTGGCATGTCAGAGGTACACCCCCTAGCATTTACAGCAGGTAGGAACTGGTGGGAAGATAGGCATATCCCAGTATTTCTAAAAGCTCCTATCAGTGTTTCAGATTTTCTCATTTCAACCACTTCACTGCAGTGCTACCTAAGATAGAAATTACTTTTACCATAAAACTCCTTCTGCCAGTGGAAGACTGGGGAGGGAGGAGCTCGACCTCTCACAAAGCAATGCCATGCAAAGGCATTTGTAAGTGCTAGGGACACATTATTTTCAGAAATGGGATTTATGCCATGTCCTTTGGAACCAAGGAATCTGTTGGATGTGCAATGTGGGCTCCCCGTGGTGTGGGCTACAAATCTCATGGTTTAGGAATGTTGCTGAAGCTAACAGGATAGCGAAGTTGAACAGGGCATGACTGGACTACCACCAAGGATGGAAGTGGCAGCACTAAAATACTAGAGGATGATCCTTTTAATTTCAATTGATGGGAAGAAAATGCAAATGCTGCCCAGGCTTCTGTAATGCCTGGTCTATGCGCAGTGATGAGTAAATATTTAACTGCAGAAAGAACATTCCCTTCCAGAGATTGAAGGAACCAAGTTAATCAGTTCCAGACTATATTCAAGTCATGGGTGTCAAGAGGACAACACAAGTTCAAAACCTTGAGGATGTTCAAAGTCTGCTACTACACCTGGGCAGTTGCCATGTCTTCCCTGGGATGCTAAAAACAAGGATCTTTTCATCTGCTGAGAAAGCAGGATAGTTAACTGACTCAAAGACATGCTTCACAGAGAGGGGGAAGGGTTGGAGATGTGGCAAACAGAGTTTGAAAATCTTCCTGTTGCATCCAGATGGTGCTTCAGAAACTCAGGAGATGAGGCTGCTGCAGCAACTAGGCTGGGCAAGTCCTCAGGCAGGTCTGGAGATGTTCCCTGCCCTGGCAGCCCACTGGGCATTCACTGGCAGGGCTGATGACAGAATTCACCACTGATAGTAGCTCCCAGGCTTTAGAAAGTGCTCAATTTCTGTCAGACCCTCCTCTTACACAACAACGTATTTCCAGTTGTTCTTTTACCCCAGTACAGTTAATTTGCCCTCAGTATGATTAATTTGCCTTCATCTGTCTCTCCCTTACAAAGCCAGTCTGTTCTCTTCAGAGATTATGGAGTGATGTTGTTAGTACTCATGTCTATAATAAAGCAAGTTCCTCTAGGCATGATATAGTTCATATTTTCATATAATGTCTGTAGGGCTTGCACTGCACTCCCTGAGCATTGGAATACACTCAGGTATCAGCATAGTTTCTACCACGAGTAGGAGTGGTTGACCAGCTGATGAGTTGGGGTCTTGGCTGTTCGTGGCTGCTCATTCATCTCTGACTTTTCCTGGTGCTTTGCAGTAGAGATGTCTCTCTGTGGAGAAAAAAACACTCCAAGAATACGTCTCTTTAGATCCAACTTCCTCTGATATCTCCCCCACAAAACCCCCAGAGGTTCAAGACAAATGTTTCCAGTCTCCTGCACTAGACACTATTCTTTCCTCTACAGCCCATTTTGCTTGAAAGGACCTCATTTAGAGCTCAGAGGAGAAAAGAGGGAAGTGATTCAGTGTCCAAGTCCATTTGGATGACTGAACATCTCTTAAGTTCTTCAGCCAAAGCACTCATCATTTACTGTCTAGGGTGGTTTTTTGTTAAGAGTCGAAAGAGTCAAATATTTTACCATGCAATTGAAACTTTTGCCTGTTATTCAAAGCTCAACTCCTCCTAGAGAAATGACAAATCAGAATAATGGTAAACTGAGTTCTGGCTACAAAATAAAAAAGCAAAAGTCTGTGTTGCTATTTCTCACTTTGGATTTAAATCCTCTGGACTGAACAGCCCTTACCAGGCACTGTGTAAAGTCTTCTCCTAAAATAAGATGACAGGGGTCAGGGGCCCAAGCTAAGCTGATTAGCACAACTAAAGCTGTATCACATTGCTACAGTAGGGTCATATGATTGATCACTGGGATAAATATTTAGGAAGCTTCCCAAGGGAAGTGGAATAGATGGGACCATAGAAGCCAGGGAAAATGGGCAACTGGGATGTGGCTAACACAGGGTCTGATACCATTCACCTGTCATAATACAGATCAAAAAAGCAGGAGTTGTTTTGCAATGGAATTTGTATCTCCCATCAGCTTCCCCTCTGAGTATGTGTTCTGCTCCACAGCATTCTGGATCACCTTCACTGAAAGGCAGCATTGTTAGCAGGCAGACCATGTCACTCTGCAACCACATTTCCACCATTCTGCCAGGCTTTGCTGGCACAGGTCAGTCCTGCTCCCGTCTCCCAGCAGCTAGGGACAACACAGTGCCCACTGCAGAAGGGCAGCATGCTCATCAGTGAATCAGATGGGCTTTCCATGGGCTTTGACTTTTCCAGAGGCAGCGTGGAATCCTCCCTTGAAGGGGTTCTGAGCAGCCAACAAACCGTGACAGTGGTGTGTGTGGGAGTAGTACTCAGCTTGACGCAGACCCTGAGTTCTCCTCTATGGCCAAGTTGCACCCCTCATTCTGCTGGGGCTCTGTTAGCAGGGTGCTGACTGGCCTCAGGAGCTTTGTCCCCGTTCAGCAGGGACAGAGAGTCCTCTGGACCTCCTCTTCCTACCACAAATGATGGGCGATATCCTGGGCTGGATTCCAGCCTTCATAAGCAAGGCCAGAGTCTGGCTCAGCCACCAACCCACTCGCCCTGAGGCAACCAGAGCCATGGACGTGAAGTTTCCTGAGCTCCATACAAAACTCACGGCAACCAAAGTGGTCACTGGGAGGGCTGAGGGGCAGGCAGGAGGGAGGCACTGCCCAGTGACCACCCTGGGGTCCCACTGCAGCACCCAGGGAGGCTCCTTTGTCCTACTGAGACCTGGGTGCCTGGGGAGCAAAGGCGAGGCCCAAGGATTTAAAAGGATAAGCATGAAGGCAAGGAGGCTGTGAGCGACAGAAAATGAGCGCACAGCCATTCTGGAGAACCTGTATTATTAAACAGGTTGTGAATGCCAGCTGCCACCTGCCCTCGAGGGGGTGGAGGGAGTGTGCTTTCCACACATGCAGTGCCTATACAAAACCTTTCTCACGTCAAACTCAGCGGTGAAAAAAAGAAGCCACCAGAAGTTAACCTTCTCCTCTAACCCCAGCTTTACCAGCTCTCATTTCTTCACTGTTTGTCTTTCCTGCATTGTTGCAGACTGAGGTTGTTTGCCAGAAAATAAGACAAAGGCTTGTTGGTGCCAGAATCTGCCCTTCCAACAACAAGGAATAGCAGTAAGTGAGCAAGTAGGGGCACACAGAGCTGTACAGATAGCAGAAGAGAATAGCTCCTATTATTTTGGTAAGTTGCTGTTGACTTTGAGGCAGGACTCTCAGGGAAAGGTAACAGCTGGTGTTAGACAAATGATACGGTTAGAAAAAAAAACAGAAGAGCTTTTAGACACACAAATCCTTTTGAGCTGAAGCAAAGGGCTATAAACGTCAGCCTAAGCACATATTGGAGAAGTTTCCTCTAAATCTCTCTCTTTGGTGAAAAATAAGGCTTCACGGGGAAAGAACTTGCCCCTCCTCAGGGAGCAAAATAGAGGCATGACTGGATCCCTAATCCCAGCTCTTCGACAATAAGATGGTGTTTCTCTACCTGTAGAAGCCACTGCTGTTGCTGAATCCACCAAACAAATCCCGTTATGTTACTGCAATAGCACCCCAGTACTTGTGGGCACTGGCAGATGCTCTACCCCACTACATTGCTGCACATGAGCAGTTTGCAAGTGCCACTCAGACACAGCCTTGTGATGTTGAGTTCTGGTTTGTGATTTACACTGACCTCAGAGATTTCAGGTCAGTTTATGCAACTGCTCAACTCAGTCTTTGCTGCAAACATTCATTGTATTTTG
This sequence comes from Manacus candei, assembly GCF_025592945.1. Taxonomy (NCBI): domain Eukaryota; kingdom Metazoa; phylum Chordata; class Aves; order Passeriformes; family Pipridae; genus Manacus; species Manacus candei. The sequence continues at coordinate 56,406,699 of NW_026138062.1, read as the reverse complement.
GAAAAAAAAAAAAGGACCAGTGTGCAGGCCCTGGGAAGAGGCAGAGAGGCAGCAGGGTTGAGCAGAGCTCAAAAACTGCATTAGCACTAAAAGAAGTGGGTAAATTAGAAGAGACACAGCATGAAAATGCTGTTGAGCTGAGGCATGGTGATGGTCAGTGAAGCAAACTATGCTCTACTAAGTTGCAGGGTCAAGCAGAAGTAGTATATTGCTTAGTGATGTCAAAGAAGACTGGTCTCAGATACAGCAGACAGTTCACATTGCATTGCGGGTACTGTATGTCTGCTTGATTTGAACAGCAGTGCCATTTGTCCTTGGACAGATGCCTTGGCTTTGATATAGCACAACGAGCTTTGCAGAAGAGACTGCATTCAAGTATAACCTCAGTAAGTGTCACAGGAGAAACCCAGACTACGGGTGGCAAACTCTGTTCCTGTGACTGGTGCTCAGCGACGCAATTTCCTATTGCATGGTGTGGAAGTTTTCCTACTTGCTGTCTCAGACCAGCCTCACCCTCTGCTTTCCCCCTGTTATGAAACTCTAGAGATGCTTCCCCAGCAACAACACTATTTTGTTCAGGAGGGAAAAACCTAGGCCTGATCTACCCTGCTATCAACAAGCAGGTGTCTCAGATAGCAACAAAAGAACCAGCATCAATAATGGAGAGGGGAGAGAGAGATAGAGATGCAGTGAAGTGGAGAGAGGGAAGCCAATCAACTTAATGAAATAAGGCGCAAGGTTAGCGAAGGGCTATTTATAGACTCCAACTGGTTCAGCCCTGTGCACTTAGAGGCTGGTTCAAACTGGCTCCTTAACAGCAGTAATAATCATTACCGAAAAGAAAGAGAAAAAAAAGTGAAAGCTTGGAAAATTCACTGCCGGAGGTAAAGCTTTAGAGCCGGGTCTGGCTGGAGTCAGAAGTAACTGCATTACTGAGAGATTGAAAGGTTAATAGGAAACCAGCTGACACTGAAAGAGAACAATTAGAGAGGTTAAGGGGCTTAATATTAGATTAATGGTTGCCTGGAGGAGCAAAAGCAGAGATTTCAGGAAAATAGGAGAATGGTGAGCAGAAGGCTGGGTTTTTTCATGGATGGAGAGCCCCAGGTCTGCTCTTGCCACTCCCTGGATAAACTGGAAGAAGATGGCTCTGCCGTTCCTTGCCTGTCTTGCTCAGTCTCCTGTTTCCATCTTTCTTCCTCTTCTCCCATCTGTTTGTCTCTGAAGTCTCTTTGGGTTTGTACTCTCCACCTTAAGCACTTTCCATGTGGTTTTATATTGTCTTGCTTGTGTTCCTTCTCCATTCTCCCGCTGTCTCTGTAAAGGTCATAATAAAATGATGCTTAGTATTCCCAATGGCCCTTCATTCCTCTTCAGTGTGCTGCTCTCCAGAGACAGGGATGGTGGGAATGGACACTTTTATCTGCATTAACCATAACCAAGACTCAAAGCTTCAAAAAAAGGGTTGTCAAAGATCAGATGACAGGTCTGTTTCCCAATGTATTCTCCCCAGCTAGATGGACAATATTGACACTGAGGTCCCTGACTATCAGTAGTCATTTAAAAGACTTTTTAGCAAGAAAATATTGGACATACTGCAAAGAGGACTGATTCAGCAATATATGAACTAGCATGGATTAGTGTCATCTCCTAACCTTAAAGGAAGGTTGAAAATACTGAGGGGACATTCAGCACCAGGAATGCATTCCTACCAGATAAAGAGCCTTCTGTGCAGCTAAGAACTGAGCAGACGGAAGATTAGGTCATGCCTTTTACATGAAGATTACAAAAGACCAGAGGATGTTCTGTAGAGGTGCTGGATGTTCTGAAACCTTGTACAGCAGAGAGGAGATATGCTGCGCTCCCTTCCCCCACTGTAGCAAAGTATTTGGTATGAATAGCAAAGGATTTGGGATAGACTCGCTGTATCTGTTCAGTTAAGACCCCTCAGCATAACATGTCCTCCATTTTCCCATGGCCACTGCAGTTGCTAACATAGTCAGTACCCTGACAGTCCTCAGTGTCAGGAGAGCCTGCTGCTCTGGACAATGCTGGGAGCCTTGAACTGCTCCCTGCACCACTCCAAGGGACTCCTGTGACCCAGAGAGAGATTCTTCCCTCCTGCACCATTCGTGGCTGCTGCACTCAAGGATCATTACAAATGCACATGCTTCTCCCATGGGACAGGGAGAACTTTTCCCAAGTGCCTGGCCCTTGACGGCTGCTTGTGTAGTCAGACAAGTGAAAGCTGGCTGGATCCTTCTGTATCTTACACTGCCTCCCAGAGCACAGCCTCCCCTCTAAAAATCTCTGCAGCAAGATTAGAAAACAATACATTCAGCACTTCCTTCTAGAGCTGTAAAAGCCAGGCTGGGACTCCAACACTTTGCAGGCACCCAACAGAAAAGTTTCCTCACTCATGATAATGATAGCAAATGTCCCAGCCCAGAGAAGCTGAGGTCGTTCATGGCATATTAACCCCAAAACACCTGAAATGTGGTGCTCTGGCTTAATGCAAATGGGGTCCTCAGGAGAAAAGTCTGAGGAAACTCTGGCTGGCATCAGAAGGCAGCTCAAGCTGTTTTCTTCTTACATCTGTGACAGCTGAGCACGGACTTCTTACCAGCTGGGACACTGCTGATCAACAGAAAAACCAGAAAGATGGCTAGAGAAACATTCACGGGATGTATTATTCCTTGGGTCTCTCTTTCAAACAGGCACATCTGCTTAAAAGCAGTGAGCCTGAAAGGACAGGCTCTCCAAATCACCTTCCCATTCTACATAGGAGCATTTCTCAGGTCTAAAATAAGCCTCCCCCAGAGTCTGGCCATCCACATTCCTGGAGCTGCATGTCTGCTTCAAAAGATCTGATATCCTCTGAGCGTTGACCTCTGCCAGACCCTGGGGGTACCCATCACCTGCAGCCTGAAATGCCCCAGAGTTCAAAGCACATTTCAGCTAAGCATCCTGAAGTGCTGTACAAACAGCCATTAATCCTCAAACCATTCCTAGGAGCCAGGCTGTAATTATTTGGCTCACCATTTATCTCTGGAACTCACTGTACCCGTTCCCCCGTCCTGGGGATGAAGGAAGGTAAAACAATACCTACCATTTCATAACAAATTGCAAATTAAATCGACTTCAGCTCAGCCATTAAGGGAAATGTTACCTTTTCCATAATCACCTCCTGCAGGCAAGTGCAACAGCTATACTTTAACAGTTAGGTAAACTTTGACAAAAATATGTAAGTGACAAGCTCCAAGTGAGACAACCAACAAGTGGCAGAAGATTTTCAAGAGCAGAAATCATGAATCCTGCCTCTTGGTTTCTTGATTTATCAACTGAATTGTTTCTGCTCCCCCTCTCACCACCCTTAAAGATGACCGTCAAAGGAAAAGAAGTGCCACTTATGCCCTCTATGTGCCTTTGTATTAGATTAAGGAACCTGTAGGATTTCAGTGGAAAAAGATTAAGCATTTTTCCACTTGTTTTCTTACATTAGAAATGCAGGTCTTCAGGAGCCTAAAAGTCTCCAGTCTGTCTAGATCATGACAAAACCAGGACCAAACAAAGACAAGAGGGCAAGAACAGGGCGGCGGAGGACTGGAGAGGGGAGGGGAAATGGAGCCAAACTCACAACGTGCTGTTTGCAAGCAACAACTGCATAAACACAGTAACAAAATAACGTACAAAATATCAGTAAGAAATTATGTGCTATTCAAGAGCTGATTTTCCCCCAGCTCCAGCCAGGGTGTGAGAATCCACAGAGGTCAAACTCTGAGTACCCCAGGAGATATGCACAGGAAGAAGAAAAGAAAAAAAGATCCTCATACCTTTTTCTTCTCAAACAGAAGCCGTAAGTGGCATGAGATTTGAAATAAGACAGACTCAACCTACAGGAATGGGGAGGACTAGGCAACAAAAGCAGACGAATAGTTGTTCTTTCTGTGCCTCCTGAGTTGGCCAGATTCATGCAGAGGAATCCCTGGAGAGGAGATGCTGAAGGGAAGAAGCATGGGGAGGGGTGGAGTAAACCAACAAAACAAAAGGCAGTTACAAAGTGAAGCAGAGGTGAAGAAAGCAGCAGAAGGACAAGGCTGTAGCAAATGTCAGCACATAGAGGAAATGGTCCCACTTCAGTCCAAAAAGCAGAAAGGTCACTCAGTCAGTTTCTAGCTGACAAAATTGTCCCTTCTCTGCCCTCTTCCTACAGCTCCCTCTCCTACCTGCTCCAGGGAGGCAGCAGGACTCCTGCTCTGGTTTAAGACCAGAAGGCAGTAAAGAAAAAATTCAGTAATTTCCAGCTGTACCTCTTTAAACTAATTCTGTGACTGGGAAGTTTAATTACAGCTAGACTGCAATATGCAGGCTTTGCACTGCCTTAATAGCCTGGGATCAAAACCTGTATGATGAGAAGGTGGAGGGAAGGGTGAAGGGAAGGGTGACAGGGAGTGGGAGGGGGGGACAGGGGGTCAGGGTGTTGTTGCAGCTATATTGAAAGACATGTAATCAAACAGGTCATGTCTACATGTGGCTGAGGGGTACACAAACCATGTTTGCACAAGGGTTGCAAGTCGCTGGATACTTCAAGGGCTAAATCCAATTCAGTAAGCAAAAGCCTTTCCTCAGGAAATCTGTTTTCCTAATTCTCAGGAGGTAGCTCCTCCAGAAATCTCCAAGCACCAAGCTTGGAGATTAATTAATAATCTGTTAAGATTAAATTTTTTAAAGATTAAATAGTAATCTATTAAAATTACCTCCCTCCTGTCAAACTGTCTGCCAGCAATGCTCCATTGCCATATCTGGGTGTCCTGAAACCCAGCAGAAGTCCAAGAACTGCTTGCAGTAACCAAGCTTAAATCTTGTGGCAACCTCTTCCCTGCATCAGGAAGCAGGTAAATACACACACTGCCCAGCTCACAGCCCCCTGAGGCCTTGCCTGAACTTTCTAGGCCAAACTGGTGTCTTGAGGTTGCCTTGAACTATCACAACACCATTCCTCCGTAAAAGGGAGTGGGAAGGGACTGCAAGGAGCTTTGTCAGATTCCAGAGCAGCCAAGCAATTGCTGATCCTAGAGCGGTGCCTGCTGGCTGGTCATATCATAAGCGCTTGGAAATATTTCCACAGGCATTGAAGTTCCAGTTAAGTTCAGGAAAACATTTCGAGGGAAGAGCTGTGTGTCCAGCTCTGCCATGTTTCTGCCAGGGAGCTGTCATCTAAGCTCCCACCCACTGCGAACAAGCTGCCCTAATTTTGTGAATCAGTCTGGTATTTATTTCTATCAAATCTCCAGCCCCCTGCTGTTTCTCATCTTTCTTTACTCTTTGAGGTTTTATGATTTTTAAGCCAACCTCAAGGTAATTGATGACTTTATTACTTTGGTATAACTGATGCTGTCTTGATAATGCAATTCCCTGTGAAAGTTAAGCTTCTTTACAGTGTATTCCTACCAAGATCCTTAACATGTCTAGTGTTGGATGCTAAGAACATAAGGCACCTCTAATCACTTAGAACTTTTGAAAAGTCTGACATTTTACATACTTTTGACATACAGCATCATGCTTGAAATTCTAACAATGCCACTGTTGTGCAGGCTGGGGGAAATGGCTGCTAAAACCACTGTTCTTTTACTGTCCTTATGATGTGCCAGAGAAAGAAATGATGCTATGGATGAAACAGTTCTCATCACAGAGGCAGTGTCTTGCATGCTCACAAGCTGATGAATACAAAAAAGATGAAATCGCAAAGAAATTATCTTCAGAGATATAATGTAGCACTCTTAGGTCATCACCACAGATGTATAACAAAGTATTATACTGGAATTCATCATCATCCTGAGGGTCTGGAGACAATTTAGATATGAACAATAGAAAATAGGTAGTGTATTTTGTATGCCTGAATTTACAGAGTGAAAGAAAATAGAGTTCTATAAGAAGATAGGAATTATGTCCCCTCAAGCCCACAGCTCTTCAAGGTAACAACACACACTTATCTATGTACAAACACATACACACAGCCCTGATTCTAAGGCAAGAGTTTAAAATGGCTAAGACTGGTAATGGCAAAGGGTTGCATCCATTGTCATGGGTCTTCCAGAGGCTGAAACAGTACACTAAAGTCTCTTTTGGATCCATATTTTCTCAGTGATGGAAGGTGGTGCCATGTTAGGCAGCCTCAGATAGAGATTTCCCATTATTCACATTTTTTTGGTATTTTGCCACATTTGAACTGTCAGGCTGACATTTTACATCCTCAGCATAAACAAGGCAGATTTAGGTGGGAGGTGGGCAGGCAGACAGAAACAATGGTAAAGCTGTTAAATGCCTTTCTGAAAAACTGAATGTTATCTGTAAAGCTGTTTGAGCTCCCCCATGCTGTACATAAACCAAAACATTCAGCTGAATATGTATTTAAGGTAGACACCAGCCAAATGTCTGTTGAACCAGCAGCCACACAGATTTTAACCATCCTACAGTTTCAGCAGATGAGAGGATGCCTCTCCCCACATCCACTCCAGCACAACTCACTGGAGACTGCTACATCTAGGGAAAATAGACCCCAAGAAGTTCACAGCCCAGCACAAGGACTATTCTCCTGGCAAATATTGTAGTAACTTCAGCCATTTCTACTCTAAAAGCTCCTGCACACTAAGAGGCTAACAATCTCTTTCTTCAGTGTACTTCCCTCCCCTGTATGAGCAGCCCATGATACAGAGATGCACACACCCATTCATGCACATACACAGAACAGAAACATTTGCACACACGCAAAGAACGTGATTTCCAGACATCATTGGCCTTCATCTAACAAGTCAAAGCACCATCTTGTACTGCTCATTTATAAGTTGCTTTTCTCCTGAATGCACTGTTTCTAGCAGAAGGGGAGAACAAGAGCACAGGGAACTCTGTTTTCTGTGCTGTCTAAACACATGGAGTTTCCCCCAGACAGAATTCATACATGGAATGTCATATTGAAGCAAGTTTGTGCATTCCCTGTTTCTCCATGTGTGCAATGAAAGATCTTGCTAGAAGCTTGCAGCTGCAACTGAAGGTGAACAGAGCTCTACCTTAGCCATATGAAGGCCCCAGGACTACACAAACATGTGGGAAAGCCAAGGCTCAGTCATGAATACTCCCTAATCAGTGAATACATCTGACAGACTTGGCCATAACCTCACTGTGCACCAGTTTGCCCATCTGTGAGAAGGGGATAGTACCACTGCCTGCCTTAGGCCACAGAAAATTTGTCTGGGAAATGGTCAGATGCTATGGTGTGGACATTATAACATCTGAAAGAAAGTGAATTATTCAAAAGTAAATCTCAGGTTATACTCAAAAGAGAACGCCAGGGGGCTACACAAAGTTAATGCAAAAAAATAAAAAAAAAAATGTTGAAGCAGAAACTATTTACTACCAGTTACAGGATCTGCTGGAAAGTCTTATTTTGAGAATGGGGGAATAAGGGAAGACTGTGCAGAAAGTATTGAATTCAGCAATCTCTAGTCTTTCATTGTTTGATTTTGCTGCTACAAAGAACTTCTGCCATAATTTATTTGGCTTCAGAAAGAAGGAATTGAAAAATAACCAGATAATAACCGTAGTTACCACTGTGGTACTATACTGACTAGAAGAAGCATATTAAATGAGTTCTGGTTAATATATGGCAGAGTTGACCAGAGGACTTTCTTATTTAACCAGCGCTGTTGAGCAAAACTCGTGATTCAGAGCCATGACGGAACCTAAGAACAGTAGTCAGGCTGCATTCCATGCACTGATTTATCTGGGGATCATATAACAGTGGTCCCAAATTAGGTATTATTTTCCATGACCTTCTTGCCTGCTAGGTTGGCCACAGGAACCAACCAGGTCCACACCATTGGAAGCCAGCAAAACTTTTCTCAGGATGCTGGCATGCTTCAGAGTAGATGTAATTTATCAACTGTGAAAGGACATTGAGCAATAAAGCGCTGCATGGAACCTGCTCAACTCCTCAGTGGCAAAATTGTGGTGCCCTGGTAAAGATTTTCTCTTCCTGCTCTTGAGGAGGAAAAGAAAAGCAGTGGAGATGGGAAACAGAAGGGTCCTCAGAGCCCAGCACAGAAGCACAGGACACCATCAGTCTGTGTGTAAAGGGAAATGTGATCCACAGCATCCCTGAGTCACAGCATCTTTTTACAGGTAACAAGTACCCCACCCCCATGGGCTGGTCCTCAGCCATGAAAGCCTTCAACCTCAAAGTCCCACTGCCACTTACTTATAGTTTTCTTATTAAATCCAAATTTTGGCCCATCCTGCCTGCTGGCTTTGCATTACCCTAAATCATAATGATTGCTGAGATCTTTTCCCCCAAGGGTCCAGGCTCCTGTTTATAATGTCCTAAAGATATGATAAAATGTTGCATGCCTTAGCCAATTTCTAATTTCTTTAGGAAAAAAAAATATTGGCCCTTGAAAGCATCTACAACAAACCAATCCACAGTGCAAGTCACTCTCACACTCCCCAAATTCCCTTTGTCTGAGTAAGTGGGTAGCAACCTGCCTCCAACAGCTCCTAATGCAAAAAATGCAAAACAGCTAATCCATAGGTGATTCACCTTCAGGAGCCTTTTTCTCTCCCTCTCCTTCCTTGGAAAACCTCCCACTCCACACAGCAGAAAGAACCTGGGAGTAATTCCCTGCACTGCTGGATCTAAGTCCTGCCCCAGCAGAGCAATACCACCCAGACACACAGAGTTTCAGGCTGCCATTTGGACATCTAAAGCTCCTTGCCTCTTTTAAGTATTGTCTCCCTAAGACAGTCCTCCAGCTTAAATGGCAGGTACCATCATTGCCAAGGACTTCTTTTTTATTAGTTTAGTTAAATTAGTTATTTAGTTTAGCTTAACACTCACTTAAAACTAAGAACTTGCAACTGGAAGTGAAACCTCTGAAAATGTATTTCTCAACCAGATCTAGCAGGGAAATGCTGATATCAATGGAAAGGCACGGCTCCTCTGTTGCCAGGACTGCAAGACACAACCTACTGCATAAGGCAAGCATTTCAAAAGATTGTTCTGGTATTAATTTATCCTGGTAACCCTAAAATAGTCTGTTTTGCAGTACTCTGCACAGAATTTCTGCACCTTCTTTGCCCTTATCCACCTACCATTCATCACTCAGTTTCCCTCCATTCTGTCCACCTTTACACTCTCTTTCCCCCCTCTTCCCCAGGAACCAAACAAGTATCCAAAATGCATATTCAAAGCATCCTTATTCTCCCCAGTGAAGAGGAATGGTAAACAAACACAACTGCACATGATAGAAGACAAAACACATTCTAAATGGGAAAGAAACTTGCAATTTATAAGGCTAGGAATTATTTTTTCTAGATAGCGAGGCACAGCTGCTAGAAAAAATTGACATGTTTTGGGATCACAGGCATATCCTCAGATACCCAACAGGAATGAAGAAGAAGCTGCATTATATTCAAGTTTTGACCCAAGTTTTATACGTGACTGAGTAGAAACCTGGATGAATCCTTGGGCACAAGATGCACTGATTTTTCCCATGGCTGCACTAGTTAAGCCACAGTGGTCAACATGGTGCCCCACAGTCAAGTCCACCCGTCATCTTTTAAGGAGGAAAGTTCTCTTGAGGTCAACTGTATAGCAAAGTTCCTCCAAATTTTGTTCATATTCTCATTAGGGTGCACAGAAATGTTTCATGTCCTTGTAACTACACCACAGTGCAAACTGCACCCAGAGGTAGTCAAGCAAACAAGTTCACGTCCCCCATGCTGCTTCAGGTGTCAGTAAATTGACCTGCTACTGCTTGAAGAGCGTGCAAACCTAGGTTGCAGCAGCAGCATGACACACAGGGTGTGTGTCAACTTCCTGCAGACTGCCAGGCGTAATCAATACCTTCTTTTAAGGCACAGCTAAGTCTGCTCAAAAGACAAGATATTGCCTGTTGGTGTTCCTGCTGTCCCTAGCTTTCTGCTCCTGGAAGCCAGTCCTCACAACTCTGCCTGTGTAGCTCCACATGAAGTTAGCTCTTGGGCACTGATGAAGGCTCTTACAACTCACAGGACTGCTTTCACACTGTAATCTGTTAGAGATCATTCCCAACAATTGCACAGCCAATGATTAAGCGTGGAAAGTGCAACTTTTCAACCAGCACTGCTAAATCCAGCACAGGGTGCTTGCAAACAACTGAAAGCTAGCCTGAGCATGTCAGCACAACACAAAGCTGCCTGAACAACTGTGGTTTGAGTTTGATGCCCTAAATTCATACAATCAGTTCTACAGTATAATCGAGCTCTGATCCCACTTATTCTGGGATTAATGAAGAGCAACATCTCCTGCAGGCACTGCTTTTGTAGGTAAAGCTAGTATAGAGAAAAGAGATTCAGGACCAAGAAATTAATCAGGATGTGTCTTGTGAGCACAAGCACTTGTAAGGGTCTAATAAAGCTATTCACAATCCCAGCTATGGGAGCAAAAAATGGAATGATTTATTGAACACACGAATGCTATTTAAGGGTCCTGGGGGCTTAACATGCTAATGAGGAGGCAGGTTTATTCCAAACAGGGGTTTCCACAATCCATTAGAATAATGGGGGTGACATAAGGGGAAATATGGATTTACATTTCTCAGATCCAGTATTTACATTTGGGGAAAAAGCAAGATTATACTGGGGAAGGGTGGTCAGCTTCTCCTGAAATAAGAATTTACACAGGGAGGGAGAAAACAATGAGATAGCTGATAGCATCATGCAAAGTCTTTCTACTTCCTGCTGGGGGAGATCAGGACAATCCACATGAAATGAATGTCAATGGATCTTGTCTGGTCTTTTAGACAACGTTTTTTTCCCAGCCCCTGTGGTCCAAGGTTTCCTGTTTAATCCTAGCAGTTCCTTTCCTGTTGGTATTCAAATTTTGGACTGCAACAAGCACTTAGCAACAGCTTCTACTCCCTGTGAGTTTCTCTTACTGGCAAAAATGTGGTCTCAACATCAGCATGTGCTGGGACTCAGGGATGTCAGGGGGCAGGCTCACTTCCTGGATTACAGTCAGCATTTCCTGGATTCAAGTCGTACACAGGCCAGAAATAACTCTTTGCATCTTGAGTGAGCTTCTGCTATTGAAAATGGCCTATTTTTGCATTCACTGCAAGATAAGACTGGACACAAGCTTTTCGCAGAAAAAAAATGTTTCTTCTGCTTCAGTTATTTATTGTTCAGGAGACATTTGGAGAGAGGAACACGGGGAATGGCACTGCAAATGCTATCACCAAAACCAACAGGAAGTCAAGTCTCCTAAATGTCTGACTTCACATCCCTATAGAAAAAAAACCCCAAATCTACCCCTAATAAAAATCAAAGGAACAACAATAACCCTTCACTGTTGCTTTGAAACCTGCAAAGTCTACACTTCTACCAGAAATTTCTCATGTACAGAAGACACTGCAAAGTGAATGGGTGCAAGCAGGCAGTGAGAGACTGTAGAGCCTGTAGTTCTTGGTCTTATGTCAGCCTGATATAAAAGTGGGGTTTTCTACTTCTGATAAAGCTCCAAAATTCTGTGAACTATGCTGAAGACTTCCAGCAGCTGTGGTTAATTAACCACAGCTTACTTAACTGCTTACTACTTAATTAACTGCTTACTACTTTTGAGGCCATTGTTTTTTGCTTTGAAAACAATGTCAATGGTATCAGGTGTCAAGGAATTTTCAAAACCACACTCTATGTGAGACTTCTGCTTGCTGTTTAACATTAAATTGCATGGGATGAATGGAGAGACCATTAAGTGGACCAGTATAGTTTCTGGGAGCAATTTCAGACTGTTCCTCCAGACAATCATTTTTTTACCATTATTTCTCACATTAATATCAAAAAACAAGCCTTTGTCCAAACAGGAAAACAAGCTACAGGTTTACTCTTACCACAATACACATGCTAAAGGACGTCTTTCTCTGGAGACTTGTTAAAAAGTTACTAAGAAGCAGACAGCATTATCCTGATAAACGCATTGATGGAACAATTGAGGACAGTTGGCTTAGGAACAGTGACTTCAAAATAATCTTAATCTGAATTGATTTTTTTTATATATATATATATATATATTTGGGATCAGATGCTGACTTCTAAGGTTAAATAAAAAGCGTATGTGTATATCACAAAAAAGACAAAAGTTTTTGACATCTTAAGTATTTTTTTAATAAATTACAAACAAATATTTACAGACAACAGTAGAGGTAAGGTATCTAGCCCTACAAAAAGATCATATGAAATGCAGTGCAGTTCCTGTAAAATGCTTAAATGGTATGTGTAGTAATAAGCAAAAAGTTCATTTTCTGTAGAGTCTGTACTTCTTACCATAGGACATGGTAAGGGCACAAGTTACCTGTGATCCTTCTCATACTGTTAGTTAAGACATAGAGGATAGAGGTCTGAAGGGTACAGGGTCATAGAAACAAAACAGACCTCAGAAAGAAAAAAATTGGCAGAAGGGGCCAGAAGATAAATGCACAAATGCATGCAGTGTAGAAAGCAAGGAGGTAGAATTTTAGTCTTCCACGAATTCACAGAACTAAATGAGCTTGGAGACTATCAGGCCATGCTGATAGTCAGGAAAATACGCAGGTAAATCAGAAGATTCAGCTTGGCTAAGCAGTTGTGGATGCCCCATCACTGGCAGCGTTCAAGGTCAAGTTGGATGGGGTTTTCAGCAACCTGGTCTACTGAATGACATCCTTGTCAATGGCACTAGATAATCTTTAAGTCAAGTTTGCAGATGACACCAAATTGTGGACAGTCAGTCAACACAGAATCATAGAATCAGCTGGGTTGGAAGAGACCTCTGAGATCATCAAGTCCAACCCTTGATCCACTACCGCTGCGGTTACTAGGCCACGGCATTAAGTGCCACATCCAGTCACTTTTTAAAAATCTCCAGGGACGTAGATCTCCACTACTTCCCTGGGCAGCCCATTCCAGTGTCTGATCACCCTCTCTGTAAATTCTTTCTAATATCTAACCTAAACCTTCCCTGGCACAACTTGAGACCATGCCCTCTTGTCTTGCTGATAGTTGCCTGGGAAAAGAGACCAACCCCCACCTGGCTACAACCTCCTTTCAGGGAGATGTAGAGAGTGATGAGGTCTCCCCTGAGCCTTCTCTTCTCCAGGCTGAACAGCCCCAGCTCCCTCAGCCTCTCCTCATAGGTCTTGTGCTTGAGTCCCTTCACCAGCCTAGCTGCCCTCCTCTGGACCTGCTCCAGGACCTCAGTATCCTTCCTGAACTGAGAGGCCCAGAACTGGACATGGTACTCCAGGTGTGGCCTCACCAGTGCCTCACCATACTAAAGGACTGCCCGACAGAGAGACCTAGACAGGTTAAAATTAAAAAAGGACAAATGTAAAGCTCTTGGAAAGAGGAACCACTTGTAATAATACAAGCCAGGATGTGGCTGGCAGGGGAGCAGTTCTGTTGAAAAGAAGCAGAGGGACATCAATAAGCAGCAAGTAGAACATGAGCCAGCAGTGTTCCCTGGCAGCAAAGGCAGACAACAATATCCTGGTCTGTATTAACAGGAGCTCAGCCAGTAGATTGAGAGTAGAGATTATCCTCCTCTACTCAGCACACATTGATTAGACTGCATTTAGAATACTGCATTGGAGCCCTTCAAGAAGGCAGAGATCAATTAAATTGGAGTAAGTTCAGTGAAGGGCTACCAAGATGGTCAGAGCACTTGTCCTGCAAAGAAGGAGAAGCTGAAGGCACTGTACTTGTTCAAGTCTGGAGAAGAGTAAGCTTTAGGAAGGTACCTAGCAGCATCCTTCCCATACTTACTGATCATTAAACTGATCATCAAGAAGATGGAGACAGTAGTTCCAGTTGGGAGAATGGAAGATAATGGGCATAAGTTGGAACAAGGAGAAAGATGAAAGGTAACGTCATGCAAAAATTATAAAAAGCTTTAGATAAAAAATAAACCACTGCTAATAGTAATGCAACTCTGTTCCAGTGCAACAACAAACTGAAATGTAGTTTAATCACAATGTGAACCACTGCCATGAGATGATCAGTTTGCCAGGCTTCTGCCAACTCCAGGACACAGCTTTGTCTGGAGCACTGAGTTCCTGTTACATAACCAAGACTAGAAAATACAACTTCCATCCATCTGGGTCTGCTGAAGGATGAGCTGTCTTTCTTCTGACTATAAAAAGGTACTGATCAAAAATTGCATAGAAAGCTGAGCAGTTAGGCCTTAGCTCTTACATTCTGTGTTAGTAGAGCACTAAAAACTCCATACAAAACAACCCAAAAGACTTTTTCCATGATTCAGTCTATTTATCTTCACACAGTAACACTAGAAAATGAGGCTGTCCCCTTTGAGAAAAAAAAAATAGGCACTGGAAACTGCTTGACTAGTCTTCAAAGTGGTTCTTTATAAAGCTCTGATAACTTCATTGTATGTGGAAGACCTTCAAGGGAAGAGGTAGCAGCTTCTTCGCCACTGAATTTTACAGCTTCTCTTCCATCTTTCTTTGCTCCAAAAAGCAATTATTTGCTCATGATTTAAGATCTGAAACAAAAGAATAAGAAAGTACACAGGTAAATTACTGTCTTTTCTTCTAGAAATTTAAGGAATTATATGAGAATACTGCAAACTTTAAATACTATTAAAGTGTGAAGATGAATTAAGACACTGTCACGTGACTTACAATAACCCAATTAGAGCAGCCATGTGACCCATGGTATCTGATAGCCACTAGATATTTTACCCAAATTATCTGTTTATGATTAGACATGTTCCTCTGCAACTGGAACATGTTAAGAACATTTATTACTTACTGCTGGCCACCTGCTAAGCTGGTAATCTGTGAAGCTGTTCTGATTTGGTGACTTTGGATCACACAACCAGGCAATTAAGACCACTTCTATGTAAAGGTTTTATGCCTGTAATGTCAGTATCAGTCATGCATCACACATGCACGTGATGCTGCTGCTATTTCTTCCACACAGTATATGCCAAGTGCTTTTGGAGTTTTCTCTTTTGACAATTGCAAATACAGCTCTTATTTGACAAGGAGGAAACTGAAGGCAAAGGGAAGTTACAGTACAGGAAGTTAGCATCCAGCAAGTCCAATACTACGTGCCCAACCTAACTCACCACACGCAACATGCATCAACCTCTAACCAGGCTGATTTCCAATGAAGCACACACAAGCCCGCTTACATCGGTGTTTCCACCTTGGTGCACACACAGTAACTCCATAAGAGCAACCACCTGGATGTGCCAAGGCACTATGCCCTTCAGTTTTTGCTTCTATTTTGATAGCACTATCTGCCCCTCTCACTCTAGCTCAGCATCACTCCAACCTAGGATAAGATAATGGTAACATATGATACTTACCTCTGTAGACAAAGAGGAAAAAAAAGATGTCCCTAGTCTGGTCCTCACAGTGTTCCTAGATCAGCCTGAAGTATTTTTGTGATTTCTATGTTTAAAATCCAAGCAGGTTTACTGCTTTACCTTCAGTTGACTTATGCCAGCTTGATGACAAGACTAAAGAACATGACCAAATGCCAGCTGGGGCAGATGTGGGGGTGTGTGAAATACTTCCTTGTGTCTATGCAGTGAGAGGGTCTAAACATGAAAAAGGGTTCTCTCATTTTACAGTTGTGGTCTTAAGCATCAGGTTTCATACTTCCCACAAACCACGCAAAATGTTCTGTTCTCACATGGCTCGCAAACAGCACTAAAGCAGGCACAGCTATATCTGACGTCTTGGCACGATGTAACAACAAAACCATTTCATATGTTAAACCTTTAAGTGTGACATAGGGGCACAGTTCAGCCAAGTACACAGCCTGTGCAAAGCAGCACATCACACAGGCCAGGAATAATACACTGACTTACTTCATTTGGTGTTCAGTATTACTCCTTGGTAACTAACAGGATATGACTCAGTTATTAGGAGACGTCACAGCTTCCTCTACAGTTGTACAGCCCTGTTTCAAGTCTGCTTCCTTGTTTCAGGACGGTTTCATCAGCAGCTTTGTCCACATCACAGAGTCAGGTTTCTTATACTTAGTCCTAACTGCCTCCCACCCTTCCACTTGTCCATGTTTCTTCACATTCAGAGATTTTTTTCTCTTTACAGCATTGTTTTCAGCAAATATCAGAATGTGATTGCTTGGCTGGTAATTCAACAGAGGTATCAAACTTGGCAGAACAAAAAACTTTGCAGTAGTAAGGTGCCACTTGCTTCCACATCACTGTGCCTTTTGAGAATCTTTAAATGGATTATCTGCATCAGCAGGCTCCAAAGTGGGTGTGTACAAGGCAATCCATTGTGGTGCAGAAAAAAAATATTTTTGCACCATTAATAAAATTTAAAAATTAAAAACACTGCTTATTTCATCCCTATAATTTTTAAATTTTTGTGCATATTTTAGAATGTATATAATAATTATGGTAGTAATCATATATAATTTATAAATAAATATGTATAAATTGTGTGTATATGTTCAAAGTATTTTATTGATGTGGTGCACCATCAAAAAAGTTTGGGGACATTGATCTACAACACAAAAAGCAGAAACCAGTATGAGATACTCATAGTTATACCATTCAAATAAGGACTGTATGACAGATAAAACAACATCTTTCCTTTTCCTTCCAGGAAAGAAAAATCATTCACAGTCAATCCGCAAACTTAATTTCTTAACAAATAAAAATGCTTTGATACACACTAGCTTATAGTACACATTTTTTAAAAACTTCTTACATTTTCTTTTTCAACATTTAAGTCAGATAAAAAAAATTTCAAAAGAAGAAGTTTCTGGTGTCTCAGTTAATCAGCTTGGAGACAAAACCAGTCTCAAGTTGGAAGGCATCTGTAAGGATCATGAAGTCCAACTCCCTGCTTCTCTTGGGACTACCTAAAACTAAACCACATGACTAAGAGAGCAATGACTACACTCTAATTTTGGCTTCCAAAGCACCTGGTAGCGTAGCAGAAAATCACACTGAAGACTTATCTGTAAAAAATCCAAAATTCCTATCTGTGAAACAGAAAGTTGAGTTGAAGCTATAGCATGGTGCTAGATCTCAAAGTCTTTGATCCTTGTGACAGCCAGGTGGTAAACATAGAAGTAATTTCCTCAACCTGGTAGATTCAGTGGTACCATGGAGAAGTGAAATCATCTGCCATCAATAACTGTGAATGTCTCAATTTCCCAAGGGTACAGTTGAAGTGCGTGATCTGCTTAGAAGTAATTTCACTGCAGTTGTGTAAGATTTTTTCAGAAGTCCAAACCAAACCATTCTGTGATTCTAAGCAAAACTGTGCATAAATATGTAATAGAACTTTCTCACTGCTGGTGTGTCTGCAAAGCTTACATGGACTAAGATGGTACTAAGAACCATTGCTGGACTTTGAATCCATCTGTTGAGGGCAATAAACATACTGCCTTACTGACTCCTCAGACTATAAGCCTTTATCACTTGTTAAGGCATGGAATAAAGTCAAAGTGCAAGCATGAGCAAGAGGTGAGTTATTAATGAATATCAGCAACAGTCAATCCTGCATTTTTAAACTGTGTCCTGCTCTGGGCCCCCCAACAAGAAAAAACCTGGACTTGTTGGAACAAGTCCAGAGGAGGGCCACAAAGATGATCAAAGGGCTGGAACACCTCTCCTATGAAGACAGGCTGAGGGAGTTGGGGTTGTTCAGCCTGGAGAAGGGAAGTCTCTGGGGAGACCTTGTAGAAGCATTCCAGTATCTTCCAGCTTACAAAAGGCCGGAGAAGGACTTTTCACAAAGGCATGGAGTGATAGGACAAGGGGGAATGGCCTTAAGCTCAAAGAGGGTAGGTTTAGATTAGATATTAGGAAGAAATTCTTTACTATGAGGGTGATGAGGCACTGGAACAGGTTGATCAGAGGGGCTGTGGATGCCCCATTCCTGAAGGTGTCCAAGGCCAGGCTGGATGGGGCTCTGAGTAATCCATCTAGTGGAATGTTCCCTGCTCAAGGCAAGGGGGCTGGCACTAGACGATCTTAAAGGCCCCTTCCAAACCAAACCATTCTGTGATTCTAAACTGGCTAAATTGGCCAGTCTTCTGTACACTTCCATCACAAACATCGGATTCCCTATCACACAGGGACATGCCCACCACACACACGCCACTTCCCTCCTACCAATTCTCACTCTTGTTTTCTACCTGAGTATAAAGGGGTCAGAGAGTCACACACAGCCTGACCCAGCATTGCCACTCCCAACCTCTGTGCCAGTCAGAACACTCTTCCAAGACACAGGAAGCTTCACTCTCACATACCTTCTTAGCTGTGAGTGTTGTTCAGGTGCTCCTCATTTCCACCTTCTGCAACCTGCGTCAGTTCTGCAAGCACAAAGGCAATACTCAGACAATTCTGGCCCTCACAACACTCTGCCTCTCTGGCCCAGATGGATCAAGGATAATCTGATTGAGATCTGGGACATTCATTTGGCATGAATAATAACCCTGGCCAACATGCCCCATCCCCATGGGACCACCATTCAACACCTCCCCTCTCACCTCCATACTTGACTCTGCACTGTCTTCATGATCCTTTACAGATCCTGCGAAAGCCAAGCATGGGAGGCACTCAGCACCCATGGTGCCACCCATAACTGCACATCAGGAAGCATTAGGCAAAAGTCACAATGAACAAAGACTGTTCCACAGTACAGCCACTTACTGCCTTCATTTATGCTATAGCCATCTGCATGGTAGGCCAGCATGCTAATGTTCTCATTAAAGACGTATGCACAGAGATCAGAAGACAACTACAGTCCCCTGCCTTGCTCAGCTTCAAGCTATGACTCTATTGCCTAAGACTGAGTTGCTAGTTACAACTCAACATATTGCCAACATCATCAGCTAACACCAAAAACCAACACTTCCCCCCAGGACAGCTTCCCATCTCTGAACAGGCACTCACCTTCCCCAGTTACACCATCATCAACTGCACACTTGGATCTCAGGGTGCTGCTCTGCATGGCAGACAGTTCTGAAAAAGAGATCACAGTAGAGTTACAGCTCTCAGGAGTATCTCACTGCTTAACTTCACAGTGGTGTCAGTCATTGCTTAGAGATGTGTGGAGGAGCAAGAATCAGAGTGGGAACGGTTCCAGGCGTGGAAAAAGATATACAGCAATTGAAAAAGGACTTTATTATATGGACTTTACAGTTATTATGTGGTTTTAAACATGTGCATTGTATGTTACCCCTGCAGTTGTAACTGCCCAGGAGTGCCCAGACATGCCTCTCCCTGCTTCCCTGCTTCTCCCTCTGATCGGCTGAAGAAGCTGCAGTGAGGAGAGAGCTACCATTCGTCCTTTCTTCCCAGTTCCTCCCCAGTTCCTCCCTCTTCTCCTGAGTCCCTACTCCTATTCGTTTCCCTGGTTGTCCGTCTCATGCTCCACCGCATTTTCTGGCCCTTTCTCCGCCAGAGCTTATAAAAACCCCGCACACTTTCACTGCCATTGCACCTTCTACCTCGCTTGGACCTCTTTGTGCAGTGTCACGGTCCCACAGCCCTCCCCCTCGGACCGTGCCAGAGATGAGTCACCAGGTACAACTCATAAGACAAACAACTCATAGGACAAACAGACAGGCCGCTCAAGACCTTCTCCAATCAGGTCTTAAAAACCTTCAGTGGTAGAAACTCCATGATGACCCTGTGTAGACTGTCCTAGTGATTAGTTATACTTAGAGACAGAAATCTTTTTCATCATATCCACACAGAATCTCTACTGCTTCAATTTTGGACCATCACCTTGATACCCTGCTTAATACACTTTAGTAAACACGGTGGCTCAGCCTTCTTATCAACATCCCCATAGGTATTGGCAGTGCTGTTAAGTAGCCTGAAAGCCTGCTCTTCTCTGGGGTTGAACAAGCTCAATTTCTTCAGCCTCCTCTCAGAGGAGGAATTGTGCTCCAGACTGGTGGCACTCTTCCAGCACTGGGTGGGCCAAAAACTAGATGCAATACTTCACGTGCCATTTAACAAGTGACAAGTGAAAATAACCACTTTCTTCAATCCACTGGCACTCTGTAGAACAGCCTAGGATGCTCTCAGCCTTCTCTGCTTCCAGGGAGCACTGTTGACTCATTGTGTACTGTCCATTAGGACTCACAGGTACCTTTCAGCAGAGCTGCTCCTCAGCCTGCACGAGTGTAGGGTGTTGGTCCATCCAAGTGCAGGACTTTGCGTGGCTCCTGCAGAATTTCGTAAGGTTTACACAGCCCTTTACTCTGCCCTTATACTGATTGACTGCACTTCACACTTTGCTGTCATCTATAAACTCCATGACACTGTTTTCTCTCCCTTGTCCAGATCACCAAAATATACAGACTTCTGCAGTATTCCACTTGCCACTGGCATCCATGTAGAGTACAAACCATTAACCATGACCTGCAGGCTTGAGAAGCTGGCAATTTTTCTACCCATGTAGACAGACGTCACTTCAGACTAGGATATCCCAGCTTAGGACTCCAACAATGCTGGGGACACTGCATAAAAAGCCTTGCTAAAGTCAAGGTATATGACACCCACTGTTCTTCCCTCATCTGCAAATCTAGTAATTTCATCCACAAAAGGCTGACAACTTGGACATCTGCAGTTTACATGTACTCCCCAATCTCCAGCTTTCTTCTCTGACCAGAAACACATTGCAAGAAAACTTGTCCCAGGATTCTCCCAGGGACGAAAGTGAGCCTGACTGACCTTCATCATTAATGAAGATGTTAAAGAGGACTGGACCCAGTATGGACCTCTGAAGCACACTACTATATAATGGCCTCCAACTAGACTTCATACCAGTGATCACATCCCTCTGAACTCAGCAACCCAGCCAGTTTTCAGTCCAACTCACTGTCTGCTCACCTAGCCTATACTTCATCAGCATTAGAGAGCTCTAAATCAATCTCCTGGTCAACAAAGGCCCACATTTTTGTTGTTTATTCTTTTAAAGACAACTTAACAGCAGATGTTGTCATTATAGTGGACATTCCATAGTGGTTTCAAGCGTCCCTGAGCTCTGGCATTCCTAATATCCTGCTTACCTGCCTAGGTAGTCTCTTCCTAAATTCCTCCACTGTAGTCTGTCCCTGCCTTCACATTGAGCATAAGCAATTTTTGCACTGGAACCCTGTCAGGAGCTCCCTGATTAGCCAAGATGATTTTCTGATTTTCCTGTTTTCCTGACCATCAGCATGGCCTGTGCTCATGCTTGGAGAAAGTCCTCCTTAAAGGCTTGATAGCTCTCTTGAGCTCCTTTGCTCTTCAGAACTGTCTCCCACAAGATCCTGCCTACTCTCTTCCTGAATAAGTGGAAATCTGCTCTCTGTAAGCACAGGGTCTGTACTCTGATGTTCACTTTCTCCACTCCTCTCAGTATCTGGAGCTGTTTCTTGGTCACTACAGCCAAGGCAGCCATTTGTGACCAATCCCCATCCAATCCTTCTCTGCAAATGAGTAGCAGATACAGCTGTACCCCACCCCTTGCTAGCACATGCAGTATCCTGTGTGAAGTTGTCCCTGATGCTGCCCAGAAATCTTCCTGACAGCTTGAATTGTTGTGTTGCCTTTCCAGCAGATGTCAGGGAGGTTGAAGACAGACAGACACAGAGAGTACTGTTTTCCACCAGACACAATGAAGGACAGTCTGACTACATTTCATAAAGAATCTCTCCAAATCAAGCTTCCCCTTGGCAAACCTTCCTCTTGGTTACATCAATTCCTGTTCCTCACTTAAGTGCTTCATGTGCACACACTGGAGAAATGAGGGCCTCCTTGCAGAGAACTCCCAACAGGCAGCATTAAACAGAAGCCAGCCCTTAGCAGGGACTGTCACTTGATCTGTATTCTCATCTCACTCTGACTGGGACTATTTTTTTTTATTTCTTTTTTTAAATCTCAATCATCTCCCAAGTATACACCCTTCAAGTCCTTATGCTCTGCTAGGGTTATTTCTAAAGGTGATAAAAATACAGGAGTCACTCTGACCTTAACTACAGCCTGAAAGCTGGTTAACTCTTCTCCTGAAACTACACAGTGTTCATGGCACAATCCCACCCAATACTTCCACTAGGAAGCATTATATAGAAGTCACTCTGAGCCTTCAACTCCAAGCTGACAACAAATACCAAACTGGGAGGAGCTGTCAACTCCTCAAGGGCAGGGAGGGTTAGGGCTAGGGTTAAGGAGAATGCTCTCAGGCACTTGGTGCGACTCTTGGGGTGTCCTGTGCAGGGCCAGGAGTTGGACTCCATGATCCTGATGGGTCCCTTCCAAATCAGTATATTCTGTGATTCTATGATGGGATCCTGGCCTCTCTGCCTACTGGGTCAGTATCACTGACTGCTCCATAGAACAGGCACTTACCTTCCTTATTTACACCATTGTTAACTGTCTGCTCGTTTTTCAGGGCGCTGTCCTCCTTGTTCAATTCTCTGTCTGAAAAGAGATCAGAGTATAGCTTCAGTCCCTCAGGAGCACACTCCATTGCTTTTCCCCCTCACCAGCACAGGTCACTGCCCTGTGCTGCCCAGGGCTCAGCAGCTGCTATCAGCAGAAGGTCTGTTTAAAATTTCTTTGTACACACACTTCAGAGAACATCATAGCCTTGCCTACTATTTCCCATCAGTAGAGCAGTGACTGCCTGTTACTTAAGTGCTGCAGGGTGTCCTGTGCAGAGGTGCACTAACTCTCCTTCATGATGTTCCCACTATATAGTGCTACAAAATAAAGTATTTTATTTTCTTTAATTCCTCTAGTGTCCAAACTGACAACCTTTATCTATGGATCTATGGATCTGATTCTCTTTTGCCTGAACTGTATGTTTCCCTCCTTTCTACTTTAAGACAGGCATAAAATAAACCTCCTATATCCACGTCTATGTATGTAGAAAAAGTTACACAAGTGATAAGACAATCCCACAGTGCACCACACCTTCACCATCAGCTACACAATCCCTGTTTCTTCATATGAAGAAAGCTGTTCTACACCCATTACAACTCATGCAGGGAGAATAAGCAGCAAAACCCAGGGGGTTCTGGGTTTCCTTTTCCTTACTGTCAGCATTAGGGATTTTTTCATTAATAGGAAAAAATTCTGCCTTCTCCAACCCCCTTATTATCAGCTACTTGTGGAAAATGGTGGAAGAGTTAGTGAGTGAATGAATCAGTAGTGCAACAGACTGGGAAAACACCCGCATTTTTTTTTCTGACTTGAGCAATAATGATCAATTTCCCTAACCTTTTTGAGTAAAAAGAACTTTTAGAAAAAATACAGGTCCCCAAATTTCCTTGAAATTTACACTGACTGTATTAAGAAAACAAAACTGGAGTTTTGCTTAACTGCCAGATGAATGAAGTCAAAAGACTGTCCTAGAGCATAAAAAAGCAAGTGGAAGATACTGCATCTAAAAATGGTGCTTCTCTAAGGAAAGAAGCCTGCTGTAAATCCCAAATAAGAATTTTGCAAGTTTGGAAGCATCCCATCTCTAAATTGGTGTGCTGATCTATTTGCCATCAACACAAAGCTTTGAAGCCGGAGCATTTTATTGTCTCGGGTCCTGTTTGAGGGTTTCTTTCCATCAGAAAGCAAAGCCCACCTACTCATCATGATATCCTATGAAAATACCCTTGCACTCTTTTGCCTGCAAATAAAAGGTGACATTAGACAAAAGGGTAATTTGCTTATTTACTATAAAAAGGGGTTCTCTCATATACGCTTAGTTCTTCCCACAGTGGAAGTGGTGAGGTGGTTTCCAAACACAGCATGCAGCATCAGTCTCATCGTATCAAAAGGGAAGGTGAAGCCCCAAGAAAGTATTTGCTTTGTGCTGTTTACCAAACACAAGGTTCCAGGTCTTTTTGACTTCTCATCTAGTGATCTACCCATCCACATTTACTGTTCCTAAGACAACAGGTCCTTCTAGGCCAACAGGGGAATGGTAAACTCTATACTGAGAACATGCTAATATGTTTAGGACTGCAAAAGTCCATGTACAAAATTATTTCCTCCCTCCAAGTTCTCCTTTTTTTAGGGCATCATCTCACTTGTTACCTGCTTCAGGTCTTTCATTCTCACAATGAACAGGCTGTGAAAATATAGCTGCAAGGAAACAGAAATCCTTTTTAGAAATATGTATGGAGACAGCACAGTAGTCTGCAAAACGTGCAACTCAGTCTTAAAGCAAAAACTTCATTATAACACTTTTAGCAGATACTTCTGAGAACCAGTATGTTATGCCACCTAAAGGACTCACAATTAATTTCAACTTTCCTCCAGCAACCACTTAAGGTCCCAGACCATGACCAACATTGTCTTTACTTATGCCTACAGCTTTACAAAATCTTTCTCAAGTCAGTTTACTTAAGGTGATAAAGCTGCAGATTTGCCATAAAAAGCCAGAGAGAAGAGAATATGCATTTGCTTTTTTACTTCATTTATGTGTTGCACTAACGCTGTGACTTTAAACTCTTTCTCTCTGTAGAACTTAAAGAACCTCTAATAGGAACATTCTAAAGCAAATTTAAGTGCAGTACCAAAATGAGGGAGTTTGGGGGGCTTGGGTTTTTCTTTTTTAACCTTCAGATTCACCCGTAGTCTCTAGACTTTAGTGATCTCTGAACCATGGGCTAGAACCACAGCTTTAACAAATGTTTGAGAATATCAAATGAAGTTTTTTTACTAAAAATTCTGCTAAACAGCTCATAAGGGAGGTAGAAAGGGAGGACAAAATCCCAAACAAACCCAACGACAAAAAAAATCCAAGCCCTTGCTTTCATAGTGCTACCTCTCTACCTGTAGTAGCTTTTCCAGGCTCTTCACCATCACATTTTTTAAATCTCCAAACTATAAAAGCATTAAGAAACTTCGGAAATTAAATTAAAGAACAAATCAAGAAATTAAATCAAATATAAAGAAAATCTCTGCAAAGCGACACAGTAGTTTGCAATTCAAGAAACATCCTGCTCCAGGACTGCAGCAGCTCATGTGAGATACCAGACCGAGTATCCCACATGAAGACACTGTAAATTCAACACCAGAACACTCCAACAGGGCACTTGACCCTGCACCTGATGGTGGGAGCTTTGACTATTCCCCACTGAAACAGTGTTTGGTCTTGTAATAAAGTGTTTTTCAATAGTCTTCCCCTGTTCTCCCTAATCTGCTTAACTGTTTTGGGGTTTAATTTAGTTTAGTTCCTAAAAACAGACCACAGGTTCTGGCAACAAGAATCATACAGGTTAAAGCTGGAACACGTTAGCCAAATTCACCCTTGTGAAAGGAGCACAGACTAAAGGAGTTGTCCCCTTCCTTCTCTGCTCACCGTATGGAGCAATTTCCATACTCCAACACATAGACCCAGAAGCCAGAGAACAGAATAATATTGCAGCAAATAATAAGAGAAATAAAAAACAAACATAAAACAAACAAACAAACAAACAAAAACACCCAAACAAAACACCAAGAAAAAAAACAAACAAAAAAACCCAATGCAGGTTAGAATGGACAGCAGAAGCTCAAGTGAAGATCTGGGCAGGAAGACAGGAATGCAGACCACTGAGACTCTGTACTGCCTGGGGAACAGACTGGCAACTAACAGAGGTGAGAAGTTCCTCCACTGACTGTCTCCTTCCCTCATCTGGCTGTTACAAGAAGAAGGCAGGCCTGCAAAATGGAGTAAGAGTCAATCAAACATACTGCTAAAAGATTTTTTTTCTGAAACAACTACAACGGGTTAGAGAAGGCAAAGGAGACAACTGCAGCTTGACCCGATGGGTGCAAGCATGCTCCAGAATCACACACCAAAAGCAAGGACCATAGTTCTGCACACCAGACTAACAACGTGCCAAGCTAAATTAACAGCAAACTCCTGCTAGTCTTATTTGATAAGAAATTTCCATGGGGAACACTGGGAATAAGCAATGCATCACATTCATATTCAGCCCTAAACACTTGATATGAATACTTAGAAAAGTTTAGGAAAATAATTAACCAAATTTCTCAAAGAATTTTGTATCACAGAATATGCTGAGTTGGAAGGGACCCACAAAGATGATTGAGTCCAACCCTTAGCCCTGCACAGAACCATCCCCAAAAGTCTGAGAGTATCATCCAAACACTTCTTGAACTCTGTCAGGCTTGGTGCTATGACCACTTCCCTGGGGAACCTGTTCCAGTGCCCAAACACCCTCTGGGTGAAGAACTCTTTTCTAATATCCAACCTAAACCTCCCCTGACACAACTTCAGGCCATTCCCTCAGGCCTTGTCACTGGTCACCACAGAGAAGAGATCAGTGTCTGTCCCTCCTCTTCCCCTCACGAGGAAGTTGTAGACTGCACAAGCATGCAAGAATAAAAGAGACAGATAATATTAACCTCATTTCAGCATGTAAATCAGCCCCAGTTCTTCACTGTTTGAGAGGGAATTCATCTCCAAAGACAGCTGCTGACCAGGGAAATCTGAGGTGATTCACTGTCTGTAACTGCCAGCCCCACTAACACATTCACTAAGTGCAGGTTCCTATAATTATCCCATATTGGACCTCAGCTGAGACTTTGAGTCTACATGTGCCCACACTGAAAATCAATTCAAAAGCTTAGATCCTGCAAAAAAGTAAAGAGCAAATCAGAGTCCCTGCTCCAAACAATAGCAGATGTCCAAAAACATTAATACAGCAATACAGGTTTCTTACCTCTGTCTGAGTTATGCTGTTCCTGGCTGTCCATAGAGAAAAGTTGCTCACATTCTCCTATAATGAAATTTATTTCTTTTAGAAAGTATGTACTAGTCACTAGAAAAAAATAAGTATACTCTAAGAAAACTTACTCCTTTACCTCTCTCAATGAAAGACTATACTGACACAGAATAAAAACTGACAAGCCTAGACCAAACGAAAGCAATGATCTGATTTCCAGACATCTGTGACACTGTCTTACCTGAGCCATGCACTGGACTGTTCTTCTGAGCTACTCTTCCTCTTTCGAATTTATCTCTACCCGCACCCAAACAAACAGAACATCTGGAGAAATGACTCAGAAATAAAGTTTCTTTGGAAACTCATTGACAGCCTCCATTCATTCCATCCCCTCCCCTATCCCCAAACCAAAAAAAGAAAAAAAAAATTCACTGAGAACATGCAACTGAATACTTGACTTGGACAAAGAACAAAGAATGAAATATAGTTTTGGGGCAAAGACAATTAGTGAAAGATAAATAGAATGGGCCTCTTGCAACAAGAAGTCAGAACACATCTAATCAAATCTAAGGTAGAGCTTAATTTATGATTCTGAGTCTTGTACTTAAATCAGCAAATCTCTTTTGCTGTTACCTGTGCACTGTTTATCCTACCAAGGTATAACAAGTTTCTTTTCTAGCATATTCAAACCTTCATTGTTTCAACAGAATTGTTTTGATTCTATCTGATGGCCAGTTACAAGCAATTAAACGCATGCTGAAAGAGACTGGGGAATTTGCATCCTTGGAACTATTCAAAGTTTGCCTGGGCGAGGCCTTAAGCAACCTGATCTAGCTTTGAAGTTAGTCGTGCTTTGAGCAGCAAGTTGGATGAAATTTCCAGAGATATCTTCCAACCTAGTTTATGATTCCATGCCAACTAAATGGAGAATGAGCAGGAAAACATAAGGCCCACATACAACATATATATCTCTTTAAGTTCTGATCAGAGCCTTCCTCAAGAATATCATCAATTAGTCCTTCCCCACACTCCTCACCCTACAGCCACCCCATCTGGAAGCCAACAGGAATTTTCCATGCAGAGCATGCATAGGATGAAGAAATGTATTCCTGTTTGCAACCCTCTCAAACACAAAGAGGTGTGTACCTCTTTTTCAAACCAGAAGACAATCTGACACATTAACCCAAAAAGGTGGCAGCAGGAGATACGGAACTCCAAGATGATGGCAACACTGTTGGTGTATTGAAATTGTGTGAACAACTTCCACTGCATTTCCATGAGTATTGCCTTGGCATATTTGGGTGTGAACAGTAAAACTAACTGCGTTACTTAAAATGGCTTCAGCCTTGAGGCTCGAACAAAAGAGGCTTTCTGCCAAAGTCAAGGAGGAGTTTTTGGCAGGTGAACAAGTTTTCTCATCTCCTATGGACACCTGTTGTTATCCAATTAGCACTGTACAACAAAGTATGTTTTCCTTATGTATCCAATCTTGTGTGAACAAGAAACACATGTCTGAGTGTCATAAGCAGTATATAAGATGTCTTTCTTCTAATAAAGCGGACATTTTGCTGATCATAATGATCTGTGAGCATCTGTCCATACCCCTCCATCAATACAACACAGGCTGACAGGAGGCACAGAAGTCCCCATTTATCAGCTGATCACACTGAGTTGTCAGATTCAACAGGCCATGGTATAAGCCTGTCCTAACAATAAATCTGATCTTGAGGGCAGCTTTACGATGCGCTCAAAAAGGGCTGTCAAAAGACACTCAGGTAGGAACAGGAGAGGCTGCAAACACTTGGTAAGTAGAAACAAACAGTAAATGAAACACCCAGTCTGAAGGAGAAATATGCAAATGCAAACTGCAGTGTTTCCCAGCACTCAGAGCCCAGCGCCCAAATGCAAGGAAGTTCAGTACATCATTTCCTTCAAATCTACTAGCCTTTGCCTACACTGTACTTGTTTCTATTACTGTTTTTACAAAATATCCCGTGGTTAGAAACTTTCATATGTTCCACAGTTCCTTAGATGAGCATAATCTTGAAGCACGTAAAACTCAAATAGGAAATGCTCTACATACCTCTTGTGCGTAGGAATACTAGGATTCCCAGAAGCAGCATAAAGAGGGAAAAAAGTACAATAAGAATAATTCTGTTTCTTTTGTGAGAGCCATATCCTTTAAAAAAAAATAAAAATGATTGGTTATTTATAAAGCAACAGTTCAGTAGAAACACAACCCTGAGTACGTTTTATAAAAAGTACGTTTTTTAAAAAGTAGCCTCAATAAATTAATGCACAAGAGTCAGTTAGTAGCAAAACCCTAAGCCAACTCCAGCACAGTTATGTGTTAAGTACCTCAGTTCAGTGAAGGCACATCACCCCTTGAAAGGCAATGGCTATTCCATTTTTTGGCATATGAAAGTCAGAGCCAGATTTCAGCCAAATGAAATTTCAGCAAATATCTTGTATTTGGTTTGTGTGGCAAGGTTTTGATGGCTTCTGTGATTAGATGCCAGAAGCTGCCCCCATGCTGGATGGAGCCAATGCCGGCTGGCTCCAAGATGGATCTGTTGCTGGTCAAGGCAGAGCCCACCAGTGACCGTGGTAGTGTCTCTGGGATAACACATCTAAGAAAGGGGGAAAACTGCTAGACAATAGCAGCAGGGAAAGAGGACTGAGAATATGTGATAGAAACAGCCCTGCAGACATCAGGGTCAGTGGAGGAGGGGTAGGAGGTGCTCCAGTCGCCGGAGCAGAGATTCCCCTGTAGCCCATGATGCCCCATAGTGAGGCAGGTTGTCCCCCTTCAGCCCTTGGAGGTCCACAGGGAAGCAGAGATCTACCTGCAGCCCATGGAGGACTCCACATTGGAATGGGTGGATGCCTGAAGGATGCTGTGACCCCATGGGAAGCCCATGCTGGAGCAGGCTCCTCGCAGAACCTGTGGCCCCATGGAGAGAGGAGCCCACACTGGAGCATTTTTGCTGGCAGGACTTGTGACCCTGTGGGGGATCCACACAGGAGCAATTTGTGAAGAACTGTAGCCCTTGGGAAGGACTCACATTGGAAAAGTTCAGGGAGGACTGTCTCCCGTGAGAGGGATGCCACATTGGAGCAGGGGAAGAGTGTGAGGAGTTCTTCCCCTGAGGAGGAAGGAGCAGCAGAGACAACGTGTGATGAGCTGACTGCAACTCCCATCCCCCTGCGCAGCTCAGGGTGGGAAGGTAGAGATATTGGGAGTGAAACTGAGTCTGGGAATAAGGGAGGGGTTTGGGGGAAGTGTTTTAGACTTGTTCTTGTTTTTCCATTATCCTACTCTGATTTTGATTGACAATAAATAAATTAATTTTTCCAAAGTTGAGTCTGTTTTGCCTGTGACAGTAATGGCTGAATGATCTCTCCCTGTCCTTACCTCAACCCATGAGGCTTTTGTCCTACTTTTCCCCCCCTTCCTGCAGAGGAGAGGGAGTGACAGAGCAGCCTGAAGGGCACCTGGCAGCCAACCAAGGTCAACCCACCACATGTCTCATTTCTAACAAGTTTCTAACACAGAACTCCAGTGAAGGAAGAAGAATTCTACACCAGTAAACCACGAAAATTACTTTTGCACAGAAATGAGAAACTGTGTCAGTTAGGGACTGCTTTACACACCCTACAAAAGAGATGATTCCAAACATGTTCTAACTCTGTTTAAAAAAGAAAAAAACACAAGCCTCAAGTTGAAGGTTTTCCCAAAGCTATAAGCAACAGGAGGAAAACTCTTTCTTCTAATTTTGATATCTCTCTGTGAAGGGGGAAAGAAGTATGTTCATTGATTCATGCAGATGATGCTAGATGAGACATTATTTTATCTAATGCTGCTAGATAACTCACTTGAAATGACTGAACAGTTTCACTCCAATTCATGGAGAGTAGTACACAGAGCACAAGTCATCAGCATTAGTTACAGGAGACCAGAAGGTTCAAAAGAGATCTTTTAAGTTGGTCTCCTTCTGTTATTACTCAGTCCAGTTATTGGTGGGGATCAAACTGTCAATCTCATACCTTCCATCAACCTTATACACACTTTTAGCAGACAAATCACTTCTGATGCTTTTTACTCTTTAAATCCAACTCCCCTAGAAGTCAGGAGAAATCTTACAAAGTTCATGCTGCTTCCCATCCAAGCCTCTCAGACCTGTGTTTGCAACCTGACACATTCATTACCTTCTTCATCTGAAATGCACTGAATCAAAGAGATTTCAGAGCTTCTTTCTGTTTGTGAGAATGTAATGAAACACGTAGCGTTCTTGGTAGCATCAATATTCTTTATAGGGATGGAAAATTCCTGGCTCCAATGGCTGCGTGGATCGTTACTGAGCTTCCAAGTGTAATTCACAGGCCTCTGGAAATCTGATGTACAGTTTAACACAAGGTTATCACCCTTGATGCTGTAATTTATTTTAGGTTCTGAAGGGGGATCTAAAAGGAGAGAAGACATTGAGTTTAGTTATAAACTGCCTTGAATTTTAGCACAGTACAAGGGTTGGAGCAACAAAAGCAGCAGAAGAGTGCAGAGACAAAAGTGTTCATGTAAGGTTTGTGTGTGCACATGCACACATGAGCACGAGAGAAATGTGTTTCTAAAAGGAACCTGTAAACCACCTCCTTGGGGTTCTTTGATGCCTAGTTCAAGCCTTCTCATGGCTCACTGTCAATAGGACTAATATACCCACTGGTCAAACATATTTGCCAAAGAGTGCTAGTGAAGATGAGTAGATGGGCACAGGATGATGCCACAGATATTCAAGCACATGCCTGGGATAACATGGTCAGCTTGCTCAAAGGGTTTGGTTGTCTACCTGGAAGTACTGCGTGCCATCTACGCACACTAACAGTCATTCCATGGTGAGTAATGATTGGCACACAAATTAGATGCCACCTTTGAAAATATGTTCAAAGTGCCTAAGCAACTTAACACCAGAGCCAAAGAACAGCCCCCCATTGTTTCTATTTGCTTTGTTGAGAAATAAACAATCCTCTTTCTAGATTTTTTAAAGTGAATGAAGTGGTGCACGTTCTTTATGCAGTTCTTCCTCTACTTACCTAATACCTCAAGAATGAATTCTAAAAAACCATCTTTCCCAGAAGTCTGGTAGACTAACTCATATGTGCCAGCATCACTCTTCTCCAAGTTAAATATAGTCAAATTCCCATTCTCCTTAAGCACACTCCTGCCTCGGAGATGAGTTAAATATGTCGGTGGGTTTTGCCCATCCCATTCAGCCACTATATCCTTGTTTTTGTTCCAAGTAATATCCTCTATTCTTTGCTTTATGTCTACTGGAAAAGTAAAATTTTCTCCCACAATGCCAGACAACACATCCTCAGCGTAGATGAGCGCTACAAGAGAAAAAAAAAACAAGTTACTTTAACAATTGTTTTATAAAATACTGCTTGACTAACACTGTATGCAGTATAAGACACATTCAAATTTAGATTAAAATCACATCACAATGTTGCAAACTAAGGCATGTGTTAGTTTAGAATTACCCAAACAAGGTTGTCAGCACAATCATATGACAGGCACTACAAAGGGATCCAATTTCCACATTCTGGTCCCAGGTAGAATCATTGTCCTGATCTTCTTCCCTATCCTAAGACCCTCTATCCTCAGTACTTTCCCTCTGTTCACCTGAAATGGGTCTCCTACCCATGGTCTGGTGAAAAAGATGAAACTGTCGCCAGTAAAATCTATTTTAGCATCTTGTTGCAGAACACCCAGACTGAAGTTCCCTAGGAGTAAATAAACAAATTTTTCCAGCATGAATATTCACAGTTATTAAAAAGCACACTTCTGACATAAAATTGCTACTCAGTTCAAAGCACCTGCTCTGAAATCATGGAGGTATTAGGGATTTCCCTTGGAAATGTCACTTAAACAAGCTTATTTCACAGACAACATATGTGAAATAACATCCAAACCTCTGAGATCTAGCAGAGTTGTCAGCAAGAAATGGAGCTGTCCAGAAACCTGAACTGCTAAAAAGGCCCAGATATTCAATGTAATTAAACACATAAGAACAGAAGAGGAATAAGAGATTTTCCCTAATTTTTATTAAAAACAGTTACATTTATAATAAAAAAAAATCTACTGATGTAACAGACAAAATTTTGCTGTGGGGAGGGGATACTGTAAACCATTAGCATCTCTGCATCCCTGCTTCTGTCTTCAGGAATCAATTTCCAAATAGCTCTAAAACAACCACAAGATTACTGCCACGGCAGACATTTATGTGGACATAGACAAAAACATGTTGGTACCGAGTTCAAGTTACACTTGCATTAAAGACTCTATTCCAGAGACTACAGCTGGTAGCTGGTAATTTTTTACTACTAAGTTGAAGGAAGGGCATGATTAAGTTATAAATGAGGTCTCATATTAAGGCGAGATTCCCAATACACACCATGTAAAACTTCCCTTTAAATAGTAACTGTGCATGATGAAACAGAAATACTTCTACTCCTCAAGCCAACCGGTTGCAAGTGACAGCTACTATTTTGAGTTTGTTTTGGTTTTGATTTTTTTATTTATTTGTTCATCAAAGGCATCAAGTTAAGAACCCACCAATTCTTGTATCATTCCAGACTTCCCTTGCTTCTGGTGCCATCATTGTTACCTCAATGTTACATCATTACTACTGTTCACAAATCAGTGTGGATACTACAGCTTTATCACACCAAGTCACTTCCCTTCACTGTGTACAAGTCCAGAAAACAAACTATAAGCCATCTTGCTCCACGTCCTATCTCCTTTCCATATGAAAGCAGACAGAAGGTCCTTTCCCATCAGCAAAGAACAGTGCTAGTCAGTGTACTGTGTCAGCAGCTCCTCTGCTTGCTGCCAGACCAGAGAATCAAGGACTTTCTCAGACAGGATACTGAAGCAATGAGAAACACACTTCTGTGTGTGTGCAGTTCTCTACCCAAGCACACAGGTCTTCTCCATGCCTTACTTTTTATGGAATATCCAATTTGTTTGCAGTTTACCCATGGAAGTACTCTTCTTGTGCCATTACAGGTGCTACTTCTTGATGTCTGCACTGGAGGTCTTTTCCAGGCACAGGAAATGTAAAAGCAAACAGGGTAAGCTCTCACTCCCACATCTTTTCAACACAACCTACGTGCTTTCTTTGTCTTCTATCCTGTTCAGGCAGATTTAAACATCTCACTTGCTCCCACTGCCCCAGTAGGAGCATCTCTTTCCACTCATCTCAATTAACGATTTCCAGAAAAGAAAACACAGGGAAGCTCCAACACTTGTGTGAAGACCACAGGAAAGCAAGATGCTGGGCAGGGTGGAACACTGTTTTGATCTGATGAAGCTTGAAGTCTTGTTAGAGACTTTTGTTTCATAAAGACTATTTCTAGGACCATTTATTTCTCAACAAGTCATCTCTCACTGCCTAAGGATCTATAGTACTCCTAGCATGGAGGAAAACTCCCTGCTCTACCCACTGCAAAATTCTGCCTCTCGGTATCTTCAGCTCACGGACACAAACAAGCTGTGGTGGCTTAATATCAGCATGCATAAGCCAAGCTGTGGTGGCTGCTGACAAGAGCAAGGTGACATGACTTCCTGAAGGAAAGGAAGCAGCCATTTGCTGGGGACTAAGAACACAAGCAAGGACAGCCACCACTGCTCAGCCAACCGCTAATAACTTCCTAAGCTTGGGGGTCGATCCAGGTAAACTCTCCACATCTTTACTCCCTTTAAGTTAGTCATAAGAGCTAGGTTGAAGGTATAAGGGAAAACCTGTTGCTCCTTCAAGCCCAGAAGTGAGAAAGAAATGAGAAAGCAGAGTTGAAAAGAAAACACATTTTCTCTCCATAGGTTCTGCTTGGCACAGGGGAGCACTGCTCTCTTCAGCACACTCTCCTCTTGCTCACTGATGAAACGAAGGTTTCACAGCAAGGAGCTGAAGAGTTCCTGCCTAAGGAAACTCGAGGCTTCCAGCAGCAGAACAACGAAAAGTTTACTCTTCGGATAACCGTCATCTCCTGCCATCTAAAAATGTCCAAACTTTATTGGACATTTTGGTTTTATTTATATTTGTTTTATTTCCCTGTTTTATTGGTCTAGTGAAAATGTGAAGAAATCTCCCACTCAATCTGTCAGCTTCCTTTTTTTCAAGGAAATCATACAGAAATGTTGCATAAGGTCACAACCACGTCTCTTTGAGCTTCTGAAGAAAGCATGTGTCATGATATGTTTTCTAAATTTCCAAGGAACCCTTCCCCCTCTTTTCTACGTAATTTTATATGGAAATACATTTCACAGCAGTTTGCTTCTCTAGTGTGAGCAAAGAGGGAGAAATGACAGCCAAACACTCTCTCATACAATCTTTTTGGAAGGCTAGAAATAAGAATCATGTTTCTTTGCTTTCTCCCTCTCTCCTTATTGTAGCCTGTTATTCCAACATAAAGTTTACACAACAAAGTAGTGGGGTGTTAAGGCCTTCAGTAGCCTCTACAGAAACCATCAGACAACCTGCTCCTCTATCTCCTAAAACCCACTCCAAATTCCTTCTTATGCCAAGCCTTTTTGTTCTTCCCTTCCAAACAAATCCCATGATGAAAGTGTCACAGATAAAGAGAAGGTAACATTGTGTGGGCAAAGCCTTTTCTGCAAACCCATCACCTCATCTTGTCTACATCATCTTCTGCTCCCACTTCTCCAGCAGCCAGACCCATGCAACCCAGTGTGCTGTACTTGAGTCTTAATATTCACCTGACTAATTCTGACTCTGAGCACTTAAGCAGGCTAAAGGTATCCATGTTGTGCTCAGACTAAGTAGAATTTAGTACTCCATTTATCAGCAATAAATACTTCATTACTATATTTGTCTACCTGGCTTGACTTTCTTCACTAGTTTTCTTGGAGCTGATGTAAGGTTTAGTTACTTTGGAGAAACATCGGTAAGCTAATTCCCTTTTTATTTTTAATACTATCATTATTTTTTTGGGTTTCAAGTACCTATTTGAAATGCATATATGTCTATATTAGGTCTACAAAAGCAGCAGTTAGACTCTCCTATTACCATTAAGACACTAACATTCCACCTGCTAAAGCTGAGTGGAAAAGTCCTTACCTGTTAACTTATAGCAAGGAACTGTTTGCCTCAGGAGATGGGCTTTTTAAATAGTGGATGTTTGTTTTATTTTTTGTAACTTCCCAACTACCCCTTTTCTAGGCTTTTTTAAAACTGTGAATTCCCCCAGCAACTGTAAGCAGCAGACAGTTATGTTCCCTCCTAACCCTCAAAACGTCTCAACATGGATACTGATTGTGCAGCTCTGGCTTCTTAACCTTTAAAACTTTGACTCTTGATACAAAAGCAACTCTGAGGAGATGACTGTAAATAAACTTAATGTTAGAAGTACCCACTGGGCTGTATTTCCAAGTTGGAAAGAATATTCCTTTTTCTGAATGTAAATACATGGGTTCTTATTTTTGTGGCACCTTCTTGATTTGGGTGTTTTCCTTTTTCCAAAGCATTGCTTTAGGTTAGTTTCAGGTAAGTCTATTCATCCCATAGTAACCAAACATCAACAAAAATATTCCATCTCTAGCAAGTCTGCCTGTTCATACACCAGGATAAAGGTGTGTGTACAGTGTCACAAGGGCCACACTAAAGGTAGCAGCAAGAGAAAAAGCTTCACAAAATTACTCCTCCATCAGAAGCAAGAGGAAATTTCTGATGTAACGGTCTAGATACACACAACATTATTAGCAAACATTGCCTACTCACAGCTCTCATCATCACCCTGGTTGAAGCAGAGTTTTCACTTTTGCTAAGCAAACCACATGCAGTTTGTTAGGCTGCTTCTTACTACCCATGTAGCACAAATTTGAGTTTCCATCACTCCTATCATTCACATATCAATGTAGCCTTAAAATCCTAGTACTTTAGCTTTGTATATTCCTTCTACTGCCTGAGTCCCCAGAAATTACCTCTGAGCAGCATTATGACTTTATTAATAATTATTCAGTCACAAATTATTCTGATTTAATTATTGATTTAACCGGTCTTATTATAGAAGAAAGATTGATCCCTGCCTTACAAGAGTCTTTCTTACTTGGTTCTACAGTGGGGAAACTTCGTCTATTCTGTGGCAGCCTGAGTCTATCAGGGCAGTCTGAACTACCAGGCCAGTACAACAGGGAACTCAACACACAGAGAGGGAGTTACTGCAGGACCATAGTATCCAAATCTTCTTTGCTGTGGAGGCACTATATGGGACATTGATGGGAAGAGAACATGCAAAACCACACCTGTATGTTCCATAACACAGACAAATTTAGGATAACCTTAACACTTCAGCTTCAGAAGGGTTTATGTACTAAACTATTATTGCCTGTACTTTGAGGCAACCTAGGTTTATCTAGTTCTCTTGTCAAGAACTTAAACAACGAAACCTTCCCTTCAGGAGAGAGTTGCAATATGAGAACTCCTATTCTAAGAATCTTGTGCCCCCTGCC
This sequence comes from Manacus candei, assembly GCF_025592945.1. NCBI lineage: Eukaryota > Metazoa > Chordata > Aves > Passeriformes > Pipridae > Manacus > Manacus candei. Next base: position 56,369,423 of record NW_026138062.1, on the reverse strand, counting down.
TCAGACAACTGATTAGCTCAGGGCAATTAAGCAAACACCAGATCCCACACATGGGTAGGTGTGCATGGACATCCCACTTTCCCTCCCCTCCACCTGCTTTTGCCCTCCTGCTCTGTTGGACTGAGCCAACACTCTTTATTAAATTTATACAGTTGGAGGTTTTTGACAACTAATGCAATTAGCTAAATCCAGTGAATGCCCAGGCCAACATATGGCCTCCCAGCATAAGGCGAGGGAGGGAGGGGGAAGACTGGAAATCACCACTTTTAGCAGTGGTGAACTATTAGGGAGGGCCAGTGTGTGCTGCAGAATATTGATGATCCTGGCTTTCTAAGGTCTAAGACCATTAATTACATTAAGCCAAGAAACTATCAGTGACATTTTTCACTCTGTGTTCATACTTCCATCCTGCAGTGTTAAATAGCAATGGCAAAAAAATTTTTATTTCTTTTTGGTTTTAATATAATATAACAGCCTCAGCTCTTATCAAGAGTTTTTAAGCAGGGGGCAGATGTTTGGTTTGATTTTTTTTTTTCCTTTGTGAGACATTCCTACCTTCCTCTGTTTATTCAGGAAGATTCAAGAGTAAGGCTAAAGGACAACAAAAGCGCCTGTCAGCTTCATAAAGCTGATGACTGATTTTTCCATTCGTATCATTAAAAACTGTTTAATATTTCTATTAGCAGCCTATGAACTAACCACATTCTACAAGCAACCTGAATTTTTTAGGAGTACAGATTTTCCACCATTCATCCCAATGCCTTGTAATGTAGTTCTCATAACATTTCCCATGGAGTGGAGAGACACAGGAGAAAACACTGAGCAATATCAGTGTTTTTGTGATCAAAAATGTAGAAAAGAGCATATATTTCTGTGTGTAGAGAAAAAAAGACAGAAAATTTTAAAATAAAAACAAAAGCCAGCCCAAACCTGTCAAATGGCCTAATGAGAAAGTAACAAAAAGCCACACTGAGGTATGTTTAGTTTCTATGCTGGAGATTCAGAAGAAGTTTGAAAAAAAACCTGAGAGATGCTAAAAATTATTTGTCAGTCTATGCTCAATACTGTACATGATAACCTCTGCTTTTAGATCAAATAAGTCTTCTCCGCTTAACTCAATTTTTATAAATAAGCTGAATTGGTAAATGAAGCATTAAGGAACCCAGAAGGCCAAAATACTGCATAAAATTGATTTGATGCTCAGAACATTGAAAGCGTTGCCTGGCTTTCATATGAGCCGCACTACGGATGCAGAATGCTTCTAGGTGTTCTACTTCCCATATTCAGCTTAATTCCCATATCCCCTCTGCTTTTGGGGTGAAGTCCTGGCTCTGCTAAAGTTACTAGAAGTTTGGCTGCTGTCTGCAATGGAGCAGAACATCCCTACTGGTGTAGCTTGCACTGTGACGTCCTGCTGGTGTGGTATTATTTATTCATCTCATCCAGGGAGGATGCAAAGACTTCTCTGTGGGTTCCTTCAATAAACTTGGCCACAGATAACACACTGACTTTTTTTTTCCACCCACATACAATCTCCAGGATCTCAAATCTGAGCACAGTTTTGCCTTGAATTTCCAAGGACTGAAGGAACATGCTCTTGGTATGTCTCAAAGTCCTTCCATAGCCTCACGGTGAGACTTTGCATTCTAATTTGCAAGTCTGAGGTTTTATCAGACAAGAACCTGACCCAGCAGAGCACTGTGAAGAGCTGGAATCCCTATTTGTCAAGTAGGAATTCTGAAGACGCCAAAGCTACACTGCAGCTTCTGTGTGTCACAGGCTCCCACAAGAGAATGGAGAAGCACATCTCCCACCCCATTCCAGATGTTCAGCAACACAACTGGGATAAGTGCAGTGCTTTGAATTTGGATGGAGAAGGCAGGGATTCAGAATGGGAAGACTGAAGGAGGATGAGAATCTACCAACAGCATCCTGGTGTTTACAACAGGTATTTGCAAGGCTAGAAACTTGCATGCCAAGTCAAACTGGTACTGGTCTACTTTATGCACTTGGGCAGATCAGTCTGGCTTTCAGGGTCTTGATTTTCTCATACAGAAATGATAGATTATTTTACCTTGTTAAAATTAACATGAAACATTTACGCGTAGTCAACACACATAATAGCAATAATGCAAGCATACAAACAAAAACATGGTGTGAAAGCTTGCCTATTTAGTTTAGTGAACAACAGTAAAGAATTTGCAGTCCTCATCTCCTGCCCTAATCAACCACTTCAGAATCAAAGACCCTCAATGCTCTCTTAGAGAACAATATCTCTAAATTAAACAAAACAAGCCGAAGACTTCTAGAATAGTATGAGGAGGAAATTCGAGGGAGTTGCTCTGAACACTCAGTAGCAGAACCAGCTGCTTAAAGCCTTCAGGAAAAGCAAGAGGAGACTGTTAATTTTTTAAACAGGGGATACAATAGCTCCTATTTTAGGCATATCCAGGAAACTCCCAAAGCAAAAAAAAAAAAAAAAAAAAAAAGTCACCAAGAAATCCCTTAGACTAGAAGAATAAGATTTTCATAGATTTAACCATGCTCCTTGTCCCACTGGCCCATCTAGCAATAGCAGCTACCTCTATTGACAACAAGAACGTTTGTACATACATCTTCAATTTCAAAAAATGAGCAGTTTTTTTTTTATACTTCTCACGTTCATAGCCCAGGGCAAGGGTTATGGGTGTGAGGGTATTGCTCCTCAGACACACACGTGGAACTTGGACTAAGAAGGCCTTTGATTAGTATTTCACCAGAAGTTAATAGCAATAATTTACTTCTACGGGGGAAAAAAAAAAGAAAGAAAAAAACCACAATAATTAAAAACAAAACAAAACAAAACAAAAAAACCAACACAAAACCTTTGACAACTTTGATGGGTTTTCCTTGAGCAACAGGGAACACAGAACACAATATAAATAGCACTTTCATATACAGGGGTGACAAGAATATTTCTACAATAAAAGCTTGCTTTCTGAGCTCCTTAACACCTCAGGAACAGGGGGGAATTATCTCACCGTAGGCGGGTGCCATAATATCACACCCACTTCCTACCATAACCTTCCTTTACACAAGTTTGAGAGAAACGAGCCAGAAGAACAGGGTGGGGAGTTCCTAAAAGTGCTGACCGCTGGCATGAAATTCTAGAGTTAGACGAGGGAGGCACGCAGCCGCCTGCTTCTGCCCGCTATGCCTTGGAAGGACAGGGAGCAGGCGGCAGGACCGCTCCCGCCCAGCCCCGCGCAGGGAGACGCGGTCGCCGCGCTGGGACCGGGCCAGGAGTCCGGGGCGGTCACGGCCCCCTGGAGAAGCAGCCGCCCCCCTGGAGCAGCTTCCCAGGCCGCAACCCACTGCCAGAGCCCGCCGAAATTCCAGCAGCAGGCTGCGCAGTCCTGTCCACGCCGCTCCCCGGGGCGGAACAAGCCCGTCCAGCCGCGTGGGGAGCAGAGGACAAGGATGCCCCGCTCCCGCCGCCCACGATATCCCGGACGGCAAGGAGTGAGGGAGAAAGGCGAAGGGCTCGGGAAGGGTCCCCACCGTGCCCCTCACGGCTTACCCCAGAGGGACGCGAAGCACAGGAGCCATGCCAGCAGCCTCATCGCCGCCCGCCCCATCGGAAGTCACAGCGAAACCCGCTCACGCCGGCCTTGCTACGGGCGGTTCGTCCTGCCCTGCGGCCCCGCCCCGCTCTCGGCGGGAGGAGGTTCTCCGTGAGTCGGATTTACCAGCTTCCTCTGGAAACTCCAAGCCCCTGTTAGGGAAGGGGGTTTTTAGACGCGGTGGCCGCCTCCGCTGTGCTCTGGTGGGGTCGCGGCTGCCGGAAAGGGGTTTGGGGTGCTGGGTGATGCTGCGAAGGGAGTTTCTGGTTCATGGGGCGCAAGTCCAGGAGGGAGTTTCTGTTATATTTCTGTCGACAGAACTGTCGTGTTGCTCTTACAGAAGGGAGTTATCAGCTCTACTAATTGAAAAACTGAAATTAAATCAATTTAATGTGGAGTGAAAGCTGCACAGGTTAGGGGAAGAAGGAATTTCAGCAGGTAGCACGCAGCTCGCTGCCTCAGAAAATGACCACGGAATGGTTCGGGTCAGAAGGGATCTTAAAGACCATCCCAGTTTCAACCCCTCTGCCATGGGCAGGGACACCTTCCACTCCTAGTATTCCCTGGAGCCTGGTGTTTGACACCTATGCTCCCAAAAATGTCCACTTCTCTCTTTGAGTGACACCTGCCAACATCTCATTTTGAGGAGTGGGCTTCAGGCTAAGCCTGGCCGTGCTCACCTCTTTCCCCCAAGGCAAGGTTGGTCTCTGTGGAGCTGCCCCTTCTGCCTGAGTGAAGCAAGAGAAATGTAATAGAAACTAACTGACTTCTAGGGGTTTCCTTTGACACCAGCTGCTCAGAAGCCCATTCACAAAACTAAAACACATTTAGATTCTGTTTTATGAGGATGATTGGCCTCTTGGCCCTATGAAGTGTTTTTGAGGAAAATGCGCAACAGTTTGGGAAACATAAGTACTCAGCAGCTGCTGAAAAAATGCTACTCTGCAAAATACTCCAGTGGCAGCTGGGAGTCAGCTTTCCTCCCAGGGCAGTGAGCTGCTGCAAGTGAATACTGCAACCTCCTTCGTCTGCATCCCGCTCACAGTGCATTAGCCTGGCTGAGGAGAGTCCAGCTGCAGACCTTACAGCCTCAAAGCATGCTCAGCTCCCAGGACCTTGACTGCCTGTCTGGGAGGCACCAGCACAGCACTAGTGTCATCCAGGGATGCTCTTGCTGCAGGTTTTTCCCTCACTTGGCTCTCCGCAGTGCATGTGGCCCACACACTCACTGATGAGCAGCTGTGTTGGACTATTCACCCCCACTTTGAGTGACCTCAGCTTTTTTCTTCACACAACAGATTCAGAAAAAAAAATTGGCAGCCATGGAGATCTCTAACCAGAGGACCTTCCAAAATGAACACTGAATATGTTCCAATGCCAAGTGATTTTTTTTTTCCCCCCTTCTTCTAGGAATCACCGTAAGCTCCCTTAACTCATCACTGAAGGCTGCAGCATGAGCTAGAATGACACTGCACCCTGGGCTGAGCAATGCTGTCTCATTCAGTTCTTACAAAAATAGAATAATACTGACCCATTTTCCATAGCTATGTTTGAATGCCATGACGCATAACTCACCAGTGGAGTCAGGCCCATCCTATAAATTCCTTTTGCTCAGTGATAGAAACTCACACCAAGCTTTTCTGTCTCTCTGTTCCCTTTACCCCTCTGTTCTCAATCTCTGTCAAGTGTTAAAGGGAACTCCTTACCCTGTAAAGGCTCCAAGTCACAGCATTTACATATTACAGAAATGTAACATGGCCATCTTTCTGCAGTATCCTCATGGCAGGAGCACATGTTCTCTGCTGCTGACTAGTCCTCTTGTAAGGTAAAATGTCCTCTGAAAATGTCAGAGACTTTGGATTGAATCTTGTTGCTGGGAGGATGCTTGCACACTGCAGCTTGCCTGTAGGTTATGAAATCTTTGGGGTTAGGAGAGAAAAATCTGAAGCAGACAGACACTTTCACTTTGAAACAGGTTATTTTAGGGTGGAAGGAACCACGGGAGGTTCCTCACGTGCATTTAAGGCAGGCCTAAGTTTTTCCTACTGAGTTGCTCTGTGTTGTAGAGGATGATTAGGGCTTCACAGGGCAGAGAAAGTGAGAGAAACTTGAACCTGGTGGCTGGTGCCCTCACCTAGGCTCCTCTACCTTTGGGAAGCTACAGAAATACGTGGCAAGGGTGTATTCTCCCTTCTTTTGCCTATGTATACAGTCCTACCAGATAGAAGATCCATAAAGTACTCAAGAAAAGACACAAGAAAATGGCTGGTTTTCCTCCTTTCCTGACTGAGTACCCAATCAGTTTTCCCTTCCTCAGTTGCCCAGATTATCTTTAATGTTTTCTTCCTGCTCTGTCATAGTTATAACACTCTTCTGAAAGTCAGGAGTTTGAATTTCTTTTTGTTGAGGTGAGAGCTAAACACAATTCCTCTCTCAATCCTGGGAACAATACACAGGAGCCTACACACTTAACACAGAGCCATGATTCCTACTCCACGGAGAAAGGACAGAAAATACAGGAGCTGTAAGACCAAGTATTCCAGCAGTAAAGGTGGATCCAGGCCTTAATGGATAGTGAGCTAAGCTCTGTGTGTATTTCACACCCTCCCTCAAACGCAAAGGCCCCAGGGAGAGGTTTTAAATAGTCATCATTTGTTTAACTCACACTTGGCTTCCCCCAAGGTCCCACACTGCTACCCCAATTGCATTGTTTCCAGTATCAAAAACCAGTTTTCCAGTCTAAGTGAATTTTCCTGTGATCAGATTTCCACTTGACTCCTGGGTATTTGCAGTGCTTATGTTCCTCTGCCAGTTCTTGTTTTGTGGGTGGGGAGACAACATTTTCAGCTGAGTTGGGCACTTTCAGCATTTGCTTGAATGTGCAGACAGCACAATTTTTATTTTTTTTTAATTAAAATAATTTGTGCATAGAATCATATTTGTTTGTTTTCATTATCCCTCATTCATTCTCAAGAGAATCACACTGTGCTTTATGATTGTACACTGTAATGGACTGTTAAAAGAAATCTAAAGTGGTTTGAAAGTCTTTGCAACAATGATCCTATTGCCATTATAATCACTCCCATTGGAAAGTAAAATAAGTGGCATTAAATTTCTGAATTAATATAACTGTAATTACTCAGTAATTAGGTTCACAAGCATTAAAAAGAAAACCCTTCGTACCAAAATAGTTTTCCTGGTAACAGCGTTTTAAGCACAGAGAAACTGAATGGCTTTTGCTGTTTGCATAAGGAACCACCACGGTATGCCAATATAATAAAAAAAAAATCCTGGGATTACTAAATCTGAGATCACAGAAAAAAACCTGCTCAGGAAACAGAATTTTCAATTTCATGAAGACATTTCCTTTTTAAAAACCACCGGGTTTGTATATTTGCAGAGTTGTTAAATACCAGAATGCTGTTTAACAGCTCTGTAAATACACAAAACTAAGCCAGAGCTGCACATCTTGGCCATAGTTTTGTTTTACTCTAGGGCTCTAATTATAATAATTATAATGCCTTATGTAATGTAATTAAAATAAATCATAATGCCTTATATTATAAGATATTTCATAATTTCCATAGGACTTGACAAAGAGTAATATTTGCATCCTGCTACAAAGAGTAGTGCTTATTGCCATAATTTTAAATTTAAAAAAATGGAAAGAAGGATTTGCTTGTTTTCTTTATGTGCTCCAATTTGTTTTTTTTATTTTAAGAAATTTGTCATTTTCACAGTGACACTGTTGGTCTGAAGGCCTGCATGGACATGTCACTGCCTAATGGTATGATTTCACAAATTTCTTTCTTTCTTTCTTTAGAAAAGTGGAATCAGATCAGTGGAATTTCTGGGTGTAATGAAAAGGAGTGGGCCCATTGCAGTCCACATGCTTTTATCTTACAGTCTGTGAATCAACTTGAGTCTAGTGCTGGGGATGGGTAGATGAAGAGTGGGCTGGAAGCCAGGCACTGGCTATTCATATTGCAGCTTTCAATCTTGGAAAATTTATTGAGCTGGCAAACTCAATCAGATAATAGTGATTGACAAAGGACACTTAGAACCTACTTCTGTGACAATAAGCCAGTTTGAGCCTGGGGGCAAGTATTTCAGGATCAGAATGTACCTGTATACTTATCTCTGGGAGGATGCAGGTGGGGCAGGGCTTCAGTATTCCTCCAGGGCAGGCAGCTGATGCTCCCTAACTTCACAGTGAACACTGAAGAAATTTATCTCAGGAGACTTGGAAATAACATTATCTTCTGCGTAAAACAGTCCCAAAGCCTTCAGCTGGAGCAAACTGGGATAAGGAAATTACTGCTATCACTAATAACTGTAAAGTAATGTCAGATGCTTTTTGAAATGTCTTTGGCCATTCTTCTGATCAGACTGAAGCAATTTCTTCATTTTGTTGTTCAGATAAAGTCGTTGTAGAATAGTGCCTGGACAGGGAATGTTCCTTCGCTCATTACCCCTCCTGCCATTTAACACACTCAGGGGCAAAGCTGCCTTGTTCAGCGAGATGGACCAACACACATTGATGAGATTTAAGAAACAGGTGTGTCCTCAGCTTAAAATCCTTCACAGCCAGGGAGATGGTAACACCATATCATGAGTGTCATGTGACAGACTCCTGGTTACATGTTTGGTTGTGCACTTATGCTTCTCCATCTGTATACATCAAAGCAGTAAATTTTTTTATTCAAAGGTCTTTTTAAAGTGTTTGCGTGTTTATGATACTGGTGCATTACTGAGATCATCTTTTTATTTCCTTTAGTACCTGAAATGCAAACCAAAGGAAAAGTGAAGGCTGTCCCTGCCCTAAGAAATGTACAGTCTGGGCTTATTATGGTGATATGGCCACCAGTGACATTTTAGACCATCTTCCCCCTCACTTTTCAGAAGTAGTCCACTGCTTTGCCTTCTTTTGTCTATTATGGGTATGTGACCAAAAGTAGAAATACAGCAGAGAGAGAGCAATGCAAAAGGAAAAAACACAGATGCAAGGCTGGTATGAATCTTCCTGACATGGACTGACTGTAAAGCCCTCTGAAAAACCAGCATCCCTAGTCAGAATTTGGCAGAAAAGTCTGACAAAGCACTGTAACTCTATCACTTGCTCCGACTGGTTTCACTAGCTAATTCCTGAAGGAGGAATTTTGCCTCAAGGAAGGAAAGGAGTGTCAGCATCCTTTTTAACCAAAAAGTCAGTGAAACCTCTGCTTCACACTTTGGCTTATGGTCAAGTAAGAGCAGAGGTAGTTGTCCCTTTGCTTTTTTCCCAAAAGATCACAGGCTGGTTGATCATTAACAGAGTCAAGCTGATCGAGCAACCCACCATAGCTGTTTTTCCCCTGTACAATCCTTGTACTTGTAGTTAATTACCAGGAAGATGGTTGAGGATCTGAAGAGGCTACTGCTTGTTGTTCTTGCTGTCCTCTGGCTGCTCAGCTCAGCACAAGCAGGTAAGAAAAACATGACTCTCTGGCAAGGGATTGAAGGTTCTACATAGAAGGATCTGAATTCAATTCTCCCTAAACAACCTGTGTGTCAAGAGGTCCTTGAAATAATCTTGTTAGGTGCCAGGGAACAGGCAATGCAAGAATAGTCCTTTCTTCTCCTATGCTTTCAATCAATCAGTCTCAGTGATTTGATTCCACTAACCTGATTTACAAGAATGATCCAGGTTTACCTGAAGTATAAGGAAGCAGAAAAGGGACCATTTGACCTCTGGCACTGGCATCTCCTGCTTTGAAAGCTTAGCAAGTGTAATCTGCAGTAGCTGGGAGGAAATAAACAAACACCAGGCTTCCATTTCTTTCTTTAATTGTACTGTCAGTTAAACTGCTTTTGTGATCACCACTACAGTGCCACATCACCTTCAGCTTCACTGCAATGCACCCCCTGCCTTACCTTTGCTCATTGTCCCCCTCATCCTACACTGTTCTGACACACCCTGTGCTTGCACTAAACCTGCCTTTGCTAGTTAAACTGGCTCACGACTTTCATCTTTTTCAAGCTGTTTTTTAAGAATGCCTCTTTCTCCCTTGCCTTCAGTACACAGGAAGACCAAAGTAAACAACAGTAAGGAATAGTCATGTCCCACAGTGAATCTCACCCCTTTGTGCTGCACCTTAGGCCATGTTCTGCCTAGCTGGTATAAAGTATCTTCTAAGAGAAATTAGGAAGAGCTGGTTGTTTGATTTTAAAAAAATAAAATGTTTTATTGTATGTGCTGATTCAAGGCTGTTTCACTTCCTCCAGTCCAGAAAAGGGAAGGTGATGCATTGTATTGCAGAAGGATGTAACTAGGCCAGTTCATAAAGTAACACACATACTGCTAGTCATACATACTGCTAAACTTCTATGTTTGCTTTCTAGCCTAAATTTACTCAGATTTTTACTAGCTACAGGTCTGAGATTTTTTCCATCTAGAATAAAGTGTCTTCCAGCAGCTGCCTTCTCCTTCTCATAAAGCATTTTAATCCAGTAAATGAATCAGTCTGGAAATTATCATTGACACTTTTTTTTTCATTGGCATTTTCATATTTATTTCTGGATTTTTGAAACAACTGTCAGTTAGACTTGTACCTTCTACTAAGCCTACCTGAATTTGAATAGAAATATCCCCATTCAGTGGTGCCTACCTGTTGGCAACCATTTTTTTAAAGATCTAATAGCCACTTCAAAAATGTAATTAGTGCCTGGTCTGTGTGGCCAATTTGCTAAAAAAACTCAACAGGATGTTATTCACCTTTTGGTAAAACAAGTCTCAGAAGTCAAAGCTACTATGAGATCCATGGTTATCTTCTCCAGCCAGTGCCAGAATTCCATTAAGGAACAAAGAAACAACTTGTCAGTCAGGTAAAATTTCCAAAATAGGCTCATTTTAATTTATGTTCTAACTTTTTAATCTTCATCAATAGAGGTGAAATTGTTACCTTCATTTTCCTAATGAATTAGAATGAGGGGTTTTTTTTTCCATTACACAGAACACAGGCTAAATGTTTTACTCACTCCCTCTTCTTGCAGGGAATACAGACAGACTCTCAGAACATCACTGCACTGACTTCCAGACAGCAAATTTCCTACAGGGCAGTAAACTTAAGGTCCAGTTTCTTCTGTTCACCTCCTCAAGCCCCAGCTGTGGAGAGCTGATTTTAGCTGATGATGGTATCAAGAATGGCAGCTTCAATAGCAGCTCAGAAACCAAGATCATAATCCATGGCTTCAGGTGAGAGGAAGAAGAGCACTGTGTCTAAATTTTTACTGGAAAATTAAACACTGCTGGGGCATTCCCAAGCACTGGGTGGGCCTGGCATGGAACTCTCCTGTTTGTATCACCGTCTTCGTTTTCTCAGCAGAGTGGCTGCATGTGGAACACCTGCTAAGAACAGAAGCTGGGGTGCTCAGCCCCAATTGGACTTGGGAATTGTCTGGGAGGCTACTGGTGGGCTGGGGCCAAAGGCATGGAACGTGCTCCTGGCACCCCTCATTACAACACCATTTGAAGTCCTTTAGTTTGTGATCAGTTGCCTATTTTGTGTGTGCTTCGCATTTTTTGGGGCCTAAAAAAAGTTAGAAATTAGAATCAATCTCTTTCTTATTTTCTCCTGCTGTCTCACTCTCTCATTCTCTCACTGTCTGTTTCTTTACCTTTTCCTATTTTTTTCCTTTTCTCAACCTTTTTAATTAAAAACTCTTTTATTCAAGATTCTTGCCCCTTTAAATTGTGTTCTTGGAGTTCATGTCCAACAGCTTGGATTAATGAGCCACTTAAAAGCCCCGGCAGATACATTATACTTCTATTCTTGAAACTGTCATCATTTTTGCAATCTTATTTTACTGTGCCATTTTTCACTCACATGTGGCCATATAACATTATTTGTTTTGAAATGCAAATGCCTAAATATAAAGTGCATAAAAGACCAGGATGAAACCACAGCAGATGTTGCAGGGTCTTCTCAGAAAACCAGCTGTTGCCTCCACATGACATACCGCACACTTCACCAGATGGTATGAGGAAAAGTGGGTAGAACATAGCCTCCTCAGTTGGCCTTGAATTCTTGATTATAGATTATTTTTTTAAACTGTCTAGAGATGACAAAACATAGCAGTGAAAGACTAGGTGATTTGGCCAAGGACTTCCTGCGAGTTGGTATCAGAGAAGGATCCAGGTGTTTCTGGTCAGCTCACTTACTCCAGGTGGGCTCTGTGGTGGCTGAATGAAGCACCACAGCAAGACTGAGATCTCAGCCTGAGCCCTGCAAATGTTATATCATTCATTAAAATATCTGGTTACCTCCTGAATCAGTGCATTCTGGAAAGTGTTATTACACCACCACAAAAAAAAAATTCCAGATGGGGAGTCTAACACCAGAAATAACTTTCAGCAACTGTCTGGCAGCCTCTTCTGAGACATGTGAAGATCCAGCACCAGTGAACAACATACTGGCAAGTGCCCTTCTTTGGAAACACCTAACATACTTGTTTCTGATGTTTCCACAGGGCTTTGGGTACCAAGCCCTCCTGGATTGAAGGGCTTGTCCAAGCCATACTGGACACAAGCTGGGTGAACGTGATCGCAGTAGACTGGGTTTATGGGTCTACGGGAGCCTATCCCTCTGCAGTGGAAAATGTCACACAGCTGGCCCTCTCCATCTCACAATTCATCAGCAAGCTCCTGGTAAGGCTACTACGCATTTCCAGTGTGTGGGTTCATGGTCGGAGGACATCATTCATGCCAGCAATCCAGAGAACTGCTCCCAGTCTGCTGTCTCCAGGAGCTGGCCAAGTGGGCTTTTTATTCTGGAGTTTTCTTTTTTTCCCCTCTCTTAGTCCAGGCTTGAGCATGACACCCTTTTTCTTCTTTCTCTTGAGTTCTGACATTTGCTGGAAAAAATCCCAGTTGTCAGCTGCCTCTCCAGCCCAAGACAAACCTAAAGCATGCCTTGGGTTTTCTCAGATCCATACTTCACTGAGCAGTCTTCTGCTCAGAGATTTTGTCTAGAAAGCTGGAGGGAATGAGATTTGAGGCTGTATTATATTTGCTTTGGGCTTCAGATAGACCCCCCAGCAGCTGGAAATACCCAGATGTGCCCCACCCAGTTTGTTCCTGCACAGCATGGCTGAACAACACTTCTGCAGTGAGGGTGATAAATCTTTGTGTTAACCCTTACCTATTTGGTTTTCCATTGTACAGCTCAAAAGTAATTCTACATTAGAAGAATTACAGAGCTGCTGTGTGGGCTGGGACAGGGTATTTCACCTTTCTGCTACAGAAACAATTATTTGTATTTTTGTAAATCTGCAGGCCCTGGGGGTCTCGAGGACATCTATCCACATCATTGGGGTAAGCCTTGGTGCGCACGTTGGGGGCCTGGTGGGGCACTTCCATGGCGGTCAGCTGGGACGGATAACAGGTATCATAAAACTGAGTCTTGGATCCTCACATGCTCTTCAAGAGGGAGAATGAAAGAGCGAGGAAAGGGGGGTCATTCAGAGTGGTCTTTTAATTACATAAGGACTCATTAGATTCGAGCTTATGGGCTTCTTCCCAGCTCCAGAAGAGTCTAACAGTGACTTTCCAGTCATCAGTCCCCTCCACAATGCCAGAAGAATGCATGTATTTGCAAGAGGTTCCTTCAAACTCTGCTCCACTCTTCAAATTGGTGACAGCTTAGAAGAATATGAGGTCTCATGACCAGTGAAAACCCACAACACGCACATGCCTTGCTTCCAAATTATAGCATGTATACCTGTATGATTCTTAAAATTAAAGCCCACAATGCAATTCATTGTGGGGGAAGCAGCAAGAGTGAGCCACTCTGCAGGAAAACGTGAGCTGAGAGCCAAGGGGACAGCAAGGTAGGCAGTGGCAGTGGCCTCACTGCCAAGGGACACAGTCCTACCATGTCTAGGCAAGAAGAGCTGAGCAGGTCCAGTGACAGGAGCCAGGGCCACCCACAGTCCAGTGATCACTAGGCAAGTTTGTAGTGATAAGACAAGCCCAAGGTCAAGCTGGGAAGTCAAGTGAGCAAGATAAAAGCAGGACCAGCAGGAGACAGGGCTGGGCATGGCATCCCTACAACACAGCTCAGTCAAGGAACACAGTCAAGAGCCTGAGCCAATGTTGGGAGGACCCCGATGAGGCTCCTTGCTGTTCTCTCCCACAAGTCAGCTGTTTTCACAGTAGGCTGGTCTAAGGCCACACAGCTGTACCAAGTCAGAGCTGACTTTAAACACAGAGAGCCAGACTCCTGGGTGTGAGGAAGAGGTTGAAGCGGGGAAATTACAGAGCAAGGTGGTTATAGGCTGATCCTGCCATTTAGAGTTTTTGATCCACTCAGGGCCTTGTCAGCCTTTAGTTATAAAACATAAATTGACTCACAGAATTATTTAGGTAAGAAGTGACCTTGAAAGGTCTCTAGTCCACACACCATCACCACCACCCCTCCCTCCTTCTCAAAGCGTGGCTGCCTTGTAAGTCATATCGGGTTGCCTAGGGTTTTGTTAAATTCTAGGAATCCCAAAGGACAGAGATTCATTTTGATAGGAGGGAAAATGCCACCAAGAAGGAGCAGACATAAAGTCTGCAGTAGTGTGACTACAGCTCCCAGTCTGCCTCAGCCCTTGCTAGTCTGTCTCACAGAGGTATCCTCAAGAAGGATCTCACTGCACACTTGGCAGGGCAGTCCAAGGAAATATTGGCTCAGCCTTCACGTGTCATAACTACCCACACTGTATGAAATACAGGCATTTCTTAAGAGGACTTGAGTTTCGTGTTGGGCCCTTTTTTAAGCTGTGAATCAAAGTTTACATTAGGAGGAAATTGGAGTAGCCACTGTCCTGCACCAGGATTTTATGATCAGCAACATCTTCAGATGAGCAGAAGCAGACACATTCCCACGAGACCATGGTAATTAACTTCAAAGTTAAGGACTTTTTCCCTTTATGTTGTCTAATGTAATAAAAGCTCTGTAAATTTATTTATTCCATTCATTTTTAACTCTACTAGAATACAATCCCTTTTCCTCATTTCTGTTTGTCCTATGATTTCACAGGCACACTGAGCATTGCAGATTCCAATTCAGATTTAAGAACCTGAAGATAGGTGGGATTAGATCCAAGATATGTGTGATCTCATCTCCTGCCTCTTCATACACATGCATACACTCACAGGGGAATGTGATCCCAGAGCCACAATTTGCTGATGTATTTTCAGTCACGTAAGAAATGCTGTGTGGAGCAAAACCAGAGCAAGTCTTGGGGATTAGACCACAGACTTTATTTTTGCGAAGTGAGTTTCTTTAACACATGCCTGTTCTAGTGCATATCTCTGTGTGCAAGAAAGCAAATTATATAGGAGGTGGAATGAATGGCCCTTATCCAAAAGCAAGCACTCAGAAAAGAGCAATTTGTTTCAATACTCGCAGAGGAAATGAAAAAGCCCAAAGGAATTTGTTTGCATACTGTTTAGCTCCAGTGAATAGTTTTTTTAGCTGCTGAGGATGTACATCTCAATGGAGTTTGTGCATGTGCTTGGAGGAGGTAGGGATGGAGAATAGAGGATAGAAAGGTGCTTACCCTGGAGGTCTGTTGGAATTGACTGGTGCTCATATTAGGCATTTCTCCCTCTTCAGGAAGAAATTTAGGCTATACCAAATAACATTTTTCAGTATCTTTGAAAGCTTTTAAGTGCAACTTGTTATGTAGAAATGGGTGGGGAACCTCTCAGCTTTTAGTATGTATCAAGATTAAAGAACATTAAAGATCCATTGTTAGCTATTATTTATAGAAAGAATAGGAAATAATGTTTTTTCCTTCTTTTCCTTTTCCTCCTTCCCTCTGCCTTCAGAAACACAGAGACATCAGTTTGGATATTGTTGATATTGCCTTCTCCATAGACAATTAAGGGGACTGAGTCAAAGCAGTGAAACCAACCATCTCTGAGGCTAAGTGGCATGTGGAGCAGAGCTGCTTCTTGAACTGTTGTTGCCTGGGGAGGGAAAAAAAAAATCTTGTGAGGTTACTTTTCTGTAAAAAGTGAATAGGATAAACCTCAGAAAAAATTACCTTTAACCTGTTCCTTGGTATTGCCAAGGATAATTTTAACTGTATTTCTTTGAATCCCTAGAAGTTGCTCTAGGAGCAAGCTTTAGGCAGAAACGTAGATGATTGCTAAAGACTCAATTTTATTTGTGGGGAGAGGGCTCAGAAGCCTCTGTTTTAAAATTGTTTGATAGTATGAAACTTTGGTAGTGCTTGGGTTGGCTAATGCCTGGGGTGCTGAATTTATCACCTAACTGCTGATCTTCAGTGACATTTCTCAGACAGTAGTGCTAATACAGATGACATTACAATTAGGGAAGGTATTAAAAGTTTGATTCTCTTTCATCAAAAATCAAAAAAACACCATGCACTCACTCTGACAGAGGTATTTGAAGCTCAGTCCTGGCTTTATAGCCTAGAAACTTGAGACACAACACTGCTAAAGGGGTGTGGAATACTGCATGACAAGGAAATGAAGCTGCAATGGAAGTTAGAGATGGCAGATACTATTTTGGAGCATGGGGGAGTTGGGATTAAATGATCTTTAAGGTCCATTCCAACCCCTTAATAGTATATGATTCAGTAATTAGTGTGACCTGGGAATAATTTATTACTGCTGCCTAGCAACATCTTTAACATTTTGGATAAAATAACTGGTCCAGAAACAAGAAAGAGGGGGCTGAAGAGTACTTGTTGTTGAGATGTTTGATTTTGTTACAGCCCTGGATCCTGCAGGCCCTAAGTACACCAGAGCCAGCCCTGAGGAACGCCTGGATCCTGGGGATGCCCTCTTTGTGGAAGCCATTCATACCGATGCTGACAGTAAGCTGGCTTCCATCTTCTTCAGCCTGGGCTTCTGTTCCTCCTGACATCATTATTGCTAAGGAGTCTGTAGGTCATTGTCCCTTTTTTGCTGGACTACCATGAGTTCAGGTTCACTATGAGGAAATTTCTTGTTTAGATAGGCTTAAGATGAATTTATACCCCAGAGCACTTCAACCAACAGACAAGTGGAGATTGCTGCAGCAGTCAGTTTATGCAGAACTGGTTTGGCATGACTTCTACCACCTGGCAGGAATTTATATATCTAGTCTTACTCTGCCTTTTCCCACCTGATGTAAAAGAGGTACCACGGAGAGTGCTTATCAGAAAGTAACAGAGCCAAACCAGCAGCTGGTGCAACAGCAAAGTAGCTTCTCTAAAGCACTTAAGGTCTTCGTAGGCAGAACCTGTGCTGAAGAATAATGTGGTGTCTTTTAGTCACGCCTTTTGTCTGGAGATCAGGGAAACCTCTACCAACATAACTCTCAATTACGCTTCATAATCCCACATTAAGGTTGTGGTCAGTTTTGTTCTCCTTTACATAGAATCAAGAACCAGAGTAGCTGAGGTGGTGGTTAAGCCACTGTTCCCAGTCATTTAATGGCAGGGGCTGGAGCACTCTCTGCTCCATGCAGCAAACCTGTGCAGTGTAGGCATGCAGAAGCACTACTAATGTTCAACCAATTATTGGGACCTGTCATAAACATGTAGGGTAAAGCCTACAGAAGAGCCAAGTCTGAGAATGAAGTGGCATTTCACCTCCTTTCAGATTTCGGGATCCGGATTCCTGTAGGCCACATCGATTATTTTGTCAATGGAGGCAAAGATCAGCCAGGATGCCCCCGATTCATCTCTGCAGGTGAGAACATTCTCTAGCCAAGCAAAAGGCCATTTAGCACACTGTGAAAATGCTGTTTGGCAAGCAGCTCCTGCTACAGCCAGGGCAGACAGCAAAGCGAGAGAAACGTATTCATGGCCCACATCTCAGCAGTACAAGAAGCAGCTGAAATTAAAATCACATACAGATCAAGCATCTTGGCAGCACCTCTGTAAAGAGATGTGATTTTAGTGACACTTCTCTAAGCCAAAACCCTGGCATCAGTAGAGATGACACTTTAGTTAGAAAGGCTGTTAGGTACCACTAGAAAAAGCTTTTTGTTTTCATGCTGCAAGCTGTGTCAGTTCTTGGGCAGCTTGTACAATTACTGCCCTCTCCTTCTAGAGAATAGGACTTTACGTAGTAAATGGTGTGGATTCATTCAACATTCAAATGTGTTCTGTATGAGTCAGCTGCACTGAGGGTCAGTTTACATGGGACATCTATGGTACCTCACTTCCCATAGCTGGGGTTCCAGTGCAGGTGGGAATCAAAGCTACTTTACTGCTTTGCAGAGAGCTTGGGAGCTCATCGATGGTACACTGATGGAGACATGGCAGCCCTGTGGTCCTCCTCTTCAGAGGGACTCTGTTAATCTGGGAGGTGCCCTTCTAACTTCCTGCATAACTTCACTTGCAGTGGGATCTGGGCTTGTAGTCAGAGATGCTCTGCAAAATTTTATTAATGGAAAGGGATCACTACACAATCAGTAAGAGTGTTCCTCGTCTCTCAGTTCCTTGGGAATGTGCAAAAAGACTGAAGCCATCAGAAAGGCTCATGGCTGCTTCTCTCTGATTGAAGTTTTCCTTGCAGGCTATAACTACCTGATCTGTGATCACATGCGGGCTGTACATCTCTATATCAGCGCTTTGAAACATTCCTGTCCAATTGTGGGGTTTCCCTGTGCAAGTCATCAAGAGTTTTTAAATGGTCATTGCCTGGACTGTGCAGAACGCTTCCTGTCCTCCTGTCCCAGAATAGGTACAGTAATAGCATGAGACTTTCTTGGAGCAGATGACAATGCATTCCTGATGGGTATCAGTGCAGAGCACAGTCTGCAGTTCAGATTTCTCTGAGCAGGATTTGCTTTGGATCTCTTTGGAAAGAGTGAGAAGCTGTTTCATTTTCAGGCTTCTATAGAGACATTATAAAAGCTCATATATTGCCTGAGGTAGAACACCAAAATCTTGAACATTTCATAGGCCCCACAGATGAGTTAAAAAAGAGTTTCCAGAATCACCTGCCTAATAAGTGGGCAATTACCTCAAAAAAATGTCTTGTTTAGAGAAGCAGCTGGAAATTTTAGCTCAAGCCTGAAGTCCCATTCTTCTACACCACTCGTTGCTGAGCCACCTCCTTTTCATAAATTTCTGCCATGGTTACCCCAAAGATGAGCTCCCTGGACTGGGAGAAGGTAATAGATGCCTCTTTTAGGCTTCTGAAACTGGACTGTGGAATGAGGGCAGAAAGTGTCCTCTGGTGCTATTTACAGCATGGTACTAGAGGAACACAAAGAGAGGCCTCTTTTGGAATAAATTCCCTCATATCAGCCACCCTTTCCCCACCTCACCAAGCCATATTGCCAGCTAGCCAGTGGTGCAGGCCTCAAGTTATGGTGGTCTTCTCACTTGACCAAGAAATTAAATTTCCCCACACCTTGCTGTTTGCACTGTCATTTACATCTGCACTAAGTTTCCTGACTTGGTAGTCTTTAGTCCTGCTAATTTTGCACAGATGCAACTGATAGCACAGTTTGTTAGCAGAATATAATGAAAAAAAGCCACCAAGAGGTTCTCCGGTGATGATTACAGGGGTAGACAGAATAGGTTTTCTGCGGGAATCTGTCAAACAGACACCACAATCTTGTACTAGCTCTGATTTGCACTGGTATGAAAAAGGGATCCATTCCCCAAGACAGGGTGAGTGGATTTATAGATTATATTTCTGTTCTGTGTCATTCATGGCTTTTCCTGCACTGGCTTTAATTCTTCCTACAGGCCTGCTGGAGCAGGCAGGTGTCAACATGAGTAAGCTGCCCAAGGAAGTGACAGTTTATTTAATGACCGGTCCTTCAGCCCCATTCTGCGGTAAGTAGAATGAGAAAAAAATTAGTCGGAAGGGTGTTGACCAAATAAGGCAGATCCTCTGGGGAGCCCAGGTAGTTACAACACACTATCTCCATCAGTCAGCTGCTGTGGCCCAGAGAGTCTGAGACACACAGCTGAAGAGCAATAACCTTGCATATCTCCCCCATAAAGCCTTTTCAACAGATTTATTAAGTGGGCACAGCCCTGGGCTAACACAGCCACATGGCTTCAGGAGTAAAATAAAGGGGATTGAAAATACCTGTCTGTTCACACCGGACTACACAGACATGCCCCCTGTGCCTCACATAGCACAGAGACTAGATTCCTTATTATGTCTGTTGAACCTTCTTTCTGCTGGTGGGGCCAGGGAAATGAGTGCTAGAGCCCCTCTTTTGGCATGGGTAGGTCCAAGTGGTAGTACCTGCCCTCACTCCCACACACTTTGCTTTTTGCTCAGTCTATCACAGCCTGGTTGAGTTCCACTTGCAGAAGAAAAGAAGCACAGTCACCAGCATTGAGATCACTTTCTTCAGCAACAGCACCAAGGACACAGCAAAGATCACCATGTGAGTGACAGTGCATGCTTCTCTGGCCTGTTTTTTCCTGGCTCTATGTGTAAGGATATTCATCCTGGTCCAGGAAAGGCACAATAACAGCATATTTCCCTGAGTGATGAACCACAATCTTTCTTCTTGAGACCCTACACATTTACCTTAAATGCCCTCAAGAATCAGGCACGTGCTACCATTACTCAGTAACCTTGACTAGGTCCACGCCTTCCCTGACTGCACAAAGCAGTAGGAATACTCTGGGATCCCCAGATTTGTATACTTCTGTGTGGCTATGCAGGTTCCTTTTCTACACCATACCCTTACCTGGTGCCAATTTTAACCCCAGTCACTGTCACATAGTTATTAACCCTATTCTGCCTGACAGAGAGGACTACAGCAAGACGCATCCACCTGAGCATCCAGATTGATGAACTTGGTGGCTTAGACATTTCTCTTGACACCTGATAGGACAGAAGTTGCAAAGAGGAAAGTGCATTTCTGCAGAAATGTCTTCAGTAGCTTGTTGCCTCTGCAGTGATGCAGCGATGCTCTGAGGCTCCTGTTGCAGGGAAAAGTCCGGGGGCAGGGGACCTGCGTAGGCAGAAAAATCTCTCTTGAAAGCACTATCCTTCTCCAAACTGTATCTGAATTAAAGGACCAGACTCCTGTTCCACAGCTCTTACCACAGGGGGTTCTCCCCACCACAGAGAAACTCCCTAGAAGTCTTCTTCGCTTCTTCCTACACCTTCCTGCCCACTACTGTGGACTGGGAACCACAATGCAGCTGACGCTGCTGGCTGCCTCAGGAAGCAGGAAAGCAGCCTGTTAAAGAGCCTCAGCCATCTCTCCTGGGATCAGAGGGGTTCCAATGCTGACTCCCACACAGTCCTTACTGCTAAGCCAAAACATTGTGACCTGAAGCCAATTGCCCCAGCATCAGTCCTGGAGCACCAGGATGTAGGGATGAGAAATGGGGAAGGAGAAGCAACGCTCTAGGGCACTCTCCAGTGTGAGCTTGGTCACAGATTTCCATTCAGGCACTGCAATATGGAGTTTGTACTCCAGCCTGGTGGAGCTCAGTCTGTTCAACTCCTCCCTGCTTGGAAGCCAAATCTGCCTTTTCTACAGATGCAGGAGGGAGGAAATACTAACACCTAGGTTAGGTCAGGATCCGTACAGCACTTCTGCAGTTATCAGACACAGGGTTTGGTGTGTGTGTCCAGCAGGAGGCATGGGAGCGCTGGAGGGAAAGGCTGCCCGAGGAAGTGAGCCAGGCAGGCAATCCCGAGGCTTTGCTGTACCCTCCGGTTTTAATGAGGCAGTGGAGTTTAGGAGGGTAAACTATCCAGAGAAACCCTGGGGGAAGAGTAGCTCTGTTTCATTTAAATGCCTTCCTAAGAAGCACATGGCTAAACTGAAAAATTTGCTTACATCAATAAACCTGCCGATTTGAGAGTATAAAATTTTAATTCCCACTAGTAGCAAAGGGCAAATTTCCCCACCCTAGGCAAAGCTCAGTCTTCCAGTGCAGTCAAGCTCAGAGTATCAAATGGGCACCTAAACATAGATCCTCACACTGCAGTTCAGACACTGATCGATCACTGACTTATTTCAGATAATCTGACGTATATCATCCTGCTGTTTCCTAGAAGTGCAGAGGGACTTACAGCTAGTCTCAAATCTTCAACAACTCACATGGTTGTGACTTTCCTCACATTGCTCTTCTCCTCTCCCAAATATCAATTCCAATCTCACTCTTCAGGATGCTGTTACCCCACACATTGCACAGAGTGCCCCAAGAGACATGTCCTCAAGCTTCAATAGCTGACACAGGGCTGATGAGTAAGGAGCTTGTAACACAGAACACTTCTCAACTGCATTTGCTATTTTCTTACACATCATATGACATTATCCCCTATATCCAAGAAAACATACTTCTGAAGCCAGCCAAGACTCCTACATCCATCCAAAGGTTTTGCAGGGTTGGACCAAGTGTCAGTCCTGAGAGTGACTTCTTCAACTTGCTTAGCTGTACTGTGTTCCTCTGCCCTAGGGCAGGGCTGGGTCCTGCCCATGGATAGTACACAGTAGAGAGATGGCCTCCTTTTGCTATCCGTTTGCTATCCATTTTTCACTTTTATAACCATAACAATTTTATGATGCTTCCTATTTTAAGCAGCTTCAAGGCAGACACAGTCAGACACAAAACCTGCAGCAACTACTGCTGCAGTCTAAGGGAGGGACTGGATGAACTGGTGTGGGTTGGCTGGAGGACGCTGTGAGTGCAGCTGTCAGCCCACTCCCGGGAGCTACTTTGGGTAGCAGAATTGTAGGCTCTTCCTGACCCTTTCGTCATCTCTCCCCTTTCCGTACCATCAGGCAGCCACCCAGGTGCTTCTGGGATCGTGCCAAGTCAGCTACACACATATTCTTCATGAGCACAGGGAAATCAATTATCTCCAGGCTCTCAGAGGTCCCAGGCAGATCAAGTGTAAGGCCCATTGGATGGACTCCACAGAAGGGACTTAAAATGTCTGGGCAGCACACTTCTGTAACACATGACCAACTGGGGTCTGATCATTGCCTGTTCACCAAGCCTCTGTCACTGCTCAGTTCACATTACCTCGGTAAGAGCATAGGAACAGACAAAGGTCCCTCTACCAAGCATCCCACCTTCAACATGATCAAAAGCAAATACCTAGAGAAGAGTATAAAAAATGTCAGTGTAAGCAGGTAGCAATACTTCACCAAAGAGTTTCCTGTTGTCTCACTACATCTCAGGGACTTTCAGAGCAAAAGGTGAGATCTTTATCGTTACTAGCTTTTGTCTTCCACAACTTGTCCAGTCCCCCTCCCATGACTTGTACAGCCACGTAAACTTTCTAGCATTCATAACGTCCTACAGCAAGGATTTTAACAGCTGAAATTGTACTCTGCTGTGTGCAGTCTTTCTGAGCCTGCCACTTCTTAGCTTTCTTTGATGACCCTTAGTTCGTGTATTGGAAGAAATGGTGAACAACTGGCCCCCATCCATGCCATTCACATTTCATGGATGTTGATCTATGTAGCACTTACCTCTCTGTAGCAAGCTGAGCAATGTTTCAATCTACATGCAACAGCTAGAAGAGTGGTTGTAATTGTGTGATGGAAGGAAGGATATTTATCTAGAAATATTTCTATACATACAAAGATAAAACATGGAGAGACAGCCAGTAAAATGCTCATGCAATGCCCTGTTTTGACAGATGAGTCTTCTCACTCCATTTTATTATGTGAGTGCTTCACAATAACACTGCAGGTTCCTCCAGTGTTTCCATGGATCTGCACGTGGCTTGCATCTGCAGGTTGATTGAACGTTTTCCCTCACATCTCTCACCCCTCCTTGCAGACCTGCGTACCAGGACATGGGCAAACGGCTGCTGGCCCACCAAGTTCCCCTCTGCCAAATAAACAGTGTGACACTGAAGTATATCCCAAAAAAACGGTTTTGGAGAAGGGATGAGCCATCCATTGTTGGCAAGTTCTGTGTGGCGCCGCTGCCTCTCAATAGTAGGTGAGTCAGAGGAATATCTTACGGAGAGACACTAAGCCTTATGGATGCAGCCTGTGGTTTGAAACAATGCATTCTTTCTCCCTTTTGGATAAACAAGTAAAGAGGTTTCTCCCATCACCTCTGTGTCCCTATGTAACTCGTTTTCTGTCTGTGAAAGAGAAAAGCTACCGAGCTAGTTTTCTAGTTTTCTAAAATTCTTCCCCCAGGATAAAAGCATTGTGCCATGGAAGGAAAATGGCTGCAGCTCACATCACCTTGAAGCTACTTAAGTCACAAACCATGGCAAAAGCTTGTACTAACTAGAATTTATTCCTTTTGTCCTTCTTTGCCCTCTCCATCTTCCCCTGTCTAAAATGGGCCCCCATCTGAAACATGACAGGTGAACATTTTTCAGGATGAGACAACAGAAGACCAGTAATATATTTCTACTTCTTATACAGGAAGGTTTTAAAGCCCTAAGGCTATAGACAACCTTTTTGGCATCTTCTAGGCCAGACATTGTAGAGTATATACCTTCAGCTACAGTTACCCTTTCTGGAGTAAATGCAGCCAAGTCCTTCTCATCCTGAGAGAGATAATGGTCTTCTCCATAATATAGTATTCTTGCTAGGCATTTTGCAGGTCCAAAGTTCTTGCAGGCAGGACAAAATAGCTGGGTCAATACTGACACATTAAACTCTGTCCACATTGCTTCTGAGATGCTGACTCCAGGCTGAAGCAAGCTACTGGGTACTTCAAAGCAGGGAAAACCAGAAGGCAAATTGGGCTCACATTCAAATTCTGTTTTGATGGGCAGTAAGGAGCCTCAAGGTCTCGGCAGTAAAAATACATCCAGTAGGCCCAGGGGGAAAAAAGCATTCCTATGTAAATACAAGGCACTTCCTTGAGTATAAAGACTATTCCTTACTAGCATGTTTTGCACCCCAGAGTTGGGATGGATGTGCAGATACATGGCTTTTATCACTTATTAATGGGACAGCAAGCCATATTGCCTTAAGGATGTGCTAACCTGCAGCCCTGGAAGCACTGCTTTGACAGAGGTAGAAAGCTGTAGAGTTGCACAGGTTTAAACTGTGCTCCCATCACTAAACTGGAAGCACTCAGAGCAACAATGGTGCTGCTAGGAGGGGGCGGCAGAAAGGTGAAGGACACAACCTCATATGTACCCTTCCAGCCAATTTATCCCAGGCAGGACACAGCACCCTGTTCACTATATCCTTGCAAAGCAGAACCAGGTCCACCAGCACCTTGCTTGGTTCTGTGTTAGGATAGCAACCTCCACCTGCTGATGCCCAGCCTGACTTCTTTGTGCTCTTCTCACAGCCGGACAATGTCATGCCTGCCCTGGAACCTCACTCTCCCCAGCAAAACAGACATCTCCTATGACCTACCCACTGCTTGTGCCTAGCACTGCCTTTGGGATACAGAAAACCAGAAAGGAGTCCTAAACCTATTGCTGCTCTCTGCTCACAGGTGATACTTTCACCATAAATCTGGATGGGTTTCTTGCTCCCTGCATGGGGACAGGATATCAAGAAAAAGAAGTGTGTGGAATGTTAGCAAGTACAAGGTTAACTGGTTACAGCAAAACCTCTCAGTTAAAAGACTGGATTGAACTTTTATCTCCCAGGTTCTGTAGCCAGCTCTGAAAGTGAGACAGGCAAGTCATTTATCTCAATGTTTGTATCTATGTGAAAGAAGGAGGAGATAATATACTCTTTGTACAGTGGGAGTATTGGTATGATTCATTTGTGTTTTATAAGAAAATGTCCTGAAATCTTCATACTAAAGGTGAGAGGTAGTATTTTTCCTCAGCAAGAGAAAAAAGGTGGGGTTTAAGTTTGGCACAGGAAGGAGTCATTCTTACCCAGCACTCCAATGGGAAACTCACTAGTCCCATCTATAAGACCCTTTCAGAGTGAGACCCTATTGATTTTATGTTAGTGCTTCAGTAAGTAATCAGAATGCATCTCCTTACCTGACAAGACTGGAGCAACTCTTTTGGTAGTTGGCTTGTTCTCCCTGAAGCTCACATGAAGTGAAGCAGACACCAGGAGCACCACAGTGCTCTCACATCCAATTTTGCACTGCTTTGACCATCCGCCCAGAATAGAAGGTAAGAGGAGAATGGAGTAGCTGTGGGGCCACCTAACACAAATTAGTCCCAGGAACTCAGCACAGCCTTTCAGACCTGCAAAAGTAGTTGAGGTCTGGAAATAATTGGTGAAAGATTTCAATCAGATACACGACCATAGGAAGAGCCCTCACCCACCCACACCTTTTCCACCACCATGATATGTATGCAAATTAAAGAGGTGACAAGTCTTTCATCACTTCTGCCAACAAATCACACCTTCTATTAACCATTTTCTCTGGTTCCCTGTACTGGCTTCACTGGGTGATAGAAAAGTGCATCAGGAACTCCATGATCAGGAGAGAGGGTCATGCTAAAGGCATTTCTGCCATGAAGAAGCCTCAAGTCATTTGTCGTGAGCTGTCAGTACTGCTTCACTAGACAGTGTCACAGCAGGGTTAGCTCCTGCTTTCAGCTCGCGTCCAAGCTTTTGGGCCCTGGCATGTGGCTGTTTGGAAGGCCAGCTAGCAAACACCATCTCCAACACACACTCGGGAGAGGGATAGAGCTGGGCTCTGCCAACCTGATAGAGATCCATGTTAGCTGGTTCCATGATTGAAGAGTTTCCAGGGAGCTTCTTGTTGAAGACTGGAATATAAGCTCAGCAGGCAGCTGTGAAGGGCAGTGTCTAATTCCGGTCCACTGCTTCAGGCAAGTGTATAAAGCACCACGACAGGTGGCCCCAGTTTCATTGTGCATTTCAGTTCCTTTGCAGAAGAGACCCCAGCAGCTCTCATATCAATCTGCCAGAGACACTTCCTAGCTGTGAAGGGCAGTGGGGTCAGGCTGAACACAAATGTATCAACAGAGCATGGGGACAACCATCAGCAGGATGATTCCCTGGTCTGGTGCAGCCCCATTCCTCTGCCCTGGTGTGACAGCAAAGGCGAGCAGTGCAAGGAGCTGTGTACACCATGGATCCCACGCATCTGTGGCCTCTGGGCCCTGTGTGAGCAGGGCAAGGTGGGTGGGGCTGCCTCCACCAGCCCAGGGCTAACACAAAGCCAGCCCCACAGGCAGAATGGCTGTGTCCCTGCATGTCTGTGCCAAGAGGCACTGAAGAATGCCCTGCCCTGTGCTGAGGGAGGGATGGGTGGATGCTCCTTGCTCTTTCCCTGAATATCTGCCCTGGAGAGGCTCCTCACTGCACAGCTTGGTTGCACCTTGGTCCTCCACCCATACTTCCATCTCCAATTCCCTGACTGAGGAAATGGCTGGGGAAGCTCATCATACAAATCCTGTTGCAGCTGGACTTGGAAGAGGCCTTCCATCTCCACACAATTTTCATTAAGATATTGTACTTCCTACCAGTGGTTGTTCTCCCCACAGATATTTTATATTCATTCGTTTCTTCACTTGGTATGTGTGCAACCGGAGGTGATTCCCCTTTGAGCACAAAAAAAAAAAAAGGGTTCCTGCTCTCCTTCTTGCCTACACCTGTTCCCAGTCCCAATTCCTCCCCTTTCTTATTCCAAATGATTTAAGGCAAACAAACAACCTTTCCTTTTTTCACCAACTTCTTTGAGAAGTGGCGCTTTTCATAAATGATAAATCCCAACTCCTGGAAAAGTAATTTCTGGTCTTACAAGAGTGGATTCCCAGTGAGATACATATCATCAAACTCTCCATTGCAAGCACATTAACAAAGCCACCAGGCAGCCAATTTCCCCTTGCCCTTTCCACTCAGTGCCTTGAGATCACCTCAAGGGATCTTTCTCTTCAAATCCTCCCTCCCACTGTTGCCTCCCTCTTCAAATCTTCAAACACCAGTAGTTTCATTTCTGACTTTAATGGGAATCATTAATCAAAGGGAACACAGATTCTGCACCTTGGTAGCAGAGCTGCCGACACACCTCAGAGAGGGAGGGCTAAAAAACAAACCATGGAAGCACACTGGGGAAGGCAGCTCTGGTGAACAACCATGGGGTGGGAGGTGCTGGAGTGTCACACTGCAGTCTTAAGCATGTGCTTCACGTGCTCCTGAGTGTAAATGTCTGCTGGCAGACATCTCTGCGTGCTAAAGAGTGTGTCTCTGGTCAAAAACCTGTGTGAGCATCTGTGCCCTTGCAGAGGCTTCGGGATCAAAACAGCCTGTTGTTCCCTAGAGTTCAGGAGTCTGAGTGGGAGCCAGAGGGGCTCGTCCTTTGCAGAGAGGGTGAGGAGAACTCCGGAGAAGGTTTCCAGAGGCTGCAGAAGGAAAGCAGAGGAGGAGGAAGGAAAATGAGAACAGAGAGGTGAGGGAGGGGAGAGAGAGAGAAAGAGAACACCATTACTATTACGGGAATAAATCTTACTTCCAAACTTTTCCAAACAAACCTCACAGAACACACTGTTATCTGTCCTTCCCCCCTCCCCTCCTGAATGAGCATGCAAAAGTATGTAATTCTTCAGCATGTGATAAACCAGAAAATGGGGTTAGGCACCCATTCTGAGATGGCAAAAACAAACCCCTCCAAAGCACCTTCTGTGACATCAGTGAAACAAAGTCCGCAGCTCCTTTGATTTTGCTCTCAAAGTAGGTATAAAATGTTTCCTACTAACTTAGATACCAAGCTACAGGCCATCAAGCATCCATCCATCCACCTTATCCACCAAATAGAAAGGAAGCCCCAGGATGTAATTGTATAAAACCAGGTAGCAACATCTACATATCTTGCAAGCAGCAAACTCAAACAAATGCAATATGAAGAGGAGAAAAATCAAGAGCGTTTTGGTTGTTTGAATTTCCATGCAAGAAATAAAGCTTTGTTTGCTCTGTAGCATTGAGCTATACACCAGTACACTGTTAAAGCAAGTTTTGAATAGAACCTTGGAAACTGCCTCCTTTAAACAGGCAGCTTCCTCCTCAGAGAAAGAATGTGTTCATCAGTGGGATATTACAGTCTGTCTTACTCTTAAGCAAACTAGAAACTCTTTCAAGGAACTAGATGATAAGAATAGTAGGCTAATATATCTCCCAGGAATATTTTCTTCTGTATGACCTTGGTAGCGCTTTGGGCATTCAAGAATTTCCCTCCTGCACTGTGGTATTGCAAGGTGGCTATTGTAATGACAGAAAAGGAACATGACCCATAGAAGCACTTCAGTATGGGGAATTTAGAGAGCTGGGAGGTGATTTGCCATGTTGGAAGTTGCTGGAGAAGGAAATGAAAGCACAGACCAGGGGAAAGCCCCAGGGGAGCTCTGGCATCAGGAACTGTAGCTATTGCTTACTTTGAACAGTGACACTGCAGGGAATATTCCTGTTTATTATGGATGTTTTTACCACTTCCAAGGGGAAAGTTATGAAAGTGCTTTCTCTGAGCCATGTCCGACCTGCTCGGATTATTTGCTGAGCTGTGAGAAGTGTCTGGCCAGAAGGAAAAACTGCAGCCCCACTGTATCACTAGTTTTTGTGGTGAGGTGCTTGAGTCACTGTGGAATACTGTCCAGATGTGACAATAGCTGTTGTGCTACTGGGATGTGATGCGAGTAGGATACACCACTGGTGAGCAGGGTAACAGGAAAGTGCTCATTCCACCATTATGAACACACTAAATGGCATTTCTCTTTCCTTGTCTAATTACCTTAAAAATTAAAATACCACACTGGCTATTGTCTCCAGACTGACGGGCAAGGAAGATCATCCTTCCCTCACACACCAAATACCACCCTCTAAACATCTGCTCTTTTATTGCAGGTCTCTACTGCAAATATCAGCACTCCTTGATACTGTCTTAGTCACAAGATCTAGAAAGACAAAAGCTTCCAGCTTACAGCATGTTCTAAAAGGATTGTGTGAAGGAAAAATAGCTTTGTGCTGTGTTGCACAAGCTTTCCCCAACACACACACCTCTCGTGTGCATGTTCATAGTATTGACTCATTTTTTGAGTTCATAGAATTGACTCTTTTTTTTTTTCATGAAAAGCTATGGTGTTCCTTGCCTCTTTCCTTTTTTAATTGCATTTGAAATTCTGGTTTTATTGAGTTTGATCAACTAGGAGAATTCTACCAATTACCTGTGAAAGGATATCCCTCTTCTGAGAAGGCAAAATACAAGCAAAGCACAGGCAAAATGACTTCACATTTATAACACTATCTGCATTCATTTGTGATTGCATGTATTCAACAGACACTCCTGACACCTAGGAGGGTGGCTGTCTCATAAGGGATTCAGTGTTCCTGCCTCTCCAGGGAAGGACTGAAAAAGCTGCAAATTCATATCTCCAGTAGCCTACCAGCAAAACCAGAGATTTCACATTCCTAGGAAAAATGTGGATTTTTAAAATTTTTCTCTCTGTGCCTCCTTAAAAGACAATCAACTGCACAAAACAAATAAACAAACAATCCCGACAACAAAACCTTAAACAAAACTCTTGCTGACTCTTTACCTGATTGAGGCAAAATCAAATATACTTGTTCTTTCCCTGGCCACTTTCTTTATATACCAGATTTTAAGTTTGGAGTCATGGAAGCAGTAGAGGAACTGGCATGTGACTGAACTCAAAGCAGAACTGTACAAAACAGAGAAATCCTACAGTTCCACTGTTTTCAAAACTAAGAAGAGCTACTGGATGAAACAGCAAAAAAAGGCCTCTTCCACCAGAAGCCTACTGCAAATAGCAAGTGCTGTCTGATCTGGACAGACACTCCATGCAGAACACCAAGAATTCTGCAGACTTGTCAGGGGTTGTACCAGGGGTCAGTGTGCCCTGCTTTGTGCTCCCTGACACTGAGTCCACAGCCCAGACAGAAGTAGACCCAAACGGGTGCAGAGAAGACCAGGGTGCAAGGGTGCACTGTGTTCAAGGCTGCCTGGTGGAAGACAGTCTCCCCAGCTGCAGCCCAGTCTTGCCATGCAGACCCAACTGGGACCTGTGGAGTGCTCCCTTCTAGGACAAAAATCTCAGTCCCAAGCTTGGTGTCTGTCAGCTGGATTATTATGGGGTGGCAGCAGGAATGCACGTTTTGGGGTCTGCAGCTGGTGTGTAGCAGCTGGCATGCAGTGGCTCGCTAAAAGTAGCTCAGTGTGGAATTTCTCTCTTGGCCACTTGGATCTGAATTTCAAACATGAGCCACTCTCCTGTCTATTTTTGTTTGCCTGCACTGCTCCTCTGCCCCAACATCCACCAGGCACAGGAAGTTTTTTTCCCTTGTGGAGTAAGGAGCTGGCATGTTGGAAAAGAGCATCTCATTCCCACTCACCAGAAAGCAGACTTTGAGGCATGTTCAAACAATGTTTAGCCTGTCAGTCCACCCAGGGTGACTGGAGGCAAGACTTACACCACACAGGGCAGACTTTTCAATTCCTTACTGATCTGGCAGAGATGAAGTTCAATCAAAACAAGGAGGATGGAGCAAATGCTAGGATGAGAGTGGTGGGCAGGGAGAAGAAGGACTCTGAGCTTTCTCCATCTGCCCAGATTGAGCACTTGCAGGGTGTACAGCAACTTCTCAATATCAATCTGCCGTAAACCTTAAAGCTGTTTCTATCCCCATTAGCATCTCCTGGGATGTCTGTTCTCTCACCTGCAGAGGTTGTTTCTTAGATCAATACTGGAGTATCTCCTGGCACAGCTCTACCTCACAGTGAGTAGGCTGAGCCCTCTGGGTTCTCTGCAAACACTCATGTACCACCTGCCAGCCTGGACACATTTCAGTTTCTCTGCCTCTCCTGAGGGATGGGGAGAGAACTGGCCAGGCAAGAGCTTCCTACAGCCAGGTTACTGACCCCTCTCCCCAGAGTACAGCTGGTGCCTGGTGTCAAGACTTTACCCTGCTGCTTTTCCTTAAGAAAATCACACAGCTGGAGCCCACCTTCTGGGATTCCTTGTGGCAGCAGGCAAGCAAACACTGCGGAGGAGCAAACCCATGGCAAATGAGGGCGAGAGACTGGGGGCCACTGCTCTGCCCAGGCAGTTGCATCACGGGAAAGACTTGCTTCCGCAAGTGGGTACTTACGCGAGGGTCCCACACAGGGTGAGGTGTGCCCGTACCAGGAGTGCCCTCACTTCATATACTCCCCTTCGCTCACATAGTCCATAAAAGACCCTGGCAACTCAGCAAAATCTTCCAAGACAAGACTGGTGGAGTCCTCACCCAGCAGCTCACTGTCAGGCCGGGATGCCCGGGGGCGCGGGGCCGGTGGTGGTGGTGGTGGCGGCTGCGGAGGGGGCTCAGAGACACTGGCCTGGCCAGAGGCAGGCAGCAGCTCCTCGCAGTCCTCCGACTCCCCCTCAGAGGAAGCTGGCCCAAGGACGTGGTAGAGGCTGGGCAAGCGGATGTCAAAGCGCAGGCCAAACTTGGAGAAGAGCTTCTCGTTGAGGGAGTAGAGCTTCTCCGAGATGTCATAGCCCAGGTGGGAGGAGAAGAGCCGGGCAATGTAGCGGTCCTTCCTCAGCAGGAGATACAGCTTCTTCCTCGGCCAGGTGATGAAGCTGCAATCGGTCTCAGCTGTCAGCGTGACCTGTGGGGCAGGGAGAGAGTGGACTAAGTCCCAGACCTCGGTAGCAGTCACAAACCTTGGGGCCATGTGCCTCACTCCAGGAAAGGCCCTCTGCCCTTTTGATGCCTGTTCTCCCTGTTGATGGCAGGGCTGGAGAGCCAGATCATCCAAGCTGAACAATTAGATAAATCCTTACCTGCTGATGTTTCCTCTCCCCAGGGAGCCAAAGAACCCATTTTCCAATGCAATTAGTACCATGTCCTTGTTTAACCTAGTCATGTGGCTGGCTATGTTTCACCCTTTTGCCTTCTGATGCTGCCCCCCGTTTGACATCTGAGCGATGTAGCTGAAATGAACAGGGTAGCACAGACATCTTTATACCTTTACAGACGCGCTACAGAGGGGATGTTTTTGCATGCCCAGACAGTTCAAGTTGCCAGCGAGTAGCCCTGTGGCAGGCTGCTGACACATCCTGCTGCTGGGTTGCACAGCCCCTGCTCCAAGAAGGCCCTGGGTGCTGGAAGGGCCACCTGGAAGGCTTGCCTGGTCACCCTCTGTCAGAAGGACATCCTGTCTCACCAGCTCTGCTGGACTCTGTAGGGCTGAATGGCCTTGAAGGACATTGCAGCACTACTCAGTGAGAGAGAAAGTAAAAAGGTTTTATTGTGTTTGTGTCTATGCAGAGAACTCAAGAGGTTTTACTGAGTTGATTTTAGAGAACATTTCATTTTGCTTTGGGTTTTGCCAGTGTAAACAGAGAGCTTTTCCCCTCTAGTTGTAGGCCCAGACTAATTCCAATAAAAAACATTATATAATATGTGAGTGTATATTACAATAAATAATAATAATAAAGACAAGAAATGCAGGAAGGGTCAAACTGCCTCGGGTGAAAGAAGAACATCCGAGTGTAATGGAGACACTGGCATGTGAACAAGCGCCAGAGCCAAAATATCCTGGGGGCTCCCTTTCACTCTGTATCCAGGGGTCTCCTTGGTCAGCCGCCATGGCAGAGGGCCACTGGGAAGCTGAACACAGCTTGGCTGCATGTGTGTGTCCTTGGGTTTGATATTTAATGCCATTGCCATGCAAACAGCTGCCTTATGAAAGAAATATAGGAGATAAAACCTGAGAACTTTCCCAAGCCAGGCAAGCAAGAGGAAGGGTCATATGGAAATTGAAATGACCAGAATCTCATTTTCCTAACCAACTTCTGGCACAGCAATCAAAAGCCTCTGCTTCTTGTGAGGGATTAAGTGAGATATAATAAGCAAACCTGCCACCTACCCAGGACAGTAAGACAGATTTCACTTATGAATCCCTCCTGACACAAGTGCTCCAGCATCAGCAGAGCCTGTAATTTAGCCTTCTGGGGGAAAGTGCCAGCCCTGAAACCCAACTCCTTCAGGTACTGGGACTCAGCACCCCTGCAGGAAGAAGACACAGCCAAAGCAGAAAGCTTAAGAAAACCAGCTCCCCTTGTAGACCAAGTCATGCTTCTGCCAGTTTTTAGTGGGCTCAGGATTGAAACTCCAGAGAGCAATGGGAAAAACGTGGGCAAGAAAAACTTTCCATGCCTTCCTCCAGCAAAGTCCCAGAGCCAAATATGCACTTTTTAACAGAAATATTGTGATGCTAGGAATAAGGTTGAGATAAGCCACAGAGTAACTACTCAGGTAAGAGGAACTAGTGGGTTTAACAGCTGCCAAAAGCAGCACACCACCATGGCTAAGCATGGCCACCAAGAGTAAAGTCCTGCCAGGTACATGGACTAGTCAAGTCTCACCTGCTGAATGCTGACCTCACACAGGCTGCTACTTCTTCATGATCCTCAGTAAGCAGATGTAGGTTTTAGGCATTTCCAGCATATGGTTGCAGCCCTTCCCCACCTAAGACTCTACCCCCATCCTGGTGCCAGGCACGGCTGACCTCCCTGACCAGCCCTGTCTTGCCTCTTGGCAAGAGGTGCCAAGGGCGTGGTGCTGGCAGGGCTGGTGCAGCCGGGCACCAGCTTGCTCCAAAGCTGTCTCACACACACAGATAAAGACCCTCAGGAGGTCTGGGAACATTCAGTTCCACAGAAATTAGCTCAGAAAATGCTGCAGATGTCTTTGCCAGTTGCATGCCATCCAGACAGCCATTTCCCTGCCTGGAGCACCGGGCAGCCATCATTCTCTCTGCTGGACTCTTAGGCAAATACAGCCCAGCAGCTAGCAGCAGTCTGCTGCCAGACTGAAGACCCATGCAAAACATGAGATACCATCATCCCTAGCACCACCATGCTGTTGTTGTTTTCTTTACCTCACTGCCTTGGCATGACATCCCTATTTCTGCTCACAAACTGTAGCCCTGTGCCACAGACACAGTCAGCCATTTCCTGCAACTTTTCTTCTTGCAAGACCGTATCCACTGGTGATGGCACAGCTTTCAGGAGTGATCACCATGACTCCTTCACACATGAAACAAATTCAGACGCTAGGAAAGCAGATTTGGAGAGCTGTGCTGGTTTAACCAAGTCTGCTTGTGGCTGCCCTCATGAGAAAGCATCATCAGGCCCTCGTGACTGTCCCATGCTCCCAAGAGATTAGCAAAATCCCTCCTCATATGCACTGATTGACATAAACTAGATTGACATCCTGACAGGTATCAAGCTGTCCTGGGATGTGAGTTAAGGTCAGAGGGATGTAGACCTAAGTAATATTCTCCAGAAGGAAAGCCAAACAAACACTGTGGGGTGTTGACAGCAAGACCAAAATCCTTTTAGTTGCTGCAAGTAAGAATTGCTCTGGCCTCTCAGCAAGGGATTCTTTTGCTCAGAAAGGACCATATTCGGGTGTGAATCATCCTTTCTGCTTCTCCACCCCAAACACATGACCATCAGAAACTTCTGTGAGGAACAGGATATTTATGGATTTGCATCACTGCTGCACATCGCCACAGCTGATGCTAGGACGACGCATCCTGCTGGCAGTGTGCAGAGCAAATGCATCAATACAGGTACCAGGGAATGCTACAATGGAAGAGAGCCAGCAATCCGATACCTCGACTCCCTGCTAAACTGGAAGAAGCACCATGCTTCGCTCTCCTTGCTATCAGCTGATACTGGGAATACACACTGAGGTCTTCAGAGGAAGGTAGAAAAAAATGTAACACAGCTGATCACACCATTCTGTGCTGGATAAACCACTAGTAAAGGGAAGGAAGTATTCCCAGTTTGTTTTGAATGGCATAATGAGGCTGCTCCATCCCCTTCTCAGACACACAATGAACCAGCAAGTAGCGAAGCTGGGCTGCTGTGGGGATGCAAGGGGATTACCTGGAAAGTTCCTTCCTCAGAGGGTCGCAGCGACTCCCATTCTGGAGAGTCCAGGAACTGGTAAGGAAAGACGTAGTGAAGGAATTGTCCATCCTGGCACACTCGGATCCTGCAGAGGGGACAGGTGAGGTACATGGGCTTAGGCCAGAAAACAGATGTCACCAAAACCTGTTCAGCTTACACAGTCTGTCCCACCAGGGAGGAAATAAATTCTTGTCTCACACATGTCTCATACCTCCTGGGACAGCTGCGGGTGCTCCAGTCATGGGGCTTGTCTCTCCTTTCTCTGTGGGAAACTATTTGCTGCCACTTCCCCATACTCCGTTTTCTGTTTCTTGCTACAAAGACAGCCCTCACAGGTGTAATGCTTGGTCCTAAACCAGGACTTCTCAGCCCACAAGACTACTGCTGCTTTCTAGGTACTTCTTAGTCAGCTTGTGGCTCTTTGTACTTGCATCTTCTTCCTGCCCCCAGGGTTGCATGTGGGCATTCCCTATCTCGATGTTGGGAAGCTGTTACACCCAGAAACCCCCAAAATTGTGCTGGCCATCATTATTGACAGATCACTCTGTGAGCTCATAGTTTGCTGCACATTACCTCTCAGTTTCTCTTGGCCTCCTAAGTATCCCTTTCCCCTACTTTTGCTACAATTGCTTGCTAGTGCCAAGGTCAAGCATGCGCTCAGCTCTGATGTGGGAGTAGAGAAAGACACAGGCCTGAGGCAAGGGCAATGGCAGGGCACTTTGGAGTTCTGTTCATAGTTCTGCATCGCCAGATTTGGGGGCTCTTGCCTCCCTGTCATCATGCACCCCCACTGTATGATGCAAGAAGTCAATTCTTGCTTTCAGGAGTTACAAGGCTCAGCTCACTGTTGGCTTTCAGAAAGCTGGGAATGTTGCCTGGAAGGGTTGTGGCTGCAAGGCATATTTCCTGATCCAGGCATATTCTGCATTTCCAAGACCCCACTTGTTCAGTTTAAGAGGAAGCACCATAATAGTAGCAGTTGCTCTGCTGGGTCAGCAAGGACCTCACAGGGCAATAGAGTGAGTACTGGGAAATGCAAATCCAGGCCCATCTCCATGGAGCATCGTATACCAGCCAAGATGCATACTTCCCACTGCAAAACAGAGCAGAACAACTACCCGACCATACTGTCTGTTGCAGCACTTCTGTGCCCACAGAGCAGCACTGGATTATCCAGTGTATGTCAAGACAGCAGAGATTCTTCCTCAGTAACATTATCTGCAGATACAGTAAACTTCAGAGCAAGTTGCTCAGCAGAGATGGAAAAACACTAATAGAAACACAAATTTCCTTCCACTGTTTTGCCATTCAGCATCCTGATAGTCCCAGGATGCTCTCAACACATTCTAGAAAAGGGAGTAACATCAAAAAAAGCAAGGTCTGCCCTTCTTTGCACATTCCCTCACCAGAGAGGATGGGCCACTGCAGTAAAACCTGAGCCCCAGGTGCTGCTGGGTTTGTCTTCCCAGAGGAAAATCCTTGTGAGACATACCTCCTGTGGTTCAGCACTGCTCACATTTACAGATCTTCTTCCTTTCCCACTCTCATTTAACATTAATGCCAAATGCCTGACAGCAGCTGGGAAGCCAACACCATTACCATTTGTATGCATCTGGATTTTGCAGATCATTAAGTGTATATGCTGATGACACAGCATCTCAGGTGAACAAATGCCAGTACTTGATCAGCACAGTTCGCTCAATCAAATCTCCAGTCTGACTGTCTAGAGGTCCCCAAGGTTCTCCTTGGTGGTCCAGAGGAAGGAACATCACGAATGCATGACATCACAGGGAAAGAAAGAGGCAGGATCCACCACAGGAGAGTACTCTCTCTTTTGATGAAATGACCCTCAAAGTGAAAAATGTCAAAGCCCTGAGGGTTGGGGTGTTAGAAACAGGGATGGAACCTCTCCCTGAACACTGCTGGCCAGGGGGAGCAGGTGAACTGAGGACTCAGCATACTCAGTGCACAGCAGTTCATATCACAGAAGTGTGTCTGGTACCCTCAGAGACCACAGGTCCAGCCATACTGCCCTCCTGCCTTGAGAAACACTTTCACACAGCCAGCCTGTTCTCATCAGAAATAAGATCACTTCAAAGTGATGGAGAAAAAGATAAGGATTCCCCAACAGTATCACAGGCAAGGCTGATCTAGCCACTTCATTGCACACAACTTGAACCTGCAAACCATTTTCTGAAATACTCTTAATTTAGAAAAAATAAAAGAAAGTTTAAACAACCCCCAAAAGCAAATTTCCCCCTTCCCCAACAAACTGATGCATATCTCAAATCCCTTTCAGAGGAAGAAAACAATTCTCACCCCAGTTTCTACAGGGGTAAAAATAAAACAATAAGCCAAAGGCGCTCTACTGTCAGACTTTGTTCAGAAACAGGGGAGCCTTTACCTGCCAGACAGCAGCAACGAGAGGCGGTCAATGGGCGTCTTGCCCTCTACCGCGTAGTTCTGGTCTCTGACTAGTGACTGGACATGCTCTTCACAGCACTTCACGATTTCTTTGTAGACTTCCAGGGGCACCTGCAAGGGCAGGTACATGGTCTTGTAGAGGAGGTCAAACTCTTCTGGGATGGTGTTTCTGCGGAGTCGGTAAGCCAGGTGAGCCAGCTGAAGCAAGCAGATGAGGACGAGCAGCATGTTCCAGATGAAGATATCCAGCCCACAAGCACTCAGCCAGCCCCACAGAGCATAGCAGAAGTAGCCCGGGGCCAGGAGGCCAAAGATATAGAGGGACCCAAAGATGCCACTTCCCCCCATGTAACCCAGGAGGACGATGCAGCTGGCCAGCTGGTAGGCTGCTTCCTCCATAATCTCCTTCCAGGCATCACACACCGGAGGCTGGAGGACAGCCTGGTCCCAAGAGAGGCTGGTTGTGCTCATCCTTCCCCACTCCCTCCCCAGCCGTCCTGTGCTCAAAATGAATTGTCATACACAAAGGGTGTTGCAGAGGTCTGAAACCAGAGCTGCTGGGTAGCTGTTCCTCCTCCTCCTCTGGTCCCACAGCAGCGCTTCAGAGCGACATGTTAAAGTGCTGCCGAATGTTTATGCACCCAAAAAATTCCAAAAGGGCTCGTTTCTCCTCCTTGAGGCTCACAAACCGTCGGCTGGTCCTCTTCTTAGCCACAACAGTGAGAAAAGAAGCTGGCAAATGTGAGGCCAAAAGAGCTCAGTCGAGAAAAGAGTAGAGGCCATTAGCTGGAAAACTCACAGACAGGACAGAGATCTCGTTGCACTGCCTGTCTCGCCTGCGCTCCGGCAAATGGAATAGCGACTGTGAGAGAGCAGCAGAGGGAGCTGGTGTTGAGTGTGGAATGTGTATCTCTTGGCAGTGGAATGGAGAGAGACCCCAAATGGATAACCATGTTTGGAATTGAAATCCAAGGAGCAAAAGCAGAGAGGAGAACAGAGAGCAAGCATGCACCCGCTACTTAACATAACTCAGGCGTCCAGATAAGCCCAGCGCAGCGTGAGGAGGGGAAAGGAGAAGGGAAAACAACCAGCTTATCGCGGCGAGCTCCAGCCACACATGGGGCTCTTCATCACACTGCACTCCTGCAAGAGAATGACTTTCAGCCGGCACAAAAAAGGAAAAAAGGTCACCCCCTTCTCCCACTGTGGCTCATAGCAGTGGCAGGGACTTAGCAAAAGAAGAGAGACTGGCTCTCAGTTAATGCTTTCCAGGCGCTGCACACAGCCTTCCCTTACTCCAGGGAGCTCTGTCCCATGGGATGTTTTAGATCAAGGGGCACGAGGTAAAGCTCTGCACAGCCAGACAACTGTGATTGGAAGGGATAAAAGCAGAGTAAACAAGCTTCTGGCACCCAGTTTCATCTATCATTAAGAGGAGACTACCCTGCCAAAAGCTTTGTGAGTATAACACTTGGAAGCATGTTTTGTGGGGAAATCCTAGTTGAGGGAGGATTCTGGCACCCCAGAAATAACATGTTCTGTTGGGAAGCATCCTTGGGAAACATCATCTTACATTTTAATTTTTTTAATAGCTACTTGGAACCCCCCCTTCAGACCTTCATTTAGCACAAAGACGAAAGCAGACACTTTCAACTCAGATAACCCAGAACAAAAGAGGGAGCATAAGAGGGAGCCTTCGAGTTCAGTCCTCCACGGTCAGCTACAGAAAAGATGCATAAATGCAATTTCTCCC
The DNA here is from genome assembly GCF_025592945.1 of Manacus candei. Classification (NCBI taxonomy): domain Eukaryota; kingdom Metazoa; phylum Chordata; class Aves; order Passeriformes; family Pipridae; genus Manacus; species Manacus candei. Next base: position 56,329,807 of record NW_026138062.1, on the reverse strand, counting down.
CTGCTTCAAGTAACACGTTATCAGTCACAGAGGCAGGATCTGCCCTGCTGCCAGGAAGCAGTCACATTTCAGGCATTGACGCAACCCACGTGGTCACTCAACACAGTATGAGGTCAGCCTGCACGGGTCAGTGGAGTAGAGATAGGGTTTCGAGGGGTAGTCGTGTTTCAGGCCAAGCTTGCAGCTGCCCTGCCTAACATACCATTCCCATTGGTACCATTCACTTAAAGACACACTAATCACCTCTTCTACTAATAGTGCTCTGGAATAACACTGTCTCCATGGCAAGGATGAAGCAATGCTTTATGGCAACCTTAAAGAACTCATCATGGTCTTGGACAGTACAATCTTATCTGTGCAATGATTAGGCCAGGTGCAATAGAGAGCTGTACAGCGCCTAAGAGCTGTACCATCTTGACAGGTTGCCATGTGGGAAGGAGATAAGACAAGTCAAGCTTTGCACAGGGTGAGTGTGATCCACTCAGAAAGATGCTTTCTGTTAAGGGTGAAGTGAAACACAGAACTGGGTCTCCAGTGGCGCCTTAATTAAGTGAAGAAATAAATCCTACTGACTGAAGCAGAACAAAATTCATCTGCAAGAGTTATGGGGAAACTAAAAACTTTCTGTCTCTTGACCTTCTCTGCAAAGAGGGAAGAATGATCTTATAGCCAAAGCACTTCAATAAAAACCTTGGGATTCAGGTTCTGTTTTTCATACCATTGCCATATACTTGCTAGATGATCCCAACAACAACAACTTGTCTACCTTTAGGCCTCTGCAAAACAATCCATATTATAAAGGCCCCTTTCTCCAAGATAAGCTGATATTTGATAAAATCAGGATTTGGGATATCAAGATTGGGAACACTTAAGAGAAAGATACTTTATGTAAGATCTGTGAGACAAAACTGAACTGCTATGAAATGTAGAACTACATTAGAGGAAGCATTCTCAAAAGCACCACTGCAATTTCTCCTACCTTTCTGTACTACCAAAAAAACTTTTGCAGCGACATTAAAGAAAGTGGAAAAAAGGAAGTTATTAATTTCACTCTTCAGTTAGGTAAATTCCTGAGCTAGAAAATACTCTGGAACACAATGCCAATGATTTATTATAACAAAGAAGGTCCTTCCTCTGGCATCTTCTAGAGCATAAACAGTGGTGTAGCAGTGATACTGGAGACACCACGGTAGGTGAGGATGACCTGCTGTGGCTCCCTTGTAGAAGACAAACAGGAAGCTTTCAACCAACAGCAGTAACAGCTATATAGAGTTGTCCAGTATCCTTTTCGTACCTGCTGCACACAGGTACATCAGCATCCCACTCATCATCTTCCTTCCAAAAACTTTCTAAAATACCTGCCATGCTTTGACCCTCATGGAGGCCCAGACATCCCACTTCTTACATTTACAGAATTTGTGTAAAATTGTGCAGGAGTCCATTTTTTTCTTTTCTTGACCTGATATAAACAAAGCTCTCACTAGAAACTATGCAACTTTTCTGCTGGGTCTCAATGTGACATTGCACAGAGAATGATACAGCCTTTTAAAAGGTAGATCTCTTAGCGCACACTAGAGATTAATTTACGTGTTTTTAGACCCAGTTTTTTAAAAGGAAGATTTGTAAAGTCATTGAGCCACCAAGGCTCAAATCTTTCTTTCTCCTTTGACAGTTGCCATGGCCATACAGATCATTTTCACACCACTTTGAGTTTTCCACATAGCAACAGTTAAAAAACCTCTTATTGCCAAACAGACATTTTATGTTCATGCCTTGCCTTGAATTAGAATATATGCCTTTCATCCAGGGATGCTGGTTCATCCAAGAGGAGTGTCCAAAAAGCCAATACGGATTCAATGGGAAAGCCACACAAGTATTAAAAGGGAGATACCAAAGTCAAAACAATTTGGAATCAAGACAGCAAGTGCATAGAAAACACCTGAGCAGCATTAAGACCTTCCCTGGAAGAAGACACATAAACACTGTTAACAAAATGACTCTGTGAAGAAGAAAAATAGACATGTCAAGCATTTCAGCACTGAAATGGGCAGTGTGTAAATAGGTACTCCACTGATTTCCCCACTTAAAATGAATTCAATCAGCAGCAGTATTTAGCTGCAAGTGATGATGCAACCCAGATGCAGCCTGCACTATATTTGGCAAATAAATCCTCTGTCCTTGAGAACCACACAACACAGAGATTATCAGTCCCAAATCTCACAGCAGCTGAATGACTGGCTATTTTGCCCATCCTCAGGAAGTCTACAGATTCACTACAGATCCCATAAGCTGAAAACTAGTTCGATTGCCTGTGCTGAGGACACTAAGACCTTGGGTGGCATAAAGTCAGAGAGGGCATAATCAGACATCTCCTTTTTGATGTATTATATATTGCATAGTTGGCACTAGTCTGCAGAACTGTTACTTACACACTAGTAAACCCTGTAGCTCCAAAATACATGCGTTCAATTTACAGCTGTTGGGAAAGGTCTCAAGCCTGCTCCAGACAAGCTCACAATGAGTCGCAAAGGTTGAAAGATGTACTGTATCTAGTTGTACTGCTGTATAGTTTAGTCAAGTTTCCTACTACTGTCATGTTTCACACCCTCACAGGTACACCAAACACGCTGTGCAGGGCAGTGCTTGTCACCAGCACTGTTGGTAAGTAGTAACACAGGGACAGTAACTCCCACTCCTTGAATCGAGCCCTGAATCCGCTCCACAGGAATACTGTTGTAAGAAATGAAGCCACTCAGCAAGAAATGTGGTTTGACTATGAGGTTTTTCCATTGTTCCTTTAAATATAGATTTGTCCAGTATCCTTTCTGTACCTGCTGCACACAGGTACATCAGCATCCCAGTCATCATCTTCCTTCCAAAAATTTTCTAAAATACCTACCATGCTTTGACCCTCATGGAGGCCCAGACATCCCATTTCTTACATTTACAGAATTTGTGTAAAATTGTGCAGGAGTCCATTTTTTTCTTTTCTTGACCTGATATAAACAGCATTGCCATTCTCACTTGACCGCTGCCCTGCTCTATTCTGCGGCACCATTTTCACAGTTTACCCAGACTGGACATGCCACCACAACGCTGGTGCTCATGCACCTTTTAATATTCTCCTCAGTTTAAGCTCTGACATGCAATGGTTCAACAATAAATGACCTTATTCAAGTTTCTACCTCAGGACAACAATAAACACCAAGAGAAGCACCAGGTCCTGCTGCTCAGACAGCTACAGTGCCACAGGCAGCTTTGAATGCTTTCTGCCAGAGCTACACCTGTGTCCCTTCTCTGAGGCTGAGAGCCAACATGGGCACAACTCTTGCCTCAGGACAGGACCTTCACAAAACATTCCTGGAGGCGAGTCTAAACTCTCCTCATGCAACTTGTGAGTCTCAGCAGGGGCAGCACCAAACTTCACATACTGAATGTTCAAGGCCTATTCACTGCTAGCTCAGGATATGCAGGACACAGCTGGCAGAAAAACGACAGTGGTGGGTGACTGCACCCACCCCTCCAGCAGGATCAAAGCCAAGACAAGAATCAAGACAAAGCACAGAACTTGTATCTTCAGTTTCTGAAAACTCATCAGGAGAGGAAGTAATTACTGATACTGCCTTCAGCAGTCAAATCACCACAGGAAGGACAACAATGGTAGGGTTGCACAATCGCATAGTATGAAGCCAAAAGTCACATATGTGTAACAAGCTACCAACTGCACCTTTTTAGTTTCTAGATTGTAAGAAGAAATCAAAGGCCACAACTACCCTCCCACTGTCATGCCACAGAGGTGAAAAAAAGAAGCCAGAAAACAAAAGCCCATGTGTGCCTAGCACAAGACCAACACAACACAAACGGTTGCATAAAAAAAAAAAAAAAGCTTTTCTTCCAGGCAAGTGACCTGTACATACAAGTCACTCGCAGTAACAGGAGCAGTCCTCTGCTCCCTTTCCCTTGAAGAACTACCAGCTCAAGTGAGTTTGATATGGGAAGTACTTAATTTTTCATTATAAAGAGTGAAGCTTGAACCCTTGGGTAAAGCTATTCAAAAAACATTGGACGAATTCTAATGGGAAAACAAATATAGTTTTGACTGTGAGGAAAGTTCATTTTGTAAGACCGTGGTCGTCTTTGTACAAATATAGTTACAACTACTGTCACAAACTGCATTACAAGCTTCAGCATGACTTTGCTGAAAGCAGTAAGATAGCAGTGTTACTGGCACAATTTCACAATTTCCATCAGTGGGAAAACCCACCAAAGTCCTCTCTGTTCAACCACAACACCACAATAATCAATGTTCTTATGTTAATGATCAAGGCAAGCTTTTCTCATTCTCTCCTTTCCTGCAGCACACTGTTTTCAATAAGGAGAGCACTGTCATTTCTTTATGTAAAAAGAAACAGAAGTCAAGAACGTTGGTCATTTTCAGACTTTTATTAACAGGAAAAAATATATTTTCTATAGCAGAGGTCAAGAGTTAACAGTGGAAAAGCTTCAGACGTGATGCATGGTCTATCATTAGAGATTCTTTATAAATAGATGCTTTGTTTATATTTGTTCTTTGAAGTAACTTGCAGAAATAATTTATTTTGCAGCTTTCCAGAATGAAGTCACACCACAGATATCATCTAGAAGAGAGGAAACACAACTTCACAAAACATGGATTTCCACTCGACATTGAGGGATAATTCAGCAATCAACAAAAAAACCCCAGCACAAACCCACAATACTCAACCCCCACACTGCCCCAGCATCAGAAAGCTAAATTGAGGTTTGGATCTATTAGAAGACAACAGAGGCAGCACCATTCTCTACTGCCAAAGACTTCACCACCCTCACAAAGAGAGCAGTGCTTACTCTAGTGTCAGTGAGGATTACTCTGCCCTCCCTCTCTTAAGGATGACATCTTTACCATCACAAACAGTACTCTGGGCCTTCCAGTGGCAGCAGATGAGGTGCCAGGGCTCTTCAGAGGCAGAGGTTCTGAAGGATGTACTCACCACAATCACAGTCCTGGTCATCTCACTCATATTTTGAAGCCCAGAGCTCTCATACACTCTTTGTGAGCTTCAATTAGGTGCCCACAATTTTCTTCCCCCTTCTCAATGATGCTGCAAAAGAAAAAGATTTCCAAGGTTCAGCAACAAAATGTTTACTTACTGTTAGTCAAAGCCATAGAATTTACCCCACAAATCTGTTGGGGACATCAAAAATCCCTATTAGGCTCCAGAGATCTTTTTGTCCATCCTGTCCAGGATAGCGCTGTTTTGGAAAGTATAAAACTATCTTAAAAAGTTACCCAAGTCTGGAGCTGTGCACTTAAAACTCTGATAATAGGTGTTACAGAATTTCCTATTAACAGCTAGGGTCTATTCTGGGCAGGTCTAGATGGGGATTTGTTATACAACACAGGGATGTCACATCACTTCATTAAGTGTGCTGAGCTTGTCAGTAACCACTTTCAAATCATTCAGCAGGGAAGCAACAAAATTTCTCCAGTAAGAAACAACACAGTAAATGATGAGCTGAGCAGTAAATGATGTTTTAGTTCAACTTCAGTTGGTATTCAGGGAACCTGAAGCAGACAAAAAACACCTACCCAGCTACTGTTTATTTATGACATATGGTAACTTTTGATGTTACTCATCCCTCCAAGTAAGAGCCTACCATCATTGGTACATCATGTATACCACAAAAGCACTTCAGACTTGCTTTTTGATTGACTGGCAGAGCACTTCCTGATCCCAGAGATGGAGATCCCACTGCTCTGCAGAGTGCTGATCACAGGTCTGATCAACCCTCATCTGCCACTTTATGCTACTCTTGCTGACAAAGGAAGAAACTACCAAATGGTGAATAACTAAAACACCTGATTTTCTTAATCTTTAATTTTCTTCTTGGGTTTTATTACAATGAGCATGGACATGTCTGCTGCTTGCCCAAGGCGACTCATCTGACCAGAAACATGCATCCTTACCACCCTTTTCTGAGAGGGCCCTGGATTCACCTTCACCCTACCATGTAAGTAGACATGCACCCCTAACTTTAGCAAAAATACCATGTTCAGTATTATGTCACCTGCTGAACACCATCTGTATCACCTGTGAGGTAAAAATGCCCCAAAAACCTCCAACTTGGTCACCAGATTAAAGTTCTTAAAACTTTAAAGATTCACTGCCATAGACAAAGGAGCTCCATTTTGCGGGTGCATTTCACGCTATTTGACAGGTCCTATGATCGTGACTAAGCCTATAATTACAAATGCAGCTATAAACGCCATTGCCAAATTTTGCACTTCCGTGTGAAATGTCACCCTCTGAGACCTAAAAAACAAAGCATTTTGCTTTGTTTAAAACAGAACATAATTTATATTCAACTGAGCAATAAGGACGTTACCACCTGCTGCTACTTGTTGCTTCGGTCAGTCAACAGCAGCGAAAATTTACCAGCATCGTTAAAAGCTGATCTCCGAAACCTGTTTTAAACCGGGGCTACGGGATATTAACCTCTTCAATTCCAAACTATCCTTTCAAGGCATTTTCTCCACCTCCTCTCCCGCACTGTCCCTCCTCCCTGGGATGCTCCTGCACCAGTGTGCTGGCTAGGCAGGGCTCCCGAATCTCCCCTCCCCGCGGAGCCCTGGCCAGGCTCACCAGGCGTCCCGCGCCTTCTTGGTCTCGGGGCAGGCACAGCAGGGCTTCAGCGGCTTCTTGTCCCCCCGCGCCTCCTCCGCGCCCTTGCTGTCGCAGCTGGCGGCGGCGACCGTCGACATGGCGGGCGGCTCCGGCACCCTCGGCCTGCGGGGAGATGGGGGCAGTGCCGGCCGCCGGGGACCCGCTGCTTCCGGGAAACCTTCCGCGCCGCCCGCCCCTTCCCGGCCCGCGGCGTGGTGGGAGATGGAGTTCGGAGCCCTCCTCCCGCCCCTCCCTGTTCCCTAGGCCGTCACCCCTGTGGCGACACACACCGACAGGTCCGAAGTGACAATCTGCAGGGGCACTCGGTTCTGAACGAGCCAGAAAGAACGGGGAAGGGAGGGAGGACAGCAGGGTGACAAATGGTGTCAGCGGCCGAGTGGACCCGGCACCCGCTGCAGTTTTAGCAAGAGCAGCAAGGGACAGGATTAGGACTTTGGTTCTGCCAACATCAGGCTCCACGGTGAAAGTTGTGGCCAGCCACCTAAGACTCTTTTTTCCTATTCAATCAGTGGGGAAAACAGAGGCTCAGTTCTTTGTGGTGTTGTCTGCAAAAGTCGGATTTGTTACCTGGTGTGCAACAAGCCAATAACTTTTGCTTTGCAAATCAGTTGATTATAAATTATGTTCTCTTTAAAATAAAGAAAAATGCTTTGTTTTTTAGGTATCAGAGGATGACATTTCTCATGGAAGTGCAAAATTTGACAGTGACTTTTATAGCTGCATTTGTAATTACAGGTTTAGTTACGATCATAGGACCTATCAAATAGCATGAATGTAAAAGAATACACACTTGAGAGAGATACTTATTTCAGAGTTGTGCAAGCCTGGGTGCTCAGTGGAATTCCACAAATCAAGCACACCAACCATCAAAACTTTTTACTGTTTATACATTTTGGCAAACAAAGGAATTAATGTTCATTGGCTATAGGTTACATAGTTTTCTTATTAATTAACAATCCATCTTCTGTTGGTTAATGATTCTCTCTCACGCTAATTAGTCCACATGCCCAGTCTTTCTCTTCTTTTGGGTCAATGAGTTTCTTGGTTCAGTGTCCCAATGCTGATGTCCCATAAATTCTGCATTCTTTATGTCCACTATCATATCTTTATGTCCACTATCATATCTTTATGTCCACTATCATATCTTTTCCCTCAAGATTGTTAACATCCCCCTAGGTCTGAGATCATTAAACATGTAAGCCCTAAACTTTAACAAGGCAATTCTAACAACAACTAATTTGTTTTTTCTAACACATGGGCACCACTTGTTATCACAGCTTGCTTGTTAGCTGCTGTTTCACAACAGCATCCCCCTTCTGTTGATTAGGCTTGAAAGTACACAAAGATCAAACATCAAAGAACATCCTTTCTTATGGAAATTTTTACATATTCCACATTTTGCAACAGCCAGAGTGAAGAACGCGTAGCAACGCAGGTACAGCACACATGAGCACAGTCATCACCACTGGGAACATTCATGTTGCTGTTTTGTGGTTGGGGGCCAGCCAGGCTGGTCCCTGGCATTGTTGCAAAATGGGGAATATGTAAAATTATCTTAAGAAATTATGGTTTTTGATGTTTGATCTTTGTATACTTTCAAGCTTACATAACAAGAAAGGAGATTTAATCTGTGAAACCAATAGCATCTAACAATCTATAGGTGACGTCCAGGTGTTAAAAAGATAAATTACTTGTTGGTAGAATTGCCTTGTTAAGGTTTAGGGCTTGACATGCTTCAGTGATCTCAGACCTAGAGAGATGTTAACAAAGATTGGGAAGAAGGATGTACCACTGATTGTGGACACAAAAAATGAAGAATTTACAGGCCACAAGGACATCTGATAGAACTCACAAAATAAGGAAGAAACTAATAAAGCCAACTCAGCAACTGTGCTGAAATCAGCTCCAATTGGGTAAAAGGTAATTCCAGCAGAGGCAGTTCATGACCACCAACTTATGGACCACTGACCCAAAAAACGCACCCACTCAAAAGAAGTGAAAGACTGAGCATGTGGACTAATTAGCATGAGAAGCGAGAGAATCATTAACCAATACTAATTAACAAGAGAACTATGTAACTTGTAGCCAATGAACATTGATTCCTTTGTTTGCTAAAATGTGCAAACAGCAAAAAGTTTTGATAGTTGGTGTGCGTGTGGAATTCCACTGAGCACCCAGGCTTGCACAACTCTGAAATAAATAATAAATGTCTCACTCAAGTGTGTAATCGTTGGCTTGTTGCACACTGCGTAATGAATCTGATTTTTGTGGACAACAGCACGGGCAATAAGCAAAAAGATATAGAGCTGCTCTTCCTTTGTAGTTTGGCGCAAACCTTGCATCGGCAGCCACTCTCACCTTCCAGGTCTCTGTCACATACACGCCACAGCTTGGTTCTTTGGCCACAGCGTGGCAATTCCTATGCTACACTTTTCCCTGCCACCAGCCCTCATGATGACTAGTGATACTTGCACATGTATAGACTTGCAGGCACATTGCAGAGTAAAGGGACACTCTACAGAGGTAATGTGGGAAGGGCAGGGCACTAGTGGATGTGATACTGCTGAGACCTTGAAAGGGGAAAAGAAGAATATGCCCACTGGGATGCAGCTGCTGTGCCTTTTAATGGGGTGTAGCAAGAGTCAAAGAACTGGCAGTTTATATCATGTACTAAGGGGATCTAAAATTGTAGGAACACTGTCAAGAACATTTGGAGTGGTAGAAAACCTGTGTTTTGTGTATTTAATTAGACTTTTAGAATGAGGTTTTTACATTTGGGGCAGATTATCCCATACTTGTCAATCACAGAGGTATTTATTCTGATCTATGATGAAAAGTAAATATCAGTAGTGCCTAATAAAACAGGTTACATGTTCCCAGTCTCAGCAAAACTGGGGAGCTCAAAATACCTGCTAGGGATCTGAATACTCCACCAAGGTAAAAGACTGAAAATGGTCCTACCCTATACAAGGCATGAAGTATCAAGCAACCCTATTGTTTTCAAGAGCCCTGGGCAAGACAGAATTATGTCATTTTCAGTATTTACCCTTCCAATAAGTCAGGTCAGAAGTGAGATCATTCTCTGTTGAGATATTTTGCTCTTCTGTTTCTCTAGATCACCAAGGTGAATGCCACCACCACTGACTTGTGCTACCTGGATGAGTAAATGACAGGAGAGGATTCTTTTTTGATCCCCTCATTCTCACAAAGAGAGATGAGAAGTAGAACCTATCTCTTCCAGAAGTCCAAAGCTCCACAGTTTCATCACATGGCTCTCCTGTTTTCACCCTTGAGGCACCTCTGACACCCTGACAATGTGACTTCTCCAAATGCAGGCTCCTGAGGAGAAAGCCAGTGTGCTGCCATCCTTCCTCTGGAATGGTGTCATGTAACACTCACTCGACCTAATCAGCCACCTACTTAATTATCCATGGATCTCAGCTCAGTAGCCTGTTCCCCGCTATCCTAGTTGGCTGGGAAGGTTGTCCAGGTGACCTGTGCCCACACAGCCTCCTGGTTAAACACACATGATGGGAGGCCATGCAGCCAGGAATGATGAACTGGAAGATATACAGGATGCATTTGTTGACCAGAATATGATTTTTCCAAATCCACACAAACATGCTGCGAGGTATGAGCCGACACTGAAACACCTATCAGAACCAAACATCAGCTCTCCAAAGCAGTGCCTTGTTCCTAGTTTTTAAAACATATTAAGCATGTTTTCCTTTCAAATTAACTAGTTTTGTCTTTTCTTCCTAAAGCTTTATCTGCTGGCCACTGCCCAAAGACCTAGATAGAACTGGCGATAGCAACACAAACTCTGAGGGAAAGCCTGTGATAAAACCTCAAAGTCTGCAATTGAACAGTATCTTTTATTTAACATCTTCTATTAAAAAAAAAAAAAAAAGTTTGAAAGACACTGATTTGGCCTGCAGAAACCAGGAAAAGACCAAACAAAATACAGTTTATACTCTTGCCTGTTGCAGAATAACAAGGGCAGAGGAAGGTTAAAATTTAGTCCTCTTGAGAGACAACTTCAAATGGGTTTGCACAAAGGTTTGACCTGTGAAGACCAAACATCTCTGCAAGCAGCACTCCACTCTTCCAAATAGATTAAGGAGGAACACTGCTATTTTGGCTGTGCTCCCTGCATGGCAATAGTTTGTAACAGAATTGCCCTGGAAAAAGGAATCATTTCTTTTTGGGATGAGAGGGCAGCAGCTGAGAGAGGAGAAGGAAGGGACGTGCCATTAAAGCATACTTAACACATTTTGATACTGACTGCACCAATTTGGAGTGCAGTGCAGAGAGGAGATCACAGCCATTTCTCTTCTGACATTACATTGTTCATAAGAATTGATTGTTAACTTGGTGCTTTCTGTTTTCCATTTTTCCTCTGCCTGCTGACAGTGGCAGAAGAATTATGTCAGAGAGTTATGTGTCAGAATGAACAGATTTATCTCTTCCAGATTTATCAGTGCCAGTCAAAGAGGAATAGCTAAGGGCAGGTTACTGAGATGAGACTGCTGGAAAACTGTCAGATCCAGTACCCTGGAGGGGAGATTCAATGAAAATCTCAGTCTCTGAAAGAGATAATGAGAAAAGACCCTCCCTCAATCTGCCATGTAATTTGGCAGCCTGGTGCCACATGTGAGAGTACAAGGACATCAGGTAGCACTGGACATTTACAGCTCTGGATTTAGAGGACTAATGGGTGAAATAGGGGGAGACAGCACAGTTGTCAAGGGTTTCCAAATTATTTCCCCTGTACAGCCCTTTATCAGAATTGAAGAACATCACTGCAGTCATTCCCGTTGGCTTCTTGTGTCTTCAGTTTCAGCCCACTAAAAGAATGGTTGTCAAAAATAAAAGTACTTGTCTGTTAGAGAGACTCAAACAGACAGGCTTTTCAAGGAACCTCAAAAATGTATTTACATTCATTGTTACTACTAGGTAGGGTAAGCCCCATCAATGTCAGTTGAAAGTAACAGTCTGGGGTAGTCTGGGGTTTTCCAGATTTCCCACACTTCCGATAGACATGATAGAAGGTAAATTAAGCTGTGGAAAATTTGTATGGTGAAACTGAGCTGAAGGTATTTTGGTATTTTCCATGTAGTGCCTATTCTGGGAACCACTATCATCTTGAAAAAAGAAACTTATTCAATATGATCTAGAGAAATATTTTTGTCTTTGACTCGGTATAAACATGAGACAGCCACTGCTCCAGCAGCCCAGTGAACCATACACAGTGTTTGATTGTCAAAGAAGTTGCCTGTGTTTTAGGTCAATGCTTAGATTACGTGAAAAAAAAAGGACTTCAAACCTCTGAGCAAGATGACTTGTCAGGGCCCTGCTGCCTCTTATATTAACTGCCCAAGTACAGGATAGAGTTTCTCTTTTTGATCAGAGTTGCAGACCTGCAACTACCAAATCCTACCAGCTCAGCAGTGTGACCAGAGAGAGAATGAATGCTAGGATAGAAGGACTTTTGCTCTTGTCTAGTGCAATGGAAGAGACTCTAAGCTTCAAACTCCATCTTTAGGTAAAGGCAAGGGGTTCACTGGGCTAAAATCACCTCAAGAGGCAATGTGCCAGTCCCTCCCCAGACTGAAGAGGCCAATCCCATGTTTCAGGACTATGGCATGAATTCTGTATGCAGGTATTCTGTACCACAGGACTGAACCATCCCCTCCTGAGAGACCACCTTGGAAGGCAGTATGGAGAAAGTCTCCCTCCATACTGGCAAGCAAGCCCTTAGAGAAACAAGAGCAGAATCAAGATTACTTTTAAGGCCTTTCTGTCTCTTTGAATGCCCTACAAGCTAGTACTGCAACAGAGCATCTCTTGCCAGAAATTCAGCAAAATCTTCAGAGCATCAGAGTCTAGAGGTGGAAGGTAGTTTGCAAGATTGCAGTCACTTTCCACTTAAAATGAGAACTGCTGTCTCTGACATTGCAGGACTCAGCCCACAGCATCCCAGAAATTCTGGGGTCTCATGCTGGGACCAGGACTCTGGCCTAGCCCTCCACAGTTAAGAGGAAAGTGACCCTCCTACAGGCTTTGGTATAAACTTAGAGGATATTGATGCCTTTCTCACATTGTTTCCTGCACAGCTTTCCTCAGTTTGTGCTAAGATTATGACTATCATCATTTTCGTGTTATGCTCCTTCTTGTCACTGTCCATGGAAAGCATATCCAAACATACAAGTAAAGACTAGGAATTTGCCATGCATGCAACACTGCAAAATCCAGATCAGCAAATTCAGTGTGCAATCTCCCTGGTAACACAGCAAAAGAAGGAAGCTGGCATTCTGTACCATGCCTCAAAGTAACCTGCCTGTTCCACATGCACTGCAAGCAGGAACTACGAGCCTTTAGACACTGAACATGGACATACAGAAGCTCTTCCAAATGCAGATATGCAGCAGCTGATGTTGGATGTGCACTGCAGGCCTGGTCAGGCTTACTTCAGTGCTTGCTGGCATGACTGATCAGCTGCTCCGTTTTGTGGAGGGAACACCCGTGAAAATCCAAGCACTGTGGAATAAATCCCATTGCACAGATTGGTGGGAAGGAAAGGTCAAGTGTTTGCACTCCAATGGCTGCATGTATTACCAACACAACAAAAGAGCATGGCTGAAGAAGACAACTGTGTATTTTCTGACAGTCTCTACATTTAGTAACTCAGAAAACTCTAACCTGCATTTGGGAAATAACATCACTAATCCTCCACTAATCCTCCACATGAATCTGCAAAGGTCTGTCCCTATATCGCAGTCAGACTCTCTGTTTTCAGGTAAAAATCAGAAAAAAAGTAGCCCAGGATTAAAAGTGCTTAGGCATGAAGCAGACACACTCTAATCAGCCAGGGTAAGTTTTGCTACAGATTTTTTTCCTGCATTGCAATTAACCAAGGTAGTTGCCTATATAGTTCTTTCCAAAGAGGAAACCTCTTCCATTCTCACTTCTCATGACTTGAAAGAGTAAGACTTCCACATTTCCACAAAAAGACCTATATGAATTGTCAGAACTGATCAGAATCAGACAGCTGAGCCACTGTTAATATGTACCACCACATCTGTGCAAAGATGATCTCCACTTAGTCACCCCACAAAAATCAAATGCTGCCTAAGGTCTGTGCTTACACACCACAGGAAACATCATTTAGAACCCAAGCCCACTTGCCTGTGTACTGAAGAAAAACATCTCATTGTAGTTCTGTAAAATCCTCCATAATACAAACTTCTAACCTTGATCAGTTCTGCTGCAAAACAGGCAGTGTTCTGCAACTCTTGTGCATGGTGTTAAACTGTCAATCAACTGAGAAGCAGCAATACTGTAGGTCCACTTCTCTTCCAGTGCACACATTCCATTAGTCCTTTTTTTCCCCTAAGTGTTGCTGCTGTTAAAAATTTCATTCTGCTTGGTGGGATGCCATTTCAATGCCTGTGTCAGTGACAAATCTGGCTTGTTTGAATCTATCCAAATCTCTCATGATCTAATTTTATGAAATGTGAAGCTCCAACATAGAAAATAGTTTAACATTCTCAATGAACTGCGAGAGCTAACTGGAAGTTGGGAAGGAATCGTTAGTATTTACAAATACATGAGTCATTCCATATTTGAGATGTCACTGATTGCAGCCTCATACTTCTATGTACTCACATTCCAGAACCTCACTCCTTTTAAATATTGCATCAAGACATATGCTGTGCAGTACTGCAAGTTGCTTGTAAAGAGCTGCAACATCACACATCTTCTGAATCCATTTAGACTCCCCACAGCTGTTTTTCACAAAGTTATTAAATAATGTAGAAAATTCATTCACTTTCAAGCCATTTCTTTGACATCAGTCATCACAGTAGGTTTCAATTTTGAACACCTAATTGATTTGCACTTGTTTTCTTCTGCTTTTCTTCTTGCTGATCTCCTTCTCAAGATCTTTAGAATCCTTGTGCCCACCAAAAATCAATGGGACTTGACTATAAAGTGCTTAATTGTCAAATTTTAAAAAGCATTAGGGCATCTCCATATGCAGGGATTCTCAAGAAAGCCTATTTACACTGACATCTTCCTAGATATCTGCAGTACAATCTGTATCTGGAGTACAATTGCTTCTTTAAAAGTGACATGGGAACACACTTCATCTACATGGAAGAAAATTTCATCTAAACATTCAGCTCAAGCCCATATCCCGACTATTTTGCCCTGGTTTTCAATATGCTGTGCAGTATTTTATCCAAACTTGGTACCTAGCTGTCTTGGCTTGGTACTTAACTCTGTGCAACAATAAATTTTACTCAATGCACCCTGTCTGGACTAGGCACATCATTAACTACTCCAGTCCCTTATTTAAAACCCAGAATGGATTCTTCAAGGTCTGGTTCTCCTGGGGGTCCATCCAAAGACTTAGGATCAAAGAAGGGATGTTTCCAGATGAACATGCTACACAGTGAGCTCTTATCATGTTCTCACCATTGGTATATCAAGACACCAGTGATATGCTCTAGATCCTGTACTGTGTTCTGTTCAGTCTCCACCATTTGAGACTGGGAAGTGATGTGGAAAGGACTATGTGGGTGCAGGCAAAGACAGAGGGGAAAGACAGGGGAACTTTCAAGAAGAGTCCACAGACTCTGTTTTCTTACATGAGGGAAGTGATACTTCTGCATCCTTCCCCAGTCCTTCAAAGGGCTGTGTTGAGCCCCCATCCAATTCTAGCTCTTTTCTTCCAATGGCCTGAGTGTCCTGTCACTGCTTTCTCACCTTTTTACTTCTGATAGGCCACCCCTGGGCCCTTGGATGTGTGCCAGCCCTCACCTGACCTCCATTAGGTGGATTCCAATTAAAGGATGATAAGTAAATGGGGTTTTTTGAAAGCTTTAATAGATGAGATTAAGATTATGTGCAATAATTGTTTAAGAGTAAATATGAGTGTAGTGTATGGAAGTATATGTATGGTAAGAACAAGCTGAAATTAATCTCCATAGCACTTCTGTCCAGATATTTAATTTCCACGAAGGGAGTGGCTAAAGTAATCATAGGAAATCAAGAGTCCCTGATGCTCCATTCAGATCAGACAAGCACAAACATTCACTCCCCAGAAAAGTGTCTTAACACACTGAAACTTGAAACCTGCAAGCAAACATGATGGTATTGACATTTATTCCACTGAGTATTACATGAAAGGAGTAAGAACACCATGAATTCATTGGTTTCCTAAGGAGTTCAATCCAAGATCCTTTTCCTGCTGAGGTGAAACAACATAGAATCATAGACTCATAGAATCAGCTGGGTTGGAAGGGACCTCCAAGATCATCAAGTCCAACCCTTGATCCACTACCACTGCGGTTACTAGACCACGGCACTAAGTGCCACATCCAGTCTCTTTTTAAAAATCTCCAGGGATGGAGATTTTTTTTTTACTTCCCTGGGCAGCCTGACTACATGACATGACACTATTTCCCTGACATGCCTGACTACAGCCCAGCAAATCATCCAGATGTCATCTCTGTTCTTTAAGAATCTCATCCAAAGCTGATCCATCCAAGTGAAATTATGTATATGAATGTCCTTCAGAGAATGCCTGAAATATTGGTAAAATTGAGGTTTTGCCACGGATTGGACTTGTCTGAACCATAGGCTGGAAATTGCCTTAATTCCACCATCTTTTTTTCATTTTTTAAATGTTAATCAAAACCATTACAGAAGTCTTTCAGCAGGCTTTGAAGTGAATCTTTTAACGGTGATCATAAAGTACTACTACTTCATTTTTTTTGAACTTTGACTTTTTAAGCTCTCCTCATCTGTATATTGCTTTTACTACAGGAAATGTGCCAACAATCATACTAAGAAAAAGAAGGCAAGAGAGAACAAGTCTCCTATAAAGACTTTCATTTACTTTTTCTTTACCATTTCAGCAGTTGTACCAGAAGATGCCTCTCTTAGCATGGCTCTTAGTAAAAATGGCACAAATTAACCACAGACTTCCCCTTTGCAAAGTTCCATTTACCACCATCAGTAAACTGAGGCCATTTTTACAAAGGATGTTATAAATTACAAGTGAGGTATTCCATAGTGGATATAATGCCCTACTACAGCCAAAGGTCAGCACAGAGACAAGGTCTCAATCCACAACATAGTCTGTCACAGCATCTGTCTTCTCACATCTTTTTGAGAGTTACCTCTGTTTTCTGTTGGGAATAGTGACCACATCTTCCTCCTCTTCCCTTCTTCTTCACTCTCCTACACGATCTTTTCTGGTGAGCTGGAAGGAAGGCTCCCTTCTTCTGGATTAAAAATCTAGCAACCACGATGACTGCATCCTTGTGCTGCTGCTGCTGCTTTCCTGCTTCTTTTGAACCACACACCTGGAAAAAGGTGTTTATTATTTACAGTTAGTAAATCATATGCAGATCGGACAGGGAATGGAAATCAGCGATTACCTTGGATGCGTCCAACCGCCGAATTCATTTTATATCCTCTCACATTCAAATACAAGAGCTGAACTGGCGGCGCCCAGGCTAGAGCCTGGGATGGACCGGACCATACACGGAGGAATTGTGACATCTTGTGGCAAAAATGGGAAATGACACACTAACGGTTACTAATTTTAAATAATTACTTTGGGGATTTCCTGCCATCAAAGCCTCAACAGTGCTTTTAATGCTATAACCTTGTTGCCTGTAACTTAGATTTTTTTTTTTTAATAACTAGAAAAATGCCACCACGAAGCATCACATGCACCCAGCAGCACAACAGTGCTGTCATTTGACACCTGCTAACAGCAGATGAGGACCATCTATGTAATGAAGTTTAAAGCCAGATGGGTGACATCTTGCCAGGGTCTCACAAATCCTCGTGGACTGCAGGGTAAAATTTACGTACAAGAAACCCAGTTCCCTCCCAGGTTTTAGAGGACAGAAGAAAAACAGAGTAGAGAGACTCATCATCTGTTTAGCTCAACTTCTTTGCCATATCCTCTGTAATCCTGTCTTTCCACACCGTTCCCCACATTTTCAGCTCCTCACCTAGGTCTCCCATTTTCTTGTCCCGACCACTTCAGTTCTGCTCTACTGGTTGCTCACCTTGTCTCTCCCTCCACCCCCTGCACACTGGTTCTCTACCACCCCACCCTCCTACTAATTTTTCTTTGCTCAGCCAGTCAGGTTTCTCCTCTAAAATTACACTTTCATGTCCAATCCATATTTTCTTTGTCCAGCTACTATTTGCTCTCACCTAGTGCCTAATCCTACCTTCCTTGCCTAAATTTTCTACTTCCCTTTGTCTGATTTTACAGTTCGAACACATCAGCAAGTCATCACAGCATAACAAGTCCGTCAACAGAGTAGCAGTAATTCACCTTGCAGCAAATTACACCACCTTATCTCAAGGTTAATGTGAGGTAAAATGCACTTGGCTCAGCCTCTGTCACAGGCAGCTAAAGTAGTGCACTTTTCTGCAGTTTTGCAACATGCTATGCACTGGCAAAGTTAATCCAGCAGTAACTCACAAGGGTGTGGACAGTTTTACTCATACATCTGAGCACCTGGTGTCCCCTAGAGCCAAGTGGCTATTAAAAAAAATAATCAGCTAGACAGCACCTCAGCTCAGCTACACAGTCTTGCTCTGGAAAAGTAATTAATGAAAAAGTAAAACAAAAAACCAAAACCAACCCAACTCTATGGCCCACAAGTTTGAGGAGAAAGCCCATCAATCAAGTTCTTTTGTAGGAAACAGGAATCTTTTTTGATTGCTTACAGTTTAGTTGCCTTCAGCTCACTTTCACCAGAGCAACAGGATATGTCCCTGACACAGACAGACTAACCTGCCAGATAAGCTTTGAGCCCCTTTTCCAAAGTGCTGGTCAGAGACTAGGTTGCCAAAGTTTAATGCTTGGGATCAAACATTCTCACAGTCTTTTGTGTTTTGTGATCTTTTCCTTTGGACATGGTTGATCTACATTAAAAATAAATAAATAAATAAAGAATGATTCAGACCAAACCTCCCCACTTTGCCATGGCAGTATATTCCACAGCACACACCAGTGTGCCAGGGGCCCTGGCCAGGTTTGACACAGCTTCAGGTCCACAGGAATATGATTTCAGGCAAAGAACATTTGCAATAGTAACAATCAACGCAACTTTCAACACTTGTAAGGCTGTCCACTCTCCACACCTGTAGTTCACAGAGATTTCTTGGAAATACTAGTTAAAAATTAGCCAATATTTTACATGCACACACTCTAAGCAAGTTCCATGAACCTGAACCTTGAGCTTTTTGGCTCAGCCAGACACATATACCTGTCACCTCCCATGAGTGAGTACTAGTCTTCAGGCAGCTATGCAGTGACCTGAAAACTTTTATTTTCTGACAGATTAGTTTTCAGGCACATCAGTCTCCTGAATTGGTTCGCTACATGGTCTTTCAGCTGCCAACACTGACAGATCAGAAGCAGCGGGGCCAGGCAGCTGATGGTGAACAAGGAAAAAGGGAGCAACATCTTACATTTAACCCAATTTAATGCAGTTAAATAGTGGGAATGCAGCTTTTTAGTTTTCCACAACTCCAGAGAGCACTTATCTGTTAGGCTACCCCCTGGCATTTTGTAGTACTCTCAAGAATGCATTTAATTGTTCCATTGTTCCTTCTCAACTTGGTTTCCATCTGGTTTCTTTCCCCATCAGAAAAAAAAAAAAGAAGTCCAGGCCACCTGTATCCAGTCATCTCTGAAAACCTTAAAGTGGAAAAATGTGAGAGGGTGGAGCCAACAAAGAATATTTTTTTGGCCAAAGTACAGTTTACACACCTCATTACCTCAAGGCAGATGTTCAGAATGGAAAAATTTCAGCAAGGAGTCATGGAGTTTCAATGAAATGAGATACAAGAAAGGAAAATTGAACTCGATCACAAGAAATGCTGGGCAACTACTAAAAAGTGACTTTTGCTGCCTGTGTCAATAATTACAATAAGGTGTCACACTGTAAAGCTCTTTAGTAAAATGAGGGCCTTTACAACCTGCTGGATATCTTCAGGGCATGGATCAATCCATCATGGGAAGTCGCATCCTACATATGTCTGTCAGAAAACCTCAAGTTGCAACAGCATTTCTTAGTTCAGACCCACAGCTTCAATTTACCCATTTTGACCAAATAACTTAACAAAGTTGTTGCTCCCAGCAAGTGATGGGCCTTTAAGAAAGTAAACCAGCATTCAAAGTTGAATTGTCTACAAGTAAATTCCCAGAGCCAAGGAATTTGGAACCACAGTCCTAACATTGCTCTCCTGTGATGAGATACCGAGGGGCCAAAATTCTGTCAGACATGGCGAGCTGTGAATAACCCTTTGCTATACAGTTTTATACATAGCTAACATAGGGGACTTGCTTCAAGATTATAGGCAGAGGACAGGACACATTTGCAGTTTCACTGCTTTTTATGTCCTATTCCAAGGTAGCATTGCCTGCAAATCTCCTTATGTTCACAAAAGCATTAGCCCTTTCTGTTTTTAACATGCAGCATGAAGAAGCTTCCAACTTTGTTTCTCATAGAAGGGGATGGCCTCCTCCTTATGAAAACAGCAGTGTTTTGCAAAAGGCAATATTTATTTGTAATGCTTTGCACAGGCCTCTTCAGATGCTTTACAGATGCAAAAATACATGCAGCCCCTCTGGGCAGTAAATACCAAGCCTATTTTCACCGAATCACAGAGTCAATTAGGTTGGAAAAGATGTCGGAGGTCATTGAGTCCAACCCATGACCGGATACCACCAGCTCAACTAGACCAGGGCAGTGAGTGCTATGTCCAGTCTTTTCTTTTACGCCTCCAGGGATGGTGACCACACCTCACTGGGTAGTCCATTCCAATGTTTAATTACCCTTTCTGTGAAGAGATTCCTCCTAATATCCAACCCAAACCTCCCGTGGTGCAGCTTAAGACTATGTCCTCTCATCCTGTCGCTAGTTGCCTGGGAGAAGGAACTGACTCTCATTTGGCTACAACCTCCTTCCAGGTAGTGGACAGTGCTAAGGTCCCCCCTGAGCCTGCTTTTCCCCAGGGTAAACAACTTCAGCTCCCCAGCCGATTTGTGATCCAGACCCTTCACCGGCTTCGTTGCCCTTCTCTGGACTCGCTTTCACCACGTTATGGCTGCAGAAGTCCTAAGTGATAACAAGCAAAGCCAGGAATAAGAATACCCACGCTTGAATCCTGTCCCTAACTATAACTGCTAAACCAGATTTCTTAAGCACTAAGCGAGAGTCCAGGGGGACTGGGGAGCATCACATAAAACAACTTCAGCAGTAGCTGTTAAAAAGCTAAAATATGTATGTCCTTCCTTTCCCCGCCCCCCTCGAGCGCGCCCCATCCTCCTCAATGTACAGCCCGATCCCCGCGCCAGCGCCGCTCCCCCGGCGGCGGCACAAGATGGAGGCGGGAGGGCTCAGCGGGAAGCAGGAACGCCAGCCCGCGGCACGGGGGGCTGGAGGGACAGGGAGCGGGCGAGGGAGCGGGAGCAGCAGCGCGGCGGGGGAAAGCCCCGAGGGGCCACGCCGCCTCCTCAAAGAGTCACCACCGCGGCCCACAGGGACCAGGAGCGGCCCTCCCGCAGCAACGTCCCGGGAGGGCAGGACATTCCCGGCCCCGCCCGCCGGCCGTGGCCATGGGAACGGCAGCCGTGCGAGCCCCGCTCCGCGGGGACGGGCTCCCGGCCGGACCTCCGGCTGCCGCTACGGTACCGGGAGCGGCGCGGCCACGCCCGACACCCTCTGCGGGAGCGGGGCCGCGTCAGGCGGGGCCGGGGCTGGGCCGGGGCTGGGCGGCGCGGGCCGGGAAGCGGTTGTGCTGCCCGGGCGGACCTCCCGCCTCTGCCCGGGCCTCCCCTGCCGGAGGGGCCGAGGGGCTGTCGCTGAGCTCGGCAGGGAGTTAGGGCTGGGACCGGGCGGGTGGGTGCCACCCTGGGAGCGGGAAGGGGGTAGAGCTGGCGGCAGTAGTAGCGAAGTTACCGGGGGAGGCTCGGGGCGATGAAACATTTGCGGGCTTGAAGCAAAGCCAGCTTTGTGTCCCAGAGGAGAGCATCATGTAGAGTATGGTACTTCCATTGATTACCAGTGCACCTTTTAATGCTTCATGTCTTCACGTTTTCTGTTTAGGTTGGCAGGGCTTCCAAAAACAGTAGATTTTTCTAGTAGTGCGTGTTCTACTGAACACTGGTACTTCAGCTCTGAGCCTCATTTGTGTGATGGTGGAATTTTTTTGATGTAGAGATACGTACGTCAGTTTTTTCTTTCCTAGTTTGTTTTATACCGTCGTATGGCCAGACTTCGAAAGAGGGAAGCATAGCCTGACGATTTGTGCTGATTCTTCAAATATGTAACTACTTTCATTTGTTCACTTACGTTTCAGACCTCTGTACACACTGTCAAGTGAGAAGGACCATTCAAAGTCAATGTCCACACTCAGCTTGGTGATAAAGTGGTAGGTGTTGGCCAAAGACAGCTCACATGTGCACCTTGTATTTTTCTGTGTGTGCATACACATGGATAGAAACTCTGTCTCAGTCCTGAGCTGCTCCCTTAATACAGCAAAACACAAAGCAAAGGAAGCAGTTTTAAATAAAACAAGACAACAGAGAGAGTAACCATGATTGCTGGCCTAGGGTGACTCAGTAACAGGAGCCTAGAAATACCCAGTTTCACGTTCTGAGTAATTTCCTAAATTGTTTGTCAGTATTTTTAATAGACCATCTCCAAATGCTGTTAAGTATAGCTTGTATATATTATTTAGATTAATAAAATAGCTGGACAGTTGTTGGGCTGTTGTCTGAGCAGAGCTGTTAAAATGTGTTATTTCACACGGTGCCTCCTCACTTACCTGGGGATATACTTACACTACAGATCAACATTGTGTACTTGGACTAAAATGAAATAGGTAGCAACAGCTAAGCAGCCTATAAAGACTGCAAATCCATCCTGATTCTTCATACTGGTTTAGCACAGTTTAACTTCTAGCTAAGCCCTTATCTAGATAGCCCATGCTTAGCTCTCTACTTCAGTTGCTCCTCTGCTATCAGTATTGCCCCCTGGCTGGTTTAAAACCAGCCAGGGCATGTCTGTGGGAGTTGCAGTTGCCCTTTAGGCAGCAGTGATTGACATAGAGTGCCAAAGGAAAACAGGCTTGGTACAACTGCACAATGAACTGGATTTCAAACAAAGAGTCCTCCTGAAGCTATGCATTTGACTGGGGCTGCGAGGGCAGATATTCTGAACTCAAACTCCATTGCTGTACAGCAAGGAGAAAATCCCTGAACAGCTTTCCAATACTGGAGTCAAGGAATGTGTTTTTGAAGAATGTTTTTGGATGTCTCTTACTCCATTATCTCAGACTCTTTTTTATATCTGCCTGAAGAAACCCACGTATTTGTCTGCCTCTCTGTGGAGAGACATGCACGTGGAGCTGGGAACACTACCTGTCATCAGAGAGACCCTTGCTACAGTATGGCTGTGATAAAGTTCAGGCCAGACAAAGTAAGCAGGCATACTGTCACTGAAGTTGTCATCTCATAGGTGTAATGGTGTGGATGGGTATGGTGGTAGACTCCAACTTGTATAAATCATGTTTTAAAATGAATCAGCAAGTGCATAATTCGCAATTCAAAACACCTCAACCTTTATCTATAGCTTCACAAAATGGGATGGGCAGAGGTTGTAGTAGGAGTTGATGGGGTATTCCAAACTCTTGAAAGTTGGACTCCCTTTGAAGAGAAATAAAACAAAATGCAGTCTCATGCAGAACAAGCAGCTACTCATGGTAGGGTGCCTATATCTTCATCAACTAATACTGTCTTAGACTCCAATGGGTTGGTGCACTTGAAGTCACCACTACCCTATATGCATCTGAGTTAGCACCTACTGAAATGAAAGGGGCAATTCATGATTCAATTCTTATTTCAGTCTTTACAGAAGCTCAAGCCAATATAGCTACATCACTTACACTTGAGTCACGATTGCAAAGATTTATTGGCAGCCGTAAATTTAGTGATTTAAGGCATATCTACCCAGGGAAATTAGTGCTTAAATGGAAGGGTGTAGATTTTTAATGTGATCATTTTTTGTGTGCTAGCTTCCATTGAGATATTTTTAACAAATGCTAAAATTGTTACAGCATAAAATAATGTAACTTTACTCTGTAAGTGGGATATGTTACTTAATTTCTGGAGCACTAGAAATAGAAGGGAGTTACATGGGGTAATGTGCTAGAAGTTCACATTGCTGCACATTCACAGTTACTGCACACTAACTTCTTTATGTAACAAAGCGTTAGACCTTTCAATTTTAAGTATAAGTTTAGCACTGGAAAACAGCCGGAAGACAAATCTGTGCATCTGCTGCTAGTCTGGTATGCTCCACATCTTGAGAAGTACCATCTAACCAGCTGACATCATTAGCATACGTATGCTGCCTTCTTTTCCCATCCCAAATGTCCTGTAAATCACAGAAGGATGAAATTCTGATCTCTTTAGTGCTGTTTGAAATAGCTAAATTACTGCCTCTCTTCTTTGTGTCCACACAAACACTAGGTAAAAGCACCTATATTCAGAAGTATGGCTACTGGATTGATTCATTTTCCAGCCTGCAGTTTGTGTCTGAAGGGCAAAGATCCAGTGCCTGCATTTATTGCTCGAAGATGGAGGGCTCAGCAGGGCCTGGAGGCTCTTCAGCAGCTTGCTGTGTAAGTGTTCTATGGTTGGATAATTTAAAATGAACATACAAACAAAACCAACAAAAGCCCGTGCACACTGAAGTGGAGATGACTGCAATTTGCTCCTACTTATATTTCCCTCGAAATTAAGAGATTGCAGCTGTTGTGGAGTATGGTTACCCATCTGTTTCCTACAGGGTGGATGTTGCACATTCCTTCATCCCTGTGCTATCTACTTTGCAGTGGTTGCTGTGAAAGAAAAGAGAGTTATTTCTATCTCTTATAGATCAGATGAGTTATGAAGATTTCAGTGACTCACGTGTGTTACTTCAGTGGGAGCTGTTTCATTTTAGTCCCGTGCAATTGCAGCTGGTTAGGTTGTTTTTGCTGTTTGTTCAAGAGTCTTTGGGGTCTGAATCAGGGCACCACATGCTGGGTGCAGGGGTTTTTTAGTTGAACTTTCTCCTGGCATCACCATTTGGGCTTCTGATTCAGCAAATATTTAAAAAAACATTTATATGTTTTGCTGCACCACATGATTTTTTTAAGTCCTCATACAGCTGTATTAAAGACTGCAGGCATCAGCCTAGGTAGTTGTTTTCAAAGTTTTTTTTCTGCTTTAACAAACTAACTTTAGACCATGGGCTTTTCAGATGATGCATGCTCTGGGGTTGCTGGTAACTGAGTTCTACCACATACCAGATGGTAATCAGAGATCTTTAAGAGTGATACAGTGGATTTCATACCTGGTTTTGTTCAGTTTCAAAAGCATATTTTTCTTATTTACATAATAAAGTATTTTTAGAGTATTTTTTCCTTACTTCTGTTTTCAGTATTTCAAACTGTCCCCAGCACATGGAAACCTCAGTGGCTTCTTATATTTTGCCTGTTATTCTGTAACAACTTATTTGGCATCTGTGCTACTTTAAAATTGATTTACATTTCAACAACATGTATTTGCAAAATGTCTTGCAATTAACAAAAAAAATGAGAAATACATCCCCTCTGTTTCAACCTGCACTGATTGACAGCGCTGCTGATACAGAAGACAGAATATTTCCCAGCTGTCTTCTCAGTAGTTGCATTGCCTCTGCAAGGTTACCAGGAATAAATGCTCATTTATTTCAGCCAAGTCAGCAAGAATAAGTCAAGGACATGCAAGAGGCAGGATCTGTGGAATAAAAGGGGCTATTTCCCTGGGTTCCCATTGTGCCTGTACTATACCATAATAGGATGAACAGCTTATGCTAATAAAGTTAGATCATAAGAATAAGTGCCCACCTGTGCTGAATGAAACACAAATCCATCTGGATGGAGCAACAGTCTGATATTTAAAGAGTCAGCTAGTGAAACTAGCCATCAGCTCAATTAACTCATTTGAATTACAAACGCAACTTCACAATAATAGTTTGATTAGTGCTGAGCAAGTATGTCAGGTTACCACACTGCATCTCAAAATACTCCCCTCTCTTTCGTTATGTGATATGACTGAAAGCCCTGGGAAGAGATGACTTTAAACTTACCTTGGCAGTAAATTGTGTGTCACGGGAGGTTAATGAAGTATCTCTCTCTAGGCTTTCCTGTAGCAGGTAACCGTACTGTGGCTCCCCAAATTCCACAGCACAGTTTGCAGGACTTAGATGAGGTCTTTGAAAAGCATGCAATGCAATGCCTGATCTCAGCATGCAATCCTCTGTTTTGATCCCAGCTGTCAAGCAATGTTATGTACTGTCAATTGCATCTCTGTAAATATACCTTTGTACATAAAATTAGGCATCAGCAACCAACTCCAGCATCCACAATCCCATACATCTAAATGTCAGAAGTCTTACAAGTTGCCAAAAGTGGTCTTAGGAAAAACCCATCCTTCAGGATTGCCAGTGGCCTGGGTTGGAAGGGACCTTAAAGATCATCTAATCCCCCTGCCATGGACAGGGACACCTTTCACTAGACCAGGTTGCTCAGAGCTCCATCCAACCTGGCCTTAAACACTTCCAGGGATGGGATATCCACAGCTTCTCTGGGAAGAACTTCTGTTTTTTGTCTTTAACCACCTTGCAGGTTAAGAGGAGTATGCAGTGGTTGTAAAATCAAATAGCAATCTTCATGTATAGCTTTCAAATTACTCAATTCTTCCCATTCTCTCACGGACTGCCTTAATGAGGTCTTCCTCATGGTCTTCCAAAGCCTTAAAGAAAACTCTTCAGGGTGTTATAGTGAAAAAATTAAAGTCTGCCTATTTGAATTTCAAAATGGTGGGAAAAAAATGAAGAAAGAGGATTCTTGCAAAAGATATGGTTGTTCCAGCATAGGTTTTGAAACATTCACATTGTCATTCCTAATTTTTCTCCTTCATTGGAGAATTCAAATTGAAAGTACTGATTCTAAAATTTTCAACATTTGCTCAAAATCCATTTAGCTGTTTTTCAAAGGTAGAAAGTGGTAGTCCTCTCCTTTGCTCATTCTACTCCTTTACACATGTTTTCTGTCATGGGAAGCATTTAACTCTTAAGGAAATGAGGTTACTCCCTCTACTCCCAATAAAAGTAGTTTTACTTTACAAAGTCAAGCGCGTACAAGTGGCCAATCCCTTCCATAACAAGGGCATAAGAAAGTTTTAATAAAGGCAGCAAATAACCATTTCTGGACAATACATAGTGGGCAATATACATAAAGTGTCAAACTGTTTTGTTACATAGATCAGTATGAAAAAAAGCAAAATATAATTGCTTATATAAGTGTGGGGATTTTGGGCAATAGTGTGATGCATGTTGGATTGTGCAACCAGATGAGAGAGAGAAAATTTTAAAAAAGGGCACAAAGAAAAAAGGTCAGAAATACTCTGAATGTACTTCTTTAATTATATCCTGTATTTTGGCTTTCAGAGCTCAGTCTTCTCTTCAGATACCTCAGATTGTGTATGAAGATCCTGAAGTTGATGGAAGGAATCGCTACAAATATTTTGTACAGTAAGGAATGAACTGGTTTAAAACAGTTCAGAAGCTTGCTTCTGTGCAGTTTAAAGAGCACCTAAGAAAAGACCAGAGCCTTTAATATTTTTTCTGTATTTTCTGTCAGTTCTTTGATCACTGATATAGAAAATTTAAATAGTAACCAAATCTTAAATCACAAGATCTTTTTTAAATTTACATTATGCCAAAATTTTCAGCCATTGATTTACCAGATAGGCAGATATACCAGACATTCTGTACTTAATAATTATTTGTAGAAAGATTTGGACTGTAGGTCCTCCTGTGCAAAGGAGGATACTTACAAAGCCATTGTGGTTCTCCAGACCCCTAGAAAGTTGTCTTCTTAAGAAGGAACCTTTTAACTCCTAGTTTCTGCCAGGAACAGCAATGGGTGATTAACTTTTCATCAGTGTCCTCTACTGCAGGACTGCTCTGCTCCTTCCAGAATGATGCTGCAGGTCAGGAATGGACTCAAGATCTGAACCAACAGCTAGCATATAAACATTCTTGACTTAGTCATATACACTTTGAATTACATTCACTATTTTAGTCAGCACCTATTGGCTACTATGTCCACTTTAAATATAAAAAAATTGCCAAGTTTAATAAATTGAAGTCCTTTATGGCTCCTTTAACAACAATTAAAAAAAGAACAATGTTATCTTCTGCAATTTGAAATTAAGCTTTAAAGTCTCCAAAAGGCATCGATAGTGAACTGCAATATGCAAACTATAAGAATGCTTGTGAAGGAATTATCAATATTTAATTGAGCCCCATCACTTTCAAAATACCTCATAAAATATTGCAAAAAAGGAAACTATCAAATTAGATAAGTCCAAAACAGTTTACCTTATCAGCTAATCGTAGGAATTCATTTCAGCGTTTCAAGCAGTTATTAAAAAACCCGAAACTGCCCTCTCAAAAACTCAAAGTGAAAAAAGTAAACTAATTAGTGAAACATGAACAAAATATTGTGAGCACACTCAAAACTGATTTTAATTATTATCTTGTTTTGCAGTTCTACTTTCTGCTTTAACATAACAGTAACACTTAATCCTACTAGTGAATCTTATTCTTAATCCTAGTCTGTTATTCCTTAGCTATGAAAGAATTACTTAATATTCAGGTACAATTCGTAAACATGCAAATACAGAACCTGTAAAATCAGTGTAACTCCACTGGAATTAGTGGACTGCAGTTTTTCTAAACCATAATGATCTTTTACACTCATCTCTTACATTCATTCTGTTTTTTTCAGCACTCTCTCTGATAAGCCGCTTCCACTAAATGTTCCCTTAGATGTTGCTTATGAAATAACAAAGTAAGTAGTGACTTCTGGACATTACTGTTGGAATGGGTCACATCTCACCAGAAAAAGATTAGGCAACTATTTAGCTGGTGACCAGTATTTTTCATAATGAACCAAGGGGAAAAACTTCTTAAGAGGTGGGGGTCTGTTCACCATTGAGAATTATTGAGGAAACAGGCGATAGACTTTTTCAGAATTTGCTTGTAGTATATAAAGAGTGTTTTGTGAGTAAAGGACATGTGCCTCAAGTGTTTTATGCTTATGAGGCCTAAGCTAAGTGTCTCTGAATCTTAGAAGAGATACGGTTGCAAAGAAGATTCTCCAGCACAGCAATATTGTTGGAAAATCTGGTATTTTATTACAATCTGTGTGATAGATACAATACTGTTCAGTGTGTAGAGCATCCATGAAGTAGTATAATGTGGGTATCAAATTTTGAGGTCACATAAGAAAATTCAGTTCCTAGTAGAGTCAATGGAAATTGCACATGCTTATATCAGAATTAAATTTCTATTCTGGAATTGTTGGAAAGAAAAATATGTAAGCTAAATTGAAGTAGTCCTTCATGTTACAGTCAACCATTAGTTACTTTTTGTGTCCATTAAAGGGAATGCTTTAGAATGGATACATAGGAAAGATTTATATGTAATAATTGTGAGCACTGAAACCAGAAGATTTCTGGATTGTTTACCTAGGGAGGGTGTTTCAGAGGACACGGTGAAGCCTCAGTCTGCTTTTACTAAAGATAATGGAGTTAACATCAATGGGAGCAATGTTAAGATAAAAGAAAACACATTTGGATATCCTCCCTATGGCTGACTGTTGTGTTTCTGTTTTAGTTTATCTTTGTTTTGTTTTGTCTTGGGTTTTTTTGGGTTTGTTTGTTCGCTTGTTTTTTAATTAATATGACAAAGGTTCTTCCTTCTTGCATCTCTTTTTAGGACAGAGCCATATGTTCATTCAGCTACAAAAGACAGCCACGTCTTTGGCCCCATGTTCCGAACTTTGGGTACTCAAACAGATTACAGGGATGGTGAAGCCCAGACGGATCCCTATTCTCCTGAATATATAGTTCACGGTGGCTCAGTCCCCGAACTTCTGACTCTTGCTACACTCACTTGGGGTGAGTTGTGAAATTAAAATAAATTATAATTATCATGTCACCTCTTTAGGAGGAGGTTCTTCTCTTTTCAGTGTCAGGTTTCAAGTCTATTGCCAGCTTTGGCAGTCCTTTGTTGTGTTCCTTTGAGGCAATTATTTTATCTATTTCTAAAATATGTATGATATTTTCCTGCTTAATGGCGCCGTTCTGGGGCATTCCATGAACAGTTTTGAGAACACTCAGTGTAAAAAGGTCATGTTTTACAAATACAAACTAGGAGCAGTTTTTCTGTTTACCTACTGTTCTTCAGCTGCTCTGAGTTGAATATCAGTAAAAAACTCCCCTAAAACAGTATAAGGACTGCTGCCCCAGAATATACCTGTGATTCTCAGCTCCCAGTGTCTCACCTGCAATGATGATGGACACTGGACATGCCAAAGAAAGTGTCTTCCTCGGGAAGGTTTTCTTCCTTTGCAACCTGCAGTAGAGGAATGAAGTGCCAGTGTTGATGTCAACTGAACTATGGCAACTGCAGGCCCTACCATTCCTCATGCTGTAAATTTTACCAGCCTTAGAAGTATTTACTTCTGGCTTTTGGCAGTTCTTCTTGTGTTTAACACAAGGGCTTGTGCCCATCCACCCTCTAATACTTTTTGGTGGTGGCTACTTGTGGGATTTACCATTCTCCTAAAGAGCTAATGATTCTTGTCCCTGCAAGGCCGGGGGCTACCAGCAGGACTAGAAGAGATGGAGATAATCGACCGCGCCCGGGAAAAACGTGCATGGGAAGCATCTCTTCCACCCATGGACAGTCCCTCAAACACCGCGAAGAGGTTGAAAATGATGGAGGAAATGGAAAGGAAGGAGTGGGCCTTTAGAGAACAGGAAATAGAAAAGTAGGAGTCCAATTATACTCTTTTATTTCTTTTAATTTTTGGCTGAATAGAAAAGGAGCAAGGAGGTTTAGGGGATTGGCTGAAGGGTACAACAAGCCTTATATTTCTGTGAAAATCCCTGATTTTGGGAAGGGATATTTTCGTTAAACTTAATCTAAGAGACTGCTACTGCCTTACATTTCGCCAATGCTTAACTCACTTTTTAAAATGAAAGACTGAATATGAGATGTGCACTATGAACTATTTGTGAAGTAGTCCGTTGGTGTGTAGGATTTGATGATGACAGTGTTGCACAGCCCAGTGCAGAGTACAGTAGATAATACCTGACCTTTTCTTTTCTTACAGGTTGCAGAAGGTTCGACTGGAAGTCTTAAAGAGGATGCTGCGGAGGCGAGAGGAGAATCAGAATAAGGTGGATGCCAAGCGCTTGTGTGACTACTGGCAAAATCGCCAGAGGGCTAGAGAAGAGAAAATAAAAAAGATTCGGCACAACTGTGCATTGAGTAAGTTCGAAAGACAGAGAGAGAGGGGTATGAGACTTAGTTTTCAGACATTTCTATTTTCACGAGGTTGTAGTCTGTTCAAAATGAAACAGATTGCATCCACAATATTGATATGCATGGCCAGCATTTGGTCTGTCACGTCTTTGTATTATCTAGCAAAAGCTCTCGTGAATTTCCAAAGATATGGCTTTTACAGAACTATTTGTATGAACCTTCTCACATTACTATTTCCTTTTCAGTGCTCAGGAAACTGATAGCTAACAGGAAGAATATGATGGGAAAGCTGGATAGACGAGATATCATCAAAGAATATACTGACTTTTCATCAGAAACATACGCACCTTTGTCTAGAATTGGGTTTTTCCCAGACAACAATTTTTCTGACTGCTATGTGGTGAAAAACTTCTATCTTAACACCTTTGCAGGTAAGGCATTTTGGAACACTTAATTGTGTGAGATATTTAATTGAGATATTAACAAAACTCAAATGTCTCTCCTCAACACTCCATTACTTAATCACTGATTGTATTATAATCTTTGAATGTATTATAATCTTTGAATGTATTATAATCTTTGTTTGTATTATAATCTTAGGATTGTGTGAACTGGAAGCATCTCTCCCAGATTCTGTTATCCAGCTCAAGATTAAAGCTCCAAAACCTAAGTGCATTATCACTAAGACTGGCTTTATTAGAAGGTCAGCAAGGCTAGAGGCAGAGCTGGCACAGGTTCACCAGGTATGGAGCTGCATCCAGCAGCATATCAATTTCTCTTAGATTTGAACTGCTCATAAATGCAATTGGGAAGACGTGTAAGCTTTTTCCCAATTTTTTGTGCTAAATTCTTATTTTCTGTAAGACAACTTCAAGGACAGAATGGACCAAACATGTGGACTGTTGTAGGTATGACCAGTACTGCTCTGGAACTCAGTCTGTCAATACTCTTGCTCCCTAATATTTGTGCTTTTGCTTCAATCTTATAGAAACCAGCATGGCAGCTTCTGTCTTCCTGCAGATCAGGTATTTGGATTGGAATGTGTTATGCCAGTTTGAAATTCTCACCTGCCATTTTCTCATTCTTATTTCACCCTTACTTTTATGATACACAAGTGGTAAACCTATTATCTACACTGTCAAACTACTCATAATTAAAGAAGGCAAATCTGGATTCATATTCTAAAAATTCTGTGTGTTTTTAAAAATTTACATTTTAAATACCTATTGTAAAAACACCTTCAGCAAAGCATTATTAAAATGACCCCACTCTTAAAATCAGATCAGAATGGTGGATGCACATCACTGTTGTTCCCTAAGAACAGCATCTGATTTGCAAACATGCTATTAGTGCTTTGCATATCTTAATTTATCCCAATTGTTCATGCAGATGAGGCGTCCATATATGCAATTAACCACTGAGGAAAGAAGTACCTCATTTGCATCTGCAATCACAATATTTGTAAATTACATGTACTTTTAAGTACACTTCTTGTGATGCTGTCGAGGGTTACCTTTTTGAAAAATCAGGGATATTCTTGGCTGGCTGCTGTATCCCTGAAAAATAGTGATTCTCATTTGTAAAGCTTGGCAAGTTTCACACACACACACACACATGTATGTATAGCTCTTTTGGTTTAGTGTAATTTAATAATGATTTGAAAGCAGACAGTAACCTGCTACTAATGAATTTTAAATTGAAATCTTGTTCTGAAAAATCAGTTATATTCTCTCAAATTTATATTGTGCCGGATCTTGTAAAAGATGAAATGTTGCATCTCATTATTATCCAGAAGGAAAATTTTCAAAGAAAATCTTGATTGCCACAGGAATTGTTTAAGAACTATGGACAAAATTCATAGTTTTATGGACACGGTAGTATTGAAGGGGTTAGAGTTTGAGTGCATTTTGCATAAAATTCAGGAAGTGACTGTATAACATGGATCATAACATGGTTCTCATAGGCAGCAGAATGTTAGTCCAAGCTTTCAGAGTCTAATTCCAATTACAGTAATTATATTCTGTTTGTTCAAAATACTTCTCATTGAAAGACTACGGCGAAGTGTCTAAACTGTAGTCACAGAGAAGAAGTATGCCCTAATGCTGGCTGCTCACACAATAATGTCTCTTCAAAGAAAAACTGGTGGCCAAAGGAAGATGGAATGCAGAACAAATGCAGACAATTCTGCACATTTTCTTTCTTAAATCTGTGTAGATCACTTGGTCTACATTGATTTGTAGCAACTGAGAGGCTAACATAACAAATACTCAGTTCCCCACCACAAAATGGCAAAATGTATATTGTTTTAAAATCACAAACCATTTCCTTTGCAGGCAAAAGTGATAAAATAAATCCATTTTGCAAAATTTAACTGCTGCTTTTGGATACACAGAAGTAGACACCAGACTGGTTGGTCCAGACAAACAGCTGTGTTGGTCCTGACACTGTGAAACACCCAGACTGCCTCAGCAACCATTAAATTTAAATAAAGTTTCTGTTCAGAGCAATAAGATATTACTGCCCTAATTAGCACTTCAGCTCTGTGGTGCTGTTACTGGTCACTTCTCTCATCACAGGCTTTTTCTTCTTAAGTTTGGTGGCTGTAGCATGTCCTGGCTAAGCAAAGCCTCCCTGACACAGGTCCATCTCACGAGCTACGGGAGCTGTCAAAACCAGAGCAGCAGAAGGTGCAGAGTACTTGCATTAACAGAATTTAGGAGGATCCTCCCTGAGAGGACAGCTCTCTGACCTCTTGGATTAAGCAGTCCCAATTGTGCCAACAAACCTCCATCACACACAGTAAGAAAGAAGTTTAAAGCAGGCAATTAGGGATCATCTTAGAAGGGCACTGTGTTGCTTTGCCTTGTTTCTATAGCTGAGCAGCCAAACCAGTTTTCTATTCGAAAGCTTTATTTTAGTGCTCTTCTAGCACACTTAATCTCTATTTTTTATTCCATAATCCTAGAAACAAAGTGAAACTCCAGAAAGTTCAGAGAGTACATGGTGATCTAGCTCCAGAATGAGTTTCTTTCATTTTCCCTGGATAATCTGTGGAAGCAAGTAGCAAATAGAGGAATGTTAGGTTTTGGGCTCAGAAGGATTTAGTTTTAATAAAAGAAGTTTCCAAAGCTTGCTTCTCTGGCCAAACAAGTGGAAAGACTAGTCATCCTTATTATGTTCCTTTTTGTTTGACATATTGACAGTATTCCTAAGCTTAAAGCTTTTAAGGGATAAGCAGTTTTCCAGGGAACTACAAAAAGGATATGTGTCCTCCTGAGAATAAGAACAGCTTCTTCCAGACATGAAACTAAGCAAAAAATAAGTGATTTTAGAAGCAGACTTTTTGAGGACCATCCTGAAACCTTTTGCATAAGTATTATGTGCACTCAGTAGTTTTTGAATAATTCTCCAAGAAAACATGGCAGAAACAGGAGTGACCCAAGATTCACAGTAAAAACAACGATCTGTATCCTAAGCCAGATCTGTAAAAGGATAAGGAAAGCTAGTTCCTAGCCAGCACAGATAACAGTGCTTTAGAGGAATGTCAGTGAACCATAATATAGACAGCCTTTTGTGAAAATCCAAGGCATTAAAAGAGATAACATACCAATACAGCTAACTACTATAGGAAATAAATGCAACTAGCAAGTGAATACACCAAGGCATGGAGGGGATACTAGAAGACATCTTAGTTCAGAACAATACATGACTTTAGGCTGACCCTCTATGCTGTGGTGACTCAAAAAAGGTGAAGTGTCAGGTGGTTTCAAAGTGTTGGATCAAGATGAGACCTGAACAAAAAACCCTCTCACCTCAGCATGAAGTGCGTCTCTCACCACATCTGTTTTCCTTTATCTGGTTGCTGGCAGGAGATAGAGGTGTAGAGGGACCAAGAATGCCTCTGGAGAAAATCTCTGCCAACTTCCAAGTGTAGGAAAGCTTGTTTAAGCAGTTATTTCTTCAAGAACAGATCTCCAGCACAGTGTTAGTTGGCTCATGCTCAGACAAGCTCTAAGAGCTATTATGTCAGTCTTGATCAGCCAAGATACAGCAGCCACGCTGCACTCCTTGATGATCCTACCTGAAAGGAGGTTCTAGCCAGGTAGAGGTCAGTCTCTTCTCCCAGGCAACCAGTGACAGGATGAGAGGACATAGCCTCAAGCTGCACCAGGGGAGGTTAGGTTGGACATTGGAAGGAATTTCTTCACAGGAAGGGTAATTAAACATTGGAATGGACTGCCCAGGCAGGTGGTGGAGTCACCGTCCCTGGAGGTGTTTAAGGAAAGACTGGATGTGGCACTCAGTGCCATGGTCTAGTTGACATGGTGGTATTTGGTTGTAGGTTGGACTCGATGATCTCAGAGGTCTTTTCCAACCTGATTGATTTTGGGATTCCTCTGCCTCCGTACAATCCTAAACATCCACTAGTCAGGTTATGTGACTAATACGTTTGTTCTAGAACAGGCAGCAGTTACAAGCATTGAGGCCATGTTGCTGAGAACACAGCTGTGCTGGGCAGGGCACGTCTCCAGGATGAAGGACCACCGCCTCCCTAAAATTGTGCTCTGTGGTGAACTTGCCACTGGCTGCCGCAAGAGAGGAGCCCCAAAGAGGAGATACAAGGACTCCCTGAAACAACATCTCAGCCTTGGCCATATTGATCAACATAACTGGTCTACTCTGGCCTCCAATTGGGAGGTCTGGAGACACACGATCCATAACGCTGCTGATGCTTTTGAGAACGCACGCAGGATCACTCTTGAGGAGAAAAGACAATGCAGAAAGAACCATGTCTGGTTGATACCACCTAAGGAGTCTTTCTGCTGTGCCTTTTGCAACTGGACTTGTCTATCTCGCATTGGCCTTTTTAGCCACCAGTGCACTTGCAGCAAATGTGGGTAGAGTCCTTCCCAAATCTTCGTTCGCGAAGCCCAGCCATGATGATGATAATGATTCTGGGATTCTGAGATCCCACCTTCGGTGTTTGCGTGCAAAAAGGAAGAAGGAGAAACATGACTGTATACTCTGTGCTGTATGTGAAAATCAAACATACCTGGTGTCTGTGACAAGAAGAGGATCACAGAGAAGATAAGGGAGGAATCTAAAGAATGATTTCTTTGAACAGAGAGTTTTTTCTTAAGCCACTGTTCTGTCAAGAGTTCTCTCAGGAGCTGCTAAGAAGCTGAGGTGTATGGCCAAAAGCATGAGTGCCATTTGCTGTTCACTGCATTTGCCAAGAAAATTAAAAGGACGTGAATTTCATAGTCCTTCACTGTCCAATCCAACCAGATTATACATTGACTCTGAACCCACTACCTGAAAAAAGTAATGTAGTCTATCTCAGAAAAATTAGAGTAATATATAGGCAGTAATGTTTGGAGTATGTTGTTCAGAAATTTAGCACTTTTATCTTTTTAAACCAAGTATTTTACAGTGATTCTTGGGGTCTCACTTCTTTTTTTTTGAAAAATCATAACTTGCTAAGTTAAGCAGAACCAGTTATGCAAAAAACCCATACTTTATTTTTCTTTTCATACGTTAAAGTCGTAATATATCTTAAAACCTTAGATTAGAGAAAGCAAATGGTAAACATTTTTGACTTAGTAAAGAAAGCAAAGCAGACATTAGACTGTGCTGACATGAAAACATAAACCACTTCTGGGAACTGCAATATATCTTGAATCTACATTAATAAGAATTCTTTCTTGTCAGAAGAGCTCATAGATTTTTCTGTCTTTAAAAGTTGTTATGCTGCTTGTATTTTGTTATTCTGCTTAGCAAGAAACATTTTTGGAGGCTACAGTTTTATTAGAAAAATTCTTATGAATGCAAGATTGTACTAATAAACATAGGAGCCATTGTTTTCAGAAGAATTACAGCAGCTTTTTTCTTTCTGTTTCCCTCACCCTGTCATGCAAATCACCTTATTAGTCATAGCAAGCACTGTTATAATCCTCATACCAGAGAGCCGTAAGGTCATCACATACAAAAAACAGCTCAGAAAATCTCCCAACATTTTTGAGCTATAACCATTTCACATGGCTTAAAAGCAGTTTATAGGCTTTGATTCTTGTATTATTAGCATGGGCCATTTAAGAAGCTTTCCATAATCAAGCATTTTATCCCCTCCACCTAGAAACCTCTCTCCTTTTCTGGAGCAATTCATTATCCTGACCTGAAAGATCAGATCCAATATGTAAGAAGAGTTTTGTACAATGGCCACTGGAGTTTCAAAACTTGATTAATTTCACAATTAAATTAAGTGCCATCAATTTCCTATTACAGGAGAGAGAAATTCAGCATTGAATTTTTTTCCAAAGCTTTTTTTTTTGTTTCCTTCCCTAGTGAAATACTGTATTTGAACATTTGAGAGAGAGAAAGCAATAAAAAGGAAAAAGCACACTTTCCCATGCTGGAATATGTCTGTTCTTTCTATAATAAGGAGTACAGATCCAACCCATACAGTAGTAGGATTATAATTTTGAAGGAGCTTTAAATGTACGCACTCTTTTCCCTTTTTTTGTGAGCTGAAGTGTGCTGTCCTGCAGCAGGCAAGCACTGTTGTGCAGCTGGAAATAATTATCTAAATATCTAGTTCTTAGTGGCTTGTGTTGGGAAGTTGTCAGGGCTTTGGCTCTTTGAACAGTTTGAAAAGGTCTTGGAAGAGCTGAGGCTGTGATGGCACTTCCACTCCTAGTCTGCTTTAGCTGACGAGGTGTGGCATCTGCCACCAAACAGATGCAAGATGAGACGCAAGCAAGATAAACCCCGCTCTTAATGGGCCTTTGGGTTTTCATGGTAGAAAAAGGTTCTTGGACAAGTTAGTTTCCCTTTTGTCCCTGGTCCACTTGTACAGTTACTGTGTGTGCCACTGGGCTGCTGGGCCGTTTTAGATGAGCAGAGAAGAGTTTCAAAACATATTTTGCAAGGAAGGGGACCAGGGTCATTTGGTTCAACAGTAATAGCCTATTGTACAAAGGCATTTCACTGAGGAAGGGCCACAGAACAGTGACAATACACTCTTCAAGTGACCCCTTCATAAAATCTCCTGAATACATAGTGTTTCTAAGCCACAGTAACAAGCATTATAGCTATAGTTAAAGGCAAAGAGTTATAAGCATTCTTAGAGAATTAATTATTAGAGAGTTAGAAATTAAGTTCATGCCAATTTTAGATTATATTAGGTAACTCACCCTAAGCAATTGCTGATGACTTACTAGTAAATACAGTAAAATAACTCCTTCTTCCTTCTAACGTATGATTTTGACGTTCCCATCAGTATCTTCTGACCAGGCAATAGCCTCATCTACTCACCATATTCAGTTTTTCAGTTGATGTGCAGTAAGAAGTGGAAGCCACAAGCCTCAGCTCTCAGCTCTCAGCTCTCAGCTCCCTGTAGTCAGTGTGATCAGCAACAATCAGCATCCTTATTATGTTCTTCTATCTGGCCATGTTCTGATTAAATTGTATGTCTATTCCAGGCACTACTGGAGAAGAAGGATAAAGTCGAAGAGCCAAAGAAGCCCATCCGTGGCCCTGAAAAAGTAGAAGAGCCTATTCCTAAGCCACCCACTCTAATTCTGGAAAAACCATCAATTGTAAGTCAGCTGGTTTTAGCACTTTTTTCCCTGTTGATCCCTCATTGCTTCCTACACAGTTGTTAAAGGGATGCCCAGAGAAGGAAAGAAGGGAGTTTTGTCTTTTTTGTGTGCATTCATGTTAAAAATAGCCATCATTATTTCTTAAGACTCTCCTAGTCTCTATTTTATAAAGATACTAGCAGCCAAAGAATTGAAAATATTTTACAATATCTGTTGTCCAAATCCTTAAGTAAACTTTATTTTATAAAGACATAAATTAATAGACATGTAATTCCCTTGTTCTTGAGGAATAAGAAGGCATCATCATCATCATCATATTATTATTATTATTGTTGTTGTTATTTAGTAGTTCCAACCTTCTGATCTGACAACACTATCATAATCCAGTGAGGCAATTAACTTTAGTCTCATTGAAGTCAGTGAGACCTTGGCTGCTTAGCACTGAGCATGCACTTCATTAATTTGCTGGAGTGAAGCTCTTGTCATCATGCAGGATGCAGTGTTTGATGAGCATGCTCCAGTTCACAGATAATGATTCTCCTGCAGAGATTGAAATAGCAGTAATGATGTGTCATGGGGGTTGTGATATGCTGTAGGAAAAAAAAGACTTTTAGGGGAGCTGCAACTTTTTTTCCTTTCCTAAAGTAACGTACTTAAGAGGTGGTTGCCCCACTGGGTTGCTTTATCTTCTTATTAACACCATTTTCATGATGTACTAAGAATCAGACGCAGTTACCATTTAAACTTTGAATTTAAGAGAGTCACACAACCACGAAAGTGAGAGAAAGTCTTATTGGATCATCCATGCTGCTGTCTTCCTTTGTGCAGTATGATATTTTATGTTTTATACAGTCTATTTTAAGACTGAAACAAGAATCTCTTATCTCTTTGGGAAGAGCTTTCCACAGCTTTACCAACTCCTAGGTATGAGATATTGTATTGCAGTGGTAGATTTGTACTATTTAGGTTTACCAGTTTAGCAGATTTTTAAGTACTTTGAGGTAACATGGAAAGAAATCAGAAAAATTTATCTCCCAGTTATAGTAATTCTTGAGAGTGTTTACAGCTTATGGTTTTCTTTTTCAAGAATTCCAATACAGTTTAATTCCACCTACATGAATTTTGTCAACATTTGGTTTATTTTCAAGTATCATTATGTGCAAACGCATTAAATATGGAGATCTCCAGTGAAACTCCACCTATAAAATCAGGTCACTTGAGCCACCAAAGAGCAGCACTAACATCTCCTGCCTTGCTGAATCCAAGTGAGGTTTCTCTTACCAGATGGCTGCAAGGAGCACTGAAAGCAAGAATCTTCTCTGTTGTTAATACTTCTCTTCCTGCCCTACACATATACGAGTAACAACAGCTAAGTGCTTCCCACTGGAGTTGGGGATCTCAAAAAGAAACTGATGGAGTGACAGTCAGGTGATGTGGACAACAAGGGATATAAAAAAAATTTGAGAGAATCGAGGCACTACTGCAGGATTCCTCAGCTTCTCTCCCCCAGGCATTTCTAGTGGACTTACTAGCCACAACAAGCTCACAGAGCACATCTGAATTCCTTCATTAGTTTTTGACTTTCTTCCAGTCCCCTCTAATTTGCAGCCATCTCCTACATCCTTCTATATCCTTATTTTTCCTTTTTTTTTTTTTCTGCAGGGTATGATAGGATTTTCATCCCCCTTCATTCTTTCCTGCTGGTGTATATCATGCAGATGGACAAGCTGATGATTACACTTGCTAAGGCATCATTTGCAGCATTGAACAGCAGAAGTACAGAAAAATGCTTCTCACAAAAATTTAAACCAAATCTTAGTTTAAATCAGAGCAAGCAGTTTGGCTTACCAGTGTATGTGCCATCACCATTTCCAAAACTCTGTCCTGGAGCGATTTCACACTTGTAGCCAAGTGATGTGGTACAGTGTAGCTCTCTAGGACTGGAAAATCATCCCTTCTTTCCAGAGAAAAAGAACATACCAAATCATAAGGCAGTCCTTTGGCTAGTTCTGTTTTGCTTCTCCTGAGTGCTAGTGTAGAAAGGCAGGAATGCTTCCTTTTGCATTTGGAAAACTCAGTCTTCAACACCTAAGAAAAAACAGATAACTAAGATTCAAGCCCACACAACTTCTCTCATCCCACACTCTTCTATGTTTTTCCGACACTTCTTAAATACCACATTTCAATGCAGACCTTATAGGTTCTTTATTAAAAAAAAACTTACTTCCAATTTTTAGATTTCTTTTTATCTTTCCCAGGCACCTTATGGACTCTTTCCTTCTGCTACTGTCAACTCCAGACTAGAAGACCTCTCATCTAGAAAGAATGCTGCCATCTATGCTTTCTGTACTTCCTCTATTTAAAATAAGCCCCCCCCTTTTTTTTTTTTCTTGTGGTCATGTTCCTTCTTCCACTATGCTCCCTGATTCTTCCAAGTTGGTATCAATCACACAATGCCAGGCCAGTAAAGTTCTCAAAGAGACAAATCACAACAGAATGTAGGTAATTTTACTTCCAAACTGTCACTTTCTAAGTCTTAAATTTACTCATTTACTCTAATAAAGGTCACTGCTGTAACAAATATCAGAAGAAAAATTGTATATGTTCCCTTTTAATTTAATCCCTTTATTTATGGTTAACATCTCTCTTGAATCTCCTTTGATAATAATTCTGTCCCCTTAGTGTCTTGACCTGTTAAATTAATGTAGCTGGCGCTCATTTTGCAAACTCAGATGCAGTCAAGCTACAAATGGTACTTCTAATGCATAGAGTAATATTCTCCCTCAACATCTCCTTATCACTAGGTTCTCATCTCTAAAGACCCTTTAAAATCTGAAATAGAATAATTGTATGGCCTTTCTTCCCCATCCCTTGCAAAACATGGAAGTACTTGTTATTCTGACTCACCTTCCTTCCCTAAAAATTAGAAGAATGGTGTTCTGAAGCAACCAAGAAAAGGCAGGATGTGAGTTAGACTATTTAATATTTAGATGGATAATCTACAGAAATCTCAGTCTCCAAAGACATAATTAATTATTGTGTGGATATTTGTGTTTTGGCAGGAGGAAGAGGAAACAGAACTGGCGGTGATCTGTCTGCAGAAGTTGCTCCGAGGGAGGGCTATTCAGAACATGGTATTCTGTGTCTGTTTATATCTGTCTTCAGAATGATAGTGGGAATGACTGAAAGGGTGTTTGCAGTCTTTCTTTCACAGCACTAATCAGGGGTAATGAGAATTCTGCAGCATATCCTCCTGTACGTTATCTGGAGTCCTTCAAGGCTGAAGTCTTTGCTCTTCAGCCCAAATTTCTTACAGGAACTTCTAGGTTCCTACACACGTCTGTGAATGTTCCCC
This sequence comes from Manacus candei, assembly GCF_025592945.1. Lineage (NCBI taxonomy): Eukaryota > Metazoa > Chordata > Aves > Passeriformes > Pipridae > Manacus > Manacus candei. The sequence goes on along the minus strand of NW_026138062.1, from coordinate 56,287,671 downwards.
CATTCTTGCCGTTCCCTGCACTCAGCTGTTTATTTAGATGCTTCATAGCAGAATTACTCAAATGGCAAATCCTAGACTAGATCTGGACCATGAGCACATTTTGCCATGATTATGCCAAGATGCCAGGCACAAGAACCTCCCACATCCCAGCAGGGCAGCTTGTATTTCATACCATCTTTCCAGTTTCCTGTGGTGGTGAGCTGAACCACAGATGAGGAGGAACTGAAGCATACCAGTGTGATTTCCAGCAAGTGCAGGACCCATCAGTCTGCTTTCAGTGGAGCAGAACGGAGTCTAAGTAAAAATTGAGTAGCCGTGCCTTGTGGGCATTATATTAAGCAAGCCTATCACTTTTGATCAGACCAGTCCAGAAGGTTTGTTTTTATGCATGCAGGGAGTATAATTGATATTCTCTCTTGCAGTAAGTATTTGATGTTTGTGAAGTGTTCCCATGTGGGATGCTGACCTGAACTTTAGCAAACAATGTAATGTTGTGAAAGTGGCTTGAGGTGGAATGTAGACTTCCCAAGTCTTCTCCAGTTCTATGGTGATCTGTGAGAAGGAGTTTGATGCCATTGAAGGACTATTGACTTTCACAGTATGAAATGTCCCATCGTTTTAGGAATCTCCTTCCAGATACTGCTGGATCAGAAATAAATGACTCAGTTGGAGAATGATGTGAGCAGGGTTGAGAGATCTTTTGTTGCTGTTGGAAGAGAGGGGGACTGGAAATAAAACACTGTCAGTGAGGACTGGGCCACATAACCCCATAACAGGGATGACAGCACTTTCAGAAACCTCCCCATCAATTTATTGCTATGAGCTGTTGCTGGTCTCCCTCAAAATGAAGGTCAGAGAATAGTAGATGTTGAAACACTGTGAAGCTTTGACATTGAGACTGATATAACAGAGTATCCAGAAGGCTATTGCCCTTTTCACTTGACATTGGTGGTGTTGTTCCACATTCCAGTGGTTTGATTTCTGGGTAAGGCCAAAGAGAACAATAAACAAACAAATGAACAAACAAATAAAAGTAGTAAGGGATTATCTATATTCCAACTTTCATCTTCTGTGCAGGAGGGTTTAGGCAAGATTTACTTGACAGCTGTAGTGTTTGCCTAAATACAGCCACAATTTTGTTAGAGAGAACTAGGCCTTCGAAACAGCTGACCTTGCAACTTGGAGAAAAAGGGTGTGCTCTGCTGGCAAACATGTTGATATATATTCTCCATTTAATATGCTCACTTGTTTACCTTTATTTTAAAGATGTTTGAAGGGAAGAAGAAGCGAATGGATCTGATCCAAGAGCTGCGCACCACTCACGCACTCCAGGAGGATGGGCAGCTGCTCTTGAAGGCAGAGGAGCAAAGGATCCTGGCTCTACAGCAACAGCATGAGTCACAAATGCACAAGGTTTGCCTGTATAGATGGGAAGGTTGATTCACCACTCTGTCCTGACCAAGCACTCTGTTTTTTACAGTACCACCAACACTCTCGCATTTAATTTCTTTATGTTTTCTATTATCCACAGCACAGAAGGCACCCCAATAACAATAATGCTGTCCTAGCACAGGCCAAGCATTGAGTGCCTGGGGGGCTAAAATTGCTCTCTCGCTGCTCTGGGGAATCTCAGAACCAGAGGCACCCTGACCGCAGCTGCTATGTGGGCTGCGGTTGCTTTGTTTGCAGACAGAGCAATTATTTACATTTACAAGGCTTTGAACAAACTGCAGTGTCAGATGAACCTCAGTTTTCCCACATTTCAATCCATTTGACTGGTACTGCGGCCTGGCATCACAATACATACTTGTCACTCACATCTGTCAGATGTTCTACTGAGTGTTTGTTACTGCTCTGTCATTTCTCTGATCCTTTTCTAGCTTGGCACCCTCTCAGGCTACTCCTCAGGCATAAAACATCACAAAGGAAGCCAAATCCAACTTACTTTGTAAATCCTGCTGGGCTCAAGACTTCTAGAACCTCAGCAATGGTGTCACAGTTGTTGTACCTGCCACTGTTATGCAGAGCAGAGAAATCCTTTACGGAGGATCTAGTGAGAGCCAGGAATGTGAATTCCCATCCTATTTCCTTGCAGGGCCACAACCTTCCAGGGCAAAGTGAATAAAATGGCAGATGCTGGTCTGGAATGGATCATAAAGAGACTTTGTCCAGAGTTCACTGCATCTCAGATATACAGTATCTCTCACATTCCTGCAAGTTTTTACTACTCTCCTGTTTTTTCAGTGACCAGCTGTGAGGCAATCCTGCAGCTTCCATATTATGATAATTGCATCCGCTGTTAGTTGACCTGGTGGAGAGGAAGCCAGTCCACTGCTTCCTGCTGGGTGGAAAGCAATGAAATTTCCCTTCAGATGTCAGTAAAAATTGAGACAGGTGACAGTGTTTTACTGTTTAGCATTTCCAGATGCTCCCTCATGTACAGGGAGCCCAGGTGCAGGAAGACTGAATTTTTCTCCTGAGGAATTAAGAGAAAAATAAAAGCTCTAGACATTGGAAACTTGCAATGCTCCTGTTCTATTGAAGGCCCAGGTGTGAGTGAGGGAGAGAGTAGTTCAGACACCATAATGACGTTCACAGAGAGGGAGAGAGAGCAAATGGTAAAGATGTTGACCTCTAAATTCAGAATTTCCTTTTGGGAGAGCCACTATCCCCCTCTGCTGGTATCAACCTCCTCTACTCTCGCTTTTTTATTTTTACTATTTCTCTGAAGGCACATAGACCAATGCTCAGGTCTTCAAACATTCAGAACTGTAAAACTCTCTGGAATGCAAGTGCAGGAGTTTTCTATGTGTGTGGCTATTTTAGAAAGTCACTGATGACTCACAGTTCTATAGGTTTTGGTGGTTTTAGTTTTTGAGCTTTTATAGGTCAAAAAATATATATATTATATAGGTTATAGGTTTTTGACCTTTCCAGTATAAAAAGAAATGCTTCCTGCAGAAAGAGGATGGAAACTCCAGATAAAATGGTCAAAGATAAGGAGTTAAAATTTTCCAATTTGTTTATAACAAAAATCTAAGAATGTTCCTCAGTTGTTTTCCTCCATTTCACACCAGTTTTAGACGTGGCATCTGGAGCAGTGAAGAGGAAGGAGCACATTAGTTCTATGTTATCCCTCCCTGTGGGGTGGTGCAGTTACTGCATTGCAGTCCTCCATCTGAAACACCCATGGGCTGAGTGCTGTCTCTTCTACATGTGTACAACACTGGCAATCCCACTTGCTTTGGAAGACTGCATGAGCAAATGGCACAGGAGTATAAGAAAGTTGATTTATTATTATTTGTTTGGGATATTTCATCTCCATTTTGAGTTTTCTGTTTAGGTCTATTCTGTTAGTGCCTGTTTATTCCAACAGAAACACAGCATCCCAGCCAGTTCCAGACATTCCCTCCTGCCAAGAGCTATGGCTTCATAGTCCATATTGGAGATAATAAATGTACCATAGATCTTATCCCTTTCTGAAGTGCAATCACATATACCCATAAAACAGGATGTGCTTGGAACAAGAAGTGAATGGCAATGCTGAACACCTGGAATCTAGTCTCAGCTCTGTCACAGGCTTTCTGATTTTCCATTCCATGTACTTTTGAGGTCTCATCTGCACTTCTGCAAACTTAATATAATTACCGTCAATTGGAATTTTGCAACAGTTAGAAACTTGTACAGTTTTAGTAATATTACAGTACCTAAAGCTGTAAGGACTCATGGTTGCTTTATTATCTCAGCCAGTTGAATTACATCTTTGGCTGGACATTAGGATGCAATGAAAGTATCATTTCACTGAGAGGCCTTTGAACTGTAACATTTTGTACCCTTAGGAGCGAATAGAAGTGTGGTATTACTCACAGTTCCAGTTTCCTAAAGCTCTACTCAAGCTTCTACTCATAAAGATTGGGGTTTACTTTCCACATGGTAGAAAGAAGCTTCATTTGCAGCTTTTGATCCTGTTTTTCTGTTCTGGTCTGACTAAGCTTAGCACAGAAAGATGGAGGTATGCAGCTGAAGTGATTTCATTGTCACTTGTCTCCCTCCCCTCTCTTGGTCTGGGCAGTGGAGTGTTACCCAGTAACAAACAGGTCACCTCAGCAACTATTCTGGCCATACTCATAGCCACAAAAGTGGTTCATAACATCTGGAATACAGCATGTCTACTGCTTTATCTCCTCTCACCCATCCAAGCATAAGGGCTGCTTGTCCTAGTGTGACAGTATCAGGGCTATTCCTGCCCTGGCTCATTTTGCCGTCTTTTAGCCTCTTTGTGCCATCAGAGCCTATACACAGGAACATTGCATTGTGCAGAAACCAGCCAGTGCATGTAGAATGAAGAATGCATGAAGAATGCCAGACTCCTAGGGTTCTCCCATGGCTGGTCTGAGTGGGTGCTGCAGAGCTGTTTCACATGCCTGTGGTAGTCCTGAGACTTGGTACAACGCTCCTGGGAGTTGTAACACAATTCTTTGCATTTTTCTCTTAAAAGCTGTCATCAATGGAAAAGGACTTGGCCACGGTAGAAGGAAGGACACTGGCGAACATACTTGATTTTCTGTCCAAAGAGCTGGTGAGGCTGCAACAAGAACGGAAGATCCATGCTTTGGTCATGCTGGCTGAGAGGCAGAGGCGGATGCGGGAAGCAGAGGAGAGCGGACGTCGTCAGGTGGAAGAGAGGCGGCGTCAGGAGGAAGATGAGATTTTCAAACAGGCAAGTGAAGCTGGTGGGACTGTGGGCAGTTTGTAGGAGCTGCCTCCTCGTGGGGAGGTCCAGATGAATGGGAGCTGCTTTAGCTTGGACTTTGGTGATGGCTAATTTTAAAGGCTTAGTGAAGAGAGGGTGATTTCTTTCTAAGAGTCACGCCCATGAAATGATGATCTGAGTACTGCTACAGACAGTCCTGTTAGACATGTCATGAATGGAGGTAGTTTCTAAATTTCTACAACAAACACCTGTGGAAAACAGATGTACCTAGATGTACCTAGATCATCTTTAGAAATAATGTTTTGGGAGCACTTGATCTGCCCAGCAGAACTATTAGGTGCTTTCCCAGGAAGGATGCCTTTAAGTAAAGGTTTGGAAAGATTTTGCAACACACACACACCAAATGGACTGCAAATAAAGAGTTTGAAGTTATGATAATGGATAACATAACCTTGAAATTCAGAAAAAATACTGAATTACCATATTCCATAATTCTTCTATAGTCCTATTCTCTAGCTCTTGACTGCATGGAGCATATTTCTCCTGGTTGAAAGGCATGAGTGGGAGTCTAATTGACTAAACCAGTAATTTTCAAACTTTGTGGGAGGTGGTTAATACCAAGAGAGTCTGGCATCATGTTTATTTTTTTTTTAATTTTAGCCTGTCGTCTTATCTTTTCTCTATTTCTGAGTGGGAAGCAGGTAGGGTCAAAGTGCCATAAGCTTATGCCCTTCAGATTAGCAGAAGGAAAACACCCGTTTCTAGAATCTCTATTCTACAGTTCTCATAAGTAAACCAATAATTCTGTCTTGGTTTTTGACTGGTTTGATGGAACCCTTTCCTTCAGGGTTTGCTTGAATGAAAGCTGATTAATTTACTGAAGTCAATACCACTGATTATTATTTGGCAATTGTTGCTCAGGGGACCGTGAGAACTGAGGAAGCAACTACCATTGCCTTCACAGAACTAACCTGCTGCGGATAAGTTTTTCTTCCACCTCTGGTTCTTTCCTGCACTTGTTTCTGTGCTATTAGTTCTCAGAAAACATTACTAGGAAATAAATTTTTACAGAAAACATCTCTGAAAACAAATCCCAGGCTAGTCTGCCTGAAATTAAGTCTATTGTTTGTGCTTCTCTGGAAATCTTCTTCCACTACGTTCCTGGCACAGCAATAGGCAGTGGAACAATATTTTGGTGTTTTGTTCCAGGTGGTGAAGGTGCAGCACAGAACCATTGATACCTACTTGGAAGACATTATCCTGAGTAGCATGCAGAGGGCAGCTGAAGAACAAGCCAGGGAAGAGGTTCAGAGAAGGGCTGTAGAAATCAATGACATTGCTTATGAGCTGGAAAGTCGGTATGTTATTAAATGGCACATTAGAGGCTCTTCACAGCAGTTTAGAAACTGCCTGACCATCTGCATCTGTGGTTATGTGTATCATCCAAGACATGGGAAGGGCAGAGCAGTACTGTTCATGGTCGCTTCATTACTGTGGCTGCTGTATGGGAACCACACTGTTACTACCTGGTACACGCATATAAATCCATCAAAGCCTTATTTCCATACAGCATGTGCCAGATTCCCTTTGCAAATCGCTTGTGCAATCTGTGAATCACCCTTTTTAGATTTCTCCATGCCAATGGGAGGCTGTGACTGAGCTTTAAGTGAATCTGGGAACTGCCTAAAGCAATACCCATTCATACCGATCTTTTCCTTTATTTATACTACTACAGAAAATCCATTTGAAAGAGATGCTAAAAGATACAGCTATACAACAGCCTTTCATTCTGGGATGGCTGTTCTTTAAGAAACTGCCAATTTCCGTGGAGGTCAGTCATATTGATGGCTGCCTGACAAGGCACTTTGAGTAAAGTAAGTTGTTGAAAACACCACAGTCTTGTGTTTGGCTGGGGCATCAGCAGTGAATACTTTTTAGGACTTGCCAAACCTCCAGTTCAGTTTCTATGCTCTTTTTTTGGAATTGAGCCATAAAAATCCCAATGACACAGTGACTCTCCTATGGTACAGCAGCTGTGTATTTTGTATCTAGATGAATACAACCAGAATGTTGGAATCCTTGGGGAGAATGAAGCGTAGATAATGCATGCAGCCCCTGGGCCAACTGGAAGCCCAACAAACACTGGCATGGAAAAGAGCATGGGGACCAGCCAAGTGCAGAGTCACAAAAGGGAAGAATTTAGCAAACTCAGCAATGGGCCAAAGACTAAACTGACAAAGACAGAAATGTTCAGAGGTATCTGTGTGTCTAACTTTGTTTGTCATCAGTGAAAATGGGGCTTCTAGATACCTTTGAGGATAGGGAGTCTAGGGTGATCCTCTTCCTGCTTTCCAGTGCAGTATTGAACACACTGGCAGTGCAGTGTGAAGGGGAATAGTCACACTGTCACCTATTTGTAGGATAAAGAGAGACCCAGGTGACAGTTACTGCCAGGACAATGCACTCCCTTGGAAATAGTGAGAATGTTTTCAAGGGAGTCTTGTGTTTGCAGAGGTGATCTGGAGAGAAGATTAAAATACTAATACCATTGTGCATCTGTTTTGTAGTCGAACTCACCTACAGTCCGAAGAGATTGTAGCAGAGCTGGTTTATGATTTCCTGATTCCAGAAGCTGCGAAAAGTGCTATGAGAGAAAGAGGTAAGGAGTCTAGTAGCTTTATTCTCTTTGTGAACTGGTTCACTCTCCTCATTCTAGCTCTGTGAAAGATGCGGTGCCAAGAGTTGTCTCAGGTCTCTGAGATTCTCTTTTTCCATTATGCAGGTAGAAAGTTAAGCCCTTTGACTCTTTTTTCACCAATTTCTCATAAGCTTTAGTCTTTTTAAATGGTGACCAGAATTCAGACCTGCTGTAAGATCTGGACTGTGCTTTTGCCAAGAAAGGTTGGGACAGATGATCCTTGAGGTCCCTTCCCCCTGTTATTCTATTATAAATTTGAGGTATCTGCAACAATAAAACTGCATGAAAAGAAGCAGCCCATTGCACCTTCAAAAACAAACTGGAAGAAGTTTTTAAGTGGCATGACTGTGAATTGTCTATTTTATGGCAGTTTCTGAAAACTGTGGACATCTTTAACACGAGATACTCAAATATATGCCATATGTGGAAGGAGGGTTATACACTATAATAGGAGTTATATACTCCTGTGCTTCCCCCTCCTCCCCAGTTGGTTGAGAACTAGAAGCAAAGATAAAGTTTTAGGGTTGGTAAGCAGATAATCTTGCAGTTGTAAAGGATGCTTCTATTTAACAAAAATGGAATAGCATCAAAATACAGGGGGGAAGACCCTGGAAACCTGTGTCTTACAGTAATTATAATGAATAAATCTTAACTGGGATGTTTCCACTGACCAGCACACTCAGAAGACCGTGACTAAACGGTCACCCATAGCAAGTGGGTACGACCTACGGAAAGCAATGATATCACAATAGAGCCTGACGTGGTCCTTGCCGCAGTGCACTTCTCTGACTTGAGAACAAAGGCACTTCTTCACTGCCTTTTTTGCTGCTTTGTGAATGAAAACACAAACCCCGAACACGCATTTTGTGGCCTCTGAATTGTGCAGACTTCCTTCTCCCTAATTCATGTGTTTGCCTCAGCAGCAGTACCTGTTCAGCAATTCTGCATAAGCTTAAATCAGCTCCCTTCTCTTTAGCACTGCTTCTGCCAGCCTTCCGAAGCAGGTGATGTAATGTTAGTCAGTGAAGCCTGCAGCTGAGGCACTAACACATGCAGGTTAGCCTGTCTCAGAAAGGAGAAGATAAAGAAGACCTGGAGATGGCCTAGGATTCTCAACACACAGAGGACATACATCAAGGAACAAAATATGTACTGAGCTTAAATGCAACAGCAGTTAATGAACAAAGCACCTCAAAAGCACTCCCAAGCAACAGACAAAAAGAATCTTCAAAATCTGTGAGAGCTACAGTCGGTTTGCCTGGAAAGCAGAGCTAGACCCAGACAAAAATTAAGGTGGATTCTGGTGGACTAGAGCAATAGGCGATAAAGCACAAGAGTTCCTTTAACTGTGATCAGGTGAAATTTGTCACAATACTCTTGTGACAGTAGAAATCAAATATCAGGAAGAGACCTGGCTAATACTCTCTCCTGCTATTGCTTCATGGGGTAGAGGGGACTCCATACACTTAAGAGACAGTTGAATTCTATCAGATGTACACTCTGATGAACACACCCTGCTGTAAACCCCCTGCACAGCGATACTTTCAGGGAAGCAGAATCATCAACTATTCCATGTAAATACAGAGGAAATAGTATCAAAGAATGGCATTAGATCGTGTAAGATGCATTTCTGTGGTGGCTTTTAAAGCTTTCCCTGCAGTGAGCCAAATTATTTATTAGGAAGCTGTTTTAGCAACCTGGCCCATGCTTGAGTATTCACCTTCTTTGAAACTATCAGGAAGTGATCTGAGAGCACAGTTGTCTGGGCTGTCAAAAGAGCAAATCCATTTTTAGAACAAAGATTTGAGGGCCTGCAAGTTCAGTCTTTGCCTACACTTTAGCTTCCCCTTAAATATCTCTATTTTGCCATTACCTACTTGTTAGGCAGTTTTTTCCTCCTCTTTTTGTCACATTTTGATGTGTAAAAGCAGAGATTATCCAATATTTGGCTCATCCTTATACCCCTCTACACCCCTCTTCTGAACCCTACCTCACTGGAAGTAGAAGTTGCTGTGCTGATACGAAAAAGCTTGCTTTGAAAGGAACAAACTCACCAGTTTGAGCCTGTTTTCTTTTAGATGGAATTCACTGGGGATGGAGGAAGGGACTGCAGCAATACCAGGAGAGTATTGCCAGTATAGCTGATGCAGTTCAAGCAAATATGATTCAAGCCAAAATGCCTTGGGTAGAGAAACCTCTCTTGGGAACTGAGAGCTGGCTGGTGAAGGTCAGCTGTTCAAATGCAAGTGAGATCTGGTTGCATTCATTGTTGACAAAATGGACCTGGGAGATGGATAAACATAAACAGGGTGGGTTAGTAATATGTAGTGACGGAAACAGGGACAGCATGCAGAACTGTATGACAGCATGCAGGCCACCAGTGCTTCAAATTCACAAAGTACAGCTCAGCTTTACAACAGACCAAAGCAAGTCTTGGACTTTCACAGGGAAGTGAACAATGAGAACCACAGCTTGTTCCTGCAACATTCCCCACACTCTCCTAAAAACAGGCAGTATTTCAATCCCCATGACTGAAATAAAGAGAGAAAGAGGGACCAAAGAACAGTGAAGAGAACTGTAGGGTGAATACTTAGGCTTGGGTAATTACTTCCCAGGAGGAGGTTTGGAAACACATATAAATGACTTTGGATGAAAAAAGTAAGGACCAATCCTGCAGTAGCTGAGGGGAGATGATAAGGTGGGTGACTTAGTGTCTTGAGTCTTACTTTGAACTCAGTAACAGTTTCTCAGTGCAGGCCAAATCATAGCACAGGAGAAGGCAGATTTCAGCTGGAGTCTTCCAGAGGCCTGCTGCAATTAGGAGACACTGAAGGAGAAGTTATTTTAAAGCCGCATAATATATATATCCTGGGCAGTTGTGCCCAAAGGTGGAAAGGAAAACACTTGGGCTGTGCTTCCCACTGTGGGGGCTAGTCTTCAAAGGGAAATGCAAAGTTGGTTGCTGCTATTAGGTGGCAGTAGAACACTTTCAGCCAAAGTTAGAAGGGCGTGATTTTTTTCCTGAGATAGACTTTTCCACAGCTGCAGGATTGCTAAAACTATCCCTCCCTTCTCCCCTGCAGAGAACACTTGGCTGTACAATTCCAAGTAAAAGCCTTACCTCTTTTTATGTGCAGTGAGGCAGTCCCAAAGAAAACACATCTACGCTGCTCATCAGATCATCCATGGGGGCACAGAGAGGGTTTTGGCTGATCCAGCACTGCATCAGGAGACATCTGCCAGCAGGATAGAGGGAGATCCTCCTGCTGGGACAGCCAGCACTGCTGCGAGTGGTACAGCTGCTGGACCAGGGGCAGCTGCCACAGTTGCACGTGAAGTAGATAAACTTCTGTGCAAAGAGAGCAAGGATCCCCCAGCCTCCTAGAGATAGAAGATGCGTGAGGTGAGTTTCTCTTCCCCTCCATGATTTGAGCTCAGAGCATGCTGAAGGTGAGGGAAGCACATTATATCTACTTTTTCAGAGCACCCAGAATGGAAATCCTCTCTCTCCTTTGGGCTTTCCTTCCTGATGCCTGCCAGCAATGTTGTCCCGGAGCCACTCTGTATACATTTTGGTGTGGCAGCTCCCTCCACTCCCTCCCCAGCTTGCTTTGGACTTCATTAGCTCATTTTCCTCTTCTGATTATTAAGAGAAGCTTGACTGAGAAAGCAGTGTTAGCACTCTTTGTTTGTTTTCCTGGCACAGACCAATAAAAATCTGCACCTGGGCTTTTGATGGTACTTCCTTGCCTCAATAACATTAAATGAAAAAATACTCCATCAGTGGGAAATTTTCAGTTGAGACCATACACAGTCAAGCATGTCCCACTGATTTCCTTAGTGGTGTCGGGCCACGTGGCTTCCTGCATTAGCACAGCTACTGATAAAGCATTGGAGGTGAATGAAAACGGTCAGATTTTGCATCATCTTTTCACATAATTAGTCCTTCCATAAAGTGCCTTTGACCTCAGCAGAGTGGTTCCTGCCAAGCAGGCAGTGTCTGGTACTAACAGTTAAGGCTAGGTGATAGCTGAATGACATGGGCATAGAGGGGCTGATGTATTTTCCAGAAATAGTATTCTTTGGACTGACCTCTTGCTTTTTATCATCCCGAAGGAGAACAATTCTTGAAAGAATCTTATTTTTCTTAGAACAGTATTAGTCACTCTGGCTTTCCAGCTCCAGGGGGCCACACAGAAAGGATGCTCAGGCTTTGCCGTGTTTGCAAGCACGGGGGTGCTCCAGCTGAGTATGTCAGAAAGCAGCAGGCTGCAGACAGGCACGGTGCATCTGGTCAGAGAGCTCTCAGGGCTCGCTGAGCTCTTCAGCACTCACCTGTCAAAATTCTCGAGGTCTGTGGCTTTAGCACCTGAGAGGTACATTTGCACCAATACCAGTGTCAGATGCACGTTTTGGAGGAGCAGGCACCACACCCAAAATGCTTACTCATTGATAGCCACAGCTTACACAACTAACGGCAGTATTAGCCCTCACTGCTAATGGGATAACTGGCTCATCTCTCCCTGCTTCCATCATTTCTCAGTGATGGATCCTTGTGCTGGGTCTGTAAAGTTCAGGTGGGCTCCAGCTAATCCTGACCATGGTGCTGCTCCTACAAAACACAAACCAGCAGCTGGTCAAAAATTCAGGCTCATTAGTGCATTCCTGAAAAAATTTTGCATCAGGTTTTTGTTTTGTGGATTGGGCTGGGGCAGAGTACAGGGAAAGGAATTACAGGGAGGGGAGAGAATACCCTGTATTACACTGGGCTGTAAATAACAGCTGGAGAGAGGAAACTCAGAGCTGCACCAAAGCATTGCTGGTCTTCAAGTCACTGAACCAGGGACACCAAGGGGCTGGTGAGGTCAGGCAGCCTCTGTAAGTATTCCAACTTCTGGCAGGAGTCAGAGATGGGTGATAAGTTTTGGTTAGGATTCTGTAAGGGTCATCCCATTAGGGACTGTGGATTTGGAACAATTCTCATGGCACACACAGGTAGTCAGTAAAAGGGAAGGTTGCAAATGCAAAAATATAGAACAAAACACTCCACAGTGTGGGAGGAGAAGCTGTGCAGGGATCGGCTCTGTTGCCTCAGGCCACCTTGGACAAATTTAGCCTAGTTGAAAGGGGGGTGGGGGGTGGATAACATGAATCACAAGATCCAGTGTAATAGGAGAGACATGGAAAACGATGCAGCAGAACAGTAGAACAGGAAGACCGATCCATTGAGGCATTTGCTGTATTTCTGAAGGGATCTGTTGAGATAAACATTCTCTATGTAGAAGAGAATGTACATTGTACATTTTGTACATTTTGTACAAATTGTACCCATTGTACAATTTGACATGGTTTTAAAAAGTTAAGTATTCCAACAGGTGTGGGAATGGACGGAGGTTTCAGGACTCGGCTCTTCTGTAGGGATGCAGCCCTCTGCATGACAACAAAGGGGGCAGGGGACTCCAGATGCTGTGCACAGGCTGAGCTATAAATGTCTTGGCTTCTGTTATGATTTAAGGGACACCATCAGAGTAAAGCCATCTTTTCCACATGACATTGCCTAACATGTAAACTGAAGGCCACAGAAGGATTCCTGCAGGAAACTTTCCTGTAGAAACTGCTTTCAATTGTCATGTGTGGGTTTTTTTTCAAGTTTTGCAGAATATACTTTGAGAAAGAAAATGAGCACAGTGAGAGGGAATTGGGATCATAAATCAACAGCATAAGAATGCACCATTCCCTCTCCTAGCAGGAGACAGAACAACCCTGGGGAGGAGCCCTACCCAAAACAGACACAGCAGATGCCTCCAGGGCTGCACCAATACAGTGGAAACACAAGGAAAATTCAGCTTGTCCCGCTTTTCTTTCACCAGCTGCCCATGGGAAGCGAGCCTGGCTGTGCTGCTCTGCTGGCTTCTGCCTCCTGGCAGGTGGGGGAGACAGGCTGAACCAAACGGGCCTCTGGGGTCACTGCACTGTGAGAATGGTGAAAAATCGGTCTCTTTGCAGTAGATGAATGAATGCAAATTGTCTCAGGGCTTCCCTGCTGGTATGGCTCTTGTGATGTGGAAGGAGGAAATCCTATTATGCTAACTACAGTTCAGCAGAAAGGACTTTCAGTAGGAGAGCTGGAAGCTGGTACACACACCTTTTTCACTGGACATGTACAGTATCTGCATTTCTGCCAACATAAAACCACACCAAGCCCACACTCTCCCACCTCTCCTGCCTCCCTTAAAAGCAACATGACCATCACAAAAGTTGCTGCCATAGACCTGGATGTGTGCTGTTAAAAGAGTTCCTGCCACTTTCTTAGCACTGCTGTTCTCTCTGTTCCTGGTCTCACAAGCACACAGGATCTGCCTGGTACTTCATTGGGCTCAATTCAGCACTCACACAAATTCTTTTTTGGGGGTGGGAAAGGGAGATTAACCCTGCAAGTGTGGTCCTCACATGCCCAAGGCTTTTAACAAGGTCCAGTTGCACTACTACCAACTACCTCCTCCCAGTCCTCTCTCCCTGCTTCCACCAAAATCTATTCTTGCAGCTTTCCCTGTGTTTTTATGATTGGTGAATAAGTATTTTCCTGGTACCCACCAGCCTCCTCACCACAAAGCCCTCCTGAGTCAGGGTTGGGCTTGGAAGAGGTGCTGTTGTTTCCTATGCCTGCTCTCCACCCCACCAGAGAGGCAGGAACCAGAGGTTTGAACATCTGCCAAAACTGCCAAATCCCTTAGACCTAATGTGTAAACCTGGACTAGTAAATTCAGTCTTCCCGGATCCACCCTGGACTAGCTGAACTAGCAAGAAAAGCATCTCAACAGACACTGTTTGCATGAGAAAGAAAATCCCCGAGGGCCAATGGGAAGGGTGTGTGCTGACACCCATGGAGGAGAGGCAGCTCTGGCTCTCTGCTCCAATCATGGAATTCATTCCCCTTTGTTTTTCTTTTTTTCCCACACGCTGTGTCAACCCCATGCGCCTTTTCCTCCACCTGGAGGAGTGGCTGGAGTCCAGGCCACTTCTCTTGGCCTCTTCCCATGCGCCACATCCCAATACTTCATGTAGCACTCGGAAAGGATGTCCTGTTCCCATTTCCTTCCTGGGCTGCTTACCTGTATCCACATGTGTTGCCTGGCTCAGGACACCATCCCCAACAGACCCAAGAGCTGTGACTGCTCCTGCAAACACTCACCGTTGTGGCTGCCCACTTGTCTGTAGCTGGTTGGACCCTTCGCACAGCCTGGTCGGCTGAGATTTATCACAACCAGTTTCCCCCAGTGGGGAACTTTCATGGTGACCTGCACTCCTTGCCTGTCCTGGAGCTCCTCAGTCAGTGCTGGGCATGGGACTGTTGGTCCTTTTCCGTGGGGCAGCGGCTGGAAGGATGTGGCGCTACCTCGATGCAAATCGCAGTGAGTGGCAGCTGCGCAGTAAGGACCCGATGCTACTGCTCCTGGTGACAACGTCACCGCTGAGCGTGAGCAGCACCAGTGCCCTGAATACAGATGCAGAAAGAAGCCTGAAATATTTAACCAGTGCTTTTATGTAGCCCCTGAACTGAGAATGCACTGCACCTTCTCCTAAATACCCTTCTCGGCCAGTGGCCTCTCGCTCACCCTTTGACATCACAAGCATTTGGAAAGCAGCTGCTCCCACCAGCATTCCAAGAGACTGAAAAGCTGCATTTGCTCCTCTCTCCTTAAGTTGCTGCAGGATTGATCCTAAGAAAGAATCTTCCTTTTGTTTATTACTGAGCCAGTCATAGCCAGCCCTTCCCTGTAAAGCCTCCTGAAAACACCATGTTGATTCCTTACCTGTTAAAGCCTTTCCCCACTTGCCAGTGTAATTTTTCTGCCTCCAGCCAAACGCAAACCATTTTTCTTGCTGTCTGGGCCCCAAATCTGTTGTCTCCAGCAGAAACAGCTTCCGCTGACCAACCTGTTCCTAGGCCTGGTGCTATGAGACAAAAATCTTAAAAGAGGAATGAGGTGTAACTGAGATTGTCCAAAGACTTCTCAGCTGGAATATTCACCCAGTATTCCCTTTTCCGAAGGCTGGTCACAAACATCAGCATCCAAAACAACTCTCATTGAGTAAAAATGCTCTCAAAACAACCTGGGTTTTGCCAGTAAGCACCAACTTCCTCCTGAACACTCTGGCCTGGCAAAGGATTTCGTTACAGGAATGAGCTGCAAAAGAGATGAGAAGGAGGAGGAGGAGGGCATGGCTGCTGTTATGCAGTAGCAAACAATCATAGAATTGTTTAGGTTGGAAAGGACCTCTAGGGTCCCCAAGTGCAACCATTAACCCAGCACTGCCAAGCCCATCACTAAACTTGTGTCCCCAAGTGCCACATCTACATGTCTTTTAAATACTGCCAGGGATGGTGGGTGACTCCACCACTTCCCTGGGTAGCCTGTTCCAGGGCTTGATAACCACTTCCATGAAGAATTTTTTACCTAATACCTGATCTAAACGTCCCCTGGTGCAACTTGAGGCCGTTTCCTCTTGTGCTGTTGCTTGTTACCTGGGAGAAGAGACTGACCCCCGCCCCTCACTACAACCTCCTTTCTGGTAGTTGTAGAGGGCAGTAATGAGGGAGCTGATGGGCTGGTGAGAGCAGGGTGAATACCTCTTGCTCCCTCTCAAGCTCACACGCTGTTCCCACTGCACGCATGACCCCACCTCACTCCCTGCAGCCCCAGCCTCCCTCTGGCAAGACCTGTCGGACGTCTGGATGGACCCTGTGACCGCTCAGCACTTGGAGGTGGTGTAAAGCACAGGGAGTTCAAACAGCAAGTTACAGTGAACAATCCTATTTTAAGTCATGGGTTCACCAGTTTTTAAAACTTTGCTTAGGGAAAAAATCCACCAAAATCCAACCCAACCCCCTCAATTCCTCTACTTAGCAATCCATTTCATTCTAGGTTCCCAGGGCCCGCCATCATACACAGGGCCCACGGTTCCTCTGCTGGGACAGGTGCTTGTGCTCTGCCAGGCAGCTCTGCCTGGGGACAAGGGTTTGTTTGCCCACAGGCACATTTTGTCACTCTGTGGCAAGCAGGGGGGCTCTGCAGGCTGCCCTGGACTTGGGCAGGCTGCCCCACTGCAACTCTCCTGACAGAGCACCCTGGTTACAAACACTCTGCTGCAGCCACTTGCAAGCTTCCACAAGGGAAGAGGTTGTTCATTCCCCACTTACCTTGTCATGGAGGACCCAGCCTTACTTCAGGAGTATGGGAGCAGAGACAGGTGATGCAGAGAGCAGGAAGGCTTTAACTCCACTGGAAGAGAAGGCTTTAACTCCACTGACTGCACAGGAGACCTACTTGACTGCATGCATACTCAGAGGGCAATAGGATACACCAAGAAAACATCTGTTCCAGGACATCAGGACTTAGCTGAGTGTGCAGCAAGATCCAGGGCTGCATTCCTGCATTGACCAAAGGCAGGTGTTTGCTGTGAAAGTCCAGCTCTCCCTTACAGCCCAGACACTCGTGTGCTGTCTCTTGCGACGAGCACAAGTAGGAGTTTGTTTGGGGGACTGGTCTCAAACACTTGGCATTGTATGACACTCACACCCAGACTGGAGCCTGGATTTTCTGCTGTGCCCCATGAGGCATTGATATTTACACACCTTCCTTTCCTACAGACCTCAGATTTGGCAGCAGCTCGGGTCTGACCCCACAGCCTTTGTGCAGAACTCCTTTAGCTAAGCCAGCAGTGATGGAGCAGCCCTGGACCTTGCCAGGAACACCACCCTGCAAGACTAGTGAAGGAAGACAGGACAACAAGCCAGCCAAGCCCTTCCCAGAGCCAGGGGAGGGAAGCAAGGTTCAAGACTGGCTAATGAAGTTGTGTACCATCTGCTGGGCTCACCGTCTCCAAGCAACTGGACTTGGAGCTTCACACACAAACTGCAGTGCTCCTGCTCTCTCTCCCGTCCATAGTTTGTGGCTCACTTCCCTCCTCCTCCTTTGTGGTTCTTGTTCTTCTCCCACAGAAAGCAAATTGGACCTTACCACCAGCAGCCTGAAAGCTGCCACCTTCCAGATAACAAATGGTGCCAGTAGCCTTGACACTGACTTTTAATTCCAACGCAGATGGCTGGCAGTTCAGTCGATAAAGACAAAGCACATCAGTGGAGCAGACTTTTGTACCGCATTCAGCTTGGTCCTGCTTTGCGCTTGGATTAGCATTTTAAGTCATTCAAAGGCGTTGGTGACCAACAACTAAGTGGATTTGAAACTGCTTTGCAGACAGGTCTCGAGCAGTTTTCACAGGGAACAGCGACAGAATGACCATTCCCTGGAAGGTTGTGTGGGGGACTGGCTCTTGATGCAAACGTGTTTTATTACATCTTTTAAAAGGGTGACTGGAATATAAAACTCTAGGAGTCCCGTTGGCAATGCTTGCAGGGGTTACATTAGGAGGGAGTGATGGATAAACTGGGCAACAGCAGGCTCCTCACAGAAAGGTGAATGCAATACTTAGGTAAGGAGATAGACAGGTACCAGCTGCAAGATGCTCTCTAGTGCCTTTATTTGACACTGGGGAGACTACTGAGGAAACCTCTGTCTCGTTTTGGTACCTACTGCTTAAGGAGGGTCTTAAAAACAATGGCAGAGGAAATACAATTGGAAATACTACAAAGATACAAAGGATCCCCTTCTAGTCAGCTTAGCAAGAAGTTATGAGGTGTTTGAGTCCTGGTCAAGGGGCTCTGACATTCAGAAGAGAGACCTGAGACTGAAGCTGAGGGTTGCTGTGCAAAAAACTGCATCTAAAAAGAGCCCACACCTTGCATTTGTGGTGAGAGAAGTTCAGAAGAGACAGGAGGCCTCAGGGTACGTGAATCTAGAAAAGTGCCCAGGGATGACTAACCACCACCCCAAATCACTGAGGATTGTGATGAACTCCCCATCAGAGGCAAGCTTTAAATCAATAAACTCACCTAGAGAGGTGCTGTAGTTCAGGCAGCGATGCTTTTGCAGGTGTAACTGGCCGCCTTTAACGCCAGGGACCAGACAGGCCGAGCAGAGCAGCCCCAGTCTCACCAAATGAGTTGGATGCAGTCCCAACCCTGGTGACCTTGTGGGACCAATATAAGTGAAGGAACAGCAGCCACTGCTCACCTGTGTTGCTTCTGGGGTGGCCAGGCTGTTGGTGGCAGCCTGGTCCCCTTATCCTGGTGACCCAGAGGAGCAGGGGCTGAACAAACCAAGCCCCAAGCCCATGTCAGGGAGCCGGGGGGGACTGGCACCTGCTTCAAGGGCGGTTTCAGCACCCAGGAAGGGCGGGAACAGCCCCCAAACTGCACGTATCAGCAATCCGAAGAGGATTGCAGGGTAAGGCAACACTTACTGTGTGGACTCCTCACAGACAGGGACTGTCCTGTCCCTGCCAGCTGTCTGGGGCAGGGGAAGCCTCGCTCTGCAGGAAGCACCAGACTTCACCCCCTCAGTCCTTTAAGGCACTGACCAGACTCGCACTTCTCCAGTCCTGGCTGAATTTGGGCACAGGGCCCATTCCACTAAACCAAAGTCTCTCTCCGAGCAGCTATCTGGAGGCACCTGTCCCTATGTCTCTGAAGTGTGGCCCTTCCCACCCACCTCTCACTTCTGGAGGGGCTCTGGAGTGGAGGCTCCAGCCTGGAGCCCAGCAGGGGTTTTGTGGGGACAACCGCGGCCTGTGGGACACAAACAAACCGAGAGGAGCCTCTTTGCAATATAAATTTGTTTTTATTGAAGCAGCAGTCACATGACCTCGCATCTAGCCTTTAGGATAGCGACAGAATGGATTCGGCCAGGTCAGCCAGCCCAAAAAAGGTTTTTTTTTTTTTCTTTTTTCTTTTTGCGCTAATAGACATGTCATGTTTAATACATACATTATCCAGTACCGGAAACCCAACTCAGAGATAGCTACGTGCTGATTTGCTGGAGGAACGGTCCACTGGACGTGGTCTCAACAAACTTTACAGATCACCACCAAATAACATTACTAATGGGATCCAATGATTAAAAAAAACAACCCAAACAACCATGAGTGCAGGATTCAAGCCAGCAGTTTACACAGGTTAAGTTTGTAACTATAGGTGGACGGTAAAGGAAGATTGGTTGGTTTCAATTTGAAATATTTATGTCCCAGGGTTCCTCTCTCCATCAAATCAAACGGTATCATAAACAAGCTGGCATCTCTTGAAAAATAGCATGGAATAACACAGTTCATTTAAGAAAACATGCTCATTTCTTGTGGTTTTTCTTCTATTATTACAAAGATTTATGTCCACCTATTCTTGCAGAGTGGAAAGAGGCGTGAGGGTGAGGAACAAGGGTCAGAGAAGGGAGAGAGGAGGAGGAAAGAAAGGGGCAATTTTTTGAAATAAAGACCACACACTTGGTATTTTTTAAATTTCATTTCCAGGCTAACCTACTTTTTATTTAATGCAAATTACAGTACCAGTTAACTATTTCCGAACCGAGTCACACAGAACAAAACGTATTTACAAGGGGAATGGGGCGGGGGAAATAATAAAACATTAAGCATACTTTCCACAAAAAAAGTTTATATTTAAAATGAAAAAAAAAAAATCAGTCACAGAGGCATTCAAGTAGTAATAATGTTATACAGGTTTTGCTTTTCCTTTAAATCAAGACAGATTTGCACAAGTGTATGCAATAGTTTGTATACAACCCACAGTCCTTAATATATATATATTTAGATTTCTGTTTTTAAGATGGAAGTGGTCACGCTAATTGGTGTGTACAGGCCCAAGTGATCCATCAGCAACACATTAATGAACGCAAATTTTACAGGCAAGCAAATTATATATATATAAATATATTTTATATATATATATTAAAAATAAATTGAGAAAGACCAACACAAGGAAGCTACTTTTCTCGAGCTAACCCCTTAGGTACTGTTTTCCTTTCCTGTCGTTTTGCCATTATTGCAGTGTTGCAAAACGAAGCCAACTACGACCAGAACCGGCCGAGAGCCCCGTGGAAATCAGCTGCCACCCCAGGGGTACCCGCTGGCAGTCTCCAAAAGGCAGAGCCTGGACCGAATACCCTACTGTGCTTTTCCTCATCGGCTTTTCCTTTTTCTCCGCGGTGGCTGAGGTTCCTAGTACAGGAGTAAGAGTCTGACAGGCTGCTTGACTTCTGTTTTTCCAAGTACTGAAAACCAGGGAGGGGGGGGAATTTTAAGTTGCAAGCTGCAGGCACCTGCCATCATTTTAGGTAGAGCTTGGCTTCGAAACAAGGGGACAGAATGTTCAGGGATCTTTTACCAGCCAATTTTCTTTTGCAGGTCATTATTTTTTTCCCTAGCAAGGTTGATAAGTTTAATATTAAACACCAGTGTCTTGATCAGGTGCCCACTGAGGGAGACAGACTGCAACCGAGCCCGGCTCAGAGACCCACTCTACAGCAGGGCTGACATAAGGGACAGATCAAGACCACACTGGGTTAAAAAACAAGCCCGAAAGAGAGTAAAAGAAGAGAGGGACAGCTCTGAGCAGACTGTCACCAACAGCTTGGCATCACTGACCTTCGTGTCACCAGAAAGAAAGTGCAGCCTCTGCTTCACTGGAATGAACACGAGATGCTTCGAAATAAAACAGCAACCTTTGGTTTGGTAAAGAGTTACGTGTTTTCCCATTCAAGACAATCTTATGTGGAATACTAACAAGGTAGTAAAACACAAGCAAACTAGTTTTAGAAACAAGGCCTTCGTGCTGGGCACAAGAAATCAAGAGTCATGTTAAACTTATCTCAAGAAAACAAAAGTGACTTTGGGGAGGGATGTGGGGGAAAAATAGGGAGAAGAAAGGGAACAGAAAGTCCTCCCAGTAGAAAAAACCACCGCAGCCTCCTACAGCGATGCCCCTGCTCCCACCGCAGCCAAATGGCTCCGAGCGCAGCAACCCTGTGGGATGTGGGGGGTTTCCCTCCCTGGAGGTCCTTTCCGCTCGCTGAGCCCGGCCTCTGCCCTCGGCACAGCTGCAGGGAGGGTGGAAAGGCTGAGCCTCCTGGAAGCTGCTACTGCCCAGAGGGCTTCTGGGCACAGGACTGAGGGGAAAGACAAGCGAAGTCTAAATGAGCTCTGGGGCAAGTGTCCGAACAAAATCAGTCACTGCTAGCGGGAGGAGGAAAGGGCAGGGTGGGCAACTTGGAGACTTCCAGAACAAAGCCACGGCTCCAATGAAATGCATGACGGTGGAGACGGTTTCCTTTCGTTCCGCTACTGATCAGGGTATCACCGAAACCTTACAGCACTCAAAGAGTTAGAAAGCGGGAGGGGGGAGCAAAGATGCGGGTTTGGGGTGGGAGACATCGTTAATAAAGGAGGAGGAGAAAAAAATAAAAGGGAAATAAAATTCAAAAAATCATGGAAGCGAAGGCACTCCAAACTATATAGATACACTATACATCGCTAGAGTTATTGTTACAATAATACAGGCCGGTACCTACTGTACAGAGTTAAAACTATATGGCTTTAAAAAGCTCGTCTACATTTTGTCTGATTATTAAACAGAATCACTGCCCTGAACGGTAACTTTTTGCTCATTAATAACAGTTCCTGGGTCCACATATTTACATACAAAACAATAAAACTCAAAATTCAAAAACAACCAAAAATAATAATGTACAAGCTTGAATTTGGTGAGGAGCTTTGTTTTTGTTGTTGTTTTTTTTTTTCCTGTGATTTTTTTTTCTTTTTCTTCCTTATTTACAAAAAAAGGTTGTTCAAAGACCTGGATCTAACTTGTATAAAAGAGTGTGTGATCCTGCTATGATCCTTGAAAACAGAAATAAAACCAGAGGGGCGCCCCTGACCCTCCCCCCCCCCCCCCCCGCCTAACACACACACACGAGACACACACAGACGCCGGCACAGTCACAAAAACAGAGAGAAACGCTCTTAAATCCCCTCCGCCAGTCCTAAACAAAAAACTGAAAAAGAAAAGCCACATTTCCTGGCACAAGCAGCAATTTTTCTTTGATAGTTTTATTACTTTGTTTTTTAAAGACTCGGTAATTTACTGCCTCCAAAGAACAGCGTCTGTGGCCAGTGCTTCAGCAGTCTTGTCTATACAGCAGATCCATACCCTGCCACTGTCCTACTTTTTGAGTCTCCCGCATGGATTTGGATCACTGGGTCAACCAAGCCCCTTCACTTACCTTTCAGGACACTGACTAGCCGAGCGCATGCGTTAAAGACACTCTTCAGCCCTTTCTATTAAGCTGCAGGTAAGGATTTGGAAAGCCTTCTGTTTCTCAACGTGGGTGTGCTTTCCTTTGCAGCCAGCCGGAATGCAATGACAGCTAAAAAGCTTTAAAACCTTTTTTTTGTGTGTGTGCCCAACAGCAAACGACCGCAGGGTATAACATGAGGGTTTATCGGTTTCACGGTAGGTGGTCACTCACCTCTTCAAACAGCTCCTGCCTCCCCAGATCCTCCATGTGTCAGGCAGGAGGGAGAAGGCAGGGCTTTTATCAGTTCCAGGGGCTGCTAAGAGACAGTTTCCAAAAAAATCCCACGTCAACAGCACAAAAGGTACAAGAAGAAACGCACCGAGCTCGTGACAAAGCCCCTGCTGCCCCTGCAGCGGCCGAGCTTGCCAAAGCCACCACGGCCGGTCACCCCCGGGCCACATGGAGGTCCGCGTGCTCCCGAAAAGCAACTGCTTGCCTTAGAGATCCGCAGGTCGGTAACAGCTCGGTAAGCACCAAAGGCGACTACAGTTTCTCTGAAGGAGGAGATAAGGCTGGAGCGGACACCAACCGCAAGCCTACAACAAGATCAGGTCTCCAAAAGTCTCGTTTCCGGCCGCTCCCCTGACCCTTTCGCGAGGAATATTGCTTTGACTTCAGGAAGAGAGACGTGGATGCTTGCGCCACACGCTGTCGCAGGGAGGAAACCCGGACCCTGAACTGATGGACTAGAACAAGCATTCACCTCACACTTCAGTCAGACTGATTTGAGATCGTAGACAAAAATAAAAAAAGCAGTACTGTATCTATGTATACATGTATATATTTATATAATATATATACACACACACTCATAGAGCCAGCTTTCCTACAAGTCAGCAGGTACAAATTACCGTCAAGAGCATTCGGATGTGTATTTTAATATTCTAACATAATGGCGACGTGGCAACATGCATCAATAAATAGAGATCCAAAAAAAAAAAAAAAAAGGCAAGAGATTAAAAAAGATGAAATTAAATACAGATTCTAGCTGTGGATTTAAAATCAGAACTATCGGAGAATGTGGCATCCTGCAAGTTAAAACTGCAGTTTAAAAAAATATTACAAAATAAACCAGTAGCCTGTTAACAGTTCACATTATAACCCCTGGTGTCCTTTTCCTGTACGCACCTTGGGAAAGGGAAGCCTGTTCAAATCAAGAGCCGGGGAGGGGCAGGGAGAGAAAAAAACCCAACCAAACAAGCTTTCACAGTGGCCACTTTCCAAAAAGTCCCTTAACATCCACCAGCTGGGCCCCCGCCCCTGCTGAGGATTTTGTTCGTCCGCTCTTCTCTGCTGAAGCCGGAGCTGACCGTCCTCCTTGCCCTGCGCCGGCCCGACACGCGGGGAGCAGGAGCTCCGGCTGGGCAAAGGGGCTGCTTCGGCAAAGCCAACCGCTGGTGTTGGTGCATGTGTGTGTATTATATTATATATCACTCACTCGGGAAAGGCTTTTCCCATATGAAGCTGTAGATTTCTTCATCACTAGCACTGATTTTTAAAATGAAAGGCTTCCACTAGCGGTTCAAGCCTTAGACACACGGCAAACCCTCCCCCCCCACCCCATGGCAACCTATTTTCCTACCACGTCGCCTGCTCCCCATGCCAAGCTGGGGCAGTTCTTCAGATAACCTGGGATATGGATTTGCTGACAAGAAACGCTGAGCTCTGTTGAATGACCCCTGCTAAGCTCCCGACCAAATTCAAGCTGTGCACTACATCAAAGTCCAAAACTTCACTTAAAAAGAAAATAAAAAAAGAGGGTTAAAAAAAAAAACTTCAGCAGAGAATGAGGTTTGGGGTATTTTTGTTTTGTTTTTTTCCTTCTTTCTGTTGTGGGAGGGGGTATGAGGCAAGAGTCCTGGTTCTGAAGTACACAACAGCAAACTTCCAACATGAAGAGATTGTCGAGGGGAGAGACATTGGTGTGTTGTATTGCTCCGCTTTCCCTCCTCCCCCCACCTAGTCCCCTGCCCCGGACACCCTGCAGAGTGAGAATACAATGAAACTGGTTTGTATTTATAGATATTTTACAAGGTTAAATAAGAACAACAATAATAATAATAAAAAATTGAACACTAAAATGAACAGGTTGGTTGGTTTGTTGTTTTGTTGTTTTTTTTTTTTCCTCTTTTTAATTTTCTTTCCAAATGTGACCAGTGTTGCTGAGCAAGACTCAAAATTACTGGTGATTTTTCCTGTGCAGCTGGCTGCTTGGTACTGGTTCAGGTGGAGTTGGAGGCTGATGCTGTAGCTACACTATTGGTCTGAACTCGTTCTCCTGCGTTAACATCTGCAAACGACAGACGAGAAGGGAAGAGAGATAAAACAACCAGCATTACCTCCAAAACAGAGACACATTTCAAACAACTACAACATTCTCTACACAGGGAAACCCACAACTCCCAACAGGATGTTGTTAGGTTAGGATGCTCTCCTGCCTTCAGGGGTGCAGATGGAACAATGCAATCTGGGGAGAGGGGAAAGATGGCCTTTAAGCAGGACAAAGGCAGTCTGGAGGGCTGAGGGCTGGCATGCAAACACCCAGCTGGGCTCTGGCAGGTTATGCAGTACCTGAGCAGTAGCAAGTCGCCTGTGTTACGTTCCCCCAACTCTAACTGCAGGACAAGGCACTCTGGCATGGCCAAAGCCAACACATCAAGTGTCTGTGGTCACGACAAGGTCTCACACTGGTGCTGAAGTTTCATATTGTTAGTCCTTCTTATAACAAAGTTGCCTGTTAATTGTGTGAATGGCGCAGACAAGGAACATGACAAGCCTGCTCCCCTGGCAGAAACAGTTTGTATGCTACCATGTAACTCATGCACTGGTTGCTTTAGAAAATGTCTTTCAAATTTACTACTTTATTCTGTGTTGCTCAATGCAAGTTTGATCTGCCAGTCTCTGAACTGCTGAAGCAGATTAACATTAAGGCTTGAAGCCAGTAACAAGGTTTACACAAGCACACGGGATCATTAGAGGATTGGGTCTCTGCAGTAAATGGTCTCCAACACCTTCTCTTCTCAGGGAGGGACAGTGTTTCACAGAGACAAGTCACAGGATCAAGGGCATGTGTCAAAGTGCGTTCCAAGAAAACAGTGTTTGCAAAAAAATACCAAAAGGAAATTCACTGTAACGGTGTTTTCATAGGACACTTGCATCAAGTATTTTCTCTAAAAAAAATAAAACGTTTGTAGTGTTACAAGAGTTGATAGGGAAAAAAAATGCACCAATTTCACCTGGAACCACTTTATCTAGTATCTGATTAGTCAAGGCACAAAGAACTAAGTGGGTGAACATCTAAACATGTAAAATATGGAATGAGAAAAACATATTAAATGAGGTGTTCTACAAGAGACTGCCATACATTTTGCCCACTTCATTTAAGTAAGGTTAACTGCAAAGCTATCAAAACTGCAACAAGAAAAAAACATAAGAAAGACTTATTATCTTGGTACAGAAGAGGGCAGACTGGGCAAATAGTGTATTCCAAAAGACACGTGGAAAGGGCTTATAAAAAGAACAGATTTACTGACCTCAGACTGAAGGACTGCATGACTAGCATAGGTACCAGACATGACAAAATACAACTGGTGGGTGGGGAGAGCAGTGACATTCCTCCCGCATGGAAGAGCTTGCAGGGCAACGCAGCCGGACAATGGTCTGCAGTAACCTAGTAATGAAACCCCACTCCTCTTCTGCCATACTGACCTGATCACAGCTGGAAGTGCAACCATGAGCAAAGGCAATGGGATGAATCATAGAATGGGTTGGGTTGGAATGGACTGTCAAGATCATCTAGTTCCACTCCCCGTCATGGGCAGGGACACCTTCTACTAGACCAGGTTGCTCCAAGCCCCGTCCAACCGGACCTTGAACACTTCCAGGGATGGGACATCCACAACTACTCTGAACAACCTGTTCCAGTGCCTCACCACCCTCACAGTAAATAATTTCATCCTAATATCTAATCTAAACTTGCCCTCTTTCAGTTTTAAGCCATTCCCCCATGTCCTATCACTACACACCCCTGTAAGAAGTCCCTCTCCAGCTCTCCTGTAGCCCCCTTTAGGTCCTGGAAGGTGGTCTAAGGTCTCCCCAGAGCCTTCTCTTCTCCAGGCTGAACAGCATCAACTCTCTCAGCCTGTCTTCATAGGGGAGAGTCCTCCTCTGGACTCTCTCCAGCAGGTTCACATCCTTATGCTGGGGACCCTAGAGCTGGATGCAGTACTCCAGGTGGGGTCTCACAACAGTGGAGAAGAGGAGCAGAATCAACTCTCCCAACCTGCTGGCCGTGCTTCTTCTGATGCAGCACAGGATATGTTGCTGGCTCCCATCAGTCAACACTCCTAAGTTGTTCTCCTCAGGGTTGCTCTGAAGTCATTCTCTGTCCAACCTGTATTTGTGCTTGGAGTTGCCCTGACCCAGGTACAGGACCTTGCTCTTGGCCCTGCTGAACTTCATTAGGTTTGTACAGGCCCACCTCCTAAGCCTGCCAAGGTCCCTCTGGATGGCATCCCTTCCCTCCAGCATGACAACCACATCACACACGTTGTCTAGAGATGGGCAGCACTTGCTGAGTCACAAATTAAGTAACACACACAACTGCGACAAAAATAGGAAATCAAACAAGCAGCAGCATCCAGAAACACAACGGACAAGTGGGAAGAGAGGGTGATGTCTACTTGAAAAGGAAATGCTGTGAGGAGAGTGTGGGAAGAAAGGCAAATTGTCCTGTGGGCAGAAGATGCCAGACGACTGCTCTCGGATTTTCCTGTTCCTTTTCATCTCACGCCAAATTAATTGCATCCCCTCCCTCATGAAGCAATGACCATGATGATAAAAAAATACCCTCATACAATTAAAGCCCCAATGCAGCATGACAACAATATCAACGTTATTTGGGAAGCTAGCCTTGCAGGCAAGAGACATCCTCCTGTGTGGAGAATTTCCCTGAAGGAGCAATTCCCAAATCCCACATGCATGCAGACCAACGATGACTACGGAAATCAAAAGTGACCCAGCGAGCCAGGTAACAGTTTCCACACTTTAAACTCTCACTGTGCCTGTTCTAGATTAATTCTCAAGTATAGATAAACTCCAGTTAATGCAACATCTGCTGGCAGTGCCTGATGCAAGCAGTCCAGCTGGAGTCTGTATTGCTGGCAGAAGACTTCTCTATATGTGTACAGAAAGTGCTTGTATTTCATTTGATGATATAAAATGTGCCTTTTGACCTCCATTTCCTGAAGACAGCAGAGGCTGAAATTGTTATCATTACATTGCTACTGCACAGAGATAAAGCAAAGAAGAGGAGAGGATGGAGCTCCATGTAATACATGCTCCTTTTCTATCATCACTCTAATGGGGGAGTTCCTGAGAAATATATATGCCACATGTCAAAAGAAAGTCAGTCAGGTGATGCAGTCCAACAACATATAGAAGTTCCCCAAGGCTGGGACAGTGCAGAGCAAGTTCAAGGCTGCACTTGCTCCCAACCCACAAGAAAATGCAGTATTTTGACACTTCAGTTCATTTGTTGACTCTGCATTGACAGGACATCTGAGGAACGAACAGGGGCTTGTTCCAGCATCTCTTTGCTGAAGCACTGGAAAAAGAGCACAACTGGAGTATGAGGTTCTCTGGACATTCATTTACTCCTTCTCTCCATGAGAAATCAGTATTTGGGCATAAGAGAAGAAGATCTAGGCCTTCAGCAATGATGGTAAAAGACATCTGTTCTGCAAAGCAGTGGCCTGTGCCACTGCCAAAGCCCTGCTGGGGAGCACAGCCAGCAGCTGGATCCAGCTCTCTGGCACAGGACAGATGAGCACTGGTCGGACTGCGGCTCCAGGTCAGAGCAGCCTCTTTGTCCTAAACCACCCACCTGACACCTCTGCCTGTGCAGGCAAGGAAGAGTCACCAGGGCTTAAGTGTCAGCTGCTTCCAAAAGTTCTTTCAAACAGAGGGCAAAAGCACCTCTCATCACTGCAGAGAACCTCCTCCAAGTCAGCTTTTCCCTCTGAGGAATGCCTCAGCTTTCTTGGAGGGTACGTGACACTCCTCCGAAACCTCCCAGAAAGCAAAGACAGGGCTACAGTTCAGAGAATGACAGAGACGCCAGCCCGGTCTGAGAAAGCCCATTAGCACTAATGACAGCATTAGCTGGGTGGATTTGTAATGCTGACAGACTGTGCTGCTCATCTGCAAAGATACAGAAACAAAGCTACCACCAGTTGGGGAATCCTCACAAGAGAGCTGAGGAGACAAGTGGAAGGAGAAGGAAAGCCTGGTTTCCCTATTGTACCTGCCTGTGGATGTAAAAAGCCAGGCTCTGAGTAAAACTGGCAAGAGCAAAATATGCAAGTTTTACTTCTCTGTCAAGGAATCATCCCTGTGCTGAGCTTGTAGAAACCTGAGTTAATTGCTTGTCTATATTCTCCCAGTTAAGAAATTAAAGTTTTCCAAAATTCCTTCAATGGGAATATCACAAATGCACTAAATCTTATTTTACAGAGCACTGTGGTCTTTTTCAACTACCACACAGTGGCAGGTAACACCAGTTCTAATCTGTTTTGTTGCCGAAAGTTCAGGCACATCATTGCATTTGGGATTACATGGGATCAACACAGCGGGATGCCTGAGACTATGACCCCAGAATCCCTGCTGGCACAACTTCCCTGCAGATGGCAATTATGCTCTTCCCATCCTAATGTTGACTAACAGAGAGGTAACTACTGCTGTTGGCTGATTCAGGAAGAAAAATATGTAGTCACATAAGCAGATATGCATTCAGCTTGGTGTGCATGCTCCCCCCTCGGATGCCAAGGCTGCACAGCTATGAAACCATCCTCTTCCTCCTCCAGCTACATCAAGGCAGCATCCCCAGAAGCATGGCTGAACTGGCATTTTTAATCAATGCTCAGTGTAATTCACAGAAAGCTACCACACTATTTCAAGCACTGGCCAATAAATCTTATATTCCTTTTCCTCCACTTTGCTTTAGACTAATGTCAGAGAATTTCTCAGAAACATTTGGGTGAATTTACTAATGCCAGTGCAGCAAGGCTTCATACTCTTGCTGGTGCCATTATTACAGCGAGTCCAGCTTTATGCCTCAAGAGGAAATTTACAACAAATACTTTTTTTAACACTGAAAAATTACTTAAAATAATTCCCCTCCATTTAAGATCATGATCCCAGGATTACTGTTGCATTGGGTGACTGAATCATCATTGTGAATCTAGCAGTTAACAAAAATTACTTGCTTTGGATAACTTTTAAAAATGTAGATGTGTGTCATACTGGTTAGCATAAGGGCTAGTCTTGTTGGCTTGATGAAACCTGCCCTGTTAACGTGGTATGTTGCAAAGCCAATCTTTCCATCTCTTAACACACCACACCGCTGCTAAGTCTCCTTGGAAACACTACTTTGATAGACTTCGGACAAATAGCCCTCTTTTCGCTAGTTATTCTCTAACTATGACCCTGCCTTGCTGCATGATCAAAAGTGGTGCTTTACACCTTATCAGAAAGCTGAGATTCTGACATGGCTGCACACCCGCAGGACAGTTATAAAAATAACAGGAGCTATTTATTATGCAAGCAGGTAACAACCGCCCACCTGGTTACCTAAGGGATGGACAGACACACTGCATTGCAATGTACGTGCACCTGTGCCTCGGGCTCATGGAGTAGGCTGGACATAATGGGCACTTGAACCTCAGTGTCAGTTCTGCTTGCTAGATAGAGCACAAGTTACACACTAATAAAGTCAACTACAGTTACCTATGATTTGCTTTTCCCTTTATTGCTTTGAGAGCTACATTTTGGCGCATCATCACCACTCAAAAAACTAGTTTCTGAACTTGTACTGGCTAAGTTACATAAGCAAACATTTTGCAGAAAAGTCTCCTGCCTACCAGGATGCCCTGGGTTAGGTGGGAGTTTTGCTGAAGTCACTGAACAACGCAACATTCACTGCTCTGGGATGTGCAGGAGTATAGAGAAAGAAGGAATCCCTTCTATGAAAATCTCTTGCTAAATGTAGCACAACAGATTAAAATGACCTCAACAGGACCTAATCCTAAAAATCATACCTGTGATGACATTGCCACCATCTGCTGTGAGAACCCATGTGATTAAGAAACAACCAATCGGTCGTGCTGCAGAAACCCAAAGCCACAAGCTGAACTTAATTTCACAATTTCTTTCCAATTACGTCCAAGATGCAAGAATATTATATTTTGGTTTGAACTACAAACAGAAGGTCTTATCCCAACTCAGTGAAGTGCTTGCAAACAGAAGCTTTAAAAATGTTGACATAATTAACACGGGGGTTTTTTTGAGGGTGGGGTGGGCTTTGGTTTTTTTTGGTTGGTTGGTTGGTTTGGTTTTCTGGGGGCTTTTTGTTTATTTTTTAAATACTTCACATTTAGGACTCGACCTAATGCATTTTCCCCCCACACGGACCCTTGAAAAGTGCTGAGTGAAAACAGAGTTTCTGACCCTATCTTGGGGTCTTGGCAAAGAGAACTCCATAAAAGGCATGAAAGGAACACTAAGCAAAACAATATTTTTCAGAAAGGCTTACAATAATTTTCCATGTTTGTATTTTGTAGTTTTTAAATCACTTTTACTACTTTATCTGCTTTTTTTCTCACTAGTTGTTGGGCAACAGATGCACACAGAGAACAAGAATATTTGCAAAATACCACCAAGTGTGTGAAACAAAAATACTAAATTTTAAAATAGCAATTTGTCTTCTCCTAAATTCAGAGCGCATAAATTGTGTAAGCTGTAGTTTTTATCTGCTGCTACTACAATTTCAGAGAGAAGTCTCATCTTTCAAACCTGGGTGCATCTGTCTGTCCCAAAGTATGAAAATGCTTTCTATACAGCACTGGCTGGACCAAGTGCATCAGGTATCAGGTAACTATCTGGCACATCAACCAGCAAATGCTTTCCTGCACATTTCAAGAACAGCTTTTTAATCAGGCCTTCTCCTTATCAGCTATCCTACACTAAGAAAGCACCTTGCACCTCAAAAGGGGTCACAGCCCTTGTCAAATGGGGCTGAGGTGCACGCAGGACACACACACCCATTTTGCAGCCTGCCTTTGGCTGGCCCAGCCCCAGACAGTCGGCTGGTGTGCTGACTCAGGGCTGACTCAGAGGAAAAGTGCTGGGCACTGAATCACCTCTGCTACATCCTGCAGCACCTGGGATTTTCTTTGGGAGTCTCCCAACTGGTATTACCAGGCTTTTAAGCTTTCACTGAAAACAGAATACAATATGCAATGGCTAAAGGCCAACACTGAGCTTTTAAAAGGTTTCTGACAGAAACTTGAGGCAGAGCAAGAGGCAAAGAAAAAAAATCACTCAGTGTTGGCCAAAACCCAAAAGAAATCTGCCTTGTGGCTCAAGATGACATGAACAAACTCAGTAAAAAGCAACTGAACTACTTAGATGAGACAGTGAGCACACTGACTGAACTGCTTAACTAGACTCTTAAATGCTAATGCCTTTAGGGAAAAAAATCCTCCCCATCCACGCTACATGGAGGCTGCATGCACTGAGCTAGCTGTTTCTTCTCTTCCTAGGCATCACAAACTCATGCTCCAAGTCAGCATTAATTTCAGGCTAGCTGAGAGCTCAGAAGTTAGGTGCAAACCAATCCACAAGGATTGCTAAAAGCCAATGATTTTTTTAATAGTAGAAGTCTGAGTGAGAAGGACCAACAAACTAAGCAGTCAAAAAACAGAGTTTGAGTGCCCTGAGTTAGGATTTGGGTGATACTGAAACAAACACTTCCTCCCTGTTCACTTTGAGGGCCAAGGCAGCTTGTGGGCCTCAGCAGAGGGAAAGTGTCTGGGCAGGGGAGCAAGGGTGGGGAGGGAGGCAGGCAGTTGCATGTTCTCACCTGAGGCCGCTGTAGCATTTGTAGGGGTTGAAGCAGCTGCTTGGTTCCGGGCATGAGCAGGGATGAGGATCGAAGCCAGAGATGGGTTACTTGACAGTTCTGGAGGGGAGGTGGAACAAACAGAGTTAGCTCATCATCCACAAAGTGCCCCACATGCAGGTTGAGCTCCTAGGGTTTCCCCCTGTAACAGCAACCTCAGGCAAAACACACGCCCTTACAAGGTCACGTTACGTTTTCTTCTTTGCCAACCGGCCAGAGGAAACCACAGTGATATTTGGCAAGGCATTCTCCAGAGCAAGACTGTCAAAACTACAAGTAGTGGTGCAAGGGAATTATTTCCTAGAGAAAGACACTGGCTTGGGAGTCAACAAAGAACCAGCCAAGTCTGTTCCTTGTCAATGGCCTGATAATGCTGTTTGCTTCTGAGCACTGGAAGGATTCCCTTCACAAACCCACCTGCAATCAGTCTCAGGGAGAAGGCTGATAACAGTGGTGCTGCTTTGGGCACTGGTTCAGCAAGCAAGCAGCTGGAACAGTTGCTCCAAGAGCTTCAGGAATCAGTTCTTTGGCTCACTCAAGCATCATTTTTTCTCAAGGACCCAGGAACCCAAGACCAATCTCTCACAGCCATCTCCTTGAGCGAGGCCAAGGAGAGGTGACATATCCTTTAAAAGGACAGGGAAAGGGAAAGGCAAAGCAAATTGGTCAGCTGGGCATTTTAAATGGACAACAAAATGATGCAACCATTCCTTCTTGGACATTAACCAAGGAAAAAGCAGTCATGTCTTCCAGGCTCCAAATCTAATATAGTTTCAATGTGTATCAGAATGAGAAATAGGCATTTTACAGCCACAACTGTGGGAGGATTAAGGGCAACACATTGTCAAGAACTGACAATCTTCTGGCACCTTTTCAAGAGAATCTAGTGCCTCACAGAAGGTGGGACCGAGCTGAGACAAGACAGGTCCTGTTTGTTTCAGAAACAGGAGTGACTGGCTGTCTCTTGAGAAAGCAACATCCGGTAAAAAGGATGTGAACAGTCATCTCACGGAAGGAGATTGATGAGTTTTGGAGCTCCAGGAGGTCATCTGGAGGAGAAATGAGAATAGACAGCTTTTTACAGAGGACCTCCAGATAGCACAGGCTGTACAGAAACCCATCCAAATCACACCACGGGTTCAGCAAGGGGGTTTTGGACACAGTCTCATATTATTTGGGCTCATTTTTGAGAGCCTATCGCTTTTCTTTAATGCTAGTTTTAAACTCACGGCCTAAAGGGATCAGTAGTCTACTTGGTGATTTTTTTTCTCAGTTAACTGTTACATTAAGTTTCTTTACTGCTGGGAGGACAAGATACAGAAGACTCACGTGTTTACAAGCCTCTTATTACTGCACACTTTGACACTGCGTTTCAGCACTTATGAATGTAACCAGGTTGCTGCATTACCTGCAACCCATCCAATCTATTCTGTAATATCTGTTCAGCTCTAAACTAGTCCTCCTAGAAAGCCTCAATATTCAGAGCACTGGTATGAATACAAAATCCTCAATTCATGTGGGAATAATTCAGAATTCATATATTCATAATGTTATGCAGAATTTTCAAATATCTACTTTAAATGGAAAAATAAATTGAAGAATCATGAATCCTAAAGAGTCAAAGTGGAACACCAGTCATAAACTTCAATACTATCTTGCTCTGTGCTAGAAAATGCTGCTCCCTCAGTATTTTTTTCAAATTTGTTTTCCAAATCTGCTATTACTGGGAATGTACTCTTTATCTTGCTCTTTTGAAAGTTTCTATCTCCCCTGCATTATTTTCTGGAAACAATACAGGGCTGTGACCCAAACAAAAGCAGAGCTAAAACGACAAGGAAACCAAATTTGCTACCTTCTGGTGCTACATGGTGCCTTGAGGATGCAGCTACAGACTGCCAACATTGCTGTAGCCAAAGAGCCAGTTGATCAGACAGAACAACACCCTTGCAAGGGCACTTCAACCCCATTCTCATTCCTCCCTCATCTAATGTTGTCAGAACATCTCCTTTTGCAGCACCAGCTGTGGCAATAATACTAGTTTTTTGTTGTGTTTAATGCAAGTGCAACCATTTCTCTGAAGCTACCTTAAACTTTCATAGAGACCAGAAGACTGACCTTGCTCCTGTTTTCTCAAACCCCACATTTTCTTTCTTGGTATGAAGTTTCTTAAATTCAGAATGCTCTGAATGTCTTGATGCTTCACTTAAGAGGAACAGGTCAATTCATACAAGAAGCAACCAAAGTAAATTGAACTCTTTTGGTTGAAGTTTGTTAGCAGCTTTCCTTGAGAAGTTGTTTGAACTTTTGTTACAGTGTATTTTTGCACCTACCCCATCTGTAAGGATGGGACATGGCAATACTGAGGAGAAAGCTGCAGTCTACAGAGCGCTGAGAATCTCTGAGAATCCTCAGTGATTTCCCCTACAGTATTTGGACAAGCTGTTGAACTGTAGCCTGATTATCCAAATCAAACATACAACTCAAGGTTGGGTTAATTACAATGAATACTGCTGCAAGAAGGTATTATAGTCAAGGCAATCCAGACAAGTTTTCAATATCATGATGTAAACAGAGCAGCTATCACAACTTATTCACAAGACCCAACTCCCATTCACATCAGCTGGGAGAATCCCTCTGGCTTTCTTTTGATCAAATCACACCATTTCCAGTCAGTTAACATCTCCAATAAGGAATAAAAATGAAAAAGTCCAGTTTTACTAGAAAATCAGATCATCTTCATTCTCAAACGCAAGAAAATGACTAGTGTTGGCAAATGGTGCAGTGCTTTTTTCAGTATCATTACATGTGATATATCAATTCTAAGAATTCCCTGGGAAAATTATTTTTGTATCACGTTTTCTTTGTCACAATAACAAACTTTGCATTCTGTATCTATCTTAAAAAAACCCCAAAAACTAAAGGTCACAAGCCATGGTCATTAAAGAATAAACCAAACAAAAGAAAAACATACCACCCCCTCCCCTTCAGTAAAAATGTAGTCTGTCATAGAGAAGCATGATAACCATTCCTCAGTGCTGAGTCACAGAAAGAATTTTACAGTCTTTAATGGCCAATATGGAGTGACATTAACTTTTGTGACCCAGGACAATCACTGAAATGGCAATCATTTCACAGATTGTTTGAAAATTCAGCTTCTAAGAGAAAAATTGCTTTCTGTCTTGCAGGTCTAACAGCCACTGAACTGCAGCTCTGTGGCTAGTGGAGATACTTCTTTGGCCAAAATAATTTTTTCAAAACCCAACTGGCATATTATTTAAACAGTTGTTTAAATTAAGAGAAACATACAGAATGACTAGATAACACTCTCTTCCACAGATCTCATATCTACAGTAAAGTCAGCATCCAAATGCTCCACAACTATAGCTGGCAGTCAAAGACTATGAGCTTTACCTACCATATACTCTCACTGCTCTTCTTCTAGACTGTCTAACCAGCACCAGTGCCCAGATCAGCAGAACTGACGTGACCCTTAATTTCTTTCCGAAAATCAATCCAATGCATTAACGGTTGGATTTATGTTATTATTTCTAACAGTTCTGCCCTTAAGACTCCTGCAGCTACCTCCTACTTCATGGGTTTCAGGCAACTGGATACAGCCAAATAAAACACTCTAAAATGTAATATTGTCTGTTGAAAACAAATGCCATTCAAAACAAAAGGATGTCTTTCTTTACTTTTTAAATTACTACACGACTTAACATGATTCATTATCCAATTTCCAATGATCTGATCTGTTTCTCAGTTGGAATTTCTGCTCTGGATCAGCCAATTTGATGGGACCTTGCACGGTAAAGACTAGAGAACAAGGACTGCACAACAGTCACAGGAGGAGCAAAAGCTTCTTGTGTATCTTGAGTCCACAGTCAGGACTGCTGCCTCATGAGACTCACTGCTGTGCATTTATTAATTACAGAGTTCTTGAAATCACTGCGCTAAGCAATGTATTTATGTATTTTAAAACAACCCTGGTTATTTTTTTGAGTTTGGCTGGTCACCTGCAACACAGCTTATTTGGAAATGCATTAATGACCAGTCTGTGTCCTGCCTTTCCTTTATAGATGGTACAACTGGCACCTGTTGATGACTTGCTTTTTTTATCTTAAGGAAATTGCTCCATAGGAACTATCTTTACTTGCCATTCTCAGGAGTCACTGTGCAAGAGGAGAGCTCTTCAGCTCCTTAGGATGGGAATAGGAGCTTTGAATTTGCTCAAGCATTAGGGTAGCTTACCTGGCAGCTTCTAAACTGCCTGAGGGGAATCAGGGACACATTCCCAATACATACACCTGTTTTTCCCCTAAGGATTTTTAAATAGACTCACTGTAGAGCTTTCCAACCCTTTTTAGAAACCTTGTTTTCATGTAGTAGATACACCCAGTCTTAATGTCATTACAAAACAATCAGAATCAAAACAATTTCAGAAAGCACAGGGGTGAAGCTGTATTAAGACAGTGGGATCAAAACTACTTCAGTTGCTGAAGACAGCCTTAGAAGGGGGGGAAAAAAAGTAATTCAGGAATACATGGAAGGACCTGTAGCATAACTACTAAATTTCTAACAACATACACAGAAATCAGCACAGAGGACAGTGACCTGGAAGCACAAGCTATTTACCTGAACAGTTTAATGTGTTTATGCTTTGGAAATGTTTTAGTATTTTCAATATATTTACCTTCTGCAAGGCGGACACTTAAAACAAGTTAAAAGCATATTTCTAGGCAGCTTAACATATTCCTTTGTACAGATACAAAGCTCAATTTTTTTTTTTTTAAATAAAAGGGCTCCACATGTTGAAGGAGAGGGCTCTGTTTCACATTTTGGCAGAGGGGCAAAGAGTTTGAAAAATTATATTGATCTTAACTGAGCCAAAAGGTGTTTCAGACTTTCAACAGAAAATGCACACAGAACTATTCTTGCCCACAGGGTGAGAATTGGCAGCTAATCACTTTAAAAAAAAAAAAAAACAACAGGAAAAGTGCTCCAAAATTAATTACTAGCATATTTTTATGCCATACTTCTCACATTCTCTGTCTTGGCAGGAGAAACTATTCTGGGGGGATATCAGTTTTACATTTCTGACTTCTGTGGAAAAAAATACATGAACGGTTTTAAAATTTAATATCAGCCTGGCTTCAAATAAAAAAGTTAGTTGTCCATCATTTTTACATTTTCTAAATGACTGAGTCAATCAGATGCCAGATGAACTGTACAGCACATAAAAGATGGACACTAAAGCCTCTGTATTTATCTTGCATAACCTCCCTGCCAAACCTAATATGCATTACTACTTTGTTATGGTGTTTCAGGTATAAAGAAGCAGGATCATCTCCAAATGATAATCTAACCTCCATGGTCCACTGACCGTGATATTTCACGCACAGCCATCAGCTAGGTTGCAGACAGTGAACTGCAAATGTAAGCGTTCTTCATGTAATCCAATAATAACATCCCTTGGTAATTCAACACAAAATTTGAACTGAAGGTATCAGGCATCTGTCCTGTAACTCCAAGTCCCTTTCCTCTCTTTTTGATATGGAAAGTCGATTATGCAACTGCTTAATAACATTAGTCCTCCTCAGAGATTTTTACTTTTAAGAGAGTAACATCTGCATTACAACAAACATTCATCCCAGTACTTCTTCCTAAAGAAGTGATCCTTCAACGCTCTCAGGCTACCTTGAGTGGTGAAATTGAAGAGTGCAGGTTTATCTCGCCCATTTGGTAACTTGACATTTGGGTCCCGTAGTTCATCGAAGAAAGAGTGTGCACAGGCCTCCAGGGGAGTCAGGCGGGCAGTGGGGGTGTACTCCAACAGACGGCTACATAGCGCGATCGCTTCTGGTGGAGTGCGGGGCCGGAAGACCTAAAAGAACAACAAGAAAACAAGCAAGGAGAAAGGGGTTGTCTGGGTATACTCCTTTGTCGACCAGAAGCAAGTCAGCGCAATTAAACCTCTCACTGCCCAGCAAGCTGGAAGAAACTTGCATTTTGTGCTAATCAAAGTCCTGCAGTAAGTATGGGAAAATCCAGTTCCTGGGGTTGAGAAAGGGTTAATTGCAACGTCTTGCACTAGAGTGAAGGTGCAATGCCAGCAAGAGACTTCATGAGAGCGCACTCAGAAAAACAACTTTGAGAATGAAGGGGAAACTCATTCAAAAATCATGATGAACACACACAGGTGCTACCAGCCATGCATATGGGGTGGAGTGAAGGTGGGGAGGAGGGTTGAAATGAGCAGGATTCACTGAATATAAAAATATAATAAAGCCCCGCTACAGTTCTGGGTTGTTTTTTTTCTGGCTAGTGCATGAAGTCTTACTAACACAGACTTTTGCAGGCAGGCAGGTCAGATTGTTGCTATGGAGGCTGCTGTTCAACTTTGGAGAACAACAAGGAAAACACGGGTGGGGTTGCAGGAAATGTCTAGCTCCAATTTGCAAGTTACTCCTTCTGCGACCTTATTCTGGCAAGTCTCTCTTGTAAGTTTATTGGGATAATTCCTGCACATTTGGTATTTGTAAGGACAGCTGAAAATTGCATCAAGAAAACCAACTATTTTACTCTAACAGATTTTTAGCTTGAGTGATTACAAAAAGGAGTTCTCTTCATTGCAGCTTTGTTTTAAACCTCTAAGGATGGTTCTACCCACTGCCAATCACACTTCCATCCTCTTTTCTCATGACATCGTAAGCAAAATAGGAGGTAATAATGTACGTGACCTGGATGGACTCCTCAAGCGTTTGCCTTTTGCTATGTTGCAGGTGATATGCAGTTTGGGGAAAGGGAGTAGGGTGGGCACGAGTGTTAAGTTCTGATGCCAGCATTTTTGGTGAAAACTGAGCTAATTCAAAATGCCTTTGCACCAAGTGCAGGTGAACTCAAGCCACGCAGCACCAAGGAGCAAAAAAAAAAAAAGGTATGACATGGCAGTTTATCACAGATGAGGAACTTGCACAGGCACTCCTTTGGTAGGTTTTAAACCAGACATATATGCTCTTCTGCATGAGAATCAAACACAAATGTCAAGTTCTGCAGCGACTGAAATTTTATTTCCTTGGTGCCCATCTGGGTCAGGAGCATTAACGTTTGCTGCAGTGTGTGCTGTACTAACTTGTATGGCAAGGAATCCTGACTCAGGGAGTCAAGGAGCCAGGTATAAGAAGAGTTGACTTTATTCCTACTATGAGGTTGTTGCAAAACAAACTGAAAATGTTTCTGCACAAGGCCTATAATGACAAAAAGGAAGGCTTTAGCTTAATGCTGCTGGCAGAGAACCTCTACTGACCACTGTGCCATCTATGTAGGGTCATGTGAAGGGGCAGCAGAAGCTGCTTTGTGCCTGCTGCCTGCAGAGCTCGGATTTCTGGTCACAGCGCACAGTGGATACAATTATCACTCCCAAGACACAGCCTGACCTGAACAAAATCTAAGACTGTCTCCAATTAAAAAAAACACCAGTCAACCTTGTGGCTTTCCCTCCCCTCCACCCCCCACCCCACAGTGAGTAGCACAAATGAGTATGTCTTGAGGTAAACCCACAGAAGTGAAGTTGTTTTATATTTAAAATGAGGTAAAACTACTGAGGTGTCCCTCATGCACCTTAGCAGTGATACTTTAACAGGACTGATTTACCACAGCTTGAAACTTAAGTACTTCACTCTTAGCTGTGTTTTTTCCCCTCAGAACAGCTCACATGACAGCCACTATAGATTTTAAAAAGAAAACCATTTTTTTTCCTTAGGTAAAGACCACAAGCCAAGCCCTTATGTTGAGCAAATTAGTAGGCAGACAGCCACAAATCTGATATCTGTAAAAGGAGTACTTGTTTGTCCACTCTTAAACTCCTCATTTTCAAGTCCGTGAAACCCTACTATGGGTTTACCCTGGTATGAACTGCTCAGCCTGCCTTTATATCTGGAATTAAGTCACTTGGGATAGACAGTTCCTGAATTCTGCCCTAACTGCTTCAATCCAGGAAGGGGGGGGGGGGGGAACAAGAAGGCCTCACAGGGCTTTCCCTGCAACAAGTGGTGAGTACCACATGAAGCAAGTTACAGGTCTGTGCCCATCTCATCTCTACCAGCTTGTGTTACAACATTCGCCTGGCTGCTACCTCACAGATGCGGTTT
Organism: Manacus candei; assembly: GCF_025592945.1. NCBI lineage: Eukaryota > Metazoa > Chordata > Aves > Passeriformes > Pipridae > Manacus > Manacus candei. Next base: position 56,246,888 of record NW_026138062.1, on the reverse strand, counting down.
GAACTCAAATATTCCACTTCTAGCATTTCTCTTTTTTTTTTTTTTACAAGGCTAGGCCTAGTAATTTGAAAAAATGTTTAAGTACATACCCGTACTCCTGAGGTGAAATGTCCTGTTCCTGACGAGTCCTAAAGATGATAATGCAGTGAAATAATCCAAACAGGGGGAGTCAATCCAAAAGAGAATAGTCCAGCAAGGAAAAATATAGCCAATATTATAAGAAATCCATGGTGTGGGGGACATAGTAAATGTTTATACAATTAGAAACTTTAAACATCAGTCTCCATAGCAGCAAGTCCAACTTCACCACAGTGTATGCCAAAAAATTGATTGTGCAATGGTGAGGCATAGTATAGAAACATTTCTATATGAAATTTATGTTCCAATGCCAGTGCATTTACTAAAAAAATAAAAAAAATTGAAATCAAAACTCTAACTTGAACTAAAAGGGTAATTGAAATTCCCAAAGAATTTTCAGTCCTTGGTCCTGGATATAAACGTCCACAGAACCGTGTGGCCAGATTAGTTTGTCTCCAAAGGTTCATCCCACTTGTAAATCTGTCTCAGACACACAATGTAAACTTTTGGATGGTTTTGGTTTTTTTTTTTCAAAAAACCCAAACCCCTAGCAATTTATAATTTGTGTTGAAGACAAAGTAAAAATCAAAGATCTGTACTTTAAATTTGGATACTTTTAATTTGTGTGTGCTATGAGTACCTCAGGCCGCCGCGGATTATTCTCCATTTTGGATTGACTTCCCCCGCCACTGGATTTTGTTTGCTGGCGTTATCTCTTTAGGATTCTTCAGGAACTGGACGTACCACCTCAGGAGTGCGGGTATGGACTGAATTTCTTTCTATTGCGGGTTTATTCCCCCTCATACCCGTCGCACCCATTACTTAAGAAATTTTTTTTCCCCTCAATTTGTCCCTCCCACCTCCCTTTTGAATAATGCCCTAAGAAATAAAAGCCAAACCCTCTGCAGTCTTTTAGCTCTTCCCATTCAACACAGTTCCACCGGGAAAGCTGCCCAATTCACCCACCGAGAACTACGCGAGCAGCTGCCGCCCACGGCAACGGACTTCCATGCCACGGGGCATCGATGCCAAGGCAATGCTGGGCTGATGCTCCGTGGTGGAAGGGGTGGGAGGACAGATAGACAGTGGGACTCGTGAGCCATGAAGCCCTCGCACGTACGTCTCAGCAGGAGTTTAAAGTCTCTGTAGTTCTCAGTGAGGGAATCAATTTAGTAAATAATCCGCGGATTATTTTTAGTCTGCGGACTAAAATTTAGTGCACGGACTAAAATCCGGCCCATTGGAGCAAAGTCTGTCTCGGTCTAAAATACATCTGGGTGAAAGCAAAAGAAAATAAAAATTAAAAAAAAAAGAAAGAAAAAGGAGAAAGGAAAATAAAAAAAAAGGAAAAAGCTAAGTGCACAAAGTGTTTGGGCGGACTAACATTTAGTATGCAGACTAAATACGGCCGGGCAAAAGGCACAGCAAGGCCACAAACAAACAAACAAAAAAAACCCAACAAAAACAAATCAAAAATAAAACACTGACAGGAACTTTTAAAGCAATCAGATACTACCCCACCGGCGCAACAATTCATTTTTCTAAAATGAAACAAGACCTTGTGTAAGGCTATTTGTCCACAGGAGGGACCGAAGGCTCAAGTTTTCATTTTAAAAAATGAACCTGTTTTGGAGATAAACAAATGCAAAAAAAAAGGCTTTACATACAATATTCTTGAAGGAAAATTTGCACTTGAATAACTCAAAACCTCTTGTTTCTGCAAAGCAAATGAATTTCAGGCTGAGACCCAGGTTGCTGGTTTTTGTTTGTTTGGGATTTTTTTTGGATGAGCTACAAAAAAATCTCTTGAATGATCATGTCAAAGGGAAATGCTGACTCATCCAAAGCCACAGCTTTTGGTGCTTTTGTTGGTTTTCCCTCCCCCAATAAATCTATACCTCACCAAAAAGCTGAGGGACCAGTGCAAGTTCTTTCTTTGTTCAGGCATGCTGGTGATGCTCAAACACAGACAGACCATAACAGCTAGTCAGCAGACATACTCCTCTCTCCTTTTCAAGCTGCACTGCTATAAGTGCAATTTTTTTAAAGTTACTCCCCCTTTATTCTTCTGGAACTACTACCACCTTCAACATTTCAAAAACGATTGCCAGGCTTAAATGCCCCTGGTGCACTATGTGGCTCTCGTCCCCTAGTGACTTGAATTTAAATGAAGTCTTTGTGCACCAGCAGAGTGGTCACATTTTACCTTACTAATCTGAAATAGTTCCTACCAGTGTAGCAGAGTTCATGCCCCTTCTGAATTTTATTTTTTTGCACACATGGAGAGACAAAAGAAAAAGGATGGAAAGCACAGAATTCTCCTATTTCACTTCACTCACATCAGCATTCAGTTCTCAAATAAAACCACATGGGGCAAGAGCTAAGTATTGTTTTACCAGAATAGTTGCTCTGACTTTCAGTTCATTGACATTCTTCAAACAAACTTTCCATGCACAACACGGAGCACGTCTTGGTCTAATTAAGCCCCAAAGCCAAAGCTTCACAATGTGACACCAAGGTGCTCTTCCAGCCAGTGTATATTAAAAGGCATGATTTCATGCCATCAACCACTGTGCATTTTGCATGCAGATTGTGAATACTGCCCGCGTGCTGTGCTCCCTAAGAGAGCAGAGGCTTATGAAAATGACATCTGTTGCTAACACATCAAGTTGGTGACACTATGGTTAAAAATTTCCTCACCAGCTTCAGACTCATGTGCTTTGCCAAGAACCACCCACGCCACCAATTCAAGGCTGACAGTCTGTGCACATCTCCTTTCGGTTTGTAAGCACATTTTTTCTGGCACATGAACATTAGGTAAGAGAGAAAGCTCCTCCCTTCAACCAAAAGCTTGCACTGTTTACAAGCAAAGTCACCAGATGTAGAACACGACCCTCAAATCAACTTTTTAAAAATGCAATCACACAATATGATTACTATGACCTTAGGAGAGGAAGCAGTATTTTGATCAAGTTTAACACAATAAGGCTTATGATAAACGTGACACATTCACAAATACAAAAGGAGAGGGAAGAGACACAGAAGACAGCAATTTATGCACTGGGCTCTACCTGACACAAAAAAACCCAAAGGTGCATCAGAAGTTCTGCCCTTGGGACTGGTCTTGTTCCAAAGGCCTGAGAATTTCAGATTGGGATTTCTGAAATATGACATTTGGCTATTTTGACATGCATAAAACCTACATGATAAAAATGAAGGTTAAAAAAAGTTCACAAAAGAGGCACTGGTGTTGGGAGTGATTTAAAAATATATATAAGTCCCCCAACTTCCATCTCTGATTAAATCCCCCTATGTTTTTCTCTAAAAAGCAGCTGGGAAACAGTAAATGCCTTATTAATCAAGAGTCCCAGTCAGATGGCACTTAGACGGGGGAAAATGAAATAAAGAGAGAAGGGTTAAGTGGCTTACAAATGAGCCAACACAGAACTGGGAACGGGACCAGGAACCTGTCTCCAAAGCTACTTCTTGTTGAGACCACACACTTGTTACTGGGCTCCTTCCATTGAGGACCTGGTAGAGACAAAATGAGCTAGCATTTATTACCCAGTGCATGTGCTCTTCTTCTATTGAGCTCTAAAGGAAAGCAACAAAGCTAAGCAGAACAAACAGCTCCCCTTCTTCTGAGACAGAACCCCCAAAAATTTATTTCTGAAAGTGCTCTCAGCCTCACTGGGACAGCCACTATGAACAGCCTAGACAGATGTGCTGCAATGTGATGGCTAAACAGATGGTACATTGTGAAAGACATGTTAAACTTCACATTTGATTTCTGAGTTGCACTGATGGAAATCAATTCTTAATGTTAAATTAGTGCTTGCTCACTTACTGTTAAGTGATACTTCCTTTGCTGCACACGAATTGGGCAGAGGCAGGGTAATTTACCACCCAGCAAACCTGGCTTCTTTTCTTATGCTTTAGATGGAGATAAGAGATTTACACTGTCAAAAATCATTGCTACTACAAAAGGAGCTGGCAAACATGAAAATGCCAGAAAAACTTGGGTTTTTTTCTTTTAAGTTAGTCTCCTGCAGAGCTGTTTCCACTCTTTGCTTGGAAAGTCATTACACACCAAGTGAAAAACAGAACTGCATTCTTTAGAAAGAGGTCAGGGCATGGTTTCACAACAGGCACAAATCACCTCCAGTTCATGCTGGAAAGGACAGTTCTGCCCTTTTGGCCATGCACATCTGCCCTTGTCTCAACACTTGCAGTCTGGGCTTAATGGTCAGTCAGGTAAAGAAGGTGATGCAAATCCTGAACGTTTGTGTTATTCAAGAGGTTTTTGCTACTATGCAAACTGTAATATGTATCAGGAATATGCAGGTGGGAGGTGGAGAACTGACCCTATTCCATGATGAACTCAATGCCAATGATGAAACTGCAACCAAAGAGACATCTCATCTCCACTGTAGCTTTGTATCTCTACAAAAGATCAGACCCCAATCTCAGAAAGAAGAGTTTGCATTTTCAGCTTGAATTCAAATGCAAGTCCACTGACAAGATTTCTGACAAAAGTGCTTTTGCTTTCTTTTGTCATCAGTCATAATTAGAAGTGACAAAACGAGCTGTCTGTTTATCCATTTTACTGTTTGGTATTCTTCCTTGAATCTGCAGTATGAGCAGTCACTTTGGAAGCATTACAAGCAAAACAATCTGCTTAAGAACTAGACAAGAACAAGGAGAGCAGGAGTAGGACAGGATGAAGACATGAAACTGATTCTGGAGAGTGGAAAAACACGCTCATGAGAGAGACCAGCCTCTACATCCCAATCCTAGAGTGTGGGGAAGACGACAGGACTGTCTGATACAAGCACAGAAATATTCAAAGTAAAGTGATTAGTGTGCTAATACACACACAAAGAATACACACATACACGAGGATACAGAGACTAAAATATTTGGCAAGTATTTTATAGTATTAGCAGAAATTATTTCATAATACAGGCAGAAATACAGATCCTAAAGTCAATATCCAAAGCTACTCTATAATACAGCCAATCATGATTCTGCACAACTTCAGCTGCAGCCAGAAGTGGCCAATTGTTTTGGCAAAGTGCTAGAAGGGATGAGCTACAATCTCTAGTTTCATCTTAGACACTGTTTTCCTCTGCTGACTTGCAGACAGACAGAAAAGCACTCTGAACAGTTAAAGTAATGAAAAACAAAAAAAAAAAAAAAAAAAGGAAGTGCTTACAAAGCTGGGAGGAACCCTGCCCTAGTGTCCCACAACTTCATGGTGAAGGCAAAGTGCTGCAGAGAAAAGTCCTCATGTATTCATCCACAAGAGTGCACAGCAGAAGGGCAGAGATGCTCAAAACCAATCTAGACATGACAGTTTTTCTCCCTCTCTCTTCCACTGCCAGATAAATTACTCTTGTCTTTTTCCATCTCAGTGCTGACTTGAAAATTATTAGTCCAACACCTATTCAGCTAGCTACCATAGATTTGGGGATGGCAAATCAAGCCATTCTCTTTAGTACACTCAAATTTATCTCATCAGAAGTATATTTAAAAAATGCCTGCATGTTTGAACCATCTTGCAAGTATTTTCAGAAGATCAGAAAAAAAGGCCACAAAACCACAGTACACTGAAGAAACTCACTGTCTATTTTTAAGAGCTGCCTGCAGTGGAAACTGCTTCCATGTCCATATAATGGAGACAAGGCAGAGGTTAAGATTCGAGTAAAGGAAAACCTGTTGTACTGTTCTGCCATCATGAACCATGGGCATGCTTACAGCATATATATATATATATATATATATATATATATATATATATATATGTACATATTTCATTGTACTGCCCTTATACCGGCAAACATGTGGCAGTATCCTTGGGTGGGGGGAAAAAATACAAACAAGTAATTTCCCCCATGCAGAAGGGGCTTTAACTAAGTACTGATATTACATTTACTATGATCTTAGTCAAATGAGATCCTTTACTAGCTGGATGCAAGGGGAAAGGCAGGCTATCACAGACGAACATTTTACGTATTTCTGGAAATAATCACAGCACATTCTTTGTTTGTCATCACCCCAAGGATCTGAGATCTGAAAGTAGCTTCTGAGTAATGCTAGGATAAAGGCCAGCTGTAATGGGGCCATGGTAAGCAATGTCCATCTACCACAAGCTCATGAAGCCTGCATTCAGACCTTTTGTCAGCTGTCCCTCTGTCTCTGCCCCCTCCAAAAGGGCTGGAAGCTTCAGAGAAAGCTCACTGCCAAAGCTGAACATCAACAGCCCTGTGATTTATAATCTTGCACTTGATCCCAAATTTTCTCCTTGGCCTTCCTGTCACACAGTTATACACTATAGGTGAAGCTTAGTCGGAAGAAGAGAAACAAGTATAAAGATTAGTAGCACAGATCAGACTGCACTTCCAAGAACAGAGAAGGTTCAAGGAGTTTAGGTGGTTGAAAGACACAAGCAAAAGTCTGACTAGTAAAAATGACAGCGACAAAATCTCTAGAAAGGATAGTAACTTCTATTTGATGAGTTGGTAACACTGGAAAAACTGGGCAGGTTTTCTGACCCAAGATATACTTGAAGACATGACTGTGTGTCTAAAAGCCTATCTATTTTTTTCTGACTGTTATCAGTCAGTCAAAAGCTATTCACACCCCTGAATTGCTTCTCTTATAACATGATGCTACTTACTTCACAGAGCAAGGCAGACAAGCCATAGGATGCACCTCTATTAATACAAAATGTGAAGTTAAAACAAAGGGAGGTTTGGGTGAAAAGAACAGCTGCATTACTAAATTCAACACACTGGTATTCTGAAGAGGATCCCCTGGCCAAAGAACTAAAATGTTGTGGATTCCTCCTTTTAAGACTGAGGTTGTAGGGTTGGGGTGCCAGGAGAAAAACAGAGAAGTCCTGTTTCGGAAGAATGGTTTGAAAGATTCCTGGAAAGTTTGGATTCTCTTTTCTTTGGCTAGCCAGGGACATGCTGAACTCCCATTGTCATCTGCCTCATGCACATAAACTGGTATAAAACCACACAGGTGCTTGGGCAACACAGAACCATATTGGAGATTAGAGAGAGGTCTCTGTATGTTTTATAACAAGAGATTACAGCTCTTAAATTACAAAAGTACTTCAATCTCAAATGGTCAACAGATTGCAAACCAGTCTGCAAATAGTCTGCACTGTACACTCATATTATTGCTGTAGCACAGAAAAATATTTTTTAGAGTTTTTTTGACTTCTTTCATAATCTATGAAGAAATGGTTAAAGATTAAACCTTGTTAATTTGAGATCTCTTTCTTCACACTACTACATCTCACTGCCTATCAATACTGTATTAGGATGATACCAATCCACTTCTACTAAAAAGTCTAAGATGGATCTATGAAGGAAGACTTCAAATTTCCACAAAGCTTGTGCTCAAAATTCCAATTTCAGCCTGAAACTTACTGAATCTGCGAAACAATATTCCTTCATGGACTTGTCTGTATCCAGTCTTTCTCTAGCTCTTTGAAAAACCCAGAATTTATTTCATTGCACTATAGCACCAGCCACCATTCTTCTTCACCTAGCATGTAACAGCAAATGCAGCAGATTACACCACCACAGCAATACTGAGTAGGAAAGTAACATACTTATGCCTGCCAGAAATACCTAAAAGAACAGACCAGAACCAGATACATCCAACTGAAGTCAGCACCACAGAACTTCAGATGCAACTTACAGATACTACAGCTTCCAAAGAAAATTCTTAATTGCCTTCTACACACACTTTTGCAGACCAAGAAAGTTCCCTGAAAACAAGAGCAAACCAAAGACCTTACTTTTGTATAGATTACCAGCCTGGAAGCAAGCAGTTACAGACTGCATACTGGGCATCTCCACTGCATGAAATTAACTCCTAGGACCTACAAACTCCTCGACTTTGACAAACACACATTAAACACCACAAAACAACAAGGAGAATGCTCTTGTGTCCAAGAGCTTATACCTGGGAGTTACTACATTCTCAGTAATTCTCTCTCAAACATGCGGAAAACTAGCTGCCTGGAAGATTTTCCACACAAAAAACATCTTTAACTTCTGTCTGCTGAATCCTCTGGTCATAACTACTCCACAAAAATAACGACCTTCTATCTAGAGTAATCTTCAATAATTCTTTAGCTTAGATGGCAAGGATTTGTGCCTTTGAAGTGGCAACCTAAAGTTCAAGTCCTGTTGTAAACTACCTGTAGGACTATAGTTACATACACAGTTGTAACAAAAAAAACCCAAAACCAGACAATGAGTAACAATATTTGCACTTTCACTTCTTTAGTCCTTCCTTTTCTTTCAAAGCCACAGCTCTAAAGAAGTTTTTCCTCACACACCTTTCAATTCTAAGATACAGAAGCTCCAAGAGGATTGCATATGCTCACTAACATGTCATCAGATGTTATCCCAATTCAACTGGGTAAGAAACACCAATTCTACATATTACTGCTAAAATCTTTCACATCTCAACATGCTCAAAATGTTGAAAGGGAAGGATCTTGAGAAGTAATACATTGAGAAGATAAGCATCATTACCAACACCATGCTGGATAATCCATTTTGTTAATTTAGCATTTGCATAATAAGTACAGATCTCATAAATGAAGTATCATGTAACCCAATTGTAATTAACTGGTTTAAATCCTATTCTACACCCAGCTGACATCAGGAAGAGTTGTGTGCAGAATGACTTGAGAATGAGAAGCTACGCTGCAAGCACAACTCTTCTGAACTAATTGTGCACTAATGGAGAATGCAGATTTGATCTTCTGGCAAGCTCCTCTCAATTCTTTGTAATTGACTTAATTTCACTTGTGATCCTTTACAACAACCCAAAAGCATTCTTTATAAATAGAATGAAGTCTCAGTCTTTTCTTGAAGCTTCCATTTGCCAAAAGATCTCTGCTGTGGTCTAACAGACCATCAGGTGCACACAGATGATTCTTAAGACTATTCAGGCATAAGATGAGTTGCACAGATCAGATGCTTAACCGTGTTCTACAGTACATCTCTGCACTTCTACTCCACTGCATATTAATTTAACCCCCTCTAATCCAAACATCTTTAATGCAGGAATTCAGATGCAACTCTAATATTCAGTGCTACAAGGTTTTTGGACTTATTTTTGTGATTTTTATCATGATGCAATTCAAAACAGAAGAGACTGCTCCCAGAGACTTCTGTCTTAAATTTTTTCCCTTGTTAACATAAAGCCTTGCTGGATCTACTAGGCTCCCATGCTATTATACATCACTTAACCAACACACAGAAAATAAGTCTGATATGGAAATGCAAACAAGGAATTACTGGGGAAAAGGAGAATTCACGTGGTACATGACTCATTGGAGAGTCTGTCGCAAAAATACTGACGTAGTACCTGCCCTGACATGTACCTATCATGTACATGGTCTCCTATCAACTAGCTTTAATTTGTTTATTCAGAGTTTCTATCACAACAGAGCATTTGGTCCAAAAGAATCTGACCTGACCATGTGTTCAGCTAAGGATGCAATCCTTCCATGCACAGATATTGCTTTCTTAGCAGAAGGAAACCTGAGTGTTGAGATATGATGAAAATACCCTATGACTATATCAGACATTCCTCAAGCAGTAAAAATAAAACATTAACTACCCAGGTTTCAATTGTTTCAGACACAATATTTAATTTATTCCACACCCAAGTGGCTAACTAAATGATTGTTACTCTGTCCCAAGTCAAATATTCATCATTCCTTGATATGTGGAAGACTTAATAATTGTGGAGCAATATATTTGTTTCCATGCTAGCAGCTTCCTTTTTGATCGTGGAGGTTATAATATTTTCTGCATGTACTGCATTGGTGTCTCCCTGTGAAATCTAGGTAATAAGAAACCTTAAGAAGTAACTCCAAGAAAAAACACCCCCCTCAACAGCAAACCTACAGGAGTACAAATAGAATATTATCTATGAGTGAAGCAGTTAAAACAGTGACTGTCAGCCCTCTTCACAATATGTAACAGTATTACAAAAGTGTCATATGTACCACTGGAACATTTTCTCATTTCTGTGTGACTTCTGTGCACATCAATTTATACCATGACAGGATGTAGATATATTGCAATCTGCTATAAACACACAGACACCATTGTTAAAACAAAAAATAACCCACCTATAGGCAACCTCAAAAGCCCCAGACCAATGTACATTACAGTGCACTCCTTCAATACCTTCTTCTCCCCAGCTACATCTAAAGTTTGCAGGTCCCCAGCTTATTCAAAGGCACCCAGTTTAGACTGAAAACCACCAAATCACTGACCAAACTGAACTCCTTGAATTTTTACTTTGAGCCCATGTCTTTATTATTCAGATCATATAGACTCACCTTAGTCCATGGATGTGCCTTAATCTGAGGAAATTTGAATTCAGTATAGTTTGGATTCATTTCTCTAATTTGCTCCCTTGTAGGCGTTCCCAGAACCTAGACAGGAGAGAGAAAAGAAGGCAAATTGTTAAGATACGCTTCATATTCATACAGTAATGAAGACTGAAGCATAACCTATCAGACATTAAGAAAACTGAAGTCAAGTTGTGTAACAAGTAAGTTAATACAGGCTTGAGAGCAAAACAACAAAACTTTTGCTCCTAGGAGAGGGAGGTCCCCTCTCTGGGCAATCTGCTCCAGTCTTTGACCACCCTTCACAGTAAAAAAATGTGTTCTACTCTGTGCCTCTGCTACTTGCCCAGTCAGCGGCCAACACTGAGAAGATCCTGGTTGTTTCTTCTTCCCTCCCACCACAAGGCATTTATAGACATTGATGAGACCCCCTTGAGTCCTCTCTGCTTCAGGCTGAACAGTGACAGCTCTTGCAATCTCTCCTCATCTGACAGATGCGCCAGTTCCTTCATCATCTTAGTGGCCCTTGCTCCAACTTCAGGAGTCGCTTGCTGGCAATTCAGTTCATGCTCCAAGTCCAGTGTCGAAAAATTAATTATCTTCTACACTTTTCACGAAATTCAAGCATCTTTCTCAAACTTACTGATATTTCAATAAGGAAGAGAGTTCACTCTAGATTGTTATAAAACAGTACCACCAAACACATTCAGGGGTTGCAGTTCACTGCACATGGCTGATTAAGGATCAGACCAGTAGCACAGACTGATTTTACAAGCCATGAACAAACTTATAAGATCAGCCAGTTACTGCTGAGCCAAGCCAGACAGGTTCTCCCCCTTACCCTACAAACAAAACTGTGTGGGTTTGGGTGGTGTTTCCCTACCTCAGTATTTCCACATGGAAGACAGACTCAGTTTAAATCTAACCTGGAAGCACCTAAAAGGCATACCACCTCAGTTTTACTTTCACCAAGTTGTATTTCTCGTTCCCAGAATCTGCACAATGTTATTTATAGATGCAAATTAGTAGTTGTATGAGAAATAACACAACTGCACATCTCTTTGTAGGGGTGGATATATTTTGAAAGGATTTCAGAAATCCCTTGAGGGAATTGGCCAGACAATATGGCATCAATGCTTTCTGTTCAGTTACCACTAAGTGTGAGAGAGCCATAGTCTTCTAGCTTTATAAAAAAATTGCAAAGTATGTTCAAAAAATCCTGTTCTTTTCTGCTTGCACTCAGTTGCTGGGCATCTTTTTGCTCTGCAGAGAGAAGAGGAGATGGCAGAAGGCAGGAGTTGCTCCTCTGTGTTGAGCTCATGCTCACCTTCCTATAGGAAACCTGTAGCCACGCTAATCTGGCCCCGTGATAAATCTCTTGCCATACAGATTAGCATGATGTTATCACCTCATCTCATCAGACTGCACTGTCACCACCAGGCAACAAATGATCCACAATATGACATTAGGCACTCTGCCTTACTGGTTGATGGAGAAATATCTGGTTACAAAATCAGATATCTGTGTACATTTTCATACTGTTAGAAGAGTGGAAATTACAAAAATGCACTCTAAAAAGTCAGGTAAAGGGTAAAAGAGCAAAGTAATTGCTGTTGGAGTAATTTGTGCAACAGAGAAACTATCATCAGGTATTATGAATGGAACTTGATATCTCTGCTATTTAAAATACGAGTTGCGTGACACAAACTAAAATCCTACCCACAAAGCAACCTTTCAAATAAAGAGTAGCAGCAGAAGAAATAAACCCCTTCAACTTGTTCAGACAGTTGCTTCTTGGATAACAAATTTGACCAACAAGTTGTACAAAACAAATGATCACGTTTTGTACGCCCTGGCATTTGTGGGGATTTAAAACCCTAAGAGCCAAGGGTTCCTCTCAGAGCTGACACAGAAGGTTTTTCTGGGTATATCTGAAAACACTGGTTTTGTTCAGGTGGTAAAAAAAGAAGGTGTTTGCAGGATTCCATACATTTTGCTCAACTTTCAAAGGAACAAAAAAGCTGACAGGAAAACGTGCCCTTTCTCTGCTCATTTTCTGTCTGGCACCCACCAGATCATCAGCCACACAGCTCCTGCCAAGATGGTGCTGCTCTCAAAGCTTTGATGACCATCACTCTCAAAGCTTTCCAATTCTAAAAGATGAGGGGATTTCACACCCCCAAATATTATTTTCATCCTGATTCAGGATAAAAGTAATTTACAAAACCTTGGAAGTTTTTTTGATTACTTAAATTAACTTCCTGAAAACCGCCGGGCAACTTGCTCACACACCATTTCTAGAAGCTGTTTTCATGCCTGCCTCATATAAACAGGACTTTTTTAAAAGCATATTTACCTTCTTTACCCCTTTCCTCCTCAAAAAATTCCTTTAACAGCTTTTCTGAGAAGAAGCAAAGAGTAGATTTATTTTTAATATAGCCAAAATTCATCAAACTGGCTCAGTTGCCAAGGCTGCTCAGAACAGGAACTCACACAGTGCAAGTATATTTAAAGAATGTTTTTTAGCATCAGAGAGAATCCAGATTAGATAGGCAAGGGCAATTTCATGGCAGAAGCCACAGACAATGTCTATTCACACATTTCACTAGAAACACAGCTGTGAATCCAGATGATGTGAGGGAGCAACAGGCATCTAAGAAACAGCACTTAAGGTCTCATAAATGATTAGAAAAGAAAGTACTGAAGAGGGATCATGGTGGCTGCAAGAAGAGATCATCTGACCTTTCAGCTACACAGCAACCTTTGACACATGAAATAACTGTACGAAAGGAAAAGTGACTTATATTAGCTACTCAGTGTATTTACTTTGTTCTCTCTGGATTGAAAAAACTAGATTGCACTTCCAATTTGTACTGAAAGTAGATTAAAGGAAAAAAAAAAAGAACCACAAAACAACACACCCTGAAACTCACCCTAAAACCAAAAGGGAAGTAGATTGGAAGAAGTTTTAATGACTGTGTCAAATTCAAATTACAATCCAAAAGAGTGGGATGAATAAAGCGATAAACTGTAAAATTGTACCAGTACTTGACATATCTTGAAGAGGTCCTGTAGTGGATCTCTCCTCACTCCTCAACACACCAACACTGTTTGCCACATTATTTTGAAACTGTACCTCACTGATTCACACTGAGTTTTCAGTATATTAGGAATACCTTCAAGTAACCTTGGTAACAGCAATCATTTAAGCTGTTGCAAAAATTGGTCAAACCTCTTCTTTTAAAAAAGTCATATACGTGACTGCTCTTTCTGTTTGAAATGGAAAGAAGCATGAATTACTTCACACATTCTTGGCAGAATTACTCCATGAAACAGCTGTTCTTGCTATACCAATTCTGAAAATACTATGGAGCAGATGTACTTGGAGAGAATTTTCACAGAATCACAGAACAGTTGAGGTTGGAAGGGTCCTCAGGAGGTCACCCAGTCCAAACCCCCTGCACAATCGGCATTGTCAAGAGTCGACTGCCCAAGACCATGTCCAGATGGGCTCTGAGTATCTCCAGGGATGGAGACTCTACAGCCTCTCTGGGCAACATGTTCCAGTGTTTACCACCCTGACAGCAGAAACTGGTTTTGTTCAGATTGAATTTCATGTGTTTAATTTGTGCCCATTCTTCTTGTCCTGTCATGGGATGCCAAAGAAAAGAGGCTGGCTCCCTCTTCTTTGCACCTTCCCTTCACATATTCTGTGCACTGGTAAGATCCCCACTGATCTTGCAAAAGTCAGTGAGCTCTTGAGAAATACAGGGTCCAATGCCGAATTATTCAGGTCATTGCAGATTAGCACATGCTATTCTAATTCTTGGGGAGTCTTATGAAAAGTGGTATTGTCAAGGAAAAAGTTGGAAAAAAAAAAAAGAAAACCAAAGTACTGTAATAATAAAAATGTAGTTGCCTGATGGAATCAACTGTAACTGGAATGAAGACTAAACTTTCAAATGAATCAAGTGGAGTCTACATGAGACTACAAGGCATCTTTCTGCTAATGAAGGTAACAGGTCAACTAGTCCTGCTCTTCATTTGCGATTGGTCATCATCCTCTCTTAAATAAAAAAAAAGAAACATTATCTACTAAGATTAACTAAAGAATACACTTTCTGAGAAGGCAGACACTGCTCTGATTCTCTTGGAACAAAAATAGAACACAACAGGTTTCACAGTATTTTCTGTCAAGTTTTTCCCTTGACATTAATCTGTAATAGATGAAGCTCCCCAAAGAATTTTTAATCCAAGAACAGGGTTCATGGAGGTAGAGTAATGGTATGTATCCTCCTGCAATTAAAGAAAAGCTACAGCTCACAATAATGTCTTCCTTACCAAACAAGAAGGGGGAGACTTATGAACCTGGAATAAGCCCTGTGTTCCATTACAAATAGCATAAAGATATTAATTTTATGTTCTTGCAATCAAATTTTCATAGGAGAAAAAGATGGATGATATTCAGCTCCAAAAGACACCTTAGTTACGCCCCAATACCAAGACAGCTGCTGTCCACACCTGGCTTCACTATGTGAAACTGTGCTGAGTCATTTATGACCAAACCCACACTGTTGCAACACCAGAGGAAAAGGAAACTGCCAAGGGTTTTAACAAATCCCAGTGGAATAAAAAGCCCTTTACGACAACCATTATTACTGCTGAACCTTTGCCAAAATGTAGAAATCAGTTAGAAGCGTAAGGACACCAAGGGTTCAGAAGCTCCAGCTGGTAATGACTGAACTAGAGAGAGAAGAAGGTGGTTATATTTAAATCAGAAAGCTCTACAAAGCCATGGTTGCAGTGCTGTAGTGATCTTCCCTTGGGAGAATGGTGCAAGTTTATAAGGAAATGTGTTCCTAAAAGTCTGATGTTTATGGCTTACCAGATGGGATAATGAATACTTCTGCAAGCATGACTGCACCTCTTCAGAAAGTTGTGAGAGGTGTGCCAACTAGTTTTTTAAAAAATACATGGTGTAGGCATCTCAAGCAGTAAACATGGGTCAGCTTGAAATAATACTTCAAGAGGTTTGTGGTAGAAAGCAAAATAAACTTACTCACTTTATCTACACTTCCTTTCAAAAACAGACCCTTGTCAAACAATGAAAGCCAACTAAATATAGAGATTTCTTCTATTCACAAGCACAAGAGGAGCTATACATCAGGAATAGGAAGATACCCATTGTCACCGCTGACATCAATATAATTGCTCATCAACTTTTTTTACACTGCCTGCCTGCAAGCACTGGAAGTGATGAATTACATGAGGCACAGAAACAGCCAAGTTGTGATGTGGGGGGACATCAGGGAAAAAAAAAAGTCAGGAGACTTCCCTAGGGCTGAGAACAGAACATCCATGTGAAAGCCCATGTCAGATGCAGGTAGGTCATCAGCACAGGACCACATCCAATAAAATGAAACACACTCTCCTACAGCTTATTCTCCTGGAAGAGATGGCTCCTCTCTCCCCATTAACTACTATGACTGGATTTATTTTATTTCAGAAACTGAGCCCAAAATAGTACCTTGACATTTGAGCATGAGCCATATATTATAATTGCAGTCTATACTTAGCATTAGGCTCAGTAAAACTGTCAAGAGCCCAAAAAGTTACACATGAATAGGATTCCTGATACTACTGAGTTTGTTTTTTCATACATTTTTTTCCCCTTGCTCCCCCTTACCCACAGAACTATGGGAAGAAGATTTTATTATTCCTCCTAAATTACCATGAAATGCCAGTTTTGGTGCAAGAAATAATCACACAGTGCAGTAGGAAACAAAAAACTCAAACTGAACACCACCCCCACCCCCATCCCCCATTCCTTTCCTGCAGTTTTCACAAGTTAGTTGATTCATCTCATATACTCTAAATAGCAGCATATGGAAAAATATTTCCGGTAAAGAAAACGCAAGGCAGATTGGCAGGTGCTGCCCTCCCCATGTCCAGGGCTGCTCAGACAATTACTGCTGCTTCATTCTTCTGAAAAAGATGGTTTTTTGAGGAGTAGGAGGAAGGTACTAAACAGAAACCTTCAGGAGATAATTATCTTAGAAACAAAACAATTATACTTCTGAGAGTCACTTTTTGCAGGGGGAATAAAGAGTAACCACTGTCTGCAAGAGCTCTGCTTGAAGATGTTTTAGTCTGGGGGCATATCCCAGACAGTTTTACCTTGATGGTTCTGGAAAGCTGCTAGAGCTCAGGGGGCCAAGAACATCCCCAGAATGCCAAGCGTTCACAGGGAGCACGGCAGTCCTACAAGACACCACTGCTTCACTCCAGGCTGTGTGTACAAGATTGGAGATTTATGAAGGAGTCTGTCCTGACTGCAACTCAAAAAAAAAACCCAAACCCAAACTCACTCCTGAGGTCTAAGAGCTCCTTCTTTCAAGCTGCATTCAGCAGGATCTGACTTGCACAGTGGATTTTAAATACGGAAGTAGCAACTGCAACCCTCCTGGGCTGCTGGAAGAATCCATCAGGTACAGGACTGTATGACTGCTCTGAGGTAGTAGTGTTTACTTGTACATAATTTCCTTATGTGGCCACTGATGAAATCCACACTGTCACTGTGCCTGCTTCAAAAAACAAGCACATTTCTGAAGGACATGTCACTTGAAAGCCAGTAGGAGCATGAATTTTAATGAGTATATTGGGTTACCCACTTGAGATATCCCAGCGATGGGACAACCTAACATTTGGAACATTTAGCAAGAGCTAAAAACAGGGAGGAAAAGTCACCATTCAAGATGAAAATTTGGAAAAAGCACTGTAAATGATTTCTCTCCTGTAATAGCATAAGTATTCAACAAGAATGTACTCTGGTTAAATTATTTCTTCAGATGAAGCTCCAAGACAGTATTTCCCCATATCAAATATCATTTTGTCAGGGTAAGTGGTTATAGATCTCTCTTTCCCAGTCAGATTGAGAACATCTGGAAAGACCATATTTAAAGAAATAGGAACAAGACAAAGAAGCTTAAAAGAAGGGGACTGTCTTTTGATTCACACGGATGTGATGCTGTGGTTCTAGAGGGGCAGAGTTTTTCAGAGCAGTTTGCAAATATGCAGTAAGTCTGGAGAAACTCCAGGTGCAACTGGATAGAGAAGATCTTGCAAGACTGCTTGAAATTAAACTACATGAAGGCTGCTGAAAGTGAATCAAAGTCTGTCAAGAGCCAAAAATGCATGTGATGCAGCAAGGGACTGAAGATGTTGGGCAAACGGCTGCAGGAAGGACAATCTGTGCCAACTGACGTGTAACAGAAATTCTATTTTCATGAACACAGCTACCAAGGGGATATCATCAAGAACTGCATAAGAAAGGAGGATAAGTTTAATGTGATGGTATTTTGAAGTCATCATTATCCAGTCTAATGTAAAAAACTTCATAGCCAGGTGTAGCATCCACTTGCTGTGTTGCAAAATGAACTCTGAATAATCAAAGCTGAGTAAGCAACTGAAGAGACAACTGAAAAATTTATCTTGGCTCAAAGAAATGGACAAGTGTGACTGTGACTCAGTCATCTGGAATTGATAAGAACCAGCAGTAAAGTTTCTAAGTGACCTCTCTTGCAGTGGAATTGAGTAAATTTAAGGGATGAAAGTAAGATGCATTTCCAAATGTGGGGATAAATATTTTCTTCCTATAGCCCTTTTTGGGAGTTCAAAATACTCCATTTTCCTGGTCCCTAAATTTCAGACATACAGTTCCAACAAAGGTACCCGGAGAGCATGACTCCAAGACAGTCAAAGAGCAGCTCACAGGTCCCAGCCTGCAACCTTCTATCAAGTTCACTGCTGTCCTACAAGTGCTCCGCTTCTCCTACAGCCAGCTAGCTAACAAATCTGTTACAATGAAAGCTTTAAATACTAGTATTCTGTGGCAGCAAAGGGAAGAAGTGGACATCATCTATCATATTTTTTTAACTAATCCTACTCTAAAGGAAATCTTATACAACGTTACATTTGACATGCTGCACCAAGATTTGACATTTCTGGTCATTTTTATGCTGCAGGATTGCATATGTCTTCAGCTGTATTGAGGCTGTGAAACCCAAACTCACTCACATGGGTTGCTTCTCTTATGCCAACCTTTCAAATCTAAGTCGAATTTAAGCATCATTCTGGAAGTGCAGAGGAGCACAATGTTTCATGTCTTCTTTGCAGATTTCGAAACCAAATCTGCTCAATTTGGTTATTGGTCATTTT
The DNA here is from genome assembly GCF_025592945.1 of Manacus candei. Taxonomy (NCBI): domain Eukaryota; kingdom Metazoa; phylum Chordata; class Aves; order Passeriformes; family Pipridae; genus Manacus; species Manacus candei. Next base: position 56,228,194 of record NW_026138062.1, on the reverse strand, counting down.
TAAGGGATACACAGTAGATGGGATGGATCCCTGCCAACAGCTGGCAAAACGGAAAATTGAGGACCTCACTTTCTACTTTTTCCTAATTTTCAAACAGTGAGGAAAAATTACTTGAAATTTGATGATTCTCTCTCTCCCTACTCCCACTATGAGAAATACTTGTCAGTGAGTACAGCATTACAAGGGAAGCACCCCATTACCCAATTCATGCACTTTCCAAGACAGTTTCTCAGAGCTGTTGATTTCAAATGCAATATTCTCAATTATAACTCTCTCTGTATTCTCACCTTCACCTTCTGTTAGGGCTTTTCTGAAAAGTTCATAAAAGCTTCACAACAGAAGATTTGGTAGACAAGGGCCCTGAAAAACAGCCCACTTCTGCAGTTTGCACTCAGCTTCTCTTCTAGTGCTGCCTTCAGAATATATGCTGCTTCAGCAACAAATACACTGGCAGAAAAACATTCATGGCACCCACCCATTCAGGCTCACATTTTACAAGATACTTCTTTAAAAGTTCAGCAAACATCCTTTTTTGTGATTACTGCAAGATCTACAGCATTTGTTCTCTCAGACTTTTCTAAAACATGCTGTCTCAGCACTAGAACTTTTTTATTGAAGAGACCAAGTTTCCTGTAAAATGGAGTTATCCCTACATTTGTTTCACTTAACTTAATGTGTAGTGGGCTACATAGGTCCCAGAGGATGAGAAAACCCCACCACAACACAGGTATGAATGATCATTAAGTATCCCCCTTTATACGTTTAAGGAAATGATGCAGAATTTTGTTTCTGCAGGGGTGAAAATCATAATCTCAACCTATAATTTACTGAAGTATCCTTTACAGTGGATATTTCCTGAGAAATAACATTAGTTTGCCAGTATTGTCACTACTGTGAGTTAGTCAAGAGAAGTTACCACCACAGATGGTACATAGGCTACCACCAATTTTATTGAAGTACTCCTCTGCTTCAATACAACTGGTGTAAACAAAGAATCACCACAACTGGAACACATACATGCTATGAAATTACTAGTTCACAGATGTTTTCTTCAATACTGCAGAACTGCTGATCTTAACAGCTTCTAGCAAACTTTCAACCAAACCACAAATCTCTGCTTGACAAGCAGGTCAATAATAAGAGAACATCTTTCTCCTGATTATTTTACCTCTACATTGTGAATATCAAAGCAATGGCAGGGCAGAGCACTATGCTTTTGCTAGAAAGGTCTCTCTACTCTCAGATTTCTGATTGAGCCATGGATAGTCACTGTGATATAAACAGTTGTAGTTACAAAAATTCAGATGGAGGTTGGCCTCTTCTCCCAGGCAACTAGTGACCAAAGAAGAGGACAGTCTTGAGTTGTGCTGGGGAGGTTTACTTTGGACATTAGGAGGAACTCCTTCACAGAAAGGGTGATTGGTTGGAATGGGCTGCTCAGGGAGGTGGTGGAGTCACCGTCCCTGGAAGTGTTTAAGGAAAGACTGGAGGTGGCACTCAGTGCCATGGTCTAGTTTACATGGTGGTGCTTGGTCACAGGTTGGACTTGATGATCGCAGAGGTCTTTTCCAACCTAATTGATTCTGTGACTAGATGTAGTTTCTCAGGATTGCAGAATCAAGAAACAAACCGGGACTCTTCAAAAATTCCAAAGGCAAACACTACACATTACCACATGAAATCCTGAGGAATTCTGGTTATCTAAAGAGTTCAGAGGGACCACTTCACATCTCACAAAAGCAGAGCAGCAAAAGCAGCACACAGCTCCAAGACACCTCTCAAAAGAAAAAAACATTGTCACTTGTGCCATTCTCAGCCCCACCTCTGAGAGCAGATCTAGTTTTCCACTAGTGTTTCCTGTGTAAACTGACCCAACTTGGATAAATTGAGTTTGAAATACACCGGGCAGAAAGGCAATAGAAAGAAATAGAGAAAGTTGTAGCAGAAGTAGGTGCAAAACATGGAGCCCCCAGAGAAAAGTTGTTGACTGGAGGATTTCCAGCAGGAGACACAGAAACCCACCATAACAGAAGCCACGTTTGCATGGTCAAAAGCTGGAAGAGATGTGGTGAGAGCCTAGAAAGGTCATAGCACATCCCACTGAGCCTCACCAGCCCACATCCTCCACGCAGGAGAATGACCATTCAGTGCTGGTTCATATCACACACACTGTTAGGACACGGACAGAGACACCACAGCTCTTCTAGCTAGTAACACAGACACAAGTAGCAAGTTCTACTCTTTTGCCCATACATTTTGGTTTTGAGGAGCTTTTCACATGCATGCCACACAAATACAGTATACATCAAGTTAGTTAGTTAAGTGGCAAAATGAAAGAGGAAATTCTTTTAATACAGTCCCCTTGTGGTGATGAAATCAATAAAGCTGATCAGCATGTGCACACGTCCTCTGTAACAATGCCATCTCGTTATACGCATACCATAGATTCAGAGGAAAAAATATACTGTTTTCTCTGGAAATCTTGTTTCTTTCACTGCAGAAGCTGAAGCAGAAAGAGTGCTGGGAAGTCAGACAACAATCCTTTAGTCCATGAACTATTCTTACATGCCTCCAATTTGAGAACCACAGAACATTCACAGCTTTCCAAATGAAATAAATCAAGATGTGCTTGGACATAAGTGATATATAAATGTTATGTATTCTAAAACATTAGGTCTTTTACTTTCAAGACCAAGACTCTTTGGGTGGAAGGTACCTTTGCCCTACATGTCCTGAATTCCCTATCTGCAAAAACAAGTGCCCTTTCTCACCTTTCATCTCAGAGAGCTAGAAGGAAGAAGAGAAGGCAACTACACATGTGAAGAATCTGGCACGAGGAATTTAATAACACTGTTTTCAAAGCCAAGTACTAACTGCATGCAACAAAGGCAAAAGAGTCAGATTCTTAAAGAATGAAAATCATACGTTAATAAATACTGGCTCAGTATGTAAGCACTTTTTCCAAGCACACTGAAAGTGCAATCCTTTATCAGGGAAAAAAACCCTATATAATTAAAAGATGACATATGACTATGCATGACTGCAAGAAGAACAAATAAAGATCATCAGGTTCTCAAAAAAGCATGAGAAGTATTTTCAAACACCGCTTACATGCAAAACCCTGTACAATGGTGACAGAACATATGTGTGTTCACAGGTTTATAACAGTGCATGTTTTCATGCTGATTCCCAAGGAATAGTGCAGTCAAAACAACTCTTAAAATTCCATACCTTGATTATTTCCACCAACTGATCCACACCACTGTCACCTGGAAAGATCGGTTGTCCTAGTAACAGTTCAGCCAATACACAGCCTGCTGACCACACATCTAAAAACAGGAAAAGTGGAACACAGGGAAAGGTATCAGTAAAAGATACATATGAGGTCATTTATATAAACCCCAGCAATTTTAGGCTACTTACTTTATTCTTTGTCATGTTTGATAATATATGTATCAGAGCTAAAAATAAAAAACATTCCTATCCAAAATGTTAGTCTAGAAAACACAGATACCTAGAATAAAGCAATGATGGGCAAACAGTCTTAGAAGTCAAACTGCGAGACAATGAGAACTGGAAAATAATAGTAAATGCCATAACATATTGCTATTAAAACTTACACATGTAGGGAAAAGATCAGAGAATGCGTGCCATCTGTAAATTAAGAATTTCCCCAAACTCTATGTCGTTTTTAAATGAGACTGATCACGAACTATGCATAGGTATCGTCTGCCACAACGGCTGATGTTTTTACAGTTTTCAAGTATTGAATAGACTCAGTTTTTCACACATATATTCAAAGCGTATACACCAGCAGATGAACCAGCACTGCAAGTATTACCGGTATCCTGCAGAACATGATGACTAAGGGATCTGTGAGACAGCATCTATAACTCTGTCACCTCAAGATCCAATCTTTATCCCAACTCCATTTGCAAACTTGGATAGACAACAGAACTGCAAGTCATAGATCACGTCAACAGCATCCTTAGAAGAAGAGCCATCAACTAACTTTCATACATATAACAAAAGCCATGAGTAGTCCCTAGCAGCTCTTCCTCCTACATGAAGAAATTTTTCCTACTCTATTACGTGTATATCTCCTTAAAAAATTTGGCAATTTACCACAGCAGTAATTTAAGAATGTATCTAAGACTACTATGGAATATAGCATATTATTTTTGGAAACATAATTACCCAAAATGAAAAATCTAACAAAGCAAATGCAGTAAACGCTGTTTAGCAGATGTTTGTGAGAATCTGATGTAACTGCACACCAAATAAATGGAATTTTAAGCTGCTCAACACAGTAGAAGTATTGCACTTTGATGCAGAGATAACTTCCTCTCCAAAAAACCAGATCGACTATAACGTTTTCTAGAAAGTCATCAACAAATATGAAACCTTATGATAAAATCTTCTCTCAAACAAGCAATCAGCAACAGAAGATTTGTAAAGCCTACAGCACTGTAACTCCCCAAAAGGGAAAACCAGTCCCCTTCCACCCATATTTCTTTGAACTCCTGCCTACTTTTATGAGCTAACCTTCCCCCATGAGATAACAGCAGTGTCACTCACCATAAGTCAAACCCCAGAGATTTTACCTCCTGAGGCCTGTTCCACCTGAGATAATTCATGTTAAAACAGAAATCTTTATGTCCTAATGTATTTAAACTATGTCCCATCCCTGGAAGTGTTCAAAGCTGGGCTGGATGGTGCTTTGAGTAACCTGGTCTAACAGGTGATGTCCCTGCCCATGGCAGGGGGGTTGAAACTCAGTGATCTTCAAGGTCCCTTCCAACCCAAGCCATTCTATGACTCTGGTTCTATGAAGCAGGATACACACAACACTGTCAGTTATGGCTAAAGGTCTGAATTAAGAAAACGTCTCTATCAGTTCTCTAAAGTCTATCATCACTTTGTTACAACCACTACAGACTGGTGCAAAAAATAACTAAAAAAAGCTTTCAGGAACTCAAGATTTATAACAAAGTAATCTACAAGTTAGAACAGTTTCCCTTCCCTGATTTTTAAAGGAAAGAGAGAGTGGCTATGCAAAAATACTTCCCTCTCTTCGCAAGAAAGATATGATTGAATTGGAACATACAGTAGACAAACAGCACTGCTCATTACTGCAGCTTTTGAAATCATTCACCTCCAAATCAGATGGATGCACTTTTACCTAATGTCTTAGTACAAACACCACACCAATGAAACAGCAACCGGAAATAATTTGAAAGCTGACTCTTGAAATTCAAAAAGTCAACATACCAGATGATGCTTTTTCCTCTTTTAGTCACATTTAATAAAAGCTGATATGGCCACCAAGGTGTTAAGATCTCTTTCGGACAACAAATGAAGAAGGAATCACATAAATAACATTTGATTGCATCCAATTGCTAAATGATAGCTCCTGTTGTTGGACTAACACATACAGCACTTTTTTTGTCATCCTGTGCACAATGGGTTTAGAGGAAATTACACAAAAGTGCAACAGGTAGCATAGAGTTCTTCAGAAGTACTGAAAAAACAGATAAAATGCACTAAGCAGTCAGAGGACTGTAACTTAAAAATCTATTTAAAGGCACCTTAAAGGGTTTTGAAAAAGCTGAGTCCTTTACACTGCCCTTTACAAAACAAGTGGTTACCCCAAATCTATAATCATTATTTACAACTTCAATCCTTATTTTGCACTGAAAAAGAAATAACATACATGGGAAGGAAAATATTTGACAGAATATACACAAACCCAATGCTGACACAGGAGTAAGTCATCATTCACAACTCACTCCCTTTTAAAATTCTGAAACTACGCTAAACATGACTTTTTTCAAATTAGACTGTGGCTTTTTAAAACTGTTTTAAATAACCTTTTGGTTTGGCTGCTCTAGAAGCTGGCTTTTGCTGTTTTATCCTTTCCCAGTTTCCCTAAATGTCTTTGCACTCCACCAGCCAATTTTGGACAAGTTTGATGGGCAGAAGTCTTGAAATCCATCACAGAAATTTTGTAAAAAACAGTGGGAGAGCATGCATCAGTGTTACTGCTGAGGAGAGGAGGGCTCAGTTCCTGTGAGAAGCACCATGTTTGCCCCAGCCCTGCCAAACTGTAACTGCAAACAAGTCAAAGAATGTGCAGGTCCTTGCTCAAGCAAGAAGGCCAAGCACAAACAGCAGAGGGTACCTGAGAAAGCTGAGGGTATCATATGGGAAGAGAGATAGAAAAGAAAGGATGTAGGTCATGAGGAAACAGCTGGTAATGTCTGAGAATACTTGCTACATTCATGGTAGGTTTAATCCATCAAATATACACATCCATCAGAAACCTATGTAGTAGTTCCTTGTGCACTGAAATCTTCCAAATCAGGTAATTTAACATCTTGTTAAAAGTCTGTTTACTGTTCCTTGATTTTCCTTGCTAACACTTTAAACATACGCTGAAGTAAAACTCAGGCATTCCAAAATCCCCAGCTTTTTTCCAGGCGTGTAATTTCACCAACTTCCAAATTAGGACTTGGGCAATGTTCCCTGGGCAAGGAAGTGAACAAATCCTTGAAGCATCCTCAACAAAAGCCAGAGTGGAGGCTAACTTGAGCAGCTCCAAGCAGGAACAGAAACAAAACACAATTTATGCAGATGTTTATATAACTCTGGTGAGCAATGTACAATAAGGAACAAACTAAGAAATTTCATCTCTGATGAAACTTGATGAAATTTATGCCATTGACTTTAACAGGACTAAAATGTGCCTCCAGGACAGTTTGACTTTTTTTTTTTCATCCCCACCCTTTAAATTTGGCATTTTAAAATTTATGTATCAAATCAGGATATACCATTTTCCTCAAGCCTGAAGTAAACAAAGTACTAAATTCTGTATTTAAAGACATGTTACTTATGGGAAATGATAAGGCATCAATTTTTGATAGTTCCTTCTCAGATACTTTTCTGTCTTAGCACAGTCAGCGCTAACCTTTATAGGTTAATAATATTTTGGAGGAAGCTTGTGGTGTAACTACCTGCTCCCACGGGAGCAGAAGCATTTTCTGAACTGTTTCTTTTCAGTATGTGTCATTTAATTAAAGCAAACTAGGACTGTCATTCACATGCTTTAAACTAGGTAATAAACAAGGTAAGAGAGAACCTTAACAGAAAACAAGTCAACAAATTCTTATGTCAAACTAGCTGGGACAATGTGAAATTTTAAGAGAAAATACTGAAAGCTATTCATTTTAAGAAAGCAGGCAAGGGTACTTTCTTCACACCTTCAGTGAAATGTAGTCTGAACAATATAGACAATAAATACAACTGCCAGCCAAAAGCAACCTTCAAGTAAGCTTATTTCAGATAGTTTTCACACATTATAATGGTAGCTAATGCCACATCTTTCCTAGACTGGAGAACACTTAAGACAAATACCATTATCACCTGACCTACCTCCATTAATTCAAGCACGCAAAAATTCATATAGCCTCTTATACTACAAAACTTTAATTAAATTAAATTTCTAGTACTTTACTGATGCTCACAGCTGCTAGATGGATATTGTCTAATAATATAATCTGTATGATACTCTTGCTTTTGAATGCATTCTAGCAGTAGAGAACGTAAGAAAAGGAATATTTCACTCAGGAAGAGGCATCTGGGAGGAACACCTAAAAAATACACTCCTTGGCTTTAATTCTACTAGTGTGCAATGGCCATTTTGAGTTGTCTGTGACAGAATACCCTGTCCAATGAATTTCACTTTTTGCAATCTCAAACTCTACTTATCCAAGTTGAAAAGTTGGCCCTCTTCTTCCCAGAATGAGCAGCTTTCATTGTATTACACTCTAGCTCCTCTAACTTGTTATATGGAGGAAATGAAGGAGGAAAGGAAAAGAAAAAAGGTTTATCACATCCATCTTGTATAAATTAAGAACTTTCATTTATCTCATGCTTTATGGGGCATATTACCTTTCTACTTTTTTTATTACTCTTATCTATTCCTCTTTGCCTCACTATCCCTTAATCTTGATGGACTTCCTCCATCTTAGAGGTGACTCAAAGTTGCTGCTCTGTAAACTGTGGAAACAAACTAGCAGGAAAGAAACCAAGAGTCAGAAAAGCAGCTCTGGGATGTCATAAAATTAGCAGCTTCTAGCTGCCAAATACCAGACCCAAAAGTGCTTTTCACTGCTGCTTGTTTGAAACAAATTTT